>NC_057795.1:676134285-676759018 GCF_018294505.1 Triticum aestivum | reverse complement strand
ATAAAATTCTAGATATTGCTGAGTTTAGTAAAGAGGGCACCAAAACCACATGGGAATATGTTGGTCAATACTTGGAACAATTGGGTGAAGTAGGTGATGTCTACTACACAACCTTCATCTTGTAGACGTTGTTGGGCCTGCAAGTGCACAGGTTTGTAGGACAGTAGCAAATTTCCCTCAAGTGGATGACCTAAGGTTTATCAATCCATAGGAGGCGTAGGATGAAGATGGTCTCTCTCAAACAACCCTGCAACCAAATAACAAAGAGTCTCTTGTGTCCCCAACACACCCAATACAATGGTAAATTGTATAGGTGCACTAGTTCGGCGAAGAGATGGTGATACAGGTGCAATATGGATGGTAGATATAGGTATTTGTAATCTGAAAAATAAAAACAGCAAGGTAACTAATGATAAAAGTGAGCGTAAACGGTATTGCAATATAGGAAACAAGGCCTAGGGTTCATACTTTCACTAGTGCAAGTTCTCTCAACAATAATAACATAGATAGATCATATAACAATCCCTCAACATGCAACAAAGAGTCACTCCAAAGCCATTAATAGCGGAGAACAAACGTAGAGATTATGGCAGGGTACGAAATCACCTCAAAGTTATTCTTTCGGATCAATCTATTCAAGAGTTCGTACTAAAATAACACCTTAAGACACAAATCAACCAAAACCCTAATGTCACCTAGATACTTGTGACACTCCAAAAATTTTATTTGGTTTTTATCAAAAACTTTGTGGTTTTGAAAAGAGGCCATTTAAATTTTTTTTCTACTTTCAGAAAATCTTCCTCTTAAAAACTTCCTTTGCTTTGGCAAGGATTTTATTTTTTTTTAAACTTTGGTGTTTGATCTTTTGAAAACTTCTTCGCTGTTGGTTCCCTCTCAAATTCATTTTTGGGAGTTTAATTTGTTTTCTTTTAAAATGAAACTCTATGAAAATTTGAGATTTTCATATCTTGAAAACCACCCATGACTTTGCATTTTTTTGCCCATGTGGTAGAACCCCTCCAAAAACCTCCCCTACACCTTGTGATCAACCTAAGTTCTCTGTCCCAACTAATCCAAACAAGTTTTGGATTTTATTCTAATTATTTTTCCTCTCAAATCAATTCTGAAAATTATTTGGAGCCTGAGTGATTTTCAAAGCAAGTACCCTATTGCATTTGAGTTTTTACCTCAAACCAACTCTCCTGGATAGTCCTTTGTACCCACAACTCAGAACCATCTTGCTCCACTCCTCCTCTTTTCAAATTTTTCAAAATTCAGTCTCTGCAAGTTTGGACCAGATTTGCCAAATTTGATGAAATTTATATCTACACTACTCCAAAAATTCCACCAAAATTCAGGCAACCTATTTGAGCAATGAGAAGCCACTCCACCAAAAATTAGCTCAAGAAAAAATCCCTAGATGCCAAAAACAATATGTCGAACACCTGAGCTGCACTGTTCTTTGTACTTTCAGAAAAATTCAGTTTCAGTGTCATCTTGCGTTCGTCAGTTTCACTCACGCGTTCACAGTGCACTTGGCACGTTCCTCGTAGCCCCTCCCTCTTGTCCGGAGCTTCACACGCGTGCGTGGAGCCTTCCTGGCGTCGGTGGCGCGCTGGCCCGCCCTCGCCGGCGTCTTCTGCGGCGTCGGGACCTCCCATGGCGGCCGACAGAAGGCACACCACGGCAGAACGCCGTTCAGCGCCGCCCAAAGCCCCTTGGCTCTCCGCGTGTCCCTGCCGTGCCAGCGCACGCCCGTGGCACCGTCGCCGTGGCCCGGCAAGCACGGAACATGCTCCCTGCCGCCGACGGGCCGCGCCACCCCTGTTCCGTCGAGCTCACCCATAACGCCAAACCCCAGCCCGTTTAGCGCCTAAATGGGACCAGTGGACCTCAACGGCGCTGCCTAAGCCCCTAATCCCCCTGCACATCCACGGCACCGCCGTAATCACTCGCCGGAGATCCCCGTTCACGGCAACCGCCTCGGGCCGCCTATAAAAAGGGCCCCCGAGCTCACCCTCGTGCACGCATCATCACCACTCCTCACCAACGCCCCGCCAGGCCACTCGGAGGACCTCGAGGGGGTCTCCTCCCCCAACTCCGGCCGCCCCGGTCCGCCTCGGCCTCCACCACGATTCGCTCCGGTGAGGCCATCTCCGGCGCCCAAACCCCGTCCGTTACCCTCTCTAGCTACCAGGAGCCTAACCCCCTCTTCAATTTGACCTCTGCAGCCCTCTCCGACGAGTTCCTCGACCACCCGAGCCGCCGTCCGCCGGAGCAAAGCTCGCCGTCGACGTGGTACTCGCCGGCGACCACCACCACCACCAACCGACGCGGAATGGCGCCCTGAGCACGGAGGTACCCTCCGATCCCCCTGCCTCGCCGTGGATCGCCGCCGGCGACCACCGCGGCTCTCGGGCGCCGACGAGCTCCGTTTCCCTTTTTTTTGAAAGTTCAAACCTGACGTGTGGGACCCCACCGTCAGCCTCTCTGCCCTCTCTGTTGAAACGTTTTCTGGAAGCGCCTTCGGGCAAATACGTTTTCCCTTTGGGATGGCGTAGTTTCTGCCGAAGCGTTTTCTGTTTTTATAAGCTAGCCCCTAGAAACTTTCTGTTTCATTACAGATGAGTCCCTGGGCAAAAACCCTTATAACTTTTAAACAGAAAAGTATTTTTGATTGATTCTTTTTCTGTTCTCTTTAAAATTTTGTCTAGTTTTTTATCAGATTTATTTGAAAAATATTTGGTATACTTTCTGTGCACTCCTTGGTATTTACGATAGCGCATATATTTTCTTTATACCGTAGATACCGAAGGAGGTGACGGAGCCGCGAACTTCACCGAGCTAGGCTCCGACTACTTTGAACCAGGCAAGCATGTTTGAACTTTTGATATGATGAGTGTCTTGGCATGTTTTGCATTTAGTTAGTTTTATGGCATGTTGAGAAGCATATCGATGAACGTTATTTTATGCGATAATGAGGTAAGTGAGTTCGATGATCCATAAGTGGATGGATGTAAGTATGAATGGCCATGTGTTGGCATGAGGATGGGTGAGATGGCAGTGTTGTAGCATGCCAGTCTTATGCCAGACTATGTGACTTCAGTGTCAAACCGTATCGGTCCAGTTCCTCTCATTTCCTTCCCTGTACTACCACATGTTTTCCGCAAGGAATATGGTTTAGTAAGTTGCAAACCGCTTTTCTGATACACACCAAAAAGGAGAGGCCGTGATGATGGTTCCATGGCCCTGGATTAAAGCCAGTCATCCGGTCAGGGGGCATGGGTGTTTCCGGTTGGGACCGAGAGGGGGGCACCCCTTAGAGCGCGCGTATATAAATTTGATCCCATGCTATTCGAGATTGTGATCTCCCCGTCTCAAAAGTTTTTTCTTGGACGATGTCTAGGGTGATTCCTAGCATCGAGAGGTAGGATGGGTGTGTACTGGTTAGCTGTGTTTTCTTTCGAAATACCGTAAACGGAACTAGTCCTTCGTGACTACGGAAATCCGTTGGCTGTGGGAAAAATTTTGTACAAACTCTGCAGAGTCATATATTCCTCCAAATCATCTATTCCCTGTCCTAGATCGATATTATCTTATCCTAATCAAATGTCAGTTTTGATGACAGAGACTCCGGTGAATCGCATGAGTGCTAAGTCCGGTTAAACGAATATTCCTGTGGATGGACTAACCCATTTATTCTCAAGAATTAAATGTTTATTATGAGTATTATTTACTTGTGAATAAAAGCCCTTTCTGCGATGTCGCTCAGACGTCCGACTGTGGCATTGTTGTATTTTACTTTCTGTTAAAGCCCTTTCTGTGATGTCGCCCCGACGTCTGACTGTGGCATTTCTTTTAAAGCCCTTTCTGTGATGTCGCCCCGACGTCCGACTGTGGCATTTCTTTTAAAGCCCTATCTGTGATGTCGCCCCGACGTCCGACTGTGGTATTTCTTTTAAAGCCCTTTCTATGATGTCGCCCCGACGTCCGACTGTGGTATTTCTTTTAAAGCCCTTTATGTGGTGTCGCTAAGACGCCCGACTGTGGCATCATTTCCTTATATTTATATGTTCACCTTTCGAGGCGTCGCTTCAGACACCCGATCGGTATTCATTTATGTTTGGTGGGGATTTCAGGCGGACTACCGCCGTTTCCCTTTTACCTACCTTGTTATGCTAATTTTTGATTGTACATTGGTGAATTATTCATGACGCATCCATGCATGCATTTGTTATATCTTACGTCCGAACTGTCTTGCGAGTACTTTCAAAGTGCTCACTGGCTTGTTGATTTGGCCAGATGCTGACGAAGGCGATCTCATGGATGAAGAGTTTGATAGCGAGTCCGACACCTAGAGGAGTCCCAGTCAGTCTCGTGCGACCCTGGATTTGGTCACTGTTTTATATCCGCTTCCGCTACCAAATAGATTCATCGAGCCTCACCTCGACGCTCGATGAGATGATAGACTTAGAGTCTTGTATTTCTCTCCCCGTTGTGTTTCTCCACCACCGCCCTATCCTCGAGTCAGTAGTATGCCTCCACACCACTGTGTCATGTCCGCCATTATGTATAATTATTGGCATGCTTGTAATAATTTGGTTGAGCAACCGCAGTTCAACCCTGTAATATATTTTATGCTACTGGCTTATTGTATCAAGAATCTGTCTACCAGTGAGGAGGATTTCTCTCATACTGGACTCAAAAGATTGGTTTCTCAATAAATATTTTTATTGAAAAACCGGTCGTGACAAGCTTGGTACCAGAGCCAGGCTGACTGTAGGAAGCCACTAGGTGCGATCGCTAATTGGTTATTAGCATGATAGAGCTAATTTATATTTTTGCAATTGTAGTCATTTTTGTCAGTCAGCATAAATTTATGATCTGACCATGCAGAATTTTTGCCTACTTTTGTAGATGGCTGACAACAGCTGCGAGTCGCAGACCTTCGCCAACATGCCCGATGGGTTCGTCAAGCTTCTTTCCTTCATCGTTCAGGTCGCGATGGGGCCATCTGTGCGTCCAGTCTTCACACTCTGCCAGCACCGAGTCAACGACAGTCTGACTATGCACCAGGCCGCGGTGCAGTTCAAGGGAGGGCGTGGTGAGTTATGCCGCTTCCGGTTCGTGGGAAGAGCCATGCCTACGGAGAGGCATGCTATGCATATGGCAGCCCGCGAGGCGATAGCTCGTCTCAGGGATGTCCTTCCCGTGATGAAGACTCGTCGTTACCGTTATCTTCCGTGCCATGTGCCTTACACCTGTCACTACGCATACTCCTGCCCTAGAGGAGAACGAGACGAGGCTTTTGAGATGCTCATTGAGTATCTCCGGGCCCTGGAGGCAGCCTTCGACAACCTGGTGGACGACTTCGTAGCTACCCGCATGGACTCAGTTCATGGCTGTGCTGCCAACAGGAGGGAGCTCCTACCCATCGCTCCGCCACTGACTTTGGTCTCGTCCTCAGCATCTTATACGCCTACTCGTCGCCTGCCTTCTACCGAAGAATTCAACCAAGTCATTGCGCCCACTCCAGCGCGCACTGCACCACCCTTCGAGCCCACTCCTGTACGTGTTGCTCCGCCCCTGGCAACCGTTCCGTCCACTCTGCGCAACACCACACATATGGATCCCATTAGCGAGGAGGAAGTCGAGTCCCCAACCTCGCTACGCCTCGCCCTCGGCAGGGCAAAGGAGGTCGTCAACATCTCTGCCTGAGTACGCTTAGCTGTCGTGTATTGTACCGCTTTGTAAGATATGTACATAGGTTATGAGAAGTAGCCTGTTTGCGCATCATGTAGGATTTGGAGAAGTGCACTAGCCTAAATAACATGTCAGGATTATGTACGCATATCCTGAGTGATGTATTGTATAATTACCGCCCGCGTGTAAGATATGTAATGAGCAGTCCTTCTCCGTGCGCAAGTCGATTTGTTTTTCTTAAGTAAGCTTGGTTATTTAATTATATTTGCCAGCTTTATGCATTATGAATTTGTTTTTGCGACTCTTTCTGCTTTTCTTATGGATTTTACAAAATATATCCCCAGAGTGAAAAATGTCTCGTCCTTGGACTCGCTCCATGCCAACTCCACCAGAGGGAAATTATGATACACAACCCAGCAACGAGTTCACTCAGGGACAGTCAAACCAACAGGGCAGTGAATCGGCACTTTCACAAATGTGCCGCCTTTATGAGCAGAGTCAGCAACAACATCGGGAAATGATGAACCAAGTCATCAACATGGGAAATCACCATGGACAGTATCAGCAGCATTCCAAGTTATCTGAGCTACAGAAGACACGTCCTCAAACATTTTCTCACACTGACAAACCTCTTGAAGCCGAGGACTGGCTTCGAGATATGGAGAGAAAATTAATTATTGCAAAATGTTCAGACCCCGAGAAGGTATTGTATGCTCCGCACTATCTCACTGGAGCAGCCGCATCGTGGTGGGAGAATTTTCTACACATGCATCCCAACGAAAATGACATAGCCTGGGATGATTTCAAGGAAGGTTTCCGTGGTGCACACATTCCTAAGAGTATTATGAAAATCAAGAAGAGAGAATTCGATGACCTCAAACAAAGGAACATGACAGTGTCAGATTACAACAGTCAATTTACTCTATTGTCCCGCTACGCCAATGAAGAGCGTATGACTGAAATCAAGAAGATGGAGAAATTCCTTGACGGTCTGGCGCCCGCGCTTAAATGCCAACTGGTCGTGCACACTTTTCCTGATTTTAAAACACTGGTGGACAAAGCCATTACTCTGGAAAATGAGAGACGCAGTCTAGAAGATATCCGCAAGCGGAAAAGGGACCAGACTAACCATGCTCGCAATCACCGAAGCAAGACAGATTTTCAAAAGGGTGGGACACACAAATCCTCATCCAATGTCTCACGCCCAATCAAGAATTTTCATGCAAGGGACAAGGAATTCACCTATCGCCCCGGCGTTACTTGTTACGCTTGTGGAGAAGAAGGGCACTATGCCAAACAGTGCCCCAAGCCAAGGAATTCAACCCCAAAGCCGAACAACGGCGGCAACAATTCCGCGCCCAAGCGAAACAATTTCAATCCCAACAATAACCACATGAAGGGTCATCTGAATCACGTAACCAAAGAGGAGGCACAAAATGCTCCGGATATCGTACTCAGTACGTTTCCTGTCAACACAATACCTGCAATGGTTTTGTTTGATTCTGGAGCTTCTCACTCTTTCATTTCGAAAAGTTTTGCTTTGCAAAATAATTTTTCGATGCTTCCTTTGGAGAAATCCATGACCATCAAGTCCCCTGGGATTCAGCAAGTTACTCAGAATTATTGTCAGAATGTGGTCATTGAGTTCGAAGGATTGGAGTTTCACGCAAATCTTATTGTGTTGGAAAATAAAGGACTGGATGTCATCCTAGGGATGGATTGGCTAACCACCAATAAGGGTTTTATCGACTGTTTCAACAGGACCGTAATTCTCACACACCACCAAGGGAAGACAATAAGAGTATCAGCCAAGGAAGGAAAAATACCCCGGCAACCGAGATTAAATAAGATGGACGTTTCTGAGCTAAACAAGGTTCCAGTAGTGTGTGAATTTCCAGATGTATTCCCTGAAGAACTACCAGGCATGGCACCAGACCGAGAAATAGAATTCCGCATTGAGCTAGCACCAGGAACCACCCCCATATACAAGAAACCATACAGAATGGCACCATCCGAGTTGATCGAGTTGAAGAAGCAAATAAAGGAATTACTGGAAAAAGGATACATTCGAGCCAGCTCCTCACCTTGGGGATCACCAATTTTATTTGCCAAAAAGAAGGATGGAACGCTGAGATTGTGTATCGACTATCGAGCACTTAACATGGTCACAGTCAAAAACAAATACCCGATGCCAAGGATAAACGGTTTGTTTGATCAACTCGCTCAGGCCAAGGTATTCTCAAAAATTGACTTAAGGTCAGGATACCATCAATTGAAGGTACGAACGGAAGATATCCCCAAAACAGCCTTCACCTCCAGATATGGACTGTACGAGTTCACAGTGATGCCATTTGGATTAACTAACGCCCCAGCATATTTTGTTCACCTCATGAACAAAGAATTTATGAAGTTTATGGACAAGTTCGTCGTGGTATTCATCGACGATATTCTGGTATACTCCAAGACACCTGAAGAGCACGCAGAACATCTCAGGATAGTGCTAGGAGAGCTCCGAAAACACCAATTGTATGCCAAGTTCAGCAAGTGCGAATTTTGGCTAAGACAAGTAGGCTTTCTAGGTCACGTGCTGACCCAAGACGGTATCGCAGTAGACCCAGAGAAAGTCAAGGCCGTACTTGGCTGGAAGTCACCAGCCAGCGTAACAGACATACGGAGTTTCTTGGGAATGGCAGGATATTACCGCAGATTTATTGAAGGATTTTCCACCATAGCCAAGCCTATGACACAGTTGCTCAAGAAAGATAAGAAGTTTGAATGGACAGAAGCCTGCGAGAAAAGTTTCCAAGAGCTAAAACGGAAGTTAACGACAGCACCGGTATTAATTGTACCCGATATACACAAGAATTTTGAAGTATATTGTGACGCGTCCAAAAAGGGTCTCGGATGCGTATTGATGCAGGAAGGCAAGGTTGTCGCCTATGCTTCAAGGCAACTTCGCAAACATGAGGAGAACTATCCCACTCATGACTTAGAAATGGCAGCAGTTATTCATGCACTCAAGGAATGGAGGCATTTCTTACTTGGGAATCGATGTGAAATATATACGGATCACAAAAGTCTCAAATATATTTTCACGCAGCCAGAACTAAATTTACGGCAACGACGCTGGTTGGAATTGGTAAAGGATTATGATGTTGGTATCCATTACCATCCAGGGAAAGCAAATGTAGTGGCCGATGCCCTTAGTCGGAACCCCAGCTCCGACGGAAACAATCTGCACAGCTTGAGGCCCGAATTCCAACAAGAATTTGCCAAGCTCAACTTGATAATGGTAGCAGAAGGCACCATATCAAACTTGGAAATACAACCCAACCTTGTG
Source organism: Triticum aestivum (assembly GCF_018294505.1). Lineage (NCBI taxonomy): Eukaryota > Viridiplantae > Streptophyta > Magnoliopsida > Poales > Poaceae > Triticum > Triticum aestivum. The sequence continues at coordinate 676,749,975 of NC_057795.1, read as the reverse complement.
GAGAAAATTAAAGAAGCTCAGCCTGGTCACACCAGCATCGAAGGCATCAAAAGAAAGTTGAGTATGGGCAAGGCCTCGGAATTCGTAATAGACAATGAAGGAATATTATGGTACGGAGAAAGGCTCTGCGTGCCAAACATAGAAGACCTTAAGCAGCAAATTTTAGCTGAAGCACACACCACTCCATATTCAATTCACCCTGGAGGAACCAAAATGTATAAGGATATCCAGGAAAGATTTTGGTGGCACGGTATGAAGAGGGAGATAGCCACCTTCATTGCATGTTGCAACTCATGTCAACGCATAAAAGCTGAGCATCAGAGACCAGCCGGACTACTGCAACCTAACAAAATACCTGAGTGGAAATGGGATGAAATAGGGATGGATTTTATTGTCGGACTACCTCGGTCACGACACGGGAATGATGCCATATGGGTCATCACTGACAGGTTGACCAAAGTGGCACACTTTATTCCAGTGAAGACAACCTACAACACTCAGAGGCTTGCCAGGATTTATCTTTCCCGCATAGTTTGTCTGCACGGTGTCCCGAAGACTATAATATCCGACAGAGGCACTTAGTTCGTCTCAAGATTTTGGGAGCATTTACAACAGGCTCTGGGAACCCAACTAGCCTTCAGTACCGCATACCACCCACAGACTGATGGACAAACAGAACGCGTAAACCAGGTTTTAGAAGACATGCTGAGAGCATGTGTCCTCACATATGGAACCAGTTGGGAAGAAAGCCTGCCATACGCCGAGTTCGCGTATAACAATAGCTACCAGGCCAGCCTACAAATGGCACCATTTGAGGCTTTATACAGACGAAGATGTCGTACTCCGTTAAATTGGTCAGAGACCGGAGACAGCCGTATCTTCGGACCAGACATGCTCAGAGAAGCCGAGGAAAAGGTCAAGCTAATCAGAGACCGACTTAAGACCGCTCAAAGTCGACAGAAGAGTTATTATGATCAGAAACATCGTAGGGTCAGCTTCGAACCCGGTGAGTTTGTATACCTGAGAGTATCCCCTATGAGAGGATTGCAACGATTCAAGATTAAAGGAAAGTTAGCACCAAGATTCATTGGACCATTCTGCATAGTGGCACGAAGAGGCACTGTAGCCTACCATCTAGACTTACCCGAGGAATTATCCGATATTCACGACGTGTTCCACGTCTCTCAATTAAGGAAGTGCGTAAGCAACCCAGAGAAACAAGTATCCCATGAAAACATTGACGTGCAGCCAGACCTCACTTATCGGGAACTTCCCGTAAGAATATTAGAGGAGTCTGAAAGAAGGACCCGACAGAAGACCATCAAGTTTTTCAAAGTCCAGTGGAGCAATCACACCGACAGTGAAGCAACTTGGGAAAGCGAGGATTTTCTTCGGACAGAGCATCCACACTTATTTAAGGATCAGCTGAAATCTCGGGGACGAGATTTTCCTAAGGGGGTAGGTGTTGTGACACTCCAAAAATTTTATTTGGTTTTTATCAAAAACTTTGTGGTTTTGAAAAGAGGCCATTTAAATTTTTTTTCTACTTTCAGAAAATCTTCCTCTTAAAAACTTCCTTTGCTTTGGCAAGGATTTTATTTTTTTTCAAACTTTGGTGTTTGATCTTTTGAAAACTTCTTCTCTGTTGGTTCCCTCTCAAATTCATTTTTGGGAGTTTAATTTGTTTTCTTTTAAAATGAAACTCTATGAAAATTTGAGATTTTCATATCTTGAAAACCACCCATGACTTTGCATTTTTTTTTGCCCATGTGGTAGAACCCCTCCAAAAACCTCCCCTACACCTTGTGATCAACCTAAGTTCTCTGTCCCAACTAATCCAAACAAGTTTTGGATTTTATTCTAATTATTTTTCCTCTCAAATCAATTCTGAAAATTATTTGGAGCCTGAGTGATTTTCAAAGCAAGTACCCTATTGCATTTGAGTTTTTACCTCAAACCAACTCTCCTGGATAGTCCTTTGTACCCACAACTCAGAACCATCTTGATCCACTCCTCCTCTTTTCAAATTTTTCAAAATTCAGTCTCTGCAAGTTTGGACCAGATTTGCCAAATTTGATGAAATTCATATCTACACTACTCCAAAAAATCCACCAAAATTCAGGCAACCTATTTGAGGAATGAGAAGCCACTCCACCAAAAATCAGCTCAACGAAAAATCCCTGGATGCCAAAAACATTCTGTCGAACACCTGAGCTGCACTGTTCTTTGCACTTTCAGAAAAATTCAGTTTCAGTGTCATCTTGCGTTCGTCAGTTTCACTCACGCGTTCACAGTGCACTTGGCACGTTCCTCGTAGCCCCTCCCTCTTGTCCAAAGCTTCACACGCGTGCGTGGAGCCTTCCTGGCGTCGGTGGCGCGCTGGCCCGCCCTCGCCGGCGTCTTCTGCGGCGTCGGGACCTCCCGTGGCGGCCGACAGAAGGCACACCACGGCAGAACGCCGTTCAGCGCCGCCCAAAGCCCCTTGGCTCTCCGCGTGTCCCTGTCGTGCCAGCGCACGCCCGTGGCACCGTTGCCGTGGCCCGGCAAGCACGGAACATGCTCCCTGCCGCCGACGGGCCGCGCCACCCCCGTTCCGTCGAGCTCACCCATAACGCCAAACCCCAGCCCGTTTAGCGCCTAAATGGGACCGGTGGACCTCAACGGCGCTGCCCAAGCCCCTAATCCCCCTGCACATCCACGGCACCGCCGTAATCACTCGCCGGAGATCCCCGTTCACGGCAACCGCCTCGGGCCGCCTATAAAAAGGGCCCCCGAGCTCACCCTCGTGCATGCATCATCACCACTCCTCACCAACTCCCCGCCAGGCCACTCGGAGGACCTCGAGGGGGTCTCCTCCCCCAACTCCGGCCGCCCCGATCCGCCTCGGCCTCCACCACGATTCGCTCCGGTGAGGCCATCTCCGGCGCCCAAACCCCGTCCGTTACCCTCTCTAGCTACCAGGAGCCTAACCCCCTCTTCAATTTGACCTCTGCAGCCCTCTCCGACGAGTTCCTCGACCACACGAGCTGCCGTCCGCCGGAGCAAAGCTCGCCGTCGACGTGGTACTCGCCGGCGACCACCACCACCACCAACCGACACGGAATGGCGCCCTGAGCACTGAGGTACCCTCCGATCCCCCTGCCTCGCCGTGGATCGCCGCCGGCGACCACCGCGGCTCTCGGGCGCCGACGAGCTCCGTTTCCCTTTTTTTTTGAAAGTTCAAACCTGACGTGTGGGACCCCACCGTCAGCCTCTCTGCCCTCTCTGTTGAAACGTTTTCTGGAAGCGCCTTCGGGCAAATACGTTTTCCCTTTGGGATGGCGTAGTTTCTGCCGAAGCGTTTTCTATTTTTATAAGCTAGCCCCTGGAAACTTTCTGTTTCATTACAGATGAGTCCCTGGGCAAAAACCCTTATAACTTTTAAACAGAAAAGTATTTTTGATTGATTCTTTTTCTGTTCTCTTTAAAATTTTGTCTAGTTTTTTATCAGATTTATTTGAAAAATATTTGGTAGACTTTCTGTGCACTCCTTGGTATTTACGATAGCGCATATATTTTCTTTATACCGTAGATACCGAAGGAGGTGACGGAGCCGCGAACTTCACCGAGCTAGGCTCCGACTACTCTGAACCAGGCAAGCATGTTTGAACTTTTGATATGATGAGTGTCTTGGCATGTTTTGCATTTAGTTAGTTTTATGGCATGTTGAGAAGCATATCGATGAACGTTATTTTATGCGATAATGAGGTAAGTGAGTTCGATGATCCATAAGTGGATGGATGTAAGTATGAATGGCCATGTGTTGGCATGAGGATGGGTGAGATGGCAGTGTTGTAGCATGCCAGTCTTATGCCAGACTATATGACTTCAGTGTCAAACCGTATCGGTCCAGTTCCTCTCATTTCCTTCCCTGTACTACCACATGTTTTCCGCAAGGAATATGGTTTAGTAAGTTGCAAACCGCTTTTCTGGTACACACCAAAAAGGAGAGGCCATGATGATGGTTCCATGGCCCTGGATTAAAGCCAGTCATCCCGTCAGGGGGCATGGGTGTTTCCGGTTGGGACCGAGAGGGGGGCACCCCTTAGAGCGCGCGTATATAAATTTGATCCCATGCTATTCGAGATTGTGATCTCCCCGTCTCAAAAGTTTTTTCTTGGACGATGTCTAGGGTGATTCCTAGCATCGAGAGGTAGGATGGGTGTGTACTGGTTAGCTGTGTTTTCTTCCGAAATACTGTAAACGGAACTAGTCCTTCGTGACTACGGAAATCCGTTGGCTGTGGGAAAAATTTTGTACAAACTCTGCAGAGTCATATATTCCTCCAAATCATCTATTCCCTGTCCTAGATCGATATTATCTTATCCTAATCAAATGTCAGTTTTGATGACAGAGACTCCGGTGAATCGCATGAGTGCTAAGTCCGGTTAAACGAATATTCCTGTGGATGGACTAACCCATTTATTCTCAAGAATTAAATGTTTATTATGAGTATTATTTACTTGTGAATAAAAGCCCTTTCTGCGATGTCGCTCAGACGTCCGACTGTGGCATTGTTGTATTTTACTTTCTGTTAAAGCCCTTCCTGTGATGTCACCCCGACGTCCGACTGTGGCATTTCTTTTAAAGCCCTTTCTGTGATGTCGCCCCGACGTCCGACTGTGGCATTTCTTTTAAAGCCCTATCTGTGATGTCGCCCCGACGTCCGACTGTGGTATTTATTTTAAAGCCCTTTCTGTGATGTCGCTCCGACGTCCGACTGTGGTATTTCTTTTAAAGCCCTTTATGTGGTGTCGCTAAGACGCCCGACTGTGGCATCATTTCCTTATATTTATATGTTCACCTTTCGAGGCGTCGCTTCAGACACCCGATCAGTATTCATTTATGTTTGGTGGGGATTTCAGGCGGACTACCGCCGTTTCCCTTTTACCTACCTTGTTATGCTAATTTTTGATTGTACATTGGTGAATTATTCATGACGCATCCATGCATGCATTTGTTATATCTTACGTCCGAACTGTCTTGCGAGTACTTTCAAAGTACTCACTGGCTTGTTGATTTGGCCAGATGCTGACGAAGGCGATATCATGGATGAAGAGTTTGATAGCGAGTCCGACACCTAGAGGAGTCCCAGTCAGTCTCGTGCGACCCTGGATTTGGTCACTGTTTTATATCCGCTTCCGCTACCAAATAGATTCATCGAGCCTCACCTCGACGCTCGATGAGATGATAGACTTAGAGTCTTGTATTTCTCTCCCCGCTGTGTTTCTCCACCACCGCCCTATCCTCGAGTCAGTAGTATGCCTCCACACCACTGTGTCATGTCCGCCATTATGTATAATTATTGGCGTGCTTGTAATGATTTGGTTGAGCAACCGCAGTTCAACCCTGTAATATATTTTATGCTACTGGCTTATTGTATCAAGAATCTGTCTACCAGTGAGGAGGATTTCTCTCATACTGGACTCAAAAGATTGGTTTCTCAATAAATATTTTTATTGAAAAACCGGTCGTGACAATACTTCATTGTCACCTCAAGTATCTGTGGGCATGATTATACGATATGCATCACACAATCTTAGATTCATCCAACCAACACAAAGTACTTCAAAGAGTGGCCCAAAGTTTCTACCGGGGAGTCAAGAACATGTGCCAACCCCTATGCATAGGTGCATGGGCGGAACCCGCAAGTTGGTCACCAAAGCATACATCAATAGGCACATGATATCCCATTTTCACCATAGTAAACACGGCAAGACATACATCAAGTGTTCTCATAAAAGACTCAATCTGATAAGATAACTTCAAAGGGGAAACTCAATTCATCACAAGAGAGTAGAGGGGGAGAAACATCATAAGATCCAACTACAATAGCAAAGCTCGGGATACATCAAGATCGTGCCATAGAGAGAACACGAGAGAGAACCCGAGAGAGAGAGAGAGAGAGATCAAACACATAGCTACTGGTACATACCCTCAGCCCTGAGGGTGGACTACTCCCTCCTCGTCATGGAGACCGCCGGGATGATGAAGATGGCCACCGGTGAGGGATCCCCCCTCCGGCAGGGTGCCGGAACGGACTCCCGAGAGGTTTTTGGTGGCTACAGAGGTTTGCGGCGGCGGAACTCTCGATCTATCTTCTCAGTGGATGTTTTTAGTGTTGGAAATATGCCCTAGAGGCAATAATAAAAGTATTATTATATTGTTCATGATAATTGTCTTGTATTCATGCTATAACTGTGTTATCCGGAAATCGTAATACACGTGTGAATACTTAGACCACACTATGTCCCTGGTAAGCCTCTAGTTGACCAGCTCGTTGTGATCAACAGATAGTCATGGTTTCCTGACTATGGACATTGGATGTCGTTGATAACGGGATCACATCATTAGGAGAATGATGTGATGGACAAGACCCAATCCTAAGCATAGCATAAAAGATCGTGTAGTTCGTTTTGCTAGAGCTTTGCAAGTGTCAAGTATCTCTTCCTTCAACCATGAGATCGTGTAACTCCCGGATACCGTAAGAGTGCCTTGGGTGTATCAAACGTCACAACGTAACTGGGTGACTATAAAGGTGCATTACAGGTATCTCCGAAAGTAGCTGTTGGGTTGACACGGATCGAGACTGGGTTTGTCACTCCGTATGACGGAGAGGTATCTCTGGGCCCACTCGGTAATGCATCATCATATTGAGCTCAATGTGACCAAGGTGTTGGACACGGGATCATGCATTACGGTACGAGTAAAGTGACTTGCCGGAAACGAGACTGAACAAGGTATTGGGATACCGACGATCGAGTCTCGGGCAAGTAACGTACCGATTGACAAAGGGAATTGCATACAGGGTTTGATCGAATCCTCGACATAGTGGTTCATCCGATGACAACATCGAGGAGCATGTGGGAGCCATCATGGGTATCCAGATCCCGCTGATGGTTATTGACTGAGAGAGTCTCGGTCATGTCTGCATGTCTCCCGAACCCGTAGGGTCTACACACTTAAGGTTCAGTTGCGCTAGGGTTATAGGGATATGTATATGCAGTAACCCGAATGTTGTTCGGAGTCCCGGATGAGATCCCGGACGTCACGAGGAGTTCCGGAATGGTCCGGAGGTAAAGATTTATATATGGGAAGTCCTGTTTCGGGCATCGGGACAAGTTTCGGGGTTATCGGTATTGTACCGGGACCACCGGAAGGGTCCCGGGGGTCCACCGGGTGGGTCCACCTGTCCCGGGGGGCCACATGGGCTGTGTGGGGGTGCGCCTTGGCCTAATGGGCCAAGGGCACCAGCCCCACATAGGCCCATGCGCCTAGGGTTCAAGGGGGCAAGAGTCCTAGGAGGGTAAGGCACCTCCTAGGTGCCTTGGGGGGAGGGAAAACCCCCCTTGGCCGCCGCACCCCCTAGGAGATTTGATCTCCTAGGGCCGGCCACCCCCCCTTGGCACCCCTATATATAGTGGGGGAGAGGAGGGACTTCATACCTGAACGCCCTGGCCTTTGGTTGCCTCCTTCTCCCTCCCCAACACCTCCTCCACCTCCATAGTGCTTAGCGAAGCTCTGCCGGAGTACTGCAGCTCCATCAACACCACGCCGTCGTGCTGCTGCTGGTGCCATCTCCCTCAACCTCTCCTCCCTTCCTTGCTGGATCAAGAAGGAGGAGACGTGGCTGTTCCGTACGTGTGTTGAACGCGGAGGTGCCGTCCGTTCGGCGCAGGTCATCGGTGATTTGGATCACGTCGAGTACGACTACATCATCACCTTGCAAGCTTCCGCACGCGATCTACAAGTGGTATGTAGATGCAAACTCTCTCCCTAGACTCGTTGCTTAGATGAACTCATAGATGGATCTTGGTGAAACCGTAGGAAAAATTTTAATTTTCTGCAACGTTCCCCAACAGTGGCATCATGAGCTAGGTCTATGCGTAGTTCTCTTTGCACGAGTAGAACACAACTTTGTTGTGGGCGTGGATTTTGTCATCTTACTTGCCTCTACTAGTCTTTTCTTGCTCAACGGTATTGTGGGATGAAGCGGCCCGGACCAACCTTACACGTACGCTTACGTGAGACCGGTTCCACCGATTGACATGCACTAGTTGCATAAGGTGGCTGGCGGGTGTCTGTCTCTCCCACCTTAGTTGGAGCGGAATCGATGAACAGGGCCCTTATGAAGGGTAAATAGAAGTTGACAAAATCACGTTGTGGTGATTCGTAGGTAAGAAAACGTTCTTGCTAGAACCCAATTGCAGCCACGTAAAAGATGCAACAACAATTAGAGGACGTCTAACTTGTTTTTGCAGCGATTGATCATGTGATGTGATATGGCCAGAGGTTGTGATGAATGATGAATTGTGATGTATGAGATCATGTTCTTTGTAATAGGATTCACGACTTGCATGTCGATGAGTATGACAACCGGCAGGAGCCATAGGAGTTGTCATTATTTTTTTGTATGACCTGCGTGTCATTGAATAACGCCATGTAAACTACTTTACTTTATTGCTAAACGTTAGTCATAGAAGTAGAAGTAGTCGTTGGCGTGACAACTTCATGAAGACACGATGATGGAGATCATGATGATGGAGATCATGGTGTCAAGCCGGTGACAAGATGATCATGGAGCCCCGAAGATGAAGATCAATGGAGCTATATGATATTGGCCATATCATGTCACAACTATATAATTGCATGTGATGTTTATTATGTATTATGCATCTTGTTTACTTAGGACGACGGTAGTAAATAAGATGATCCCTTATAAAATTTCAAGAAGTGTTCTCCCCTAACTGTGCACCGTTGCTACAGTTCGTCGTTTCTAAGCACCACGTGATGATCGGGTGTGATGGATTCTTACGTTCACATACAACGGGTGTAAGACAGTTTTACACAGCGAAAACACTTAGGGTTAACTTGACGAGCCTAGCATGTGCAGACATGGCCTCGGAACACGGAGACCGAAAGGTCGAACACGAATCGTATAGAAGATACGATCAACATGAAAATGTTCACCGACGATGACTAGTCCGTCTCACGTGATGATCGGACACGGGCTAGTCGACTCGGATCGTGTAACACTTAGATGACTAAAGGGATGTCTAATCTAAGTGGGAGTTCATAATTTGATTAGAACTTTATTATCATGAACTTAGTCTAAAACCTTTGCAAATATGTCTTGTAGATCAATGGCCAACGCTAATGTCAACATGAACTTCAACGCGTTCCTAGAGAAAACCAAGCTGAAAGATGATGGCAGCAACTATACGGACTGGGTCCGGAACCTGAGGATCATCCTCATAGCTGCCAGGAAACAATATGTCCTAGAAGGACCGCTAGGTGACGCTCCCGTCCCAGAGAACCAAGACATTATGAATGCTTGGCAGTCTCGCGCTGATGATTACTCCCTCGTTCAGTGCGGCATGCTTTACAGCTTAGAACCGGGGCTCCAAAAGCGTTTTGAGCATCACGGAGCATATGAGATGTTCGAAGAGCTGAAACTAGTTTTTCAAGCTCATGCCCGGGTCGAGAGATATGATGTCTCCGACAAGTTCTACAGTTGTAAGATGGAGGAGAACAGTTCTGTCAGTGAGCACATCCTGAAGATGTCTGGGTTGCACAACCGTATGACCCAGCTGAACATTAACCTCCCAGATGAGGCGGTCATTGACAGAATCCTCCAGTCGCTCCCACCAAGCTACAAGAGCTTTGTGATGAACTACAACATGCAGGGAATGGAAAAGACCATTCCTGAAGTGTTCTCGATGCTGAAGTCAGCAGAGGCTGAAATCAAGAAAGAACATCAAGTGTTGATGGTCAATAAGACCACTAAGTTCAAGAAGGGCAAGGGTAAGAAGAACTTCAAGAAGGGCGGCAAAGATGTTGCCGCGCCTGGTAAGCCAGTTACCGGGAAGAAGTCAAAGAATGGACCCAAGCCTGAGACTGAGTGCTTTTATTGCAAGGGGAAGGGTCACTGGAAGCGGAACTGCCCCAAATACTTAGCGGATAAGAAGGCCGGCAACACCAAAGGTATATTTGATATACATGTGATTGATGTGTACCTTACCAGTACTCGTAGTAACTCCTGGGTATTTGATACCGGTGCCGTTGCTCATATTTGTAACTCACAGCAGGAGCTGCGGAATAAACGGAGACTGGCGAAGGACGAGGTGACGATGCGCGTCGGGAATGGTTCCAGAGTCGATGTGATCGCCGTCGGCACGCTGCCTCTACATTTACCTACGGGATTAGTTTTGAACCTTAATAATTGTTATTTAGTGCCAAGTTTGAGCATGAACATTGTATCTGGATCTCGTTTAATACGAGATGGCTACTCATTTAAGTCTGAGAATAATGGTTGTTCGATTTATATGAGAGATATGTTTTATGGTCATGCTCCGATGGTCAATGGTTTATTCTTAATGAATCTCGAGCGTAATATTACACATGTTCATAGTGTAGATGCCAAAAGATGTAAAGTTGATAATGATAGTCCCACATATTTGTGGCACTGCCGCCTTGGTCACATTGGTGTCAAGCGCATGAAGAAGCTCCATGCCGATGGACTTTTAGAGTCTCTTGATTATGAATCGTTTGACACGTGCGAACCATGCCTCTTAGGCAAAATGACCAAGACTCCGTTCTCCGGAACAATGGAGCGAGCAACCAACTTGTTGGAAATCATACATACCGATGTGTGCGGTCCAATGAGCGTTGAGGCTCGCGGAGGATATCGTTATGTTCTCACCCTCACAGATGACTTGAGTAGATATGGGTATGTCTACTTAATGAAACACAAGTCTGAGACCTTTGAAAAGTTCAAGGAATTTCAGAATGAGGTGGAGAATCAACGTGACCGAAAGATAAAATTCTTACGATCAGATCGTGGAGGAGAATACTTAAGTCACGAATTTGGTACACACTTAAAGAAATGTGGAATCGTTTCACAGCTCACGCCGCCTGGAACACCTCAGCGAAACGGTGTGTCCGAACGTCGTAATCGCACTCTATTGGATATGGTGCGGTCTATGATGTCTCTTACCGATTTACCGCTATCATTTTGGGGATACGCTCTAGAGACAGCTACATTCACTTTAAATAGGGCACCGTCTAAATCCGTTGAGACGACACCGTATGAATTATGGTTTGGAAAGAAACCTAAGCTGTCGTTTCTAAAAGTTTGGGGATGCGAAGCTTATGTCAAGAAACTTCAACCTGAAAAGCTCGAACCCAAGTCGGAAAAATGCGTATTCATAGGATACCCTAAGGAAACTATAGGGTATACCTTCTACTTAAGATCCGAAGGCAAGATCTTTGTTGCCAAGAACGGATGCTTTCTGGAAAAAGAGTTTCTCTCGAAAGAAGTAAGTGGGAGGAAAGTAGAACTCGATGAAGTACTACCTCTTGAGCGGGATAGTGACGCAGCACAGGAAACCGTTCCTGTGATGCCCACACCAACTGAAGAGGAAAACCATGATAATGATCAAAGTACTTCGGATCAAGTTACTGCTGAACTTCGTAGGTCCACAAGGACACGTTCCGCACCAGAGTGGTACGGCAACCCTGTCCTGGAAATCATGTTGTTAGACAACAATGAACCTTCGAACTATGAAGAAGCAATGGCGGGCCCGGATTCCAACAAATGGCTTGAAGCCATGAAATCCGAGATAGAATCCATGTATGAAAACAAAGTATGGACTTTGACAGACTTGCCCGATGATCGGCGAGCGATAGAAAACAAATGGATCTTTAAGAAGAAGACGGACGCGGATGGTAATGTTACCATCTATAAAGCTCGACTTGTCGCTAAGGGTTATCGACAGGTTCAAGGGATTGACTACGACGAGACATTCTCTCCCGTAGCGAAGCTAAAGTCCGTCCGAATCATGTTAGCAATTGCCGCATACTATGATTATGAGATATGGCAGATGGACGTCAAAACAGCATTCCTTAACGGGCATCTTAAGGAAGAACTGTATATGATGCAGCCGGAAGGTTTTGTCGATCCTCAGAACGCTAACAAAGTATGCAAGCTCCAGCGATCCATTTATGGACTGGTGCAAGCATCTCGGAGTTGGAACATTCGCTTTGATGAGATGATCAAAGCGTTTGGGTTTATGCAGACTTATGGAGAAGCCTGCGTTTACAAGAAAGTGAGTGGGAGCTCTGTAGCATTTCTCATATTATATGTAGATGACATACTCCTGATGGGAAATAATATAGAATTTCTGGACAGCATTAAGGCCTACTTGAATAAGTGTTTTTCAATGAAGGACCTTGGAGAAGCTGCTTATATATTAGGCATCAAGATCTATAGAGATAGATCGAGACGCCTCATAGGTCTTTCACAAAGCACATACCTTGATAAGATTTTGAAGAGATTCAGAATGGATCAGTCCAAGAAGGGGTTCTTGCCTATGTTACAAGGTATGAGACTGAGCTCAGCTCAGTCACCGACCACGGCAAAAGATAAAGAAGAGATGAGTGTCATCCCCTATGCTTCAGCCATAGGATCTATTATGTATGCCATGCTGTGTACCAGACCCGATGTAAACCTTGCCGTAAGTTTGGTAGCAAGATACCAAAGTAATCCCGGCAAGGAACACTGGACAGCGGTCAAGAATATCCTGAAGTACCTGAAAAGGACAAAGGACATGTTTCTCGTTTATGGAGGAGATGAAGAGCTCGTCGTAAAGGGTTACGTCGACGCTAGCTTCGACTCAGATCTGGATGACTCTAAGTCACAAACCGGATACGTGTATATGTTGAATGGTGGAGCAGTAAGCTGGTGCAGCTGCAAGCAGAGCGTCGTGGCGGGATCTACGTGTGAAGCGGAGTACATGGCAGCCTCGGAGGCAGCACATGAAGCGATTTGGGTGAAGGAGTTCATCACCGACCTAGGAGTCATACCCAATGCGTCGGGGCCGATCAAACTCTTCTGTGACAACACTGGAGCTATTGCCCTCGCAAAGGAGCCCAGGTTTCACAAGAAGACCAGGCACATCAAGCGTCGTTTCAACTCCATCCGTGAAAATGTTCAAGATGGAGACATAGAAATTTGCAAAGTGCACACGGATCTGAATGTCGCAGATCCGCTGACTAAACCTCTCTCGCGTGCAAAACATGATCAACACCAGAACTCTATGGGTGTTCGATTCATCACAATGTAACTAGATTAGTGACTCTAGTGCAAGTGGGAGACTGTTGGAAATATGCCCTAGAGGCAATAATAAAAGTATTATTATATTGTTCATGATAATTGTCTTGTATTCATGCTATAACTGTGTTATCCGGAAATCGTAATACACGTGTGAATACTTAGACCACACTATGTCCCTGGTAAGCCTCTAGTTGACCAGCTCGTTGTGATCAACAGATAGTCATGGTTTCCTGACTATGGACATTGGATGTCGTTGATAACGGGATCACATCATTAGGAGAATGATGTGATGGACAAGACCCAATCCTAAGCATAGCATAAAAGATCGTGTAGTTCGTTTTGCTAGAGCTTTGCAAGTGTCAAGTATCTCTTCCTTCAACCATGAGATCGTGTAACTCCCGGATACCGTAAGAGTGCCTTGGGTGTATCAAACGTCACAACGTAACTGGGTGACTATAAAGGTGCATTACAGGTATCTCCGAAAGTAGCTGTTGGGTTGACACGGATCGAGACTGGGTTTTGTCACTCCGTATGACGGAGAGGTATCTCTGGGCCCACTCGGTAATGCATCATCATATTGAGCTCAATGTGACCAAGGTGTTGGACACGGGATCATGCATTACGGTACGAGTAAAGTGACTTGCCGGAAACGAGACTGAACAAGGTATTGGGATACCGACGATCGAGTCTCGGGCAAGTAACGTACCGATTGACAAAGGGAATTGCATACAGGGTTTGATCGAATCCTCGACATAGTGGTTCATCCGATGACAACATCGAGGAGCATGTGGGAGCCATCATGGGTATCCAGATCCCGCTGATGGTTATTGACTGAGAGAGTCTCGGTCATGTCTGCATGTCTCCCGAACCCGTAGGGTCTACACACTTAAGGTTCAGTTGCGCTAGGGTTATAGGGATATGTATATGCAGTAACCCGAATGTTGTTCGGAGTCCCGGATGAGATCCCGGACGTCACGAGGAGTTCCGGAATGGTCCGGAGGTAAAGATTTATATATGGGAAGTCCTGTTTCGGGCATCGGGACAAGTTTCGGGGTTATCGGTATTGTACCGGGACCACCGGAAGGGTCCCGGGGGTCCACCGGGTGGGTCCACCTGTCCCGGGGGGCCACATGGGCTGTGTGGGGGTGCGCCTTGGCCTAATGGGCCAAGGGCACCAGCCCCACATAGGCCCATGCGCCTAGGGTTCAAGGGGGCAAGAGTCCTAGGAGGGTAAGGCACCTCCTAGGTGCCTTGGGGGGAGGGAAAACCCCCCTTGGCCGCCGCACCCCCTAGGAGATTTGATCTCCTAGGGCCGGCCACCCCCCCTTGGCACCCCTATATATAGTGGGGGAGAGGAGGGACTTCATACCTGAACGCCCTGGCCTTTGGTTGCCTCCTTCTCCCTCCCCAACACCTCCTCCACCTCCATAGTGCTTAGCGAAGCTCTACCGGAGTACTGCAGCTCCATCAACACCACGCCGTCGTGCTGCTGCTGGTGCCATCTCCCTCAACCTCTCCTCCCTTCCTTGCTGGATCAAGAAGGAGGAGACGTGGCTGTTCCGTACGTGTGTTGAACGCGGAGGTGCCGTCCGTTCGGCGCAGGTCATCGGTGATTTGGATCACGTCGAGTACGACTACATCATCACCTTGCAAGCTTCCGCACGCGATCTACAAGTGGTATGTAGATGCAAACTCTCTCCCTAGACTCGTTTCTTAGATGAACTCATAGATGGATCTTGGTGAAACCGTAGGAAAAATTTTAATTTTCTGCAACGTTCCCCAACATTTAGGGTACGTGGGACTATATAGGCGAAAGAAGCCGGTCGGGGGAGCCTCGAGGGGTCCACGAGACAGGGGCGCGCCCTGTAGGGGGGCGCGCCCCCTATCTCCTGGGCTCCTCGAGGGTCTTCTGACTTGATTCCCAAGCCTCCAGGATGATATTCTTCCAAAAAATCACGATGCCGAAGGTTTCATTCCGTTTGGACTCCGTTTGATATTCCTTTTCCTCAAAATACTGAAACAGGCAATAAAACAGCAATATGGGTTGGGCCTCCGGTTAATAGGTTAGTCCCAGAAGTAATATAAAAGTGTATAATAAATCCCAATATCATTCAAAATAGGTAATATAATAGCATGGAACAATCAAAAATTATAGATACGTTGGAGACGTATCAAGCATTCCCAAGCTTAATTCTTGCTCGTCCTCGAGTAGGTAAATGATTAAAACAGAATTTTTGATGTGGAATGCTAGTTGGCATAATTTCAATGTAATTCCTCTTAATTGTGGTATGAATATTCAGATCTGAAAGATTCAAGACAAAAGTTCATATTGACATAAAAATAATAATACTTCAAGCATACTAACAAAGCAATCATGTCTTCTCAAAATAACATGGCCAAAGCAAAATCATATAGTCTGGCTATGCTCTATCTTCACCACACAAAGTATTTAAATCATGCACAACCCCGATGACAAGCCAAGCAATTGTTTCATACTTTTGACAGTCTCAAACTTTTTCAATCTTCACGCAATACATGAGCGTGAGCCATGGATATAGCACTATGGGTGGAATAGAAGGGTGGTTGTGGAGAAGACAAAAAGGGAGAAGATAGTCTCACATCAACTAGGCGTATCAGCGGGCTATGGAGATGCCCATCAATAGATGTCAATGTGAGTGAGTAGGGATTGCCATGCAACGGATGCACTAGAGCTATAAGTATATGAAAGCTCAACAAAAGAAACTAAGTGGGTGTGCATCCAACTTGCTTGCTCACGAAGACCTAGGGCATTTTGAGGAAGCCCATCATTGGAATATACAAGCCAAGTTCTATAATGTAAAATTCCCACTACTATATAAAAGTGACAACATAGGAGACTCTCTATCATGAAGATCACGATGCTACTTTGAAGCACAAGTGTGGTAAAAGGATAGTAGCATTGCCCCTTCTCTTTTTTTCTCTCTTTTTTTTGTTTTTTTTATTATTTATTTAGGCCTTTTCTCTTTTTTTATGGCCTCTTTTTTTCCTTCTTCTTTTTTGTTATTTTATTTTTCGTCCGGAGTCTCATCCCGACTTGTGGGGGAATCATAGTCTCCATCATCCTTTCCTCACTTCGGACAATGCTCTAAAAATGATGATCATCACACTTTTATTTTCTTACAACTCAACAATTACAACTCGAAACTAGAACAAGATATGACTCTATATGAATGCCTCCGGCGGTGTACCGGGATGTGCAATAATTCATGAGTGACATGTATGAAAGAATTATGAACGGTGGCTTTGCCACAAATACGATGCCAACTACATGATCATGCTAAGCAATATGACAATGATGGAGCGTGTCATAATAAACGGAACGGTGGAAAGTTGCATGGCAATATATCTCGGAATGGCTATGGAAATGCCATGATAGGTAGGTATGGTGGCTGTTTTGAGGAAGATATATGGTGGGTGTATGATACCGGCGAAAAGTGAGCGGTATTAGAGAGGCTAGCAATAGTGGAAGGTGAGAGTGCGTATAATCCATGGACTCAACATTAGTCATAAAGAACTCATATACTTATTGCAAAAATCTACAAGTTATCAAAGCAAAGTATTACGTGCATGCTCCTAGGGGGATAGATTGGTAGGAAAAGACCATCGCTCGTCCCCGACCGCCACTCATAAGGAAGACAATCAATAAATAAATCATGCTCCGACTTCATCACATAACGGTTCACCATACGTGCATGCTATGTGAATCACAAACTTCAACACAAGTATCTCTCAAATTCACAACTACTCAACTAGCATGACTCTAATATCACTACTTCCATATCTCAAAACAATCATCAAGCATCAAACTTCTCTTAGTATTCAACACACTCATAAGAAAGTTTTTACTATTTTTGAATACCTAGCATATTAAGATTATTTAAGCAAATTACCATGCTATTTAAGACTCTCAAAATAATATAAGTGAATCATGAGAGTTCATCTATTTCTTCAAAATAAAACCACCACCGTGCTCTAAAAGATATAAGTGAAGCACTAGAGCAAATGACAAACTACTCTGAAAGATATAAGTGAAGATTAGTCGAATAATTATGCAACTATGTGAAGACTCTCCCATTTAATAATTTCAGATATTGATATTTTATTCAAAAAGCAAGCAAAGCTAAATAAAACTACATTGCAAGGATAGCACAACTCATGTGAAGAAGCAAAAAACTTAGGCTCAACCGATACTAACCGATAGTTGTTGAAGAAGAAAGGTGGGATGCCTACCGGGGCATCCCCAAGCTTAGATGCTTGAGACTTCTTGAAATAATATCTTGGGGTGCCTTGGGCATCCCCAAGCTTGAACTTTTGTGTCTCCTTAATTCCTCTCATATCATGGTTTCTCTTTTTATCAAAAGCTTCATACACAACAAACTCAATAAGAACTCGTGAGATAGGTTAGTATAAACCAATCCAAACCTTATCATTTTCTATTGTAACAAATAACTAACATTATTATTCAACATTGCATACTAAATGCCTCTTCATATTTAATACTCCTGTCCTTAAATAGAATCATTAAACAAGCAAACATATGCAAACAACACAAACATAACAGCAATCTGCCAAAACAGTACAGTCTGTAAAGAATGCAAGATTCATCATACTTCCCTAACTCCAAAAATTATGAGCTAAAATTCCCACTGTAATAAATTTATCATAGCTCAATATGAAAAAAGATTCAACATTATACCACTCTCTGACTTTTCTAGGGAATTTTTGCAACAGCGGTAAACTTTCTGTTTTCAAACAGCAACATGTATACTAGCAAAATAAGCATGGCAAAGGCTATCCTTGACTTTTTTATTGAAACTAAAGATGCAAAACATTAATATAATTAACAGCAAGCAAATACTAACAAAAGAAAATGACGCTCCAAGCAAAACACATATCATGTGGTGAATAAAAATATAGCTCCAAGTAAAGTTACCAATGAACGAAGACGAAAGAGGGGATGCCTTCCAGGGCATCCCCAAGCTTGGTCTTTTGGCTACTCTTGAATATTACCTTGGGGTGCCTTGGGAATCTCCAAGCTTTGGCTCTTGCCACTCCTTATTCCATAGTCCATCGAATCTTTACCCAAAACTTGAAAACTCCACAACACAAAACTCAACAGAAAACTCCTAAGCTCCGTTAGCGAAAGAAAACAAAACACCACTTCAAGGTACTGTAATGAACTCATTCTTTATTTATATTGGTGTTAAACCTACTGTACTCCAACTTCTCTATGGTTTATAAACTATTTTACTAGCCATAGAGTCATCAAAATAAGCAAACAACACACGAAAAACAGAATCTGTCAAAAACAGAACAGTCTGTAGTAATCTGGATCAAATGTATACTTCTGGAACCCCAAAAATTATGCAATTTGTCTAGTAATCATCTGCAAAAATAATAAACTAAATATCACTCTCCTGTAAAAAGTTGAAGCTAATTTCGTGAGCGCTAAAGTTTCTGTTTTTTACAGCATGATCATAAAGACTTCAACCAAGTCTTCCCAAAGGTTCCACTTGGCACAAACACTAATTAAAACATAAAACCACATCTAAACAGAATCTAGATGGATTATTTATTACTAAACAGTACCAAAAAGCAAGAAACTAAAATAAAATTGGGTTGCCTTCCAACAAGCGCTAACGTTTAACGCCCCTAGCTAGGCATTATGATTTCAATGATGCTCACATAAAAGATAAGAATTGAAACATAAAGAGAGCATCATGAAGAATATGACTAGAACATTTAAGTCTAACCCACTTCCAATGCATAGGGATTTTGTGAGCAAACAACTTATGGGAACAATAATCAACAAGCATAGGAAGACAAAACAAGGAAGCAACTTTTCGGTGGACGCGGGCTTGTGTGGACTTAATCTTGGCCGCAGGTGGATTCCTGGAGATGAGCAAACCTCAAGTCGATGTCCCCCCATGCTCTATCGCTAGTGATAGGTGGTAGGGGCCTTAGGCGTATTGGTTTGGAACAACTGTTTTGTGCTTTTGAGGTTGGACCAGCGAACAGCGCGATGTGGTACTGGTGCAGCTCGTTTGGTGCATTTGCAAGATCACAGCCGGTGCTCCTTTGATTTACTACAACATAGAGTCATTGACAATCCACAGCCGGTGCTCTTTGATTTGATTTGGTCCATCTCACGCTAATATGCTGTTAATAAAGGATTATCTATACAAAACTGAAGCATGACAGTGACGGGGGTCACGTGGAAGGGCGAAATACTGTCCACATGGGCGACTCTCTTTTTGCTGCATGCGCATGCTCGACTGTACCTGGTACATCAACACAGAGCTAGATTCTGTCGCTACAACGCCCTCGCTGACAACCAGAATACGTAGGCGGGAATGGTCTACGGGGGGACAGCTCCCGCAAATACTGTGATGAAGCTGGCCATTGTGTAAAACAGACGGACTGGATAAAGTCCTCATAGTGCTCGTCCACCGTTCGGCATTTTCGGACAAAACAAGCATAACTTCAAAAATTTAAGCACATAGAGAGGAAACTTGATATTATTGCAATTCCTACAAGCATATGTTCCTCCCTCATAATAATTTTCAGTAGCATCATGAATGAATTCAACAATATAACCAGCACCTAAAGCATTCTTTTCATGATCTACAAGCATAGAAAATTTACTACTCTCCACATAAGCAAAATTCTTCTCATTCGGAATAGTGGGAGTATCATAAGAGACTTGAACACTAAAAATTGTTTCCACATTAAAAGAGTAATGTTCATAAAAAGGGTAATCATAATCATGACAAGATTTGTAAATATAATCATCACTACTTTTTATAGCATAATTTTCATCACAATAATCATCATAAGTAGCAACTTCGTTCTCATCATAATCGATTGAAACCTCTCCCAAGATAGTGGAATCACTAAATAAAGTTGACACTCTTACAAATCCACTTTCATATTCATCACAATAAAATTCAACATCCTCCAAAATAGTGGGATCACTACTTCCTAAAGTTGACACTCTTCCAAACCCACTTTCATCAATATAATCATCATAAGTAGGAGGCATGCTATCATCATAACAACTTTGCATATCAAAACTTGGGATGCTAAAAATATCATCTTCAATAAACATAGCATCCACAAGCTTGGGACAAACATTAATTTTAGCAAATATATTCTCAAATATTTCATCCTCATCAAACATAGCTTCCCCAAGCTTGGGACCTTCCATATCATAAGCATAATCACTATCATCATTAAAAATATGGATAGCACCAATAGTATAGCAATTATCATCATCACAAGTAGTAGTAGGAGCAACATCATTTGGGAGGGATACCTTTTTACCTTTGTTGCTCCTTCTTTTCTTTTTCTTCTTCACATTATGTGTAGGTTCAACCTTCCTCTTTGAGCTCCTTATTGATGAGATTAGTTGAATA
Organism: Triticum aestivum; assembly: GCF_018294505.1. Taxonomy (NCBI): domain Eukaryota; kingdom Viridiplantae; phylum Streptophyta; class Magnoliopsida; order Poales; family Poaceae; genus Triticum; species Triticum aestivum. The sequence continues at coordinate 676,729,368 of NC_057795.1, read as the reverse complement.
GAAAGCTCCTCCTCATTACCTGATTCATCATAAGAAATAATAGGAGGAGATTGGGAAGTCTCTTCCCTTTCATTAGTATTCTCATCATCTTCTATTTTCTTCTTTTCTTTAAGTAATTGGCAATATAAGGATTTTCAATGCAATTCTCCGCACAAAACATATAAATACTTTCTAGATCAATATCAAGAAAATGCTTAAGATTAAATTTTGGAATAGGCTTAGTTAAACGTTTCAACTCTTGACAACCCAAAAGCAATCTAGGTTCATTGTATGAGAAAGGGAGATCAAATCATCACAATTTTTGGACACGATCCGATCATGAAACAATTTGCATTGAAGATGTAAATGATCTTGTTTATTGCAAAATTCACAACGGGAAAGATATCTTAAATTCTCCGCACTCTTATCTATCCTTTCTTGCAACTTCTTAGTTTCTAAATACTTATGCCTCTTGCAATATATATCTTCTCTATTTGCTGTGTTCATGCAAACATGCACTCCACAAAAGTTGACATGCTTATAAGAGATATTTTCATCATGACTAGAGCAATCATCATTAGTACTATGGATATTCAAAGAGTTTATACTAACAACATTGCAATAATGCTCATCATTCAAAGATTTAGTACCAAGCATTTTAAAGAATTCTTCTTCTAGCACTTGAGCACAATTTTCCTTTCCATCATACTCACGAAAGATATTAAAAAGCCGAAGCGTATGAGACAAACTTAACTCCATTTTTTTGTAGTTTTCTTTTATAAACTAAACTAGTGATAAAACAAGAAACAAAAATATTCGATTGCAAGATCTAAAGATATACCTTCAAGCACTAACCTCCCCAGCAACGGCGCCAGAAAAGAGCTTGATGTCTACTACACAGCCTTCTTCTTGTAGACGTTGTTGGGCCTGCAAGTGCACAGGTTTGTAGGACAATAGCAAATTTCCCTCAAGTGGATGACCTAAGGTTTATCAATCCGTAGGAGGCGTAGGATGAAGATGGCCTCTCTCAAACAACCCTGCAACCAAATAACAAAGAGTCTCTTGTGTCCCCAACACACCCAATACAATGGTAAATTGTATAGGTGCACTAGTTCGGCGAAGAGATGGTGATACAGGTGCAATATGGATGGTAGATATAGGTATTTGTAATCTGAAATTATAAAAACAGCAAGGTAACTAATGATAAAAGTGAGCGTAAACGGTATTGCAATGATAGGAAACAAGGCCTAGGGTTCATACTTTCACTAGTGCAAGTTCTCTCAACAATAATAACATAGATAGATCATATAACAATCCCTCAACATGCAACAAAGAGTCACTCCAAAGCCACTAATAGCGGAGAACAAACGTAGAGATTATGGTAGGGTACGAAACCACCTCAAAGTTATTCTTTCGGATCAATCTATTCAAGAGTTTGTACTAGAATAACACCTTAAGACACAAATCAACCAAAATCCTAATGTCACCTAGATACTCCATTGTCACCTCAAGTATCCGTGGGCATGATTATACGATATGCATCACACAATCTCAGATTCATCCAACCAACACAAAGTACTTCAAAGAGTGCCCCAAAGTTTCTACCGGAGAGTCAAGAACATGTGCCAACCCCTATGCATAGGTTCATGGGCGGAACCCGCAAGTTGGTCATCAAAACATACATCAAGAGGCACATGATATCCCATTGTCACCACAGATAAACACGGCAAGACATACATCAAGTGTTCTCATAAAAGACTCAATTCGATAAGATAACTTCAAAGGGGAAACTCAATTCATCACAAGAGAGTAGAGGGGGAGAAACATCATAAGATCCAACTACAATAGCAAAGCTTGGGATACATCAAGATCGTGCCATAGAGAGAACACGAGAGAGAGAGAGAGATCAAACACATAGCTACTGGTACATACCCTCAGCCCCGAGGGTGGACTACTCCCTCCTCATCATGGAGAGCGCCGGGATGATGAAGATGGCCACCGGTGAGGGATCCCCCCTCCGGCAGGGTGCCGGAACGGACTCCCGAGAGGTTTTTGGTGGCTACAGAGGTTTGCGGCGGCGGAACTCTCGATCTATCCGTGGATGTTTTTAGGGTACGTGGGACTATATAGGCGAAAGAAGTCGGCCGGGGGAGCCTCGAGGGGTCCACGAGACAGGGGGCGCGCCCTGTAGGGGGGGGGCGCCCCCTATCTCCTGGGTTCCTCGAGGGTCTTCTGACTTGATTCCCAAGCCTCCAGGATGATATTCTTCCAAATAATCACGATGCCGAAGGTTTCATTCCATTTGGATTCCGTTTGATATTCCTTTTCCTCGAAATACTGAAACAGGCAATAAAACAGCAATATGGGCTGGGCCTCTTGTTAATAGGTTAGTCCCAAAAGTAATATAAAAGTGTATAATAAAGCCCAATATCATTCAAAACAGGTAATATAATAGCATGGAACAATCAAAAATTATAGATACGTTGGAGACGTATCAGTAGGTTCATGAAATTAATTGAAAATACATGTATTTCCTTTATCCTTAATTGGCACTGCATTTTCATGGTTCACTGCTTTAGCACATGTTTATAATTTGTTGTTATGTTTTTATCCTTGTGTTGTCAGTCATGGTGTTCCATTGTACTATGCTTTTCAGTTGTGTAGTTGTGTTAATTTCAATTAGGGAACCATGCCCACTATTGAAAATATTCCAATATATGGGGACACTGTTGAAATTTAGGAAACAAGTAACTGCAACAATATCCATTTTTGGTTAGTTATCCTTGTGTTGTGCCTGTTAATTATCTACATCTGTTGTGTTCCGTTGTACATTGAAAGTTAATTGTACAATTATCTAAGTCATGTAGGAAATTATATGGACTATTGAAAATGTTCCCATTTTAGTGACAGGGCAGAAATGTAAACAAGTAGCTACAATGAGAACAAAAAGACGACATGATGGTAGCTTAATGTTGCACAAATGGGGCATGCTGGTAGATGATCTTATATATTAATATAGTTTCATTACAAATCATATCTTGATGCTCTTCCTATTAGAGTTGGATGCGCGACTTGCTATTCTCTTGGATGCACTTCGTACTGTTTATTTAGATAAAAGTCGTTAGCCTGACTTTACATTAATAAAGCCACCAAGCGTCACACAGAGATTCCACAACCAAACAAGAGCTAACCAAGAAGGGTACTAGATAACAGTACGACAGCCACAACTGGGAACAGAAGAACATGGCATGCAGGCCAACAAATAACCAGGCTAAGAAAACGATAAGTAGAAGGACACTAGAACCCATCTATGGATGTTGAGCTTGATCTGTACTCAAAATGGAGTTCGTTGTTGCCCTAACTGAGAGATCATAAGCTCCACTGCATCCTTGTCGCCCTCCTTAGTCAATGATTTCCACTTCGGAAAGAGAATGGAGAATTTGAAAATACAGTCGACGGCCTTGTTAGGGAATTGTTGCTCGACGGTAAATTTGTTCCTGGTGGTCCACAAGGCCAAACACATGGCAGAAAAACCAAACCAAAAGAGCCTCTTGAGTTGTCCCGCCAAGGAGCTTTCCAAGGGTCTTCGCTCCACAAAACTAGATGGGGCCCAAGACGCAACCAACCACTATCTGAAACAACTCCAGAATAACTGAGAAAGAGGATGCTGAAATATAATGTGACCAGAGTTCTCAACCAAACCACATAAAGCACAAAATTCAGAACCAAAGCCATTCTGTGTTCAGATTTGGTCAGCTGCAGGCAAACGCCCCGCATGACCTACCACATGCAAATTTTAACCTTAAGGGGAATGCGTGCCTTCCAAACTCCGTTAAACCTCGAGACAACTGGTCCACTCATCAACTTGCAATATAGAGACTTAACCGAAAAACGACCAGAAGAAGAATGGGGCCACGTCACCATGTTCACAGACTCCAAGAGCGTAAGATAGCAGCAAGGCGGTGCTAATCATCAACTCTATAGGAGACAACATCCTAAGGAAACTAAAAACCCAGTTCCTAGCAGACCTTCATGATGGAGATCTCAGGGGAAGAAACATATGTGGAAGAAGAGGGGAAAGCCAAGGAAAGGGGGTTCGTCTCCGGCCCACCAATCCAACCAAAAACAAACCGAGGCGCCATTCCCAACAGATTATTACTTAACAAGGGATCCAAAATTATCACGAACACTGACCAGCTAGCCCCAAAACTAGGATCCCCCAATCGTCGGGCGCTCGCTCGTATAGATCAGCTGGAGACGACTAATACAGGAGAACGGACGTACGAGCATAAACCTTTGTACGCGACCCGACCCTGTCGCAACTTGGCTACCGGATCCGTGTGCAATCAAGTTTCCTCACATGTATTTTGACAGATGTACGTCACATTCTTTTCTTTCTCCACTTTTCCAATCTTATCTATACTTGAGAGGGAAATATCTTTTGGCTCTCAGGTGTATATACATTTGATATGGATTTTTTTATAATTACAAAAATGTCAAAAGAATTCAGAAGCTTTTATTATAATAAACTTGACCTTCTTTTGTACTTTTATAAAAAGTTTCATGAAGAAAAAACTAGTGTTTATTTTTTTTTCCACCAACAATACCATGAAAGTTGTTTCTTGTCCAAACTTTTTATACGAGTACAACAGAAGGTCATGTTTATTTCAAAACTTTTGACTTTTTCTATAATTACTATGTTTTTCATATAGGGTATATATATCACCTAGAGCCAAACATGCTTATGGAGTTTCCGCACTCAGGTGCATATGCACTTGGGTGAACAGCAAAATCTAGGACAACAACAACAACAACAACAACAACAACAACAACAACAACAACAACAACAACAAAGCCTTTAGTCCCAAACAAGTTGGGGTAGGCTAGAGGTGAAACCCATAATATCTCGCAACCAACTCATGGCTCTGGCACATGGATAGCAAGCTTCCACGCACCCCTGTCCATAGCTAGCTCTTTGTCGATACTCCAATCCTTCAGGTCTCTCTTAACGGACTCCTCCCATGTCAAATTCGGTCGACCCCGCCCTCTCTTGACATTCTCCGCACGCTTTAGCCGTCCGCTATGCACTGGAGCTTCTGGAGGCCTGCGCTGAATATGCCCAAACCATCTCAAACGATGTTGGGCAAGCTTCTCCTCAATTGGTGCTACCTCAACTCTATCTCGTATATCATCATTCCGGACTCGATCCTTCCTAAAAAAAGGAAAAATAATTAAAGAAGACTGATTATTATTTTTTGTAAAAACGTTGTTGAATGTTTTACCAAGTTGCAAAATTTGTGATGAGAAAAAAAATCATGAAGTCTGAACAAAAATATATTTAAAGAATGTTCCAAAAAGGGCAATTTTTCTAAAGCATTTTGGAACATCGGTTTTTTTTGTGCTCATCTCTCCACGAATGTTTTTTCAACATAGAACTTTGCGTGTTGGTAAAACATTCAATAATGTTTGTCACAAGAAAATCAGATTTTTTTAAAAAAAAAATCCCTATTTAAAAAAAATAGTGTACATTTTGGAGCAGAACAACACTTCCAACTTTTCTGCCCCTATTGTACTCACTAGAGTACAACAGTGTAAACTGATGTGCTCTCAAAGTGCAATTTCTTGCAAGCTATATCTTACAGTTTTTCTCCTTGAAAACTATCTTATTGTTTTAGTTGACTTGCAAATTCTTATCAAATGTGGCAAAGAAATGACAACAGAGGTGTTTTGTCAGAGAACGTTCTCTGAACACATCAGCCACTCCCACTATCTCGACAACAAAAGGATTCAATCATATGGTATACATTTTTTTTTATAAAGGACGCTTTTATTATCTCAAAATGTAGCATCAAGCGGATACAAAGCATGATGAGCAACACCCGGCCTCTGCATAGCGAAGATGCATATGCATACATGGTAAGCTATACTGCCAAAATACGAATAACTTATTTTTTGAATGATTTGAAGGTTGCTCAGCACACATGCCGTACAAATAAGTTTTTAAGAAAAGGGTACATTGCACCTCCTAAAAAAATACCAACAAATCTAAATATTTCAACAACTCGCTGCAACAAGAAAATCTGGGGAAAATGAAGGCCATGTAGCCTTGAGAAAAAAAACATGGACCAGGTGATGCAGCAAAGCGCGTCAAACGCTTCTAGTATATGATTAAATGAGATCGATGACGGTGCTAGGCAGCAGATTATCATGTTTCCTTTAAATTTATTGAATATAAGAACTGGGGTGTGATGCTCCTCGGATCTGGGTGTGGGAAAATAAGTAAATAACAAGGGTGCACATACCTTCGGTAACTGATACTCCCTCCGTCCGGAAATACTTGTCATCAAAATGAATAAAAGGGGATGTATCTAGATGTATTCTAGTTCTAGATGCATCCCTTTTTATTCATTTTGATGACAAGTATTTTCGGACGGAGGGAGTATCAGCCACCGATAACATGGGATTTCAAGTGCTAACTCAACCTTTGAACGGTTGGTCATCGCATTGCGCTCATATCAGCCAAACAAAAATGCACCACGGATATGCAAACCTATGTGTACATGGATTGGCTTCATTAATTGTAGCAATATTACGTCTGTAACATTTCAATGTATTTGTTTGTTGATTTTGAAAAACTGAAGCAACAATCTATGAACTTCCCCGTAGTTTTGACCGCAAGTCAGCCGTGTCTTGATCCACTGGGGTAGCTTTTCAACGGGGCAAGAGAAACCCCTGCTTGATGAGGTGTGCGAGTAACGCGAGTCAACCAACAGCATTGCAGCATAGTCATTTACATGCCTGATTGCTCTGCCTGCAAGCAAATTTGTTCATCGTTTATCAACTAGAGCCAGAAAAATCATAAATGTTAAGATTGCACAGCAGCTTACCGATACACTGATTCACGGCTTTCATGCATGAGTTTTCATAGTACTCTTGACCACTTTTACCACTCTTCCTTAGAATACCAAAACCAGGCTCAACCTTGCATTCATCGTCCCTGCTCGAGGACTCGTCATCTCCAGCAACAGATGAGGTAGAAGAATAGTTTCCAATGTGTTTTATTGTCTCCATCAGTTCCACATCATCTGGGCTTGGATAAGGCAATCCAACCATCACAACACAACGACCCATACCATCGCTGAAGTTTATGCCTTCAGAGATCTTCCCACCAACAACAGCCATTAAAAGTGCCCCGTTGACACTAGTGTCTCCTGAACCTTTGCTGCAGCAGGATTGAATTGCCTCCTTGTATTTGTTGAGTATCATCTCGACATCCACACTGCTTCTTGGCTCTCTGAACACGTGCTTCTTCTTAGAAATCTTTGAAATTGTGCCTGAAGCCATCCATGCATCATAAACTTGCTTTTCATAATCATAGGAAGAGAAAAACACTACTATTCCCTCTGGTACTATTGTTGCTATATTGCAAAGAAAACGTCCAAGCTCTTCGATCTGCAAAGATAGGCAGATAAGAATAGGCACAAAAATAACGTGCAAACATTAGAGAGTAAAGGAGAAATGACTCGAGGTATACATACCATGGTAGGAGAGCTCCTTGAGCTGTGGCTGAAATCAAATTTCTTGCCTGAGGGCCCACATGGAACAGCTATAGGAAGAATACTCTCAGGGGGGACAATGTGGTTGCACGAGAAGAATTTTATATCACTAGGCAATAAGCCTGGAAACAAGCGCAGCCTTGTTTCTTCAATAGGCTGGAGGGTTCCACCGGCCATAATAACAGCATGTGCGTCATCTGTGACCTGCAAGAGGAAAGATTTATAAATACTCATGTGAAATAGGACAACTCTTGTCTCCAAGCAACATATGGAGCAAGGTACATCACCTCAGAAAATGTTTTCTCTGCGCAAAGCATCACAAATTTGATATATGCATCTTCAGAGTGTCCACCAGGCTTGTGCCGTGCAACTATGATTCTTCCATCATCATTGCAGTACAGTAGAGAGCGTAAAAAGTCAGCCAAAGCCTGAAAGCTTGTTATACTGCTTCCTTCACCATGTTGCTGCCCATGATTCAAATCACCCACACCAGTTTCGGTGAAAAATAATTTGTTGGCATAGCCACTAACCTGCATATCAGCAGTCAATCGATATAGGTTCTAGACACAACAAGACTGAATGGAAATGTAGTGGAAGAAATATTTCACCTTGTGGATTATATTGCTTTCCTTCAGATACTGACAAAGTTTTACTATGTTTATGTTATCGATATCAAGGGAGAACAAGAACTTATTTATAGTCACAGAGGTCACAGCAGAGGAACAATCTTCATTACTTATCAAACATCGTAGGAATGACCGTGTTAGAACTGTCAAGGTCTGGATGTAACGTCGATTTCCAGCTCCCAGAACATTCTGAAAACTATTGAGATATGCCTCCAGGTGGGAAAGAACTGCCCTCAACTAACGAAAATGAGAATCAGAAAATTAAGTTAGTTTCCACAACTGGAAGCAAACAGTCAGTTCATTTGCTAACTATATGTTGCTTAGTAAAGCGAAATTTAAAAATTCACCGATAAATATCATTTTTATTTACTATCCTGTTGTCTGCCACAACACAACTTAGCAAAGTCAAGCTCTATACCAGAAAATTCTCTTTGGTTATGTATCCTTATATGGTAAACCTACTTACAGCACCTCTATATTCGGATCTTGGAAAACATTATCGAAAGTGCAGAGAGAACAAAATTATGAAGATAGAGTACAACTGTACAGTCAGACTAATTCTGCATAGTGTGCGGAATGAGATGCGTCACAATCCTGAGGCAGTCAGACTAATTCCAACAGATGTTAGGGATCTAGAATTCAGAACAAAAACATCGTCATGATACTGTCAGGGGCAGGTCAATTATGAGGAAGACTAACCTGAGAAGATGTGACCTTTGAGTTGTACATGCTAGTAAGGGAGTCTGCTAAGTTGTGAGCCTCATCTATGATGACAACACTGTTCTTCAGATTAAGGCCAAGTGATTCTCTAGCAGACTTCAGCAACAAAGACTGGTAAGGAAGTACTACAAGGTCAGCTGAGCGGACCATGTCACGTGCACCGTAGTACGGACATGTTCCAATCTTCCTTCCAATTTGTGCCAAATCCTCGATATCCAATGCACCATGGTCAGACACTTCACTCCTGAACTGTTTCTGCAGACTTCTGTTTCTTAACATCGGGCACCCACAGGAGGTCTTTGTTCGGTGCCCTTTTTTGTTATCACCCTCGACCTGAACATTTACAGCCGCAAAAATTACTAGTTATTAACAACAAAAGTTATAAATGGGCAGCATACTAATGGTATTTAACAACCCAGCACATACAAATATCTAACAGAAAGAGCCCAATTTGGGTGCAGAAGTCCAAGATAATATCTAACAGAACAGCTGAGAATTGCAAATCAACTTGACGAAATTGAACCATGCCTTGATTTTGCTGCTCTTCTTGTTCTTTTGCAGCTCCAAGCACCTCTCGTTGATCCGGTTTGCGCTCCCCAGCTTCTGAACATCTGCAATCAAACGCACCACAGATCAACTAAACACAATCCCAGCCCCAAAACTAGAAGAACAAAGATAACCACATCACCCACTCACCCTTGTTAATACACAAGCTCTTTCTGGACCCCAAGCACACCGTCCTGAGCTTCCCGGAGAAATCCGTCCTCTTGAGCTCCCGGACAAACTGCGAGAGCTGCGAGTGCGTGCGGCTGGTGAAATACACCTTGGGGGTCGCCTCCTCTTCTTCCTCTTCGTCCTCGCTCTCACTACTACTGCTACCACCACCACCACGATGTGCCCGCTTCCCGGCGGCATGCGGCCTTGTGCCCTCCTCGCCATCGCTCTCGTACTCGTCAACCAAGAACTCCTCCTCGCCGTCGTTCTCCCCGGTCCCCTCGGATTTCTCCGAACCCCCCACCTTCTTCGTCCCCTGCCTCCTCCAGGGGTGAGTCTCCGACTTCTTACCGGCGCCCTTCTTAGGCGGCAGCGGTGTGAAATCCCGCATCCAGTCGGGCTCGTCGTCGTCTTCGCCGCCGGCAGCAGCGGGGACGGAGCCATTGGCCCGTTCGGGGGCGGCGTCGCGGCGGTCGAGGAGCCACTGGAGCGCGCTGCAGATGATGCTGAGGGTCTTCCCGGTGCCTGCGGCAACGCGGGGGAGGCTGAGTCGTCAGTGGTGGCTTGTGAGAACCGGAGGATGAGGGGGGGAAGGCGGCAGAGCAGAGCTTACCGGTGGGGCTTTCGAGGAGGGCGAGGGCGCGGGGCCCGGAGGAGAGCGCGCTGTAGAGGAAGGACATGAACTCCGACTGGATCGGGTACGGCGCGAAAGGGAACGCCGGGAAGTCCTGCCGCGGCGGCGGCGGCGGCGGCGGCGGCATTTTGGCGAGCGCGCGCTTGTGCGGTGGGTTTGGTGGGGGTTTCCCGCGGGATTGAAGACAACCAGAATACCCAATTTCGTTCTGGTGCTGTGGGCTGTGGGCTACTGGGCTGAAGAGCAGGCTGTGGGCCGAATATAGCCTTTTTTTTTTGCAGACGCCAAATATAGCCTTGTACGGATGCTAAACTGAATACATTTACGTAGAGCAACTAATTAACGAGCGCTCCTTCGGGAGCCTCACAACGATCAGCGCCAATTGGCGCGCTCACAGCCATTCGCCACGTGTCACGCTCTGGGCGCTCCTTCTGAATTTTGTTTTTTTTTTAATTTTTACGCACACGTTTTCGGCTTTTTAAACGGTTTTTTTCTGGGGTTTTTTGACGTTTTGGTTTTCTATCGGTCTTCCCTAGCTTTTCGACCAAATTTTTTTTTTTTGAAAAAAGTAATTCTTTTGCGCAAAAAAATGCAATTTTTTTTCGCGAGAGTCACGGTTTTGTTTTTGTGAGAGGCACGGTTGTGCTTTCGCGAGAGGCACGGCCGTGCCTTTTGGAAAAAAAAAACATGTTTTCTATTTTTTTCTTTCGCGAGAGGCACGGTTTTGCTTCCGCGAGAGGCATGGTTGTGCTTTCACAAGAGGCACGGGCGTGCCTCATTCGGAAAGGAAAAAAATACGTCTTTTGTTTTTTTTCTTTCGCGAGAGGCACGGGCGTGCCTCTTTCGAAAAGGGAAAAAACGTGTTTTCTGTTTTTTTTTCGCGAGAGGCACGGTTTTGCTTCCGCAAGAGGCACGGTTGTGCTTTCGCGAGAGGCACGGGCGTGCCTCTTTCGGAAAGGAAAAAAAACGCGTTTTCTGTTTTTTTTTCTTCCGCGAGAGGCACGGTTTTGCTTCCGCGAGAGGCACGGTTGTGATTTCGTCAGAGGCACGGGCGTGCCTCTTTCGGAAATAGAAAAAACCCGTGTTTCCGGTTCGGTTTTTTCGTCGGTTTTTTCCGTCCGGTTTTTTCGTGAAAAAAAGTTCGTGAAAACCTATCAACATGGGATCTAGTTTTGAAGATCTCGACGCGAGGAATCCAATGACGAAAGTGGTTCGAGATTTGGACGCACGGTTTAAGAGATAAAACGTTTTGAATAAACGAATCTACGAAAAAGGGGAAAACTCTCAGGTTGCGACAAGTGGCGCACATGCAGCGCGCCACTTGTCGCAACCTGGGGATTTGGAGTGATCTCCGCAAGGAGTACTCCTTAATTAGTGATTTCGTACGTATACTCATTGTTTTACGGTAGATTTTGGTATTCACCTGAATATCGGTGACCCAGTTAGCCTCATGTTTGGTTTGCCCCCACACTTTTGGCAACATTTTTTTGATGCAATCTATGCCCCTCATGTTATGACTTGGAAAAGGGTGGCAAGATTGCCTCTATTGTAGTAGGGCATCTCCAAAGTTGTCCCCTAAAACGGACATACTATTCGTCCGTAGACGAGTCTGTGGACAGTGATAGGGGAGCCGGTCATCCAAACCTATCCATCAAACAGTTAGTCGCATTGCAAATGAAATTTAATCAAAATAGAAAATTTTCATGCAAAGCAAACGATTTTCATTCAAATCGGACCAAAGTCATGTCATTTTCGACATATTTCATCAAACAAAAACCGGACATGACATTTTTTAAACATACAAAAACCTAGTCGAGATCTCCGTCGACTGTGGAGGGATCCGTGTCCCACGTTCTATCTTCCCCATGCCCGGTAAGCTCAACGGCCACCAGGAAGTGAAGTTGCGGGGCACCGGCAGACGTGCCCAGATGGGAGACGAGCGAACCACGCGGGCGGACAGAATGACGCGGAGACATTCCCATCCATCATCGCCTGCGCTGCCTCCGCATCCTCCTCCACAGCGATCACGTTGCAGCCAGTGTGAGTGCTACGTGCGGCCTTGTAGAGCGCCCGCTGGTGGTCGACGAAGTTTGGGTCCTCCAAGACCATGGCGGCCACAGCCTCCTCGCTAGCTGGTGATGCACAAGGAGGGCGCGAGGTTGTAGCATTAGTCCTCCTGCACCAGTCAAAACAACAATACTCGGCGGCACCTCTGCCATGATGGTGCTAAAGTGCGTATGCGCCTACTCCATGATGAAGCCGGCATGGATCGGTGCGTGCGCGGACACCGGCTCATCGTCGGGTCGTTGTCACTCACCTCCGGCGAGCTCGCAGGCAAGCCGACCTATATCCGTCGCACATAGGGGTGAGTGTATGCGCGTATGTACGAGCGCTTGTGTGTGTAGTGTGTGTTAAAAAAAGTCCGAGACCGACGTGCACGGTCGTTTTGAGAATCCGTGTCTTACGCAGCCTCGAGCGTGCTGCCGTTCTCCCATCCCGCTGTGGAACTCCATGCGGCGCGGCACGGTTCAGACGGCGACGTTGGCGCCGCGGTACAGCCGCACAGGCGCGACGGGAGAGGGACTCCCGGCGCGGGCTGCGTGCCATGTTGCTGGTTTCACCGTCAGCCAGACAGCATGTTCCGTCGCGCCTGCGCGCCCCTAACAAGGGCGAACAGTCACTTTCAGAATCAGAAGAGAACGCCGCGTGTGCGGTGAGTCAGGACGTGTGGATGACTGGATACACGGATGGCTGCCGTACGGACGCGACCTGGCGCCTGGTGAGCATCACATCACAGCATGTGATTCTGGGCTGGCACGCGCCGGCTAGGACCTCCGTAGCTAGCGCCGGAGTCTTCACTGACCGCCGCGGGCAGCCAACAGCAACGAGACGGTCCAAAGTACGGCCGTAATTCTGTATTAAGTAGTACTACCTCCGTCCGAAAATACTTGTCTTTGGAATGGTTGTATCTAGACTTATTTTAGTTATAGATACATTCATTTTATCCATTTTGAGGACAAGTATTTCCGGACGGAGGGAGTACTTGGTTATTAGTCACAGTACCAGCGTGCTCGTACTTGTATTCTTCGGACATTCGTTGAGTTAGTTTTCAGATGAGGCGTGGACAATGAATAAATCCTTCGATGTCATTCTCTCCCACGACATGCACCTCGTGAGGACGCCCGATCAGTATGTGGGTGATGAAGTTTCCCTACAAGTATTTCCCTTTTTGCGATGGTCCTTACAAGTATTTTTGGTACATGTACGGCACATTCTCTTCTTTCTCTCCTTTTCTTCCGACGCTATCTGTACTCTCGAGTGCTGATAATGAAAATGGGCAATTAGTTAGTCCCCTTTTTATGATTTTTTTTTCGAAAAGGGGGACTTCCCGGCCTCTGTATCAGAACGATGCATACGGACACTTAAATAAATAAAATAGGTTCAACAATGTCATAGAGTCTTGAAACAAAATAAAGGCGAGCTCACATAGAGCCTCGACGCCAAAACTAGAAAAGGCCATAAAGCCACAACCGGCTGGCAAAATAAAGATAGGAAAACTAATAGTCTATTTTATTACATGACCGCCATCCAAACCGGTTGAAGATATCTCGCGTTACCATCTCACACCGGACAGATCCAGTAACCAAACGCTCCCTGGCCTCCGTCGGAGCGAGTAAGGACCACATACGGATCAGTGTCGTATCACGGAATACAACCTGCAAAAAATGAATAGTAGTTAATCTGTTAAAAGCCAAATCATTTCTGCAGTTCCAAATTGCCCATAACAACGCACAAACTCCTGCACGAATATGTCTAGCTGTATCGGACTCTATCCCATCCAGCCACGTTCCAAATAACGACCCGACCGAACTCAGAGGAGTAATGTTAAAGGCAATTTACACGGTGCGCCACAGAATTCTCGCCCACGGACACTCAAAGAAGAGATGCTTAATGGTCTCGTCCTGATCACAGAAACTACACCTAGTAGATCCTGTCCAATTACGCTTAACCAAGTTGTCCTTTGTTAAAATAACCTGTTTATGGACAAACTACATAAACACTTTAATTTTCAAAGGAACTTTTACTTTCCAAATATGTTTGGAACTAGGAATGACAGTCGAGTTAATAACATCGATGTACATCGACTTAACAGTAAATTGTTCAGACCTAGTAAGTTTCCAACACAGCTGATCGGGCTGCTGAGCTAGCTGGACTTCCATCAGTCTACGCACCAGATGAAGCCAAGCTTTCCATCTATCACCAACAAGCACCCTCCGAAACTGAATATTAAGGGGAATGGACTGCATAATCATTGCAATTAGCGCGTCACGTCGCCTGACAATACGATACAGGGTTGGGTACTATAGAGGAGGTGGCACTCGCGATCATGAGCGTCGACAAGAACAACATGTCACCGGAGAGGAAGATTTGGTTCACGAACCGACAGAAGCAGATGTTCGCCCGCGACGACGTGAACTAGGTGAGACCTCGGCCGTGGACTATGGCCGTTCATTTTGAAGGCTGGCATGGAGCGTCGACTGCTGGCTTTGTTGCTGGCACCAAAAACTTGTTCATTTTGAAGGCCTTCTCATGTGCTGGCCGTTGGCTTTATTGCTGGCGTCAAAAAAACACGTCCATTTTAAAGGTTGGCTGGTGTGCTGGTCGCTGACGTTGTTACTGGCGTGGAACTGAAGGGAGACCATATGTAGGCCGCTCGCTTGGTTGTCGGCCGGCATGAGCCGCGGCCGCTGCCATTTAACTACATCTTTTGTTGTTTTTCGGATTTGTATGCGCGCGGATCAGATACGGCCGCACGCACGTTGGGTGCACACCCGACGCATCCACAAATCCGACGAACACAGCCTCATTGCCATCGAAACCGACGAAGCCGATGAAACGAACATCGAATTTGGCAACGAGTTGGAGCTGCCGATACTTTGTCGATTTCGTAATATAAGAACGTTTTTGACGCTAGGCAGGAGTACTCGTGTTCGAGGCCTCAGACACACGCGGCAGTGCGTCACCGGGGGGGGGACACCCCCTGCGCATGCGGCCGGAATGAATGGATCCGTCAACACGAGGTCCCTCGCGTCGGGACAAGCGCTTGGATCCCCCGCAACCGGCCGCGCGCCACGACGCCCCGCGCGTGGCGTCGCGAGAGATCGCTCGCTCGCTCGCTCGATCTTTTCTTTTTTTTTTTGTTGAAGAGATCGCTCGCTCGCTCGCTCTTCTTCAGCGCACGTACTCTACGAGGCCCACAGCCCAGTCCGTGGGCCCGGGCGTGGCGTGTCGGGCAGGCGGAGGCCCACAGCACAGCACAGCACAGTAGTACTACTGCCACGCCCACGCCGCACTGTAGCACAGCACAGCACAGCTAGATGTACTACCGCTCAAAGAAAAAAAAAACTAGGTGTACTAGCACAGCGGTCGGGAGCTCGCCGAGCGATTTCCGCCGTTGGTTCCCCCGGTGATGTGTCGGGGCGGCAGCGCACGGGGGAAGGGACAAACAGACAATGGCCGTGTAGCCGTGTCCAGGTGAGACGAACCGAACGTGCTTTGTTGCCGCCGGCCGGTTGGGAAAGGGGATCGATCAATTCCGGGGGCCAGAGCCAGCGGCACGCTGCGCGTCCGTCCGTGCGTGCGAGACGAGCCAGGCCAGGCCAGGCTTTATAACCGACGGCAAAAAGGAAGAGCGAGCTGGGAAGCCGACGGCGGCGGCGGCGAGCCGTGGCCAGTTGTCCTTGTCGGATCCGGTCGTGCGCCAACGGAGAGCATTCCACGGCAGGCTGGCTGCGGGCGTCGAGACCTGATGGCAACAAAAGCCGCGACGGACACCGGAGGCGCCGGCGGTAGCGTGGCGGGCGGAAAGGCGGGCCGGAGGCGTGCGGCGAGGGCCAAGCCAAGGGACGGTGCGGGGGGCGGTACCGTCCTGCGCTTGCCCCGCGCACGCACATGGCCGCGGGCATGGGGAATGGTGGGGGGTGGGGATAGCGCCAAGAGGGAAAGAGAGTAACGTAGCGACTCCAGTCCGGGCCATGCCGCCCTCACGCTACGCCCCGTGCTCCCTCCCTCTGCTGTCCGGGCTGCTCCACACCGTCCGTTCTTTCTCTTGCAGTGCAGTGGGAGGGACGCCAACGCCTCCGCCCGCTTTATATGCCCCGCCCTCCACATCACCACAGCCCCCGAACTCAACGGCTCCACCGTCTCTCCTCTCCTCTCTCTGCCCTCACCACCACCACATCGACTAGCGGGGCCACCCCCGGCCTCTGCCTCCCTGCATTTGATTCATCCGTCGCTTGCCCGGTCGCCCGTCGATCCGTTAACCCGCCGTCCGTCCGCCCGTCCCCGGCAGCCGCGCCGCAGGTAACAACACATTTCCCTCCCTCCTTCCCCCCCTTGTGGATTAATTTGCGTTCCGGTGATGCGTAATGGCGTTGAAAGGTGGCGGGCGGGCGCTGCCTGTTCCTCCCGTCCGGACCGGACTCCGCCGCGCATTAATGCCGCCCCATTCCGGCGCGGGCGGGGCACGGGAGCGACAGGGGATCAGACGGGTGGGCGGTTCCTCGACGGCACCGGCCCGTGGGGTGAGCGAGTGGCACCGCGCGCCGGCCAGCGGCGTCGTTGGGCATAGCCGTGGGCCAGCCGCCGGGGAGGATGAAGGAGGGCGGATCTTGTTGCCGACTTAATTTTAGGATCACGGCCCCTCCGTTTCTGGATTGGAGGGGCCGGGCATGTTTGATTTATTTCTCTTATCTGAATTAACTGACGGCGACCACGAGTAGGAGGAGGATCACGGCCCCTTCCCCGATTGTTGTATTTGGTTTGCCTTCCCGACGACAAAAATGTGAGTCCTCCTTGGATCCTGCGCGCCCTGCTCAATTTTCTTCAAGTATTTCGGCGTTCTCACTTCTGACCAGCTCGGTCTCATCATCACTCCTCCTTAAAATACAGTCCACATCTTTTCCCGTGTCAAGAAGCTTCCGTTTCATTAACGAAACTCTGCACTGCACTGCACCGCACTTGTGCAGTGAAAGTCTTCTTTTCCACTTGCAAAGTTCATCGGGATATTCTGCCTCGCTTCCTTTCCCTGCGAGTTCAGAAGGGGAAACAGCAAAGGAAGAACGCCAGCCACAAGATCAGAGGGTCATCTCCTGATTCACGTGACCCTGCCCCGAAAAGTCACAAAGTACTCCACACCTTTCCCACTCTTCCACTAGTCCTTTTCCCCATGATCATTGTTCCGAAATACTACTACTGAGCTTTACAGAGGGCCGTGACCCGTGACCGTGAGAGAGGGGGAAAAAGTCCGTGCTCTTTTTGCCCCATGTATAAATTCATCAGTGATTTGGGCCAAGTCATGTGCAGTTAACGGATTTCTCAAGGTTCCATGGTTGCTGATGCTTCTCAACTTCTCGTCTTGTTGCAGTTGCAGGTGGACTGCGAATGTCATCGATGCAGTTCAGCAGCGTGCTGCCCCTGGAGGGCAAGGCGTGCGTCTCCCCCGTCAGGAGAGAGGGCTCCGCCTGCGAGCGCCTCAAGGTCGGCGACAGCAGCAGCATCAGGCACGACAGGGCCTCCAGGAGGATGTGCAATGGCGGCAGGGGCCCCGCCGCCACCGGCGCGCAGTGCGTGCTCACCTCCGACGCCAGCCCGGCAGACACCCTTGTAAGTTTGATGATCGAGTTGCAATGAGACACTCTGTTATGTTAGCATCTCTGATGTTTTCATGCAAAAAAAAATAAAAATACCTGCAGGTTCTCCGGACGTCCTTCCGGAGGAATTACGCCGATCCGAACGAGGTGGCGGCCGTCATACTCGGCGGTGGCACCGGGACTCAGCTCTTCCCACTCACAAGCACAAGGGCCACACCTGCTGTAAGATGACACATTCATCATCCAGTTCTATGTTTTTAACTGTCTTGCTCTTTTTCTATTACAGGTTGATAGTTTAACACTAGCACATCTCAGTTGCAGAAATGAATTTTAGAAAATCTGTGTTACTTACAGATATGTTGTACCGTAGATTTCGATAAAGGGTGCTTTATTACTTAAAGGAAGTTCTACCGTAGATGATTCCCAGTTTTAGATAGATAGGAATGAGGAAGCTTTATTTAAATTTCACTTGTCATCTATCTGCACATGGCAATTGATTTGGATAGGACCAGTTGAAGTACAGCTCATTCAGTAGCAAGTTTTCTGCATTGTGCTGTGTTCAAATCATTATTAGCAGCAGTGGTTTCTGTAGCCGGACCCGATGATGCCCCCCACTTTAACCGACATGATGTCAACCTCAAGGCTATCAGTGGCCATCCATGTAGCCCGTCCAGTCATCTTCGGATCGCCAGCCTGAATCTTGTTCCTTTCCCTTTGTTGCATTGCTCAGGTTCCTATTGGAGGATGTTACAGGCTCATCGACATTCCCATGAGCAACTGCTTCAACAGTGGCATCAACAAGATATTCGTCATGACCCAGTTCAACTCGGCCTCGCTTAATCGCCACATTCACCGCACCTACCTCGGCGGGGGAATCAATTTCACTGATGGATCCGTTGAGGTAATTGATCTCAGCTTATTAATTTATACTTGATTTTTTCATCTTGACGTCTTGGGCTTTTAGCTGACTACAGCACACATTGACTGATACACCTTTTTGCAACAAATAGGTATTGGCCGCGACGCAAATGCCCGGGGAGGCTGCTGGATGGTTCCGCGGAACAGCGGACGCCGTCAGAAAATTTATCTGGGTGCTTGAGGTGAGAAGAGTACTATCTGGATACTTGTACATCTGCATGTGTTAAAGTAATGCTACTTGTGTTATGTGTACCTCTCCAGGACTATTATAAGAATAAATCCATAGAGCACATTTTGATCTTGTCGGGCGATCAGCTTTATCGCATGGATTACATGGAGCTTGTGCAGGTTTGTGATGTTCTCTTTAACCAGCTCCAGTGTATGTTCTGTTTTGAACTGGCTGACCAAGCTGTGGCATACATCCTTTACAGAAACATGTGGATGACAATGCTGACATTACTTTATCATGTGCCCCTGTTGGAGAGAGGTATTAACTATTGTTCTACATCCCAGATCCTTATTTATGAGTGTATCTTCCTTTTGTTGAAGTTGCACTGCATCCTGATTTGCTTTTCTTTGTTTTGGAAGCCGGGCATCTGAGTACGGGCTAGTGAAGTTCGACAGTTCAGGCCGTGTGGTCCAGTTTTCTGAGAAGCCAAAGGGTGACGATCTGGAAGCGATGGTTAGCACTCGTCTCAGCTCACTGTGTCAGATATATGCCTAAAGATATGACTGTCTTAAATAAGTTGCAGTATCTGAAATTTAAGCCATCGATCATGTGCAGAAAGTGGACACCAGTTTTCTCAATTTCGCCATAGACGATCCTGCTAAATATCCATACATTGCTTCTATGGGAGTCTATGTCTTCAAAAGAGATGTTCTGCTCAACCTTCTAAAGTAAGAACCTGCTCTTGTGGTGACGCCGTCGTCCTGTCGGTCTGAATTCTAATATCCGCATTCTCAGGTCAAGATATGCAGAACTACATGACTTTGGGTCTGAGATCCTCCCGAGAGCTCTGCATGACCACAATGTACAGGTAAACTAACAGTGTGAGCTTCATTCGTTGTTTCTGTTGGGGAGGTAGCTCTGCGTGAAATGCAGTCTGTAAAACTATTTCCTATGTGTTGCACGAAGTGGCCGTTCATTTGACACTGTTTTTGTCAGGCTTATGTCTTCACTGACTACTGGGAGGACATTGGAACAATCAGATCCTTCTTCGATGCAAACATGGCCCTCTGCGAGCAGGTGCCATTATCTTTTTGGGTGCTTCCCAAATTTGACTTCAGTAGTGCTAATATGATAATCGATAAATGATAAAGTTATATTAAGACTCTTCACTTAATACATTTTTCAGTATTTTCACACATTTTGTTCATTGCAGCCCCCAAAGTTCGA
This sequence comes from Triticum aestivum, assembly GCF_018294505.1. Taxonomy (NCBI): domain Eukaryota; kingdom Viridiplantae; phylum Streptophyta; class Magnoliopsida; order Poales; family Poaceae; genus Triticum; species Triticum aestivum. Next base: position 676,709,173 of record NC_057795.1, on the reverse strand, counting down.
GTTTTATGATCCCAAAACTCCCTTCTTCACCTCGCCTCGATACCTGCCACCAACAAAGTCAGACAAGTGCAGGGTACGTGTTAGAATCAACCTGCCATTCAGACTATTCCATACAAGCATTAGCTGTAAGCATCTGATATGGATTCTTCTGTGTGCAGATCAAAGAAGCGATCATTTCGCACGGCTGCTTCTTGCGTGAATGCAAAATCGAGCACTCCATCATCGGCGTTCGCTCACGCCTAAACTCCGGAAGCGAGCTCAAGGTATGCCTTTTCGCACCGAATAATGGCATGTGGTGCATGTCAACTGTAAAATCATCCTGTGTCTGAACGCTGTCGCTCTTCCAAATGGTGGTGGTTTGCAGAATGCGATGATGATGGGCGCGGACTCGTACGAGACCGAAGACGAGATCTCGAGGCTGATGTCGGAGGGCAAGGTCCCCATCGGCGTCGGGGAGAACACAAAGATCAGGTGAGAGAGACTGATCTGTACCTCAGGAACGACACGTACCGTTCGGCGCAAGTGCCACATTATCTCTTAACACGTTTTGCGTGGATACGTTGCAGCAACTGCATCATCGACATGAACGCGAGGATAGGAAGGGACGTGGTCATCTCAAACAAGGAGGTAAGACACCCTCCTTCAGAGTTTTAAACCTGGTCCCAAAGTTCTGAAGAAAACAACACTTGTGTCTGAAACCACGCCGCTTTGTGCCATTTCTGTCAGGGAGTGCAAGAAGCCGACAGGCCGGAGGAGGGGTACTACATCAGGTCCGGGATCGTGGTGATCCAGAAGAACGCGACCATCAAGGACGGCACCGTCGTGTAGAGCGCCGCCGGGCCGGCGCGACGGGGTTCCGCGACAACCTCTGCGCTGCGCTGATCGTTGTCGTCGGCTTCTCGGGGCCGGGACTGGAGGAGTGACCCGGGGACGGGGGCCGTTTGAAGCTTTGAATGGCTGAGACTGAAAGTGGAGGCGCGCGCAGGCAGCATCAGTAGTAAGTAGTAAGTAGTAAGTAGCAGTGGAACAAAGTAATAGTCGTTCGTTTTGCCCCTGTAATAAATAAGAAGAGGCTGTGTGTTGAGGTAAAGAAGTGGCCGCGAGCAAACAAACTCCCGGGGGATGTTCGTGTAAATAAAACTCTATCGGGCGACTTGCGAAATTTCGGGGGTTTTCCGTCGCCTTTGTCGACCGACATTGCGAAAAGCTTTCGCGTGGTGGTTGCTTTATCTATGAAGCGGAGCGAAAGCCTATTTCGTGACGCCGCCACTTTGCTAGCGCTATCGGGCGGCTCCCGGAGTAATCGGCGTCAGCTCCGATTGCCGGCGCGGTTGCGACCGAGGGTGGAAATGACCGGATACAGTTAGGAACTTTGAATTTTAGAACTGCGAAGCCTCGGTAGCAAGAGCGCTGGTGGTGAAGTCCCGATGCAGATCTCGCCGGGCACCCTCGGCTGGCGGACTGTTGTCCCTCCTCATCGCGCCATCTGAAGGAGAGGAGGAGCCTCGCCGCACTGGTTTGGGTTGAGGCTGAGGGGAAGGATGCAGCACAAGTCTTGATGGCCGTCTGTTCGGCCACTCTTGGAAGCTTCCATCGGCGGTGGCAAGGAAAGAAGAGAAGCTTGGTGGGGGTTTGGGGTATGGGGTTCTTATACGGGTCAAATAGCCAAACGGCTCAAACCGACTAACACAAAAGCAGGCCCATACGGCACTGGACTGTACTAACAAGCCAATCACATACATACACGTGGGGTCACGAACAACCATCGCAGGCGCGGTGCCCCCAGGAGGCTTGATTTCGTGGGAGCTTAGTAACTAGAGGGATGCTGGCTGTCTTGAATAACTTTTCGTGAGGCCATACTCTGCACGTAATGCTATCAAGGCAATGTATCAGGCAGCTGCTACCTTCAAGTTTTTTGTTCCTCTGGATGGAATTAGATTAATTGTGCAGGTACCAGCTTCAACCTCCTCTGTTGCATAAGGGTAATTAAGAATGAGATTTTTCTTGGAAGAAATGAAGAATGAGATGAGCTGCAGACTCTGCTGTAATTGTGAGGCACATCCCCTTGTTAAGCAGTGATCTCCAGTCCAGATTTGTCAACCATAGGAAATTTTTCGCCTTGCATTGCCTTCGATTCTAACCATAGAGTGAGATGAACGCGACGATGATGGGCGCGAAATTGTACGAGACCGAGGACGAGATCTCGAGGCTGCTTGTCGGAGGGCAAGGTCCCCAACGGCGTCGGGAGAACACCAAGATCAGGTGAGGGCGACTGACCTGAATCTTCAAACAGCACGCAACTGCATCATCGGCATGAAGGCGAAGATAGGAAGGGACGTGATCATCGCCAACAGAGAGGTAATATGTGACACAGATAACATCTTCAGGGTAAAAGCGCTCCTCCCCTGTCATCACAATAGCTCTGAAAACTGCTCTGTGCCATTTCTGTGAGGGCGTGCAGTAAGCCGGCGGGCCGGAGGAAGGGTACTACATCAGGTCCCGGGTCGTGTAGAGCGCCCCAACCCGGCGGGGCGGCGCGACAACCTCTGCTGCGCTGCGCCGGCCTTTGTCTTCACGAGCGTCGTCGGGACTGAAGAACCCGACGGATTGGGACTGAATGAAAGAGAAGGCGCGGCAGAGGCAGGCAGCATTAGTAGTAGTAGCAGTGGAATATTAGTTGTGGCCGTGTTGAGGTAAAGAAGTGGCAATGTTCGTGTAAATAAAACTCTATCTAGTCTTGTGAAATTTCGGGGGATCTCTATCTTCCTGCCGTCCTCCCTCCGTAAAGAAATATAGCGCTTAGAACACTAAACTAGTGATCTAAACGCTCTTACATTTCTTTACAGAGGAAGTAGTTTGGATTGCCTACAACATGTGTCAGTGAGCATCATAGGTCGAAATGGCCGGCATTCCGAAGAAGTTGAAGCGCAGAGAGAGAGGGAGGGATGGGGGTGGGGGACTCTTGGGGCGTCCTCCCTCCTGCGCCCTACTTCTTTCCTCCTGATGGCCTCATGGCCGTCGGCAAGTAGGGAGGTCACCAAAGCCTCGCATTCGGACCATGTTCGCTATAGGTTATTATAGGGGTTCTTCCCCTTCGCCTACATCGACGTCGCCACCTACCAACACAGGCGACCAAACTTTCATCACAAACTCAACCAGAGGCAACAACTAGGTAATCTTTCAGACTTTTTAACCTTCAACTCCACCACCACAATCAAGGTGCCTATTAGACGATGCCCTGCTACTAGACTAGACTGCTACCCAGGTAGGTCTGGACTGCAACATCACAGTTCATTTCCAGAACAACGGAGCTCTCTCTCTCTTTCAACCGCGACCGCCTCAGGGTCTTCTATCCATCATCTAGAATGCCGCCTAGACCGAGCTGCCTATTTACAGCAATATCCAATGGAAAGAACCAACAATATGGCTATGCATCTACCAAAATGAATCCGGCTTCTGTCCGTCCATCCGTCCGTCAATCACTCCCATCCTAGCGCTCCTCCGAGGTGAACTTGTTCCAAGCATCCTGCGACACGATACAAGGTCCTATCAGTTAAGAGCGACGTTCGAATGCTTTGCACGAAACTGATGGAATTTCAGAAAAGATGGAATCGAGGGACAGAAAGTCAGACTGGAGCACCAAATGGCTGTTCCAAGTAGCTAGAGCACAGACCTTTAGAAGATCGAAGACTTTCTCGCAGATGTACTTCTGCCTGATCGTCGCGCCCCTTTGCTGCACCTTGTCTGGATGGACGCACAGAGTCGCCTTCCTGTAGGCTTTCTTCACCGCGGCGGCTGTGATGAGGTCGGTAAGCGGCACCGATTGCCAGCCACTGTCAGCTCCAAGGATCTGCCAGGGGGGAAAGGAAGAAGCACAATGATATTTTTTCTTTGCACCTGATCATACGTATCTGAATAATTGATCTACAGATGCGTGATGCTCGAAACAAACGGCAGCTTACGTATTGCAGAGTGGACAACAAGGCTCTCAGGTTTCCTTCCTTTCCATTCGACCACCTCTTGACCTCCGGGTCCAGGAAATCGGCCAACCTCTGAAACATCAAGAACAAATGCCGGGCCATGAATAAAAAATGTGGATGCGGTGAGAGGATTGTTCTTCTGACCGAATGTCTTACATTTTTCTCTGCCTGTTCTCTTTGAGCCATCAGGTCACGCATGTTCTTCTCCGCAAGTGCTTTTGACTGCAAATTCACAATGCATGTCAGCACAAAAACTACTGCAAAAAGGATACAGAAGTAGAACTAGAGAAAGAAGAAAGCATATATACCACACGCTCAGTTGTGCGTTGATGCCTCTCTATTCTTGCCTTATGCCTTAAAGCCGACTCGGAATCAACCACTACAGCCAACAAATACCATAGATCAACAAATTAGAAGAGGAAGTAGAATTGTTCTTGACTCACCAATTCATATATGGAAAACATTCTTTTAGTCTTGAGGAACATAAATTGCATTTTGCTTAGTGGAAAAAACAATTTTGCGTGCGCTACAACAAAATATGTGGAAATAACAAGTACCTTTGCTACTAGAATCTGTATTTCTCATGAAACCACTGGAAGTTGCCCTCTGAAACTGATTGTCTTGTCGAATATCCTGCTCATCCAGAACCAGGGTTTGAATCTAGTCAGTATTTTAAAGAAAACAAACAATAGTAATAATGACATGGTAATATTTGAAGCTCCTTCACTATATCAGATGAAATACCATACCAACAAACACCACTTACCTTGGAAGAGGACCTGATTTGTTCTCTGCGCTCTCTTGCCTCCGCAGCAGCCTTCTCCGCCTTGGCCTTCTTAATCGCCCTCTCCCGAGCTTCTGCAGTTGCTCGCTCGACTGCAGCCCTTTCTGCTTTTATCCGAGCTTCGGCATTTGCCCTCTCTTCTTTTAGCTTGGCCTCTGCAGAAGCCCTTTGCCGTGCTGCCGCAATCCTTTCCAACGCCATTTTTTCTGCCTTTTCACGAGCTTCATTAAAAGACCTCTCGTGAGCTTCTCTTATAGCTCTTTCAACAGCCTGGGCTTCCCTTGTAGCTCTTTCAACAGCAAGCTTATCCTTTTCCCTTTCCTTCTCCCTCTCCCTTTCCTCCTCTTCCAATTTTTTCCTTTCACTGACTTCGGCATTTTCTCTTTCTTTCTCCAATATCTTTTGCCTTTCTTTTGCTTCTTCCAGTCTTCGAGAAGTCTCTTTGTCCTTCTTCTCTCTTTCCTTTTCTGTTATACTCCCCCTCTCTTTGGTTCTCTGAGCCCCAGGCGTCTCTTTTCTCGACACCTCAGCGGAAACTGGGGATGGCCTTTCTGCAGGTTTTGGTACATTGTCACTCTTCTCTAAATGGGAATGTTTTGGTACGCTGTCAGTCTTCTCTAAATGAGAATGTTGATGCTTTGGTTCTGCCTTTGATATCCTTTCTCTAGAGTCCTTCCCTTCCATTTTATTTACCCTGCTTTTCTCTTCTTCAGATGTTGTACATCTTTCTGTGGGTAATTCTCTTTCTGCTTCCTTGCACACCTCTTTGGTCTTGTCAACAGCAGGAACATTTTCATAAGATGTCTGAGAAGTAGCACTGTCACTCTTCTCCAGATGAGAATGTTGATGCTTCGGTTCTGCCTTTGATATCCTTTCTCTGGAGTCTTTCCCTTCCATTCTATTTACCCTACCATTCTCTTCAAATGTTGTAGCCAATTCTCTTTCTGCTTCTTTGCACGCCTCCTTGGTCTTGTCAGCACCTGGAACATTTGCATTAGATGTCTGAGAAGCAGCAGATTCCACATTTTGAGGTAATTGCTGCAAGACAGTACTCATTTCTGGACAGGAAGTCGGCTCGTCCTTTGTATTTACTGTTAATCTGGTGGGAGCATCATTAGCAGATTTGATGGTAACTTCATCTCCAGAACTCGCTGCACTGCCCATTTCATCAACTGTTGTATTTACTGTTAATCTGGTGGGAGCATCATTAGCAGATTTGATGGTAACTTCATCTCCAGAACTCGCTGCACTGCCCATTTCATCAACTGTTATATTACCCTGTGCATCCACAACACTTTCTCCTTTGTTGGTATCAGATGCAGATGTTGTTGGCTCCTCCAGGTTAGCATGGGTTGATTCTTCTTCAGCATCTGTCTTCACACTGTTTTCTGAGGAAGAGTTTTCTGCTTCTTTCCTTTCACAATCGGACTCAAGTCTATCAGTATCATGAGCTGACTCTGCTTCAACATCTGTCTCCTCACTGTTTTCTGAGTGGGGTTTTTCTGCTTCTTTCCCTTTACCATCAGACTCAAGTCTATCAGTCCCTTCTTCTGTTCTATTTTTCACTTCGACAGGCCCTAATGAACCCTGGATTTCTTGATCAAGGTCCCCTTTAATGAACTTGCTGGCTATCTCAAATACGTTCAGCATGGTTGATACTACCGGATTATTGGTTTGCTGAGTAATGTCACTCTCTTCAGGACACTCAACATCCTCATCTGGAATTGACTCTTCAGAACGTGCGTGTGGACGAAGTTCCACCTCACCTTCAACTTTCTCTACTTCGGAGATTAGCGATTCACGGGGTACTTCAATTGTCTTCTCATTTTCATTATGTAGGTAAGATTCACCGACAAAACTAAACTTTTCCCTGCCATAAGTTTCAGCTTCAAGCTCAGATTTACTCTGTACCCTTGGAGAAGCTTGAGTTACACAAGATCCTTCAAGTTCCTCTAAAATCAATGATTTAATTTGACTTGCTTGGGAATTACCAACATTAGCAACTTCTGGAGGTTCTTCTGATGTTTTACTACTCCCTGAAATGCATTGTATCTCATCATCATATCTTACCTCTAGTCCTCCTTCGCTGTTTTTTGGCTCCTCTGATGTTCCTGTTACTGAACCTTCACTCATACTACTGTTACCTAGATCAGTAGCATAGTTAGCAGAAGAGGAAGCCGATAATGAATTAGGAACATCCTTGATGAAGTCTACTTCGGGAGTGATCTCACTCATACAAGGAAGCTCAAAACTCGCATCATCATGACTTCCTTTAGAATTTTCAACAATCAGAAGCCCCTCCAACTGAGTGTTATCAACACCTTTATGTGCCATATTGTCTGTAGAAGTTTCCAGAATTGTAGACACCCTATCTTCCCCTTTCTCCATTGGAGCTGTACTGAGTTCTTTTTGATTTTCCTCTTTCACTCCCAAATCACTGGCATCACTAACATCCCACAGTTTTTCGTATTTTTCAAGGTCAGAGCCTTGTGTGGTAACTTTAGTTTTAGCCTTTTGGCCCTCGCTGGGTTCAGTGACAGGCTTTGATCTCTCCCAGTTATCTTCCTTCCCTCTGACTGTACCAGTCTGGCATTTCTGATAATCTCCAGTGAGCTCAAAATATTCATCACCTGATCTCCAGTTACCTAATTTCTCTATATTACTGGAGGTTTGACAGGGCATAGTGTGAGTCCGCATCATCTGCTGAGGCTTCTTCAATGGCAGTGCCATCTTTCCACTATCATCGTGGTGATTTGATCCGAATGCACTAACTTGTTGGTGCTTGTCAAACACAAAATTCTCAGAGTTGTTTTGTTCATTTGCTGGCTTTTTCACTGACAGGTTTTCTTCAAATGCGTATACTTCTACAGGAGCCTTGATTTCTACAGATCTTGTGCTTCTATGATGACTTGGCTTCTTCCGAATTTTAAAACTGTCACCTTTTCTCTCCATCAGTTCCTTTGCAGCTCTTAGCCTAGCCTCAGCATATTCCATTGCCTCCTTCATAGCGGCTGCAGCAGAACTGGGATTGGCCTCGGTATTTGACAAAGCAGCATCAGCTCTTTTTTCGGCCCGAGCAAGCTTGGTACTTGCAGGGGCGTGAACAGAAGTTGGAGTGCCACTGTGATTTGCAAAATGGAAGTCTCCTTTTGCTGCACTTTCTTTCTTGTTGAGCACTTTAGGTTGCTGTCCCAAAGGTGGTAACGGTACTTTTGGCTGTGTTTGCACAGTAGGAGTAGATGCCCTCATAAATGCATAATCTGCAAAAGGTTTTCCGTTACTGGATGTTGCATGACTATCAGATTTCTGGTTACTTTCATTTGCAGAAACATTTTCGGAAAGAGGTGGACGTTCTGGTATGTGCTGCTTTTGATCGAAAGTGAAGTCACTCTCAGGACTTCTCAAATTGGCAGTTACAGAGGTTGACGGAGACTTCTTTCCTCTGTCTCCATTAGCCATTATACCATTATCCCTTTTTGAAACATGATTAGTTGTCGGGGCAGGTGAAAAATTGGAAGAACCAACCACATAATCGACTGAGGGGTTAACTGTGCAGGTAGTCATCTCAACTAGATCATCCGGTTTCGCTTGGGTAGTCTTGTAATATGACATGACGAATTCCCGACTATCCGGAAGTGAGGGGATTGGAGAAGACTCATGCTCTTTAAAGTGTTGATGAAGTGTAGATTGCTCAGCATCCAGCCTAGATTCATTGTTTATCGATGATCTGTTAAAAATGAAATCAGTGATGGTTAATTTGGCAATAAATATGACTTGTGTACTTTATTCAGTCAAGTCCCAGAGTAAACAAGATCAATAAAATTATGGTACACCATTTATTTTTTAGCAAAGGTACATTTAGCAATGTAGAAGGACAGGACATTTATCGCATACCACAAATGAAAGAAAGAAGCTCTAAAAATAACTGAAACTTGGCACAAGGAGAAAACAAAAAAATTGGTTATACACTGAGGAACTATCTACTTTTACATAACATAGTTTGGCACCACTAGGCATCCTTATAAGGAATGTCTAAGCAATTCTGAACACAAGCCCATGCGAGAACTGATATATGCTTGTTTGAAAAGGTGTTGTCTAATTTCGTAGAAACATATATCAACATGTATGCTAAATTGTATATTAAGATGCCACCTCAGGCATATAGACAGTCCATAGTAACACAATTGGTATAACCACTAAATCATGCAGTTTCAATATTCAGATGATATGATTCACCATAAATTTATGTTCGAATAACAAGGAACTGCAGATTATTTTCTCCTAGATAGATGCACCTCACAACAACAAACATGCATAGGTTGATTACAGACAGTAGATATCACAGATATATATATATATATATATATATATATATATATATATATAACTAGTACAGCATAGTAATGTGACTCACTAGCTTCATCGGCATCATATACAGATCAACATTACAGAACATAGTTCACAGATTTCAGTACGTAGAGCTCATCAAGATAACCAACTACTTTAACCGACTACATTAATGTTACACAGTAGTGCTTCCCTGTCCTACCCCAACTTAATCAACCCCTGTTGTTTCTTATCATGTGATCTGTTTCTGCTAGTTGAGATGTTAGAGGTGGCCCGCCGCCTTTACATAGTCCTCTCACTCCCGAATAATACATACTTTTTAGGCCAATTGTCAAATGCAGAGGGAAATCAACGTGATCTCCATCTCCTATCTCATAGGGTAGTCGTTCTGCTTGTCGTGTTCCAACCAGCAGTGGACTAGCAATGAAGCTCGTAATGCTCGTTGCAACACCAACTTCTTTTGCCTACCTTGCGGAGCAAGAACGTGGCACACTCATCAATAGCACTTCTTGCAGTGTGAAACATCAACCCCGCGTTCCACTTGTGATGTACTGGGGTTTTTGGCGGTGCATATGACACTGACCTGGCTGATTTCAGCTATATTGCTGAGCTCAAGTAGCTCGGCTCCTTCCACAATAAGTGGTAGGAGACTTCTGCCCACAGGCTGCAAACGCAGCCCTTTGGCAAAATAATACAAGGTGAATGCCATTTTTTTGGCGCTAAACAGTATGGTGGGACTCACTGTTATGACCTCCGCCAAAAAAAATGCGACATGTACTGGGAAACAGCAGTCATAAAGATAAGTCCAGTGAGCAAATAAAGAAACACCTATTACTAGTCTAATACGACAAATAAGGATATTGTCTATTACCCTATCAGTGGGGGTTTTGGCGGTGCATGACACTGAGCTGGCTGATTTCAGCTATATAGCTGTGCTCAAGTAGCTCCTATAGGGAGCAATAACATAAGGGGAATGCCGTTTCTTGGCGCTAAACGGCAGGGTGGGACCCACTCGTATGACCTCAGCCAAAAAAACACGACGTGTACTGGGAAAAAAACTATCGTAAAGAGAAGTGATTTGAGCAAATAAAGAAACGCCTATTGCCGGTCTGCGGCGACAAATGAAGACATGCCTATTAGCGGTCTAAAACGACAAATAAAGGCAAGCAGGCAAGCCTAGCCTATTACCAGTACGCCATCTACAACCGACAATTGAAGCACATCGAACCTTGCAGTATGGACATAATTACATGCACGCCCCACGTTCCTCGTCTGCTGGCCATGCAAGCTTTCATCATCTCTGAGACTACATGGTTGTCCAACGTTCCTCGTCTGCTGGCCACGCAAGCTTTCATCATCTCTGACAGTACGTGGTTGTGGAACTCAATGACTAAGCGGCAAGCTGACACCAACTACACTTGTTCCACAACTACCCCGGCAGGCTGGCACCAACCTAAAGCATACACTTGTTCGACAACTACGCCGGCAGGCTGACACCAATCTGAAGCACGCACTTGTTCCACAACAAAGTGGCGCCCAGACACCGACTTGAAGCACACACTCGTTCCACGACTACACGTCAGGCTGGAATAAATCTGAAGCATACGCTTGTTGAATGGCTACACCAATTATCAAGCTTGCTCCCTAAGAACCCTTCCAATTCTACCAAAGTCACCCTCAATAAGCACACAACATTTCCCTTTGAGCTCACCAAACTCTTGTTCACAATTCAGCCATTTTATCCATATGTGACAGAAATAACACTAGTAAATCCCCAAGACCGCACAAGGACCTCGATTAGGAAAGCATTACCTAACATGGCCAGGACTTGATGATATCCAACCAACACACACACACAGGCAGGCATCTTAATTCCACCATAATGTATGCGCACCAAAACGTACTGCCATGAATACCCTAGACAATCAAGCCAGTCTGTAATTGCCACCATGTCTGAAACAGCTCACCATTTCAGGGCCAATGTGGAAAACCAGGCAGCAGCAAGCAAAGTCGCCACTCACCACTTTCTTTCTCAGAGGGAGAGATTCCATGGTAGCCTTTAGGAATCAAGGAATTCCACAATACTTTGGGGAATTGTTGATGCTCCATGAGTGGCATCTCCAGCCTCTAAAGCCCGGAATAATGAGCAAAGCTAACAGCACAGTGCAGCCTAAAAAAATGGCCGCCTTTACGATTAGAAAGGGGCGAGCGGAGGAAAAGGGAAAAAGGAGCCGGGAAATCCTCGCACCGTGAGACTGGAAAGAGGATGCAATCGGAAATCGGAGCAGTCTACATCGTCCAATCCCGCGGCCGGTGCGAGGATATTTCAGGCGGCGGCGGCGGGAGGCGCGGCTCGTCGAGATGACTTTGGAGCACAGGGGAAAGGGAAAAGAAGGACTGCGGAGGAGAGGGGGGAGGGGGGGCACGAGCGGACGAGCGAGCGAGCGTACCTGTAGGAGCTCCCGCCGCTGGACGAGGCGATCTCCTCCTCGTGCAGCTGCTCCGGCGGCGGCGCCGGAGCGGGCGCGTCGCCGAAGAGGTCCTCGTAGGGCGCGGCGAAGTCGGCGAAGCCGAAGCGGCCGAAGATCTCGCGGTAGTCGCCCGCGGCGGCGGCGGCGGCGGGGGCGGGGGCGGCGGCGGCGGGCGGCAGGTCGAGGTAGGGGATGGAGCAGGCGGCGGCGGCGCCCCCGAACACCTCGGCGTAGTCGAGCGGCGGGGCGGCCCCGAACGGCGCGGCGGCGAAGCGCGGCGGCCCGCCGAAGACGTCCCCGTAGGAGGAGGCCGCCGGCGCCGCCTTCCGGTGGTGCCGCCGCTCCCTCCGCGGCCCGTCCATGGGCGCCGTTCGCCCGCGCGCTAGGAGGGTAGCAACCCCCTGCCTTCTCTCTCTCTCTCTCTCGCCGGAGGCCGGTGGGTGGTGCGGTGGGGGGAGGCCGGAGGGGGACGGAGCGGAGCGGAGCAAAGGTAGGGGTTTGGGTTTGGGGCGGGGCGAGGGAGGCGACAGGACAGAGGGGGTGGGGGAGTGGGGAGAGGGGGGGGGGCGCTTTTTCTCGTTTCGTCGGGCACCGGAGCGCGGCGTTGACGGGGTCGCTGTCGCGCGGGCCCGGCGGACCCTGGTTCGGTGGGCCCGGGGAGAGGGGGAGTATTAAATGGGTGGAGCGGGCGGAAGCGCGTCGGGTCGGGTCTGGTCTTGTCGCTTCCTGCCTGCCCGTGCCGGTGCCGGCCAGCCGCCTCCCGGTTTCCCACCGGCACGCGCCCCCGGTCCGCGGCGGCGCCGGCAGCGGCGGATGCTCCCTCCCTGGCAGTGATTCGGCGGCCGTTCGATCAAAAGTTGCTTGTCGCTTGCACGAATCTTGATGCCACGCTCCTGGTCGATCGTGGCCTCCTCCATTTTACAACTGTGTAGCACTTGCTCTCTTTTTTTAGTGCTTGTAATTCATTGCAGCAAGTTTTTACTCTGCCAGGCAGCAAAACGTCAGGGAAAGCCACGGGATAACTTTATGCGGGACAAAAACAAAAAAACTGATGGCATTGTAGCCACACCCACATGGTGCCAAATGCTGGTATATCAGTATGATAGCATACTCCAACGAGAGGATAGCCCCTCGAAATAAGAAGACTATCTTTGTTTCAGTTTGCTTCTTCAAAACACTTTTTTCTTAAAGGAGGATAGACCCCTGGCCTCTGCATCTGGACGATTCACAGAGGCCATACGAAGTAATACATCAGTCAGTCTGAAGCAACCATTAGGCAACATCTGTTGTCTGTTGCTACTCCTATCCCATTTTACGAAAGTGTGCCGAATATCCGGGCCTAATACCAAACATACGTCGCATCAAACTCTAACATCTAAAACGGGATGCCCCAGCCCATCCACACACCGGGACTGGGTCTCATACCGGACTGACGCACTCTCTGAGGCTGTCGCCGCCATCTACCACCGGCCCATCTCCAGAGCAGAAACTGACTTATCGACCTTGTCTAGCCTGTCGTCGACGCCACCACGACGCCACACAACTCCACCATCCTGCACGTATTCGTCCACACGCGCCCGTCGCCGAACCTCCGCAGCACCATGACAGCGGGATCCGCCGTCGGCCTTGCGGTGGATGAGACACCGCTCTTCCGCTTGTCCCGTCCAACTAGCATTTGCTCCAAAACGTGCCCTCATGAGGGACAACGGCATCAAAGGCACCATCATCGTCCGATCCGGTAGATCCAGATATAGGGTTTACCCTGGAGCATCACAAGTGGAGTGCCACGACTTGCAACAACGATGCCTAGAGAAGGGAACGACGTCATAGATGCCGCCATCGTCCGCCATGACCGAAGTCGCGCGATTTTCACCGGAAGTCGCGTCCCCCCAACCTCGCAGTTGGCTGTAACCGAACGGAGCCTCGCCGTGGAGACAAGGGCCGTCATCGGCATGCCGGCAGGGAGCCTCCAGCCGCCCCTCACCGGTCCTCCTCGCGCCACTGGCCGGCCAAGGCCGCACCGAGACGGATCTAGACAGGACGCCAGATCCGCAGCCATCGGAGCCACCCATGCGCCCGCGGCCGCCACACCGCCGGCCGTGTAGGTTTCCATCACCGCCGCGCAGCAGGGGCACCACCCTGACTGTCGCCCCCGGCCTCCCCACGCGAGATGTCGCCTCCGCCTCACAGGATCTGCCGCATCGTCCACCCGCCCTGGATCTGCGCCACCACCACCGCGACCCTTACCGACGGCACCGGCGGCTGGGGATGGAGGAGCGGGGAGGGGCTGGCGGTGGAGGATCGGGGGCCCCTGGCGCCGCCCGAGGGGAGCCGACGCGAGGGGAAGGGGAGGGGAGCATGGAGTTTTTAATCGGCCTTCGAAAACACATGTAGGAGAAACAACGTGGATCCAACATATAATCCTGTCCAACAGAGAAAGGAAACCATGTGTTGTTAATAGTGAGTCGTTCGATGTTTTTGTTATACATAAATCAACTTCCATAAAACATGTTTTTGTTATACATAAATCAACTTCCATAAAACATGTTGTTGACTTGGACATGGAAGAACTTCTATAAGTGGTTGGAAGGAAGGCATGTTTGTGGTCAACCATGGTATTCAATTGTATTGTATGGCATCTCGAGTACCAATCGCCCTTCCGCTGAGTTTTGTTAGACACTTTTGTTTTGTTTTTTTGGGGGGTCAAACTTTGATGATGAATCTGATTAGCAAAATATAGGCCATACGTTACAAATATATGAAATATAGCTCTCGTATTCAAAATGAGTTCCTATGGTATTCGTAATGGCGTGATTTGTTTTATATAGCAATTGAGTTTATTCTATAGAGTAATTATTTGCAAGTCCCATTTTCTTCCGCGACTATGTACAGTGCATGTCACTGAATATTTTCCATATGTGCCCGTCAGGGAAAGCCTCAGGATAACTTTATGTGGGACAAAAACAAAAAAACTGATGGCATTGCGGTTGCGGCCACATGGTGCCAAATGCTGGTATATCAGTATGACAGCATACTCCAACGAGGGATAGCCCTTGGGAATAAGAAAGCTACGTATCTTTGTTTCATTTTGCTTTTGCAAAACATACAGGAGTAACAACGTGGATCCAAAATATAGTATAATCCTTTCCAACAGAAAAAAGGAGACATTGTGGTGTTTTTTAACACAATACAGATGCAAGCACTCAGATATACGCGCATGCATGAAGGCACACATGTACATCCTACCCCTGTGAGCACCTCCGAGAGACCAAGCCGGCATACCATCTTGAGATTTTACGAAGCACCGTAGGCACCTAGTAGTCGGCGGAAACGTCTCCTCCTACTGAACGCACATAACTGAAAATCCTAAAATAAATCCAGGATAAATGCGAGCACCAGGACTTGAACCCTGGTGGGGCCGGGGATATCATTGTCCACCTAGTCATCCAACCACAGGTTGGTTCGCGACAATGTGGTGTTAATATTGAATTGTGTGATTTTTTTGTTATCCATAAATCAACTTCTATAAAACATGTTGTTGACTTGGGCATGGATGAACTTCTATAAGTGGTTGGAAGGAAGGCATGTTTGTGGTCAACCTTAGTATTCAGTTGTGTTATATGGCATCTCGAGTATCAATCACTCAACCACACTTTTGTTTTGTTTTCTAGGGTCAATCTTTGATGATGAATCTGGTTAGCAAAATATAAGCCATACGTTACAAATATATGAAATATCGCTCTCGTGTTCAAAATAAGTTTTTATGGTATTCGTAATGGCGTGATTTTTTTTACATAAAGATGGTGTTTTCTTAGGGAAGGCCATCATGGCTATATAGCAATTAAGTTTATACTTGTTCAATATAGAGTAACGATTTCCAAGTCCCATTTTCTTCCGCGACTATGTACAGTGCATGTGACTGAATATTTTCCATATGTGCCCATCACTAGGATGCAACTGTACAAAAAACATAAAATGTGCCATTTCAACAAATATAGAACTGAAAGAGCTTTAAAAAGTAAAGAAATAGTTAAGAATATAGAGAGTGACTAGAACACCATCGAACAAACTCTGACCGAAACTTCACAAAATTTTAGGGGTTGCACATCATCTCAATCCACTCGAATGATTTCCAGTGTGGTGAGACTTAGCAGATGATAAGTCTAGACTTCGCATATGAAAAGGCATTGTTTGGTCCCTCGACCATTTCACTCCTCCAATCTAAACAAAACACAAACTCGACAAAGGAATTACACGCCACACTGCAACCAAAACAAACTTGACCAATAGAGACTCCTAAGGAATCCATTATTGTGGTCTCTATTCCGTATGGCCTCAAACTTTTTTTCTCAAGAAACCCAATACGTTTGCATTCTATCTCTCTTCATCGGACCTTTAAGGGCCTCTTTGATGCAAAGGATTTGTATAGTCGTTTTGAACGATTATAATCCTTGGAATTATTTCCTAGGATTTTTCCCAATGATTCATTCTACTAGATTTTATGAAAGATTCAAATTTTTTTGTGCTCAATCAAACATCAGTGCAGTCCTATAGTATTGAATATGGCATGTGCATTTCTTATGTGTGTTTTTTTTTCTGTTTCCACGTTGTGGAAATCCTGTGAATCAAAAAGGCCCTAAAATTCATGTGCTTAACCAATTATTTTACCAAATCTAAATAGAAACAAGCCGCGTCCTAAATCTGTAACCGAAGTATAATATATGCAACCATGCTAAGAGAAAAATATAATCTATGAAGAGATACCATAGCTCAATTTAATCATGACAAGATAGTAACACCAATTAGTGTTTTTTATAGTATAACAATGATACATAAGCCATGCATGCTATTGTTTTATGATAACACATGGAACAAAAGCCGTGTCGAACTCTAATCATGGCAACACGTTGCTACCTATTACCCGCCCAGCAACGGCTAATCTATGTGACCCCTGTTTAAAGAAATCATCTCCCGCCACTGCTTCGACTCCCATTGCAACTCTGCGAGCGTTGCCTGCCTACGGTTCTTATACATTCTAGATTATTTTCTAATTGCTAACATGATCATGTATATATAATCAAGTATGTCGGAGGCGGACTCCAGATTCGGAGCAAATATTGTTTTGACACACCGTGTATATATGATACAAATGATGATTACAAGATACATGTACTCAACCATTAACAATTATTGAATAAATACAACATTTTGAAGTGCCGGGGACGGGGGGCTGCACACTTGCGGATATTATGTTCTGCAAATCACATTTTGGTAATTTATTTTGATATGACTAGGTTCTGCAAATCACACTTGAGCCCTTATTTAGTTATGACTAGGTTGCCCTAACCATCGCCCCCGCCCCGGCTGCCGACAAACATGTCATGAACTATTTGTGTGATGAACTATGTAATAATTTGATGTTGTGGACTGATAAATTTGATGTATGTTTGTAGTATTTGTATTTTATTTATTTTGGAATCATTTGAATGAGTTTGATTTGAATATGTTCAATATGTATGCAACACTTTAGATCCTTATTATAGGGTTGTTGTCGGAGAAAAAATCTAGGTGATGTAAAATGCACTTTTTGGTGCACAATAATAACCTTGTCATGCCCTATTATAGGGATGTTGTTGGAGACACTCTTACCAAGCAACCAAGTAGCAAAACATCAGAGAAAAACACACCTAACTTTACTAAGGTCAAAAACAAAAATTTGATGGCAATGCGGTCACATAGTGCCGAACCCTGGTATCACCATGGCATCATACCCCCACGAGCAGCCCTTTGAAATAAGAAAACCATTTTTCCCTCCCGGAAGAAATGTAGGAGTAACAACGAGGGTCCAATATACAGTCCTTTCCAACTGAGAAAGTGAAACTATCTTGTTAATAATGAATTGGTTGATATATTCTTAATCCATAAATCAACTTGTAGAAGATGTTGTTGCCCTAAACATGGATGAACCCTCTGAATTGGCAGGCAAGTGATTGGAAGGAAGGCATGTCTATGGTCAACAATAGTACTCAACTGTATGGCATCTGGAGTATCAACTACTCCTCCATTGAGTTTTGTAAGACACCTTTGTTTTGTTTTTTAGGTCAAACTTTGACGATGAATCTGATTAGCAACATATAAGTTATACATTACAAACATATGGAATAGCGGTTTCGTACTCAAAGTAAATTTCTACGGTATTCTTAATGGCATGATTTTTTGCCACCGTCAAGTCCCACCAACTTGTCTGACCTGTGCAAAAGTCAATAACATTTAGGGAGTCTGATTCAACCTCCACTCTTTGAAAGCCCATTAGATTAGCAAAATTCAAAACGTTTCTCATAAATCTAAAGCTTCATAGTCATCACATTTACAACAATAGGGATATATTTGCACTGAGCTGCCATAAAGTTAGCTTTTTCATCTCTGATTACAGCCGTTGTAGCTCCTACTCCTTCCTCTTCAAAGAAAGATGTATCCACGTTTACTTTAACAAATTTTGATTCTCGCTTCTCCCATTTATGTTCACTAGCCGTCGTCTGCTTCATGGATGCCTTTCTAGAAATTACGTGCAATTGCTAAAGTCGATAAGGATAATCTCAATGGAGGGGGAATATATTCATCATGTGTAACTTGTCTTCTCAACCACCATAGATACCAACAACCCACAGCTAGAACCTATTTAAAGCATAAGCTGGGCATGATCTCAAGAGAACTGTCTGGGAGGGTAAATAGGTGCTAGAAAATAAATGTAACAGATAGATCTACATTGGAGCCGAGGATACTATTCCCTGCATACCAATACACTGCCAAAGATCACTTGCATGAATGTATTGAAAAAGCAGGTGCCGAACATCTTCTGCACATTGGTGGTAGATAGGGCATATGCTCCATATGCTCCAATACGCCTATTAGAGTATCTACAGTCGGACTTGGCAAATTCAGCCCCTCAAACGCCCGTGGACGCGCCTGGACGCGTCTGTGGGCACTGACCGGGCACCCCTCAAATGTTGCGCCGCACATCCACATACAATAAATTTCGATCCTCAAATCCACGCAAACCATGCACGTCTATCATACGATACAGACTGTCTGAATGCCAAAGTTGGAAACAAAGCAAAGCAAATCATAGTTCAGTTCCTGCTCCAGGCGGAATGCGTCCTGCTCCAGGCGGAATGCATCCCGCTCGTCCTGCTCCGCATGCATCCGGGCTGCCTGCTCCGCCTGCATCCAGGCCAGTTCCTCCGAATGCATCCGAGCCCCAGCTGCCCTCGCTGACTCGTACTTCCTACGGCCGGCATATGCGTGGGCGGAAAGCTCTCCGGAATGGCCCAGTCGGCGCTCGGATCATCCCGTGTTCCAAAGGGGGCGGACAACGTCATCCGCATAGGCGCTCGAAGGGAAGGGGTGTGGGGATCCGGGCGCGACGAAGGAGACAGCTGGTCCACTATGTCCGAACCTCCCTGCGACACCGCCGCCGCCTCCCTCTCTTGCTGTCGGCGTCGCCGCAACTTGCGGTCGACGTTCTTCGCCTTACAAGTCGCTGCCAACGACATATCGCCTCCCACAGACGAGGCAGACTGCGTCTCCATCGCAACGGTGTGGCTCGGGCTGGATGACATCTCCGGCGATGGTTCGGGACCGGAGGTGAGGATTGGGAGCAAGGGTGGAGGCCAGCGAGGGTCCGAGCGCCGGAATGGTTGGAGGGCGGCGGGAGGAGGAGGAAGAGTTTGTTGAATTTGGTGCAATTTGGAATGGAGGCGGGTTGTCGGGTCCGACGTGGCAGGCGTGCCCGAGCGCCCTCATATCCGCCCCATATTTAGGCTAGATATTGGGGGTGCCAGTCAACCTGAACGTTTAAGAGCCGTTTGAGAGGCCTGTCTAGGTCAAAAAATCATGGCCGACAGTGACCGGGCGTTTGAGACGAATTTAAGGGGTTCGGTTGCAGATGCTCTTAGCAGGTACGGATTTCAGCGGGACGATTCCATGTTGCAAATGCCAACAACAAATCTGAACTTTACGTGGCATCTGCCAAAGACCGTACTATTTGTTGGTTTAATTAGGAGTAATTGATGTTCAAAAGTTCGATCCTTAAGTAACACGATCAAGATTCAAGGGTGATCTGCGAGGCAAATGCAAAACCGCCGTTGCATAACACAAAGCGCGCGAATGACATGAGCGTGGTGCTACCCACCAACAACTGGTAGAGACCGGACGAGACTCACATCATTCATGTGATCTTCTTCATCATCTGCCTATCGTTACGCCTAATCAAAGGACGGCCCTTAATTCCAGGACCAACCCAAAAGCAGTTAAGCAAAGGCTTCATGAGCGCTTATTACTACTAACCCCGTAACCGGTCACCTCGCCGGCCGGCCGGCCGGTACGGCGTTGCCGTCGATCGGAGATGGACAGACACCGTACGTACACGGCCGCGACTAATGCCCTCGCTATCTCGCACATGGTCCTTGGCGATGGAGGCCACGTGCTACGGTGCAAGCTAGCCGTCGCTGGAAAGACCGTGTGCCCGGTCGATCGAATGTGGCTTGCACGGCAAACCTTGTGCGAACGACGCGACCGAGTGACTGGCTGACATCACTGTTAGAGATATATTTGGGTTACATGTATTTGGTAGTTTAGGATTCCTACCTTATCTCTAGGAGAGGTGTCTTTCCCTACAAGTCTTGTACTCAATATATACTCGCCCTTGAGGCTCAATAATACATCCATCATATTCCGCAACAATTCCTCTCTCTCCTTTCTAACATGTTATCAGCCTAATCACAATCCAAACCCTAGCCGCCGCCGCTTTCGCACCCACGCGCCGCCCCCGGGGCGGTCGGCCTCCATGACCGCGGCTGGGGGCCGCGCTGCCCGTACCTAGGGTTCGTCCGCCGGTCGTGTCGACCGGCTGCCCAAGAGAGTCTTTTTCCCGATCCTTTGATCCGGATTTTCTCTCTCTCGCCGGTCACTTTGATCGGCGTCTATTTTTTGGTTTTCCGGTCTATGTGATCCGGTTTGCGTCGCCCGCCGCCGCCGTCGACCCCCGCGCCTCTACTCCGACATCGGCGTCGATTTCACCGGCTGCTTCGTCATCAACCGCGCGGCAAGGCTGGACGCGCCGCCCAAGGGACGCCTTCGTGCGTTGCTGCCGGCCGCTCGTCCGCGCGGTCTCCATCGCCGGTCTGTCTTCGTCGTCATCGCCCGGAACATCACCGACAACGTCGCCATCGACTCCGATCTGCGCGTCGTCCCCGCCATGGCGCATACAGCGGCGCCATCGGTCTGATCAACCGATCACGCGCATGTCTTCGCCAAGCACGTCCCCGAGCACACGCCTACCGCCGATCGAGCCACAGGTTGCCATCGCGTCGTCCCTACGGACCGCTGCGTTGCCGCCCGAGGTCTTCCCGTCGGCTGCCCCGACTCATGCGCCGCTACCGCCGACGCCCCTACGGGCGGTCGCGTCGCGGAACGTGGTCCACGCTGCCGCCCCGAGATCCTCCCACCGGCTACCCCTATGGCCGCCACCACCTTCGTGTCACCCCTTAGGGTTATCACGTCGCGACACGCGGTCCACGCCGCCTCCCGTCGGGCCATCGCCCTCGGCTAGTGGTTCTCCGCGCGGCTGCCCCGACCTGCGAGCCTCCGCTACACCGCCTCTTCGGGCTGTAAAGCTGCGGCATGCGGTCACCGCCGCCGCCCGAGGCCGTCCCCGCGGTTGCACCGACCTGCGAGCCGCCGCTACACCACCTCTTCGAGCTGTAGCACTGTGGAACGCGGTCCCCGCCGCCGCCGCCCCGAGGTCTTTCCGCCGTCACCCCGGCCCGCCTGCCGCCGCTGCGTCGCCTCTTCGGGCCGTAGCGCCGCGGCCCGCGGTCCACGCCGCCGTCACCGCGCCTCGACCTCCCGTGGTATGCGCCGCGCCGTCTCCCTTGGCGCGGGAACACCACTGTCCGCGCCGGTCTTCGTCACGCTGTCAGGGTTCTTCGCCTACTTCGAGCACCGCCGCCGCACTCCTAACCTAGCCGCCGCCGCCGCCGTCAGGCCGCCGCCGCCACTCTTCTTTGGCCGCCGCCGCCGCTACCTTCGTAGCCGCCGCCGCCGCCGCCCGTCCACCCCCTTCGTCTTCATCCAAGCACCAGCCCGTCGCCAGCGTCGTCGTCATCTACCCCGACCACTTCGTCTACTCCGACCACCGTTGGTGACATCGGCCCTGCGCCGATAGACGCCGTAATTGTCGTCGAGTTCTTCTCTGCTGGCCCCTCCGACTTCTCCGACATGGCGTACAACTCGTGCAGGTCCCTCGTCTACGCATGCCCGGCGCTGGCAACACCGATGCGTGCCTTCATCCACGACATGTCCCCGGGCCTGGCAAGCCTGGTCGGCGCTTCGTCAACTTCGCCTTCGTCCGTCTACGCATGCCCGGTGCTGGCAAGACCGGTGCGTGCCTTCGTCCACGATGTGTCCCCGGGCTTGGCAAACCCGTCGCGACGCATCGTCAACAACATTTTCTTCCCGGCGCACCACTACTTCGACACCCTTGCGCCCATGCTAACTCGGCGCCCCCTTGCGCCTGCGGCTCCACGGCGACTTCCTCGACACTGGCCACCTCGACATCGACATCGACCACGGCATTCTTCGCACGGCTACCTCGACCATGGCTACACCATCCTACGCTCTCGGCTACATCGACATCGGCACAAAGGGCTATCATCCACTTGAGCAACTCGTCGGCTTCTTCTACAGTCAATGCGTCCGCGACGCGACACCGTCCACAATGCTCCCGCTAGGACTGCGGGGGGATGTCAGTCCGTCGGCTGCTATTCTCTCCAGTCTGACCGTCCGCGGCGCTCATGTTGTTCGCAACGCTACCGCTACGACTGCGGGGGGATGTTAGAGATATATTTGGGTTACATGTATTTGGTAGTTTAGGATTCCTACCTTATCTCTAGGAGAGGCGTCTTGCCCTCCAAGTCTTGTACTCAATATATACTCGCCCTCGAGGCTCAATAATACATCCATCATATTCCGCAACAATTCCTCTCTCTCCCTTCTAACAATCACGCACAAAAAAAAAGAGGCGCGCACTCGCCCGCCCGTGCGTATGCGTGCGCCGGTACATATGTCTGGTCGCAAACCTATCTATGGTTGGATGGTTAAGACGACAGTGGTATTCCGTCACATCAAAGTTTAAGTCCTTGACTCGACATTGATGCTTGCATTATTACTGGATTTATTTCACTCTTCGACGACGTTCGTTCAATGCAAGGAGATGTTCCGGTCGACTGCGAGGCACCTACGTTGACTTCGTAAAATCTGAAGATGCTATGCCAGTTCAGTCTTTCGAAGATGTTCATAGAAGCAGGATATTCATGCATGTGTTTATAGAAATGAGTGTATGCTCATGTACGTGAACAATTTCGATTGTATTGGGTTTTAAAAAGCAAAGTGCATATGTGTGGTGTGCGTTCGAGAAAAGCAGCCGCTGTTGGTGCTGCGGGAGTGGCCGGCCATGCGTCTGCATGCATGTCGACCGCCAACGGCAACGGGGGGAAAGCATCGGGGGCATGCATGCACTGCACCAACGCAACGCAACATGTCGGGTGGATCTACCACAGCTTTTTTAAGCACGATTCCGGGAAATCTCGTAAAATATTGCTGTGCCTGGCACCGTCAGTGTGATGGTACACACGTATAGTACAGTTGACATTCTACATACATACAGTTTGACATTCTACATGCGTACAGTTGACATTCTCTCGAGGACGTCGGTTGCAAGTGACTATGAGTACGTACGTGCACGGCAGTATCATTTAGGATGTTCGGTTCACGATGAGCAGAAGTAAAACTTAGTATCATAGAGAGCGCTTAGTTTCTTTTTGTGTGTGTGGAAAAATACAAGACCGCTAGTTCGCTACTGGACATTTTCTCTGTCTAAGTTTGTCAGGCCTCTTCCAATTTCGAGTCTAAATTCAAGTACAAATTTGAACAAAAAATATAGATTATATGACATATAATAATATCGCTGAGTCTAAATTTCAAATGATGTAACTTTTATGGCATATAATAGTATTTATACTTACATTTTGGATCATTTTTTTTTTAGGGGCGACTAGTAAACCCGAGCAGAGAAAGTATAGTTGTTCATAAAATCTTATCTGATTCGTTAGCGGTTGCAAGGAGTGCTCCTTTTAGTCAAGCCATCCATAATGCCAATCTGATTGGTTATCTATAGTCAACTATCAGAATATCCTTGTCGCATCACACAAAGCACATGACGGTGCTACCCACTAAGGGCAACTCTAACCAATCCCTAACCGATCCTCAATACGCCATAGTGGAGGATAAATAATTATCCTCACCCGTCGCCACCGCCAGCCGCGGCGGCAGGATTCCTAAACGCCCCAGGCCACCTTCGTACACTGTAGCTGCAGTGTCACACTGTAGCTACACTGGTGCTATAGGCAACGAAGGAACCAGCCTCCACGCCCCAGGCAGCCGCCCGGGCTGCCTGGGGCCTGTCTCCGCCACTGGCCACCGCCTTTATTTTTACTCCTCCACTCCGCGGTCGAGTAAGAAAAAGCCACTTCTACTACTCTTCCTCTCCGCCTCCTCTGCATCTTCTCCTCCCCCGTCCCGCCGTCGCCGACTCCCTCCTCCGTTCCTCGCCCCCTCCTTCCAATGGCCGGATCCCATCGTCGGTGATCCCCGCCGCCGATCCGCACCCCACGCCCGCGGTTCTTCTTCAAGCGGCGCATCCTTGAGCCGCCGCTGCCCCACCGATGAGGCCATAGCTCGGGAGGACCAGGAGGCGAGGGAGGACGCTGATGAGGAGAACATGGCGGACCTCGAGCTCGTGGAGGCGGAGCGGACGATCGACGGCGAGGAGCAAGGTGGCAGCGACGATGGTGCGAAGGAGTCCGACGCCGAGGAGTGGCGGCACATCTTCCCCGACTCCGGCAACGACGGCGGCACCGGCCCAGACCCAATGGGCGGTGGCATGTCGAGGCAAGATTGGCTCGACCAGTACCATGGCAAGGATGTTGATGATGAGTAGTCTATTTTAGGGTTTGGTGTAGTTTTAGTTTGAATTTATGTTTGAACTTCGGTTGTCAAGACAATGTGTTCAACTAAGTTGAACTTATGTTTAAATTTATCCAAATTTTGGTTGAAACTATGCTGAACTAATGCATATTTGATTTTTACTCTGTTATATACAGGGGATCGGTCCAGCCAAATATTAGTGAAGTAAAAATACCCCACTAAGGATTTACTCCGTCGGGTCCTTCGTTATATATAGGGGACCGGTTAGAGTTGCCCTAACCATGTTATCTTTCGAGGAAAGAAGGAAAGAAGTCGCGAAAAGATAGAGCTAGGAAACTAACCGTGTAACCAGATGGAACTCGCATCATTCACGATCCTTGAGAAAAATGGCGTCTTTTTTTTTTCCTATGTGTACTTTTTTTTACAGTGATCTTCTCCTTTATTCATTTATAAGGATTGTAGCATCACTTACAAATAAGAGAAATAATCTAGTGCGTAATAATCTTGATTCTTGAGGATCGTTTGCCGAACGGTACACCAAAATGCACCAAGCAACCACACCCAACCAAACCAAACCAGAGTTGCATGCGTGCGTGCGTGCTTAATATTGAACTCGGTCTCGTACGGTGCGGCCGTGGGAGGAGATCTGGGACAGTCGGACAGACACACACGTACGACCGCGATGAATACCGTGGCTGGCTTGCACGGCAGACCTCGCGCGAAGCTGACACGCTGACTGACTTACTGACGGCGAGCGAGTGAATGAGCACTCAGGCACGAACAAAAAAGGTCAAGTCGCACTTGTGTATACGTATATATGCGTGTGCCAGTGCGTATGTCTGCCGCAGATAAAGCGGAGACGGGCAATGGCTGTTCATCGTGCAAACCCACGAATATCCCTTTCTTTCTTGCCTGCCCTCGCGGAGCGCTTATTTTGCCGTCACCCTTCGGCGGCTCTCCTCTGCCGACGACCTTAATCGTAGATGATGAGAGGGGTTGTCGTCGAATAGTTTTCAGCAAAACTAGCTTAATTTTTAGGTTGTTCATCGTCTTGCCTTCTGCGACGATGATGGTGACGCTCAACAAAGTTTCTTCAAATACTACTCTGACAAGGCAATCGGTGTCAAGCAAGGATGGTGTGGCGGCGGCATCCTCGTGGTGGACTTGTGTCCTCGGGCTACGTCATTGCGACAACGTTTGCTTCAACGCCGGCGCGGAGCTTGGGAGGTAGTCAGAAGCGAATGCAGATTGTGGTCTGCATCGGCGGCATCTGGAAGATGGTGGATCGTTGGTGGGTTCGTGGTACGTGGATGTCAGATATGGCTTTCTCCTCCGATGTCTTAGTCGTGTGGGGTTGCTAGATCTGAAGTTTGATGGCGTGTCTAGGATGTTGCATCGGTCTGATTCTTTCAGCAGTAATGGCGTCATCGTTGGCGAGCCACCTTGAAGATCCGCAAAGTTGCATATTAAGAGCATCTCCAGCCGCGCCCCCGGAACGGCCTCCCGAGGCACTTTATTCGCGCAGGCGCCAAAAAAATGGCCCAATCGCGCCCCCAGGAGCCTGATTTTCGCTAGCCTGGGCCGAAATCTGTGCTGGTGGACCCAGGCCGAACCCGGCACGCTGGGGGGCACCGGGGGCGCCGGGGCAAGTGGTTTTGGCGCGAAACAGACGCAGGCCCGCCGAGTCAGCGAGACGGGCGCTTCGTCGCCCTCATCGCCTCGGTTCCCGCGGGAATCAGTGCCAAGGCTACCGCCGCCGGTTAGCCTTGCCATTGATTCCTCACGGGCGGCGCGGCGACGCCTCCCATCCCGCCACGCGTACACACGAGCCCGCCTATTTAAGCCGCCGGCCTCCCTCGCCTCTGGCCACACCAGCCTAGACGCCGACCCTCCCTGTACGCCGCCGCCGAGCCCTTCCCCCTTCCCTCTCTCCCTCTCCCGATGGCCGCATGTTTCCCCGGCGACTTTGCGGCGGCCAATGGCTTTGGCTGCCGCTCGCTCCATGAACAGGAGTCTTGGCTCCTGTTCGAGGCCAACATCCCGGCGCCGCCGGACATGCGCGCCAGGTCGACGGGGTGGAGGCTGAGCAACGGGGGAGTGCTCGTTCCCTTGTTGCCCGACGCCGCGGCGCGCCCCCACTACTTCGCCGCCGAGGTCGAGCTCGTGCGCGCCTCCCTCACCGACGAGCAGCTCGCCCTCCCCCAGTACGACGCCAACAACCACGCGGCGTGGGCGGACAACTTCGCGCGCCGTCAGGAGCAGCGGCTGGCGTCCACCAACGGGGCGCCGGTGGTGGGCGGCACGAAGAACAGCGAGGGGAGCCACGTGTGGTGGGGCGTCCCCGGCCGCACGCTCGAGGGTGTGTTGGCGCATCTCGAGGGCGGCAACAACCCGCCATTGGCATACCCCCCGGCGGCCCCGGCCCACCGCCGACGCGCCGGGCAATGGCTGCCTAGGAGGTTCGTCACTCCCTCGTCTTCCTCCTCGCACTCCTCGCCGCGATCTTCTTCCCATTCCTCTGGCTCTCCGGCACTGCTCGGCATCAAGGCCGAGCCCGCGGCGGAGACGCCGCTTGGCCGGCGCGCCTCCTCGTCGGCTCCTCCACGCTTCATCAAGCCAAAGACGGAGCCAGGACTCGCGCCGGTGAAAACGGAGCCGGGGCTCCCCGCCGTGAAGACGGAGCCCGGCGACGCTGAGCTCGACGACGACGTGGCCCTGAAATGGGCGCGCAAGGACTTCGTGAGGATGGAGCGGGAGCGCCAGATCGCCGCCCTGTGGCGATTCGAGTAGCGCCGCCGGGGCCGCGAAGAAGGAGGAGTCGTCGTCCTCGACGAGAGCGACGAGGACGACGCGCCGCCGCCGTCGCCACCAGTCCGCCACGGCGACGCCGAGCAGGGGCGGCCGCATCAAGGAGGAGAAGGCCGCCGCCGGCGATGACGGCGACTACTCCGCTTTCAGCGATTTCTTTTTCTAGTTTATGTTTGTAACGCGTCGCGAAACAATATATGCCAAAGTTTGCCAAAATTTAGACGTGTTTTAACCGAACTTCGCCGCACTTGTTTAATTTTTTTTTAAAATCAAACGCGTCTGGGGGCGGGCCTAGGGCCGACGAATGGGGGCCAACTCGCTCCCAGGCCGTTTTTTGCGCCGGCTCTCCCCCAGGCGGCGATTTTAGGCGCCCCCTGCGGGGCCAACGGCTGGAGATGCTCTAACGATGGAGTCATGTTAAGCTCGGGTGTGGAGGTGATCCGCTATTTCTTTCTTTGGTGGCTGCTATGATGGTGTCAGAGCCAGGTGACGGGTGTTGGTGTCAAGCTCATAGATGTCTTCGGTTTTGTTCGTGGTTTAACATCTTGGCTGGTGTTTCTTTACGCAAAGTCAGTGTTCTACTATTTTCAGTTTTATCAGGTCAATACGTACGTGGCTTGTAAAATGTTTCTTATAATATACTACACGTATTATATACCATGAAAAAAGAAATAAGTGTTCATCGTACGGGACGGCCGGGCATGCACGTATGTCGATACTCGTTCGTCAAACGGCTACGGCTCGTTCCTGGAGGCCTTTGCCTGCGCCTCTGGACGCCACCGTTGGCAGCGGCCTCACTGCTCCGCTGCGTCTCTATCGTCTTTTCGAACGAAACCGACTGACCCAAAATTTAATTTCAGGCAACTTACTTCAAGCAAAACTGGCACTTTTAACTGAACAACGCTGGATCAGACGGAAGGAGCACCGGTGATTACCGCCACTAGTTTGGCGCGATGACAAAAGCAAGAGCACGAGAGAACCGGAGCAGGCAGTGGGCGATCTCATTGGCCGGCCATGCCATCTGGTTGTTTTGTCTGTCCTGTTTCCCCCGGCACACATCATTGCCTGCCCCTTTCCCTTTCCACATCTCCGGCGGGTGTGCCTCCTCAATCATCACCGCTAAGCTAGCCCCGGCTCCTCCCAACACCACAAACTCAGCTAGCAGACTCCTGTAGTAGATGCACGTCGTGTCTCGTGTGTGCTCTAGCTACCACCCGTGTCTCTCTCTGATCTGAATCTCTCTGTGCGTGTTGGTTAGTTAGTTAAACAGCTGCTGTGGTGTGGTGTGATGTGTATGCCCACCCAGGACTATGTAGCTAGCCAGCCCGTCCTCTCCAATTTATCAATGATGCATGTCCAAACAAAACAAACTATTTCACGATCATGCATGCATTGCATACATAGATAGCCCCACGACGTTGACGTCTCACAAGACACAAGTACTAATTCTTTTGTGCTTCCATAATACTCCCTCCGGCCCAAAATAAGTGAACTCGACTTTGTATTAAAGCTAGTACAAAATTGAGTCATTTATTTTGAGACGGATGTAGTAATATTTTAGCATCCATGTGGGCAAAATGACCTGTGTCAATCGGCGGCTCTGGGTGGTGATCCCTCAGTCCGGAATTACTTGTCCCAGACATGGATAAAAGTAGTTATATCTGAACTGAAATGCATGCAGATACATTCATTTTTCGTACATGTATTTCCAGTCAAAGGGAGTATTATTTTCCATGCATGCACATGCATGTATGGTAGTAGTAGTATATTGTTGTGTATGGTAGGCTGGTTGGTTGGATGGAGATTAGTATCCGCATGAGCCGGGGCCGGCCACTCGGTCGATCGGGTGGCACCTACTCGTCTCGCCCTTAATTCTTCTCTTCCGGAATCATTCATTTTTGTATCTAATCAACGAATGTGGACGACGACGTGCCTACGCCTACTTTGTGCGTGGCCATACTATACATACACAGACATTCTTGGATTGGATGCGTGCATGATTGATACGTACTGTAGATTCATTGGACCAACCATTTTCATCTTGGAATGGAGCTAAGCAAGCCAGATCGATATCTAATCTAGCTACTTCCATGCTCGTCTTGTCATGTTTATGTTCAGTGTCTCCACCTGTGAGCTATATCAATATTTATATATGTAGCCCGAAATTTTTTGTCTGAAATGCCATGCGAATGAAACGTCAGCGCCTAGCTACCTTCCCCTAAGCACGTCCAGTTCAGGCTATCCACCCATCTACCGACAAACACAAATGGATGGAACGCGACACTCACCTAACTATATGTGTACTAATATATAGGTAATTAGTACTTCATCCGTTTTTATTTACTCTGCATTTAGAGTTGACTGAAGGCAAACTTCATGAAATTTGACCAAGTTATAGAAAACAATCTAATTATTTATCATAATAAATTTATATGATGTGAAAGTACATTCAATAATAAATCTAATGATATTGATTTGTTATATTATATGTTAATATTTTTGTTTATAAATTTTGTCAGAGTTTACAAAGCTTGACTTTGACCAAAACTAATATGCGGACTAAATAAAAACGGAGTAGTACATGACACAGTTAATTAACTATGGTGCTTTTCCCCCGCAAAAAAAAACTATGGTGCTTTTCAACACATGCTATAGTACTGCACGCAGCAACAACACACACACACACTCTCTCTCTCTAGCCTATAATCAGTTGTAAAAAAAGTGAGACTATATATGAGCAGGATTGAACATTTTTCAGGTTATTTAATTAATAATTTGCACGGTGAAAGAAACACCTGGCAAATCCTTCTCATTTTGCTGGCAATGTCGATACATACAACCAGCTGGAGGTCTAATAAAGCAGTGTATATATGCAAACAAAAAAGTGTCTTGATCTCCTATCAGTTATGTTCTACACCAATTTGATCACAAAGTTTAGGATTCCTGACGCACGCACCCAGGCCACAATATATAAATCTCTCTGCTTTACGAAAATCTATGCCTTAGATACAAAGAGTGCAGAAAGAGAACACACAACCGGGGTAAAATGAAATTCTAGAAGTACCGGTTTCAACCGGGTAGTATGATGCCGTCCATTTCTCATTCTCATATTGCTGGAAATGTCCATACATTCAACAGCTGGTGGTGAAATAAAGCATTGTATATATATCCAAAGAAGAAAGCGGCTTGATCTCCTATCAGTTCTGTTCTCCACCAATTTGATCAAAAAGTTTAGGAAACCTGACGCGTGCAGCCTGGCCACGATATATAAATCTCTTGGCTTTACGGAAATCTATGCCTTAGATACAAAGAATGAAGAAGGAGAGCACACAACTAGGAGATAAAGGGTTTCACAATCGCATAAAAGAAAGAAAAAACTAGAAGATAAAAGGGATCATCTCCGATCACGAATCTGGAAGGAAAGGTATCTCCCTCCTTTAATTCGACCTTAATTTTGTTCTTAAACAAAGATAACGCCTTGGCTTTGGCTTTTACTTTACTTAGTACTTAGGTTCACAAAAGAAACGATATACAATTGCTAAATGGTGATTGCTGTTCCTTCCATGCCGAATCCGGAGTAGCGGTTAGCTAGATGTCATGGCATATTTGGAGTGCCGTGTTACAAGAATGTGAAAAGAAGCCTAAGAACAATAAAAGCGCACAAATTAGACGTTGTGGCATTTTGGGTCTTACTAAATTAACTACACCACGGGAAAAATGCGTGGATTTCACGAAGCATCAAGTCTTTGCTATAACTATCATAACAGAAAGAAAAATGTAGTTTAGGGCATCTCCAAAGCTGATCTGCAAATGTCTTTGGTATATGTTCGTTTTTATGTCCGGACATGGTGCGCGGACAAGATTTCGGAGGAGCCATCCAATGCTAATCACAAATTAATCATGTTGGGAAAAAAGAAAGTAAGTGGGGAGCATGCATGTGGTAGAATATTTGTGGTTTGGTGTCCACTTACGAGGAGAGAGAGGAGAGGGGGGTCTACCCTATTTTTTTCGAAAGGTAGATGAACCCTGTTAATCCACAGACAGATGGGTGGAAGGAGGCATGTCTTGTGGTCAATTATATTATTCAATTATATAGCATCTCGAATATCAACTACTCCTCCAATGAGGTTTGCAAGGCACCCTTGTTTTTGGGGTCAAATTTTGACGATGAATTTGATTAGCGAACAAGTATACCATTGGATTTGTATTTGAAAGAGATTTCTCACCATATAATTTTTGTGACATATAGTAGTTCACATTTTGTTAGTTAACTTCATGGCGAAAATTTGGTCCAAAATATGAGGGGGCTTAATAAACAAACACAGACGGAGGGGATAACCTAAACGACTTTTTTCTCCCCACGCCCCTCTCACACAAGGCAAATAGGGGAAAGCCTTCCTTCACTGACCTCTACGGGTGAGCCCATGTATTTGCCTCCCGCCTGCTGTCACTCCATTGGCCGGTGGCGGGGAGGGAATCTTGGTGTCTCGCTTGAAATAGTAGATAGGTTAGGGTTTTAGTCCTCACAAAGGCGACGCTTCATCACCGATTTAGTCTTCAGGGCTCCGACGTTCCTCGAGTTTGTCCGTCAGGACGGATTCGATGGAGCTCTGTTGCATATCCCTATTGGCTCCTCGGAGCAGTGAGATTAGGGTTTCTTGTTGTGTCTACGCGACCTCGAGACTTGGTTTCAGATTCTTCAGGTCAATTCAAAGGTTCAACGACGATGACCGCGGCTTCGACGCACTGATCCTCAGGGGCACGTGTATGAAGACTTCTCGGCTGTCATCAACTAGGTTAAACCGGCTCCGACTCCTGTATCAGAGCGGCGACAACGGTCGTTCAATGGTGCAGGGACCTCGATATAATTTTTATTATGTATGGATGCTCCGGTGAACCTTTATAATAGATATGATTTTCCACGAAAAAAATTAGACGGAGGAAGTATACGTTAGTGTATGCTAGTACAAAATAGATGAAATGCCGGTATTGTAATCAAAATAATGACCTATGGTATTCTTAATGGCATAACTTTTGTTACATATAATAAGTGGGGTTTATTGGTCGGACTAATGGTCAAAAGTTTGATTGAGAACACAAGGATAACCTGGAGCTGGAAGCCCGCGAGGCAACTACAAAACCGCCGTAGCTTAACACAAAGCGCATGAGCGTGCTATGCTAGTGCTACCCACCAACAACCCTATGACCGGACGAGATTCACATCATTCATGTGTTGCTGTCCATCATTTCCCGAACGTTGTGGCTAATCAAAGGACACCCCTCAACCCCAGCACCAACCTAAAAGCAGTTAAGCAAAGCTTGATGCACGCTTGTTATTGACCAGTCACGTCGCCGGCCGGCCGGTACGGCGTTGCCATCGCCGGTCGATCGGAGACGGGCACCGTACGTCCGTCCACGACTATGCCCTCGTTTCGTTATCTCGCACATGGGCCATTACGACCACGCACACGCAGTAACGACGAGACGCACCGTGTGCACACGGTGCGAGTTAGCCGTCGCCGGAGAAGACCGATCGGTCATCGCGTGCACGGCAACCCTCGTGCGAAGCGACCGGGTGACTGACTGACAGCACGCACAAACAAAAGAGGTCGCACGCCCGTACGTCTGCGTGCGCCAGTACATATGTCTGGTCTGCGTTAGATAGAGAAAAGCAGGGCTGCTGGTGCTGCGGGAGTGGCCGGTCATGCATGCATGTCTAGCGCCAACGGCAACGGAGGGAAAGCGCCGTGAGCATGCGCCCACGCAATGCTACATGTCAGATGGATCTGCCACACCTTTTTTTTAAACAAACATCGCTTCTTTTTACAGTATATACTAGCATATATGCCCGTGTGTTGCAACCGAAAAAATTGATGCTTTGTACAAGCATAAAATGTCCCACATCACCGGATTCACTGTTAAGAACATGCAAATTAAACCATGGCCAAAACCACCTCTAGGATGGGTGGCCTTATCAGTGGATGGAGCTTTTGTCAAGGAGTCCGGGCGGGCAGGTTCAGGTATGATACTAAGAGATTCAGAAGGCACAGTCATCTTCTCTACCCATCGCTATTTATTTCATTGCAAGGATGCCCTTGAGTCTGAGATCAGTGCTGTCCTGGAAGGAGTCTCATTCAGTGTGCAACAATCGGATCTTCCTATACTGATTCAATCTGATAGTTCTGTCATGGTGGCGGCGCTGACGGATGATTCTCTCCACAGATCTGCATATGGACATCTCATGATAGAAATCAAGATGCTTTTGGAATCGCGTGGTTTTATTCCGCAGAAGATTGATTGTCATCAAAATAGGGTTGCTCATAGTCTAGCTAATATTGGTCGTTCTGAAGGTAGCACCGCCTGTTGGTTGTGCCGTGTTCCAGACAGTATCACGCATCTTGTTTTAGCGGATTGTAACTCTATTTTCGAGGAACAATACTTTTTTTACGTCACAAAAAAAAGAACATGCTGCAACACGGCATCCTTCTACAAAATGAACATGAAAAAAATACAATGCAATTTAGCCCTGTTCATATTTTCTTTGCTGGGCATAGTCTCCCACTGATTTCATTCAAGTATAACCCTTCCTTTAATTAACATTACGTACTCACCTATTTTAGTCGGGAATCAAATCTTTTCTTTTCTAATTTAGCAGCCCCAACACATTGAAGCCTACATGTCCTTCCTTTAATTAGCCTCATCTATTTGAATATTCTATATATTAAGACTGCAATCTTTTTTTTAACTGTTCCACCGGTTTACGCATAATCCTTTCTTTAATTAGCCACATCCGTTTAAATATTATATTTAAGCCCACGGTCCTTCCTTTAATTAATTAGCTCGCCCTAACACATGAGGACCGCCACTCGTATATTTAGAGCGAGTAGGGATTAGTAAATGTGAATGGCGCATAGGTCGTTGGCTGTTACATTGAAGATCCAGACAAGAGGTCATGTGTTCAGTTCCAACAATGTTGATTTATTTTGACCCAATTCTTTTTCGCGGTCTCTCTATGAAAGTCCATAAAAGGCCCATCAACATACAAGTACCTGGCCCAGATTGCTTAGCATGTATACGAGCCAGCAGTACGAAACTTTAGCATGCACTCAAACCAAACTCAAACCAAACGAAAAGGACTAAACCAAACCAAGAATACCTATTCCCTTTAATAGTAGGTATAGATATAGATATAGATATATATTATAAACACAATTCGGAGAAATCTCATAAAGTATTGCTGTGGCCGGCACCGTCAGTGCCATAGTACGTGTAGTTGGCATTCTACATGCGTATACTCCCTTCCCTCAACTACATGTATTTCGGTACAGAAGTAGTAGTTCACATTCTCTCCAGAACGTCGGTTGCATGTGCGAGTGCGTACGTGCACGACAGCATCATTTAGGACGTTCGGACCATGATGAACACAAGCAGCCTATCACAGAAGAGCGTTTTGTTTATTTTATTGTCGTGGAAAATAGAAGGCGCTACTTGATACTACTTTCTCCATCAGAGTTTATTAGTCCTATTTGAATTTTGAGTCTAAATTTAACTAAGAAGGTGAATAACGGAACATGGATTATATGCCACAGAATTATATAATTAAATTTATATGCAAAAGAACTTTCAAATGATGCAATTTTCAAGCCGCAAAACTCCTAATTCGTTAGTTAAATTTTAGATCAAAGTTAGCCTCGTGTGGAGCCGTGTCTCTAGCAGACCTCCCAGGATTTGGCCGGTTTAGGCTTCCGGTGTATTCAGCTAGTGTTCGTGATCTTAGTTTCTACATGCTCCTATCGGCGTCTTCTTCTTCGGAAATAGCCACCATGGACGTCTCCTGGTCTGCATCGACGGCTTCCCACGGCGGGCTGCTTTTACAAGCTCCTGCGTTTTAAAAAGTTTGCTCTGCAAAGGCGGAAGCCCAGAGACGACATCAAGCTATGTGCACGACCCGTCGCCGGTGAATGCAGAAGGAAGATGACTTCGGCACCCTCAACATTTTGAAGATAATTTTCGTTTTTTAGTACAAACTTGTTTGTAAGAACCTGTGAATCTTAATATATAGCTCCGGGCTTTCATTTTTTTTATACAGTAGCGGTTTGGATGGAATTAGGCCGGCTTCCTGTTGGTCAACCAGTGTATCTTATCTGAATCGTTGGTCAACCCATCCATAATACTGCCAATCTGATTGATTATCTATAGTCAACTATCAGCCCCTCAAAAAGGAAAAGAAACTATCAGGATACAATTGTTGCATCACAGAAAGCATGCGAGAGGGTGCATGCTACCCACTAAACATGCCATGTTTCGAACAAAGAAGGAAGAATAAACAAGGAAGCTTACGGGAAGAAACTCGCATCATGATCCATGCATGCAGTCTCTCTTTTTTCACTCTAAAAGAAATGTAGCCTCTCTATCTTTTTTCCTCGGGTATTTTGTAATCATCATGTACTAGTTGGTGATAATTTTCAGGGTCATTTGCCGAACTGTACACCAAAACCTTGTGCAAAAAAACAAATACAAAAAAACTTGGGCACCAACCAACCACACGCAAACCAAACCATGGCTGCATGCGTGCTTAATGAACTCCATCGATCTCGTCGGGTTCCGGCCGGTACGGCGTTGCTGTGGGAGGAGATCGGAGACAGACACACCGACACACGTACTATTGCGATTACTACCCACCATGGTCACTGACGATCGATCGATCTATTTATCGTCCAGATACGGTCCAGTTAGGGACTGCCCGTGCGTCCACGGCACAAGGCACACGCGAGAGTGCACGTACGTACGGTGCACGGTGCGAGCTAATTAAGCACCCGACAGGAGACCGGTGGCTTGCACGCGAGACCTCGCGTGAAGCTCACACGCTGATGGCGAGCGAGCGAGCAGTCAAAGTCGGGAACGGCGACGGCGGAAAGCAAAGTAACCTGGCCATGCATGCATTTTCAGGGAGTGCCTACGGGGGACAAAATTCCTGTTATGACCTTTTTGACGAACTAAATCACGATTTGACCCTGTTTTGAAAAGAATTTCGTTTCTGATCTTTTTTGGTCACGCCAACATCCTTGGCGTCTGGTTCGCACGGGAGACGCCAGGGTCCTCGGCGTTTCGTCCTGGCCCACACTTGCCCACATGGCGCTGACGTGACAAAGACGAAACGCCACAAATTCTGGAGTTACTTCCATAAATAATTGTCTTGATTAGCTCTCCTAATTATCCGCAAAAAAAAGCTCTCCTAATTAGTGGCGTGGGAGGAGAAGGAGCAGATTTCTAGGAGGTAAATATGGGCATTCGGTTTCCAAGCAATTAATCACATGGAGGACTTGGAGCAACTCCAACACGCGGACCCATTTCGTCTTTGTGCGTTTGTTTGGTCGGCGCGGATAGAAAAGTTGGCCTGACGCGCGTCTGATTTTCGTCCGCCTGCCAACTCATTCCCAATCAAATTTTGAGCTTGATTTGCGTCTGCGCGGACACGAGGCGGACGTGCGCGGCGCAAGTTTACTATTCCGGCCGGCCAGTCGGTGGCAAAGCATCCATCATTTCTCTCCACTTTCCCAAAACCCTCCCACCCCCTCGTGCTCCAGTACGATGCCCTCGATGCCGATCCCTCCCTCGCCTCGTCCGGCATCACCTCCGCTCCCTTAGGCAAAGGCAAAACCCGCGCCCCCCGCAAGACCGCCGCGATGCCCAGGAAGAAGAAGCAGCTGACGCGCGAGGAGCGGGCCTTGGAGTCGGCCAAGAAGAAGGGCCGGAGGCACGCGACTGGCGCAAGGGACGAAGCGGCGGCCGTCACCGCTCTCACCGCCGCCACGCAGCAGGAGGAAACCAACGCCCGAGTGACGGCGGCAACGAGGGAGGCCCTGGCCTACCTAGGGTTAAACCCTGGCCAGCACGGGCTTGTCAACGCTCCCGCGGCTGCGGCCAACACCGGTTCGTTCGCGTTTCCTTGGATGGTGCTGCAAGAGTCGGCGCGCGTGTCGGCGACGCAGCCGATTCCCGGCTTCCACGTCTACCCGCAAGCCTTCCGACTCTCTGGGAAATGCTCGCCGGAGGGCGCCTTCCACGCCCGTGCTCGTGCCCATCGACCTCAACGACACACCGGTGGCCGGTGCCTCATCATCCGGAGGCGTGAGGAAATGCGCGCGGGTGATGCCAGCCGACGTGCTCCCCGGCGCACGCAACCTGTTCGACTATGTCAAGTTTTGTTCCAAAAAAAATCTCAAGTCAAACTTTGTAAAGTTTGACCAAATTTATATTAAAAAAAATATCAAGATGTACAACACCAAATATATATATACTATGAAACTACATTTCATTTGTGAATCTAACAATATTTATTTGGCATTGTGAATGTTGATACTTTTTTTCATAAGTTCGGTCAAAATAGAGATACTTTGAGTTCGGACAAAATTCATATGCAGACTAAAAAGGACCAAAAGAGTATTTTGTCGGCAAAAAATTTCGTTCATGACCTTTGTAGAAAAACAATCAATTTAATTCCTTTTTGTACTATTTTTAATTTCACTATTCATGTCGCACATGGGCTCAAGCTCCAGTATGTCTTCCCAAGTAGGAAATATTAACACAAATTTATCGAGATTACATTTTCTTGCTTTATTTACATATACAATATTGGCACTAATGTGCAAAAAGAAAAATGAGTAGTAGTACAATTCTACTACCTCTGGCCCGGATTTATTTGGCCTGCCGACTAATAAAACATCAAAACCAAGATGCAATTGATGAGAATACTAGAACCTAGCAACAGCCAACTGGAGCCCTTCAGTTATGGCAAGAGATCACCTCATATTAGCCGTAAAATTTGAGGCAATTATTCCCTTGATTTTCTCCTTATATATTGGGTGCATGATAACCGCTCATGCTCTAGCGTTGGTAGGCATTAATTACTCAAGATTTTTTAAATCATTAATTACCAGATTTAGTTAAGAGAATTAGTATTCATGGAAGTAATTCCACTAATGGTGCATGCACCTATTATTGTTTACGTGGACTAGGACCAAACCCCAACACCTATGGCGTCTCGTCCAGATGTCAGCATTTATGGCGTTTCGACTCTGTCACGTAAGCGCCATGTGGGCAAGTGTGGGCCAGAACAAAACGCCGAGGACCCTGGCGTCTCCCGTGCGAATCAGACGCCATGGATGTTGGCGTGACCAAAAAGGGTTAGAAACAAAATTCTTTTCAGAACAGGGTCAATTCGTGATTTAGTTCGCTAAAAAGGTCGGAACAAGAATTTCATCCCCTACGGGTTGTATGAATGAAAAAATAACTCTGGCTAGTTTTTTTTTTAACGGTCGGATTTGAATTCCATTGGTGAGATGGCTTTCTTCCACCCCTGATCTATATGTTCATCTTCTTCCCCCAAACCACATCTCGGCTGAATCGTCTGTCGCTGCCTGCAGCCGGCGGCGCTCCGTGACCGCCTTGATGCCCCACCCTCTCCTTGTCCTTCCCCGTCGTTATGCTTGTCGCTGCCCCGCCATCCTTCTAAACCGGCGAACCACCCAAATCCCCCGCGAACATGCACCCCATCCCCCCCCCCCCACGCGCGCGCGCGCCTCGAACAGTCAAGTTTCAAACTCGCCTCCCCTGTTGCCGCAGGCTACGACTCGTTCCTGGCCCAGGCCTTGCTAGCGTCCATGGGCTTCGCCTTGCTCGCCCCGGCGCTGCCATTGGCATCGGCCTCGATGCTCCGCTGCGCCTCCTTCCCAAACGAAATCGACTGATCCAAATTTTAAATTCAGGCAACTTACATCTAGCAAAAATGGCATTTTTAACCGAACAACGCTGGATCAGACGGTGGAGCCCCTGGTGATTACCACCACTGGTCGCTAACCCATTTTGCGCGATGACAAAAAGAAGAGCACGAGAGAGCCGGAGCAGGCAGTGGGCGATCTCATTGGCCGGCCATGCCATCTGGTTGTTTTGTCTGTCCTGTTTTCCCCGGCACACACCATTGCCTGCCCGTGGCTGGCCACACTCGGCCCCTTTCCCTTTAAAAGTTTCCGGCGGGTGTGCCTTCTGAATCATCACCGCTAAGCTAGATCGGACTCCTCCGGCCAGGCCAGCCAACGCCACAAATTCAGCTAGCAAACTCCTGTAGTAGATGCATTTGCCGTGTCGTGTCTCGTGTGTGCTCAATCTCTGTCTCAATCTGTGTGTGTGTTGGTTAGTTAACTAACAGCTGGTGCGTGTGCCCACCCAGTACTATGTAGCTAGCCCGTCCTCACCAATTTATCAAGCATGCTTGTCCAAGCAAAACAAACAAACAAATAATCTGGCCATCATGCATGCACATAGAGCCCCACAACGTTAACGTCTCACAAGTAGGAGTATATAATAGGGAGTACCTAGAACTCATCTAGATGAGATATAATTTGATCTCATTCACTTTGAAAACAAGAACAAATACAATCCACGTCAGCACACACGCATCTTATAGCACCACATCTAATGCCAATAAAAGGTGAATGAGACCAAACTATATCTCATCTAGATGAGTTCTAGCAAAACTGTATATAGTATACTAAAAAAACAGAATCCAAGCTTCCATATTATTAAACATGAGCGTGGGGGCAAAATAATTGGCCTGTGTCATGCATGTATGTCTTCTCGTCGCCTGCACATGCGGTTCAATCGGCAGCTGTGGTGGCGGCGTTGGTTGCCAGTTTGGGTCATATGTCGTCCGGGGAAATTGGTAGATTATCCATCTGGTTTATTTCGTGCCAGAAATATATTACTATATTTCCGATGCATGCATGCGTATATGGCTGTGTGTGGTTGGCTGGTTGGTCGGGTCAAGATTAAATTTTGGCATCAACTGGGGCCGTTCACTCGATCGGTTGGCACCTAATTGTTGTCTCGACCTTAAATCTTCTCTTCTGGAATCATTTTATATCTGATGATGAATGAATCGGACGACGACGTGCCTACGCCTACTTTGTGCGTGGCCTGGCCATACATAACATACATCTAGAAATGTGCAATGGATGCACTGTGCATGATTGATCCATTGGACCAACCATTTCATCTTGGAAAGGAGCTAATTAGAAGCTAGCCAGATAGATACCTAGCTGCTTCCTTGCTCATCGATCTTGTCATCTTTATGTATGTGGGATCACTCTGCATATGCACCCTCACCTGTGAGCTAGATATAGAATATTGTCCGCATGCCACGTGAATGAAACGTCAGCCGCGCCTACTTCTTCAGTTCTTCTACTCCATGTCCATGTTCGACGTGCGACTACGCTAGGCCATCAACCCACAAAACAAAAGGATGGCATGACACTGACCTAACTATACATATACTACTGTATAGGTAATTAGTTCATGGGACAGTTAATTAACTAACCTGCCTTTCCACACATGCACGGTATAGTACTGCAACGTCATTTTCTCTCTTTTTTTTTGGCAAAAAGGCCTCAGGCCATATATTAAAAATCACAAGACCTTATAAACACTACAACTGTTATGGTGATTGGCGAATTTAAGAGCCGTCCATCCACTTGAATCTAACGGTGAAAAAATAGGAGTTACGAGAAGTTACAAGACTTGAATTACACAAAATAACAATTAATGGTGGGACCATTACAAAATTTAGGTGGGTCCAGTAAATTTCTTAAGGGTAGATATGTCAACTATTTGAAAAATTCCCCATGACCTTCTCTCCTCAATCTCGTGGTGTTCCCGTCAAATCTCTCAATCGCCCAAATGTCGTCAGCCTCTTATCCACGCCACTAGAATCATGCGTCCCGGCCGGGAAGCCCACCGTATCTAGCCTCCCCTGGTGCACCCCTCCTCCACGGTGCAGTCGGTCCATATCCCACGTTGCGGGAGCTGCAGCGAGCCACGGGAGCCAGGAGCGGCGGTGCTAAGCGGGCGGGGCCGGTAGCACAAGCGGCCGGCGGCGGCACTAGATCCGAGGAACGCCACGGGAGGCCCGTCGGCAGGGACAACCATGGTCGATGGAGTCGAGCGGCGGTCAGTGAAGGCCAGCAGGCAGTGGAGTCCAGCCACGACCTTGCGGAGGAGCAGAGTTGTTGATGGAACGGATGATGAACTCTGTGAATAGATGTGTCGGGGATATCCCCGCGGTGTGACCCGACCAGACTTGGCGGCTCACCAGAGACCCGACAGACATTTGACGACTCACTGGAGAGTCGCCCGATCCTCGGTGACCTATTAGTGACCCGGCGGGCGGATCAGACGGATGACAAGGCCCAAGGCCCAGCATGCCGGCTTATACTCTGGTGGGCTGGCTTAAGAGAAAAGGCATGATGAATGTTTCCTTTACAAGGAAGTAAGACCCGGACTTGTATCCCGTTTGTAATAGAAGATAAGTTAGTCCTAGTCCTACTAGGACTCCACATGTAACCCACCCCTTCAACTTATATAAGGAGGGGCAGGGTACCTCAAAGAGAGGGAAGCAAGAAGAAACAATCTTTAGGGCTAAACACAAAGAGCCTGCTTATCGGCGACTCCCTCGTGATCATAATGAGACCTAGCCACAAACAACATGTAGGGTTATTACCAGATGATGTTTGCCGGGGCCCGAAGCTGTCTAAATCCTTGTCTTGTGTGTTGAACCACTGCGCGTCTCTCGATTCCGACCAACCCCTTCAAGCTACCGCATAGATGCGTTGGCCTCACGACTAAGTCCTTACGTTAGGACATCTGCCGTGACAATTCCACGACAAGATGGTTGAAAATCTATGAAGGTATGAACTCTGTGACATCACCTAGCAACAATTTTGTTAAATCTTAGGCTAAAGAGTATGAAAGAAGTTACTGAAACATTGCAGTTTGCATATATGTGCAATCTGATGATACTTCCACTAATACTCTATATAAACTACGCAGTTTGCATATCCATCTGGTTTGGCTTTCGCAGTTGGAGGTCTGAGTGCATCCTATGAACATGCATCACATATTCATGAAAGACCCCTGCTGCTTTGGACATGCGGTGCCTTCTCTGGTATTCAAGCTGAAAATGTTTTGCACCATCGAATGGTATTGAGGTTATTTCAGTTGCGCGGGGAGGAAAAAAAAGAGTACCCGGCAAATATATCCTTTCCTGCTTAGTTGTAAAAAAAAAATACCCCTGCTGCTTTGGACATGCTGACTAGAATGTATCACTCTTTTCTTTATGGAGGGAATACATACTGTTTTCTTATTCCCATTCTAATCGAAATATCTGTATCAACCAGCTGGTGGTTAAAGCATCGTAAACAAAGGTGGCTTGCTCTCCTGTTGTCAGTTCTGTCGTGCACCAATTTGATCGTCAAAAGTTTAAGTTTCCTGACTCCGCGCCCTGTCCTCAATATACAAATCTAGCTGCTTGCTTTACGGAAATCTAAGTCTTAGATACAAAGGATGCAGAAAGAAAGAGAGCTCGAGACAAGTGGTAGATAAAGGGGATCATCCGATCACGAATCTGGAGGGTGGATACGTTCCTATCTTCCTCTTTAATTCGATCTTAATCTGTTCTTAAAGCAAACAGAATGGACGCCCTGATCTTGGCTTTCACTTTACTTAGTACACTAGCTACTTAGGTTCATACCTTAACGGCAAGATTTTGTCGACGAGATCGATGCACCCCCTCCACCCCTCCGTTAGGGCCCATGGTTGGTACTCCGAGACTATTCTATTTAACCTCATTCTTTTCTTATTTTTGAAACGAATTTAACCTTATTCGTTATCCAGAGGAGAACAACAACGACAATTTTCTGGCTCTGGAATATCCACTCGGCCGGGCTGGAATGCAATTGAATTCTCCTGAACAATGTTCTTGCTGATGGACCAGAGGTGGGGTCTGCAAAGGACGCAAGGAGGCTGGATACAGACCACCACCGCTAATCATTCGAGGCCCCTACACAGCTACACTACATGGCTCCAGTATTCAAGTCTCCATCTGCCTCTGCCCTCTCGTGTCTGTTGACCTATGATTGAACGTAGTAATTCTTCTTCTCATACTCTTATTCCTCCTTGAGACTGAACAGGTTTGTTTATGACCCGCGAAGGTAGATAAAAAATACTCCCTTCGCCCGAAAATACTTGTCGAAGAAATAGATGAATCTAAACATATATTTTAGTTATAGATACATCTAATTTTATCCATTTCTCCGACAAGTATTTCGGGACCGAGAGAGTACATACTCTATGATCCGTCGAGAGCATAAAGACATACGTATGAATCGTCAAGAACCCCTTCGAAAGTTACTGTAGCTGCAACACGTATCTGACACGATGATGGCTTGGCTGCATGCACGGCCGTAGCACCATGCTTTCGTCTGTTCGGCAGCATCGTGCCAAGCAACGCAGCTTGAAGAGGAGTAGACACTTGCTGGAATGGCATGATGGCATCCATGTCATTTATGTTGACGGATACGTGGGCGCGTCCGGCCGGTCCTGCAACGGCCAGCCACCGCCGCAGACGCCATTGTGACTACGCAGACAGCCAGTGATGGCGCGCCGTGCGTGGACCGCGACCACGACAGTCCGGTAGGAGAGACGTGGCCCTGCTCGCACATTAATAACTCACGTACAATTTTTTCTTGACATTTTTTATCACATTTTTCTTGACAAACAAAGCACGAAATGACATGTTCATACTGCAGGCCCAGACCGATTTACGTGGCAATGCCAGGCCCGGTACACTCTGTCACTCCCCTCGGCTTCCTGCTTTCAGTAATGGCAACGGGGGCAAAATGGGAATAGAAATGGAAGGCTCTCACTGTAGGGAGAGCAAAATAAATATACTGGGAGAACCTTCAAATGTATTCCAGAAAAAATATAGTATAATCTTACATAAAATGGATGACAAAGATGTATCAAGAATACATGGATGGAATGAAATACCGCATCAATTACATGCTACCTATTCATAGAGACGCCTGGTGCAACCTCTTTTTGTTGAATAGTTTGAATTGCTTATCACATGTGTCACGTGGTGAAACACATGGTGCTTCAACAACAACCTAATCCACACTATATGTTAACGGAGGATGGAAACTTCGACGGCTACTTGATCCCTGTATCGACACATCAGTGTTCGTCACGGAGGAATGGAGCACACATGCTACAATCAAGATCCGCACCTTGGCTCCGATGTGCCGACCCCGCGCGACTAGGGTTACTGAATTGTTCGCTGACAATAGAGTACATGATGCATTCCATGGAAGTGAAGTGGAAAGGTTGACCTTGGGCACTGTGATGATGGGTTCAAGATGCAATTTTTCAGTGGTGGGTGTAGAGAGGCTGGTGCATGTGTTTAGCATGATTCCACACTCTTATCCAAGCACCTCAACCCCTCTTAATAGTGTGGTTTTTCTATGACTCAAAAGAAACCAAAACAAAACTTCCGAGTATTCAAAACACATATGTTATACTTCTTTAATTCGGGCGGTCAACTATCTCCATATAATAATCCCTGAGAGACCAATGACCTAACATAAACTTGGCACCCATCTCCACAAGACAGTGCTGGAGTGGTTCCCTAGAGC
Source organism: Triticum aestivum (assembly GCF_018294505.1). Taxonomy (NCBI): domain Eukaryota; kingdom Viridiplantae; phylum Streptophyta; class Magnoliopsida; order Poales; family Poaceae; genus Triticum; species Triticum aestivum. The sequence continues at coordinate 676,664,214 of NC_057795.1, read as the reverse complement.
CAAAAACAGGCACCCTAGGGACATCACGTGGTATGAAAAATAGAATCTTTGGTGGCTTCTTTGATGCAAATGGTAATGATGCCAACGTTGTAGCTATTGGAAATTTCTCCCCACCGGGTGAAGATCTACCTCCATTTTGAGATATGTTTTGTCGTGGTGAAGGTAGTGATGTGAACTTTCTGTGTTGATTAATTGGAAGCAAACCATTGTTACCAGGTGCAACCTCACACTTGGCTATTTGTTCGTGACTTACATGATGCATGTTGTATATATTTCAGGCTACTAGTTGGACACTCCTGGGTAGATGACATTTTGTGAGGTGTAGGTACTTGGTGCACCTAGATGCAATCTTTGGTAAAGACTGGTAGTATTGTGTAAGCTCCTGGATGTCGTCATGTATAGTGATTATGGTTGAAATGTATAATTTATGTGATTTTGTTTCTAGAGTGATTATGTACAATTATTATTAGTAGCTACATTTGTACAGACCCACTATTATTTTGTGGCATTCACTGCAAAATTTATAAATAGCAAGTCCCTAGCGTTTGTAACCCAAGGGTGTCTGGACTGCCGTTAAAGAATCTTTCCCAAGGGAGTGGAAGGTATTATACACTTGAGAGCCTTCATCATTGGTGCAAAATGAATCCGTATAAACCATTAAATGCCCAACCTTTTTAGCCATTTTTTAGCGAAGAGTGCTTGATTAAATAAACTGAGATCACAAAAAACCATACTGGCCTCGCCTTTGGGTCTCATCAGATTGTCTCAAGCGAACTAATGAGTTTTCCTCCTGTCTTTCTCGTACCCCAACAAAAATTACTAATAAGCTGAGATAATGACTATTCACAAAGAGAGGCCGAAAATTTGAAAGTTCCCATGGTATACACTAGGATAGACAGAATAACCGACTTGATCTAGCTTTGAAAGTTTGAAATTTCCTTCGCCCCACTAGAGGCATATTTGTCAATCCTGTTTGAAAGTCGTTGAAGAACTTTATCTTCAGTTGACTGAAACTTACCTGTCTTCATTTGACCTTCTGGCATAGGCAATCCTAGATATTTATCCTCAAAACCATCGACAATAATTTGAAGAATAACCATGGTGCATACCTGATCTTTCAAGCTGCACTTCTTCCCAGACATAATCAATCACTTATCCGGTCTCAGCAACTGACCAATCCCCTCCTCATAAACCGTCAAAATGATTTAATTGGTCAAAACTTAATCAATGATCTCTTAAAGAATAGGAGGCTATCATCAGCAAACAAGAAATGAGAGATACCTCAAGCCTGCCGATTCAACCAAAAATCCTGAAGGGCCTCTTTAACACAAACATCATTAAGCAGCAACGTTAAGGTCTCAGGCGCAAATAGGAATAACAGTGACAAGGGATCCCCTTGCATGAGACCACGAGATGGGTCACCAAAATTTCTACCGACCTAAGACAAGTCATAATCCAATTAATATTAACCGGCGCAAAACCAAAAGCCCCAAACATACTTTTAAGAACCGCCAATCCACATGATCATACACTATAGTAAGATCCAAGCTTTATGCACAATAATTGTCGCGATAATCTTTTAACGTACTCAAGGAATGCATACATTCAAAGACGACGAGCACATTATCCAAGCTTAATCTACCAGAAATAAAAGCACTTTGAGTAGGTGATATCATACCATCCAACATCAGTCTCAATCTGTTAACCAGACACTTGAAGATAAATTATGGGTGTGGCTAGATATCAGTCGACCGAGACTTAACAGTCAAGTGACACAAAATATAAAAGGAAGAAAGAAAATTTTGCACGGATCTCTATGTAAGATCTCACCGATATAGCATCGACTGAGACTTTGTTAAGTCTCAATCGACTGAAATTTAGCAATCCCGATAAAATATACATGACATTACGTAAACTGTTGGGCCGAAGATCTTTAATTGATTGGACATTCTTCACTTTGATAATTTTGATGGTGTTTGGTTCTTTAGTCCTAGGACTTTTTGAAAAAAACTCTCAAGGAGATGCTTCTAAGGACTTTTAGCAAAAAGTCTCAAAAAACTCCCACCCTGTTTGGTTTGCTAGGGACTTTTTTCAGTCCCAACACAAAAAAGTCCCTGGAACCAAACACCCCCTTTATCGGATGTCCCCGAAGGGACTTCACTTTGGTAATTAGAGTAATAATGGTACCGTCTACCGTGGTTGTCTCCAACGGGTCAACAGGTCGCCATGGCGGTCGCCAGAGGACACACGCCCGAAGCGTTTTTCACCAAAATAATTGAAAAATTGGTAAAAAAATGGAGCTTGTAGAGTATGCTTTCGACCACGGGTACACCTGTTGTGCCATAAGTATGGATGCACGAGATACATTTTCTTGGTCAACCAAAATAGTGTTTGATCTACAGAAAATTGGAAAGAGGCATCACCCCTACGTAATATAGTCAACTAAAAAAACCCGTCGTTTGCGTAATCGCATGAGCGTTCCACTGCCACCCACCGACCATATATAACCACCGTACGTAATTCACATCATTCATGTGACCTCCTTGATCATTTGCCGAACGTTAGGCCTAATCAAACGACGTCCTTTACTTAATCCCACGACCAATCCAGAAGCAATTAAGCAAGACTTCACGCACGCTAATTACTAAATCCGTCACGTCGTCGCCGGCCGGCCGGCCGGTACGGCGTTGCCGTCGACCGGAGATAGACAGACACCGTACGTACACGCCCGCGATTAATACCCTCGGTGTCTCGCACATGGTCCATTACGATCGATGGATTCTTTCGCCACGTACGTCCGGTGCAAGCTAAGCTAGCTAGCCGTCGCTGGAAACGACCGTATGTACGTACGTACGGGCCGACAGGATACGTTGTATCGAATGTGGCTTGCACGGCAAACCTCGTGCGAGTCTGACAGCGATCCAACAAGGAGTCAGCCCGGCTGGCACGAACGAAAAAGGTTGGCACGAGTGTACGTATTATGCCCGTGCCAGTACAGATGTCCGTGTTAGAGAAAAGCAGCGGCGGGCAGGGAGCGTTGATGCTGCGGAAGTGGCCGGCCATACATGCATGTCGAGCGCCAACGGCGACGCGGAAAGCACCGTGGGCATGCATGCATGCCCCCACGCAATGCAACATGTCGGATCTGCCATAGTTTTCTTATTAAAAAAAAGGTAAATACACTAGAAGTCTTAAAACTTGCGCATGGCGGTCAGTTTGATGCACAAACTTACAAAATACGTGTTTCCGGTCATCAAACTTGCGCGGTCGTGCAAATACGGTCACATTTCCCGTACGTGGGTGTATTTGCTGCCTACGTAGCATGCCAGTGTGGCCAGGGCCTATTGTCAGTGGCTAGTGCACGTGATGTTTTTTCTGTAGAAACACCCTCATTTTTTAACTTTGTACAAAAGCACTCCAACAATAGTTGCCCACTGGGTCCCACCCGTCAGTATTCGTTGTAAATATATTGGGCCGGAAAAAATGGGACGGAGCAAGTTCGAAAAAGTGAACTGTTGTAATGGCAATAGCGACCTAACCACCACAATTGATCATGCTTACTGTTTCATTTGGACTACTAAGGTGTATCACCTCTTGGATAAAAGTACTCATTCTGAAGATATTTTCTTTTCTCTAGATTTTCAAATTTCAAATTATTCAGATTCAAACAAAATTTCGGCTGATCTGTTTGAAAGAAAATCACGTAAATTCCTTCTGCACTACATTTTCTTGTATCTATATTTTTAATTTAAATTTATTCAAATTCAAAAAATTATTTGATTTTTCTAGAAAAAATTTACGTAAATTCATCCGGACCTATATTTTCTTTCATCTGGATTTTCTAATTTAAAAATATTCGAATTCAAACAAAATTTCCACAGATTTGTTCAAAAGAAATTTACATCCATTCATTATGAACTATATTTCTTTTATATAGAATTTTCTAATTCAAAAACAAATTATATGATTTGTCCGAAAAAAATACTTACATTCATTCTCACCCATATTTCCTTTTCTCTAGATTTTCAAATTTCAAATTATTCGAATTCAAACAAAATTTTGTTGATTTGTCCCCAGAAAGTGTGTATATTCATTGTGCACTATATTAACTTTTTCATATTTCTAAATTTAAATTACTTTAATTCAAACAAAATTTTAGTTGATTTCTCCAAAACAACTATGTACATTATTTTTTGCATATTATTTTTTATCTAGATTTTTGAATTTATAATAAATTCTGTTGATTTGTACGAAAGAAAATGATGTATATTCATTATGAACTATATTTTCTTTTATCTAGATTAGTCAAACTCAAACAGAAAATTAGTTCAGTTGTCCAGAAATAATTGCGTATATTCATTCTGACCTATAATTTCTTTTATCTACATTTTTGAATTTAAAATTATTTGAATTCAAACAAAAATTTTGTTGATTTTTCCAAAGGAATTTACGTACATTCATTCTGCACTATATTTTTTATCTACATTTTTAATTTCAAATAATTTGAATTCTTACAAAAATTTAGTTTATTTGTCTTAAAATGTACGTACACTCATTCTGCACTATATTTGGTTTTTTCTAGATTTTTAAATTTAAAATTACATGAATTCAAAAAAACTAATTGATTTGTCCAAAACGTTTATCTAGAATATAAGTACTTTCTTTTATATCTATACCAATATAAAAAGACCCAGTGAGGCAGATCCAACAGATCTAGGCCATCCATTAGCATTAATCCGACAGTCCTTAATGTCCTAATGGTGAGCAACTAAACACGTTTAGCGCTAAACGCGTTTACTGCTATCAATCCTTTCTCTCCCTGATTCCTTTCCTTACGTACACCTTTCACAAGAAAGAAAACTGCCACAACGAACCGCCCCACGATGTACGTAAGGAAGGGAATCAGGAGGCGATTCTCTGTTCGATTAGTATAGTTTTCAACCCATTTGTAGGAAGAGATGGACCTGCCGCTGATTGTGTTTACACAAACAATTTCTTTTGATGCTGCTTTTGTAAAGAAAAATCAGGTATGTCTTCAAGACGAATTAAGATTACACGTGCGTTGCATGTGCGCATTTACTAGTAAACAGAAAAAAGAAAGAAGAACACATAAGATAAATTGTGTTTATCTATTTGAATGTCATTGTGGCTGATGTTTCTCTTTGAAACTCATTGTGGCCCGATGGTTGGTGCTCGCACATGCGGCGAGCTTATGTGGTCATAGGTTCGACCCGGTGCCTTCCCCTTTTCTCAGTTTGGTTCATACAATCTGTCTTATATAAAGCTAATTATGCTCCACAAGCGTGAACAATATGTTGGTCAAGTTATTATCAAAGCGAGGCAGATCGTAGCAGGTTTTCTGCTGGAATCCCACTGTTGGTTCAGCATTTTTCATTATATTTGTGGATTTTTTGGTAAATAAATAAAATGCAAGGGTGCTTTCTGAAGAAAAAAAGACAGTGCACATGGGTTACCCACCGCTGACAGTGAGCCCCTGCCGTGTTGGCACGCCATGTGTGCACATTATACGGCTGAATACGATAGAAAGCACCATATATGAACAGAGTGACAAGTTAGATGACCAGAAACACGTATTTTATAAGTTTATACACCAAACTGACCGTCGCGTGCAAGTTCTATGACTTGCGGTGTATTTACCTCTAAACAAATGGGAGCGGCTACAAGACAGTGGACAGAATTTTTTGAACGGGTTAGTCGATTCTAGCTTTTGATCTCAACCGTAAATCAAAATCTAACGTCCAACCTTCATGTTCGACCTCGCGCAGTTCTTCCTCACACATGATCTGTCTCGCCCAACCACCCCCACGGACCACAGGCCGAACCGCCGACAACCATCGCCCGCGACCGACGGCGCTCAGTTGCTGCCTCGCCGCTCCGCCCTCCCCTCAATCTCCTCCCACCACTATTATGCCACCGCCGCCGACCATCCCTCTAGCCCCAGCGATGCCGATTTTTTCTCTGGCAAAGCCCCACCACTGCCCCCGTCCACCACCGTCCCCATCCTAACCCTAAGATAAATAATGGGGTGATGACGGCGAGCCCCTTTCCTTCTCCAGCGAGCCCCTTCCTTCTCCTTTCCTTCATTCAAAATCGACTGATCCAAATTTAAAATTCAGCTGTCTGGCATGTAGCTAAACTGTAAAAAAATAATCCCTATCGCAAAATATAATACAAAAAAAGTCTTATATTCTGAGAGAGGGGGAGTAAATTCTAACGGCATTGGGTAAAAATAAATTGTAAATTTTGCCGCAATTCATTAAGTGTATGTATGTTGCTTTTTTATCCGATGGGGATGAACACATGAATGCGTGTGCCACATCTCCAACGGACCACCCTGTTTCCTACGTACTTGACGGAATAAAGGTGAGTTTCCAACAGGCATCCCTACTCTGGGCTGACAGTCCGGATTATTGAACCCAGCACGGCTGGGCAGAGGAGCATGGCCGGCGTGGCGTCTTTGGGCTCACGGCGGCTAGAGGCAACGCGGCTGCACCTGGGTGTGGCGGGGCGCATGGGCTCGGCGCAAGGGCGGGCGAGCTGGGTGTAGCGGATCTGGCGAGGATGGGCGTGGTCACCGCGATCGCGCGGATCTGGCGAGGATGGGCGTGGTCACCGCGGTCGCGCGGATCTGCCGCTCGGGTCTGGGCGCAATCTAGGGAGCCCTCTGCGTCCCTGAGGAGGCTGGCGCGCGGTCGCCGCTGCTGCGCGCCCTGGCCTTGGAGTGCACGTCCACCGCGGATCTGGAGGTGCTGAGGGCAGTGCGGTGCGACGGGCGTGCGCGCCCTGGTGTGGAGGTGAGCGTCGCCAAGAGGGTGCCGCGCGGTGTGTGGTGGTCGTCGCTCGTCGGCCAACGTGGGCGGTCCTGACGTCGGCGTCTGCGGACGGTAGCGGGAGGCAGAGCTTCTGTGGCTTGTGGGCTCTGCTAAGGGCTGGTGGAGGTGGCCAGTTCAGTGGCCTGGTGTGAAGGTGGTCAGATCCGACAGGAGGTGACCTCGGTGGCTTGATGGAGGACTTGTTGATGCTTGCTGTGCGGGGCTTGAGAGGTTAACCCGGGCGAAAGCTTGTCTCCGGCGTGTCCGGAGCCGGCGATGGCGACGCTTTCAAGCGTTGTTTCCTTCTTGTTGACATCGCCGAGGTACTCTCAGCCACAATCTTCGCAGCTTCGGGGGAAACCCTAGATCCATGGGATCGGACGATGATGGTGCTTTGGCATCGTATCCCCTCTCGGGGGCTTCGTCTTTGGAGCTAAGCATCAACAAGCGAGACAGATGGAAGATGGTGGTGTTGGCGTCGAGGCTTCTGTGGCAACGATGATGGGTGTGTGTGATGTCGGAGACGCAGCAATGGTTGTGGTAGTCGGCTCTTCTCCGGCGTGTTCGTGTGATTACCTCGGGTTGTTTTGTTGCGGTGAAGTCGGAGCTGCGGCGGCGGGGCCCCTGTGGCGACGATGACAGGCAGCAGGTGGTCTTCCGCGGCGCCAGCCTTGCATAGTTCTCCTTCGGAGCTATCTTTCAGAGTCGGAGTTGCGCTGTCCTTGGCGCGGGTGGCTGAGTCTGGCGCGGGCCTTCTTGTGTATCCACACAACCTCTACAGTGTGGGTTGGGTCGACGTTTGTCTTCGGAGAAGTCGGAGTCGCTTGCTCGGAGTTTAGGGAGAGCGAGAACGCCTGTTGGGGAGAAGTGATGACGATGACGCCGGTGTGTGATGTTGACGAGACCCTCTATATGAGGTGTGTGTGGGGGTTTATGCTAGTGCCGCTCAGCGGTTTGTGACGGTTTTCGCCCGGTTTTCCGTTTATTAACCGGGCAACTCTCTTCTGCTTAATTAATAGATGAGGCAAAGCTTTTGCCTCTGTTAAAAAAAATGATAATTGCACACGTTTGGTGCGTGGCACTTCGGATTTGACATTTTTCGTTGACAATTGTAGTCACGCAAGGATGCCAAATTGCAGTGACATACGGTAAGTTTCTGTAAAAAACAAATTGATGCACGAAAGTTGCCATGCTTGGTAACTAAAGTTGCCATACTCGCGTCACTAAACTTGCTGTCGAAAACGTTTGGAGTTGCCATGTGTTTTGTATCTGACGTGTGGCACTTATCAAGCTCCTTACTGAAACTCCTATAGTTTGATGTCAAATGAACATGCGGCTCACTCGAGTGGTTGTAGTTGTCGCTAGGTTGTCTAAGAATTTGGTTGTAATTTTTGTTACTTCTGATGTCCTTTGTACTGTTGTACCAAATGATGAATAGATTGAATGTTTTTTAGGCAAAAAAGTAAAACAAAAGTAGCGGACGCCCGCATTGTCCACTAAGTTGACTCGACAACCTACCCCCATCTACAAACCCCTTTTACCCCCTCCATGACCCCACATCCTCGCCGGTGCTGCCAGGAGATATCCTTGAGAACAAGGAGCTCAGGATTGAATAGGCCCTCTACCGCTCCCAGACCACCAAGGAGAGCGACGTCACGTTGGAGAAGGGCATCGTGGCCTCCGACCGTGATGCACTGCTAAGGCAGAAACCCTCCTATGAGAAAGCACCTCCGCGGCCAATTTCAGATGCCGTCCAGACGATGACGATTGGGACGGGTTAGACGGCAATGACGAGCGTTGCCCTCCCCCCCTTCGAGGTGCATTAGTTCACTTATATTTAAGTGTAGCTCGAATTAAGATATGTTTGCTATGTTTGAATGTTGCTAGCATGCATAACTATATGTTTGAATGTTGGGACAATCGGACAAGTAGGTCTGCAAACATATAGATGACATCATTTGATGAATGAAAGCTCTTGGAAATGGCCTAAAATAGATAAAGCGGGCCGGTGGCGGCGTCGTGGCCGGCCATGAGCGACGGAAGAAAGCAAAGCAACCTGGCCATGCATGCATGCATGCATTTTCACCGGCAGCCCTCGAGACGGACTGAAACTGTGGATCAGACGGATGGGGCGCTGGTGATTAGCACCACCACTAGCCGTTAACCCTTTTTGCACGACGGAGGACAAGGGCACGAGAGCACGTAGTGGTCCATCTCATTGGCCGGCCATCGGGTTGTATTGTCTGTCCTTGTTTTCCCCGGCACACATCATTGCCTGCCCGTGCCTGGCCACACCCGGCCCCTTTCCCTTTCCCTTTCCAAATTTCCGGCGGGTGTGCCTTCTTAATCATCACCGCTAAGCTAGCTCCGGCCAGGCGGCCAACAGCACAAGCTCGCCGGCAAACTCCTGTAGCAGATGCATGTTGCCATGTCGTGTCTGGTGTGTGCTCTAGCTACCACCCATGTCTATCTCTGAATGTCTCTCTGTGTGTCGGTTAGTTTAACTAACAGCTGGTGTGTCGTGTGTGTGCCCACCCAAATTGTAGCTAGCCCGTCCTCTCCAATTCATCATGCACGCATGTCCAAACAAAACAAACAAACAATCTCGCTATCATGCGGCATTCCCCACCACGTTAACCTCTCAGGATGAGTATTGTTAATTTATATACCGAGCTTCCATAGTACTCCCTCCGACCGCGTCAGATCTTGGGTAAAATGGCTTATGTCACGCATGTCATCCCGTCACCCGCACATGCGGTTCGATCGGCAGAGTTGTGGGTGGTCTTGGCTGCCAATTTGGGTCATATGTCGTCCGGGCGGATTAGATTATTCATCTGATTTCACATACGAGTATATTTTTTCCCATGCATGCATGCATGCACGCACATGTATATATGCGTCTATAGTTGCGTGAGGTTGGATGATTGGTCGGGTCAGGGTTTAATTTCAGCATCAGCTGGGACCGTTCACTCGGTTGGCACCTAATCGTCTCAACCTTAATTATTCTCTTCCGGAATCATTTTTGTATCTAATGAGTGAATGTGGACGACGACGTGCCTACGCCTACTTTGTGCGTGGCCAAACATACATACATACACAGCCTTGAATTGGATGCGTGCATGATTGATCCATTGGACCAACCATTTCATCTTGGAATGGAGCTAATTATAAGCTAGGCAGATCAATATCTAGCTAGTTCCTTGCTCATCGATCTTGTGCGTGGCCATACATAACATACATATCCAAATGTGCAGTGGATGCACTATGCATGATGCATGGACACTGGACCAACCATTTCATCTTGGAATGGATCTAACTATAAGCTAGCCACATCAATATCTGATATAGCTAGTTCCCTTATCGTCTTGTCATCTTTATGTTCGTGCGGTCACTACCCATAACCACCGTCTCCACATGTGAACTATATCATTCTATTTTTATTTTTTTAGAAAAGGAGGGTGAGCCCCGGCCTCTGCATTTGGACGATGCATACGGCCACTTTATTAATTATTCTCACAAGACCTTACAAAGCCATACAACAACAAGACTAAAGCCATCGTCTAAGCAACAACGGTCGCTACACCTAACCAAATGATGAAGGGGCGCAGATAGTCTAGGCCTAATACCAAACAGACATCACAGCCAAACCTAACAATCTAAAACCTGAGGTCCCAACCAAGACGCCTGCCGGGTATGGGGCACCTACCAGTCCGGCGCACTCCTCAACCAGGACGCCTACCAGGTATGAGACTATATCATTCTATATAACCCTAAAATTGAGCTAAGCAAACCAGATCCCATATCCATATCCAATCCCTTATCGTCTTGTCATCTTTATGTACGTGTGGTCGCTATCAAACCAGTGTCACCACCTGTGAGCTATATCAATGTATACAGCCCCAAAATTTTGTCTGAATGCCATGTGAATGAAACGTCAGCGCCTACCTTCTTCTAAGCATGTTCAGTTTAGTCTATCTACGCCACTCCACTCCACGGCTTCACCCATGTACCGACAAACACAAAAGGATGGCATGACAGCAACCTAACTATGTATACTACTACTCCCTCCGTTTCCAAATATAAACCTTTTTAGAGATTTCAACAAAAGACTACATACAGAGCAAAGTGAATCTACACTTTAAAATATGTCTATATACATCCGTATGTTGTGGTCCATTTGAAACCTCTAAAAAGAATTATATTTAGGAGCGGAGGGAATACTATATAAATAGATGACCCAATTTTGTATTAACTTTAATACAAAATTGGATCATCTATTTTGGAACGAAGGGAATAGGTAATTAGTACATGACGCAGTTAACTAACTATGACGCTTTTGAGCACATGATATAGCACTGCATGGAGCAACAATACACACTCTCTATCTCTAGCTATATATGAGCCTTTAATCAGTTAAAAAATCTCGTGAGCCTACATATGAGCAGGATTAAACACTTTAAAGGCTGTTTAACTAATAATTTGCAAGGTGAAAGATACACCTGGCAAATACTTCCCTCTGGTATGGGCATGCTGACTAGATCATAGTATTGTTTTCTTAGGGCATCTCCAACGCATGCCCTCAAACAGCTCGCAAACGTTCGGACCAAGTTGTCCGCACACACTTTGTCATCCAACACGGATCCGTATTTGTCCGCACCCGTGTCCGCATGTCCATTTTTTCGCAAATCGGAATCAAATCTGGTGGAGGTTTGCGCGAGTCTGGAGATCCACATGACGAATCAATACTCAAAAGCCACCACATACCCATCTCCCCTCTTCGTCCCGATAGCAGAAGGCTTGCAGAAGCACTACTATTTGGCTGTGCAAAAGATGATTAGGCGTTTGACGCATAGCATGTTTGAAGTTTGCCACTAATCGGTTTGTTTCACTCTTATTTTTCCTTTCTTTTTTGTCTTAAAATGCTACTCCCTCCGTCCCGAAATACTTGTCGGAGGAATGGATGTATCTAGACGTATTATATTCTGCATACATCCATTTTTATGCATTTTTTTGACGGGTATTTCCGGACAGAGGAAGTACAAGATTTGGCGGAAGCAAGCTAGAAGTACTATGCCTCCGGCCGGATTCAGAATGAAGGGGGCACAATAATCACCATTTAGCGACCGAATCCGGCCGGAGTACTGGTTAGCTAGATGTTATGGAGAATTTAGGGTCCCTGTGATGCAAGAATAGGAAAATTAACATAAGAACATGAAAATCGCACAAATTGGATGTCGTGGCATTTTGCATCTTACTGAACTAATTGCACCACGGAAAAACTACCATAGCAAAACTTTTGGCCACACGTTTCTTTTGTGATTCAATTTAAATTGTTGTATCTACACAATATATTACTTTCCATTTTTTTTGTCAACTTGTAGAGTATGTTTTGGACCAGGATACACTGGTTGTATCATAAGCATGCACATGATACGTTCATACTAATAGTATTTGATCCACAGACAACTGGAAGGAGCATCGCCCTAGTACGAAAACCGTCGTTGAGCAACACAAATGGCATGAACGTGCCATCCACCGATCACCATATAACCACCGGACGAAATCCACACCATTCATATGACCTTCTTGATCATTTGCAGGACGTTACGCCTTATCACAGGACAGCTCTTAATCCCAGGACCAGTCCAAAAGCAATCAAGCAATAAGCAAAGCTTCATGCATCCATATTACTCCCTCCGTATCAAAACATAAGATATTCTTTGACACTATCACAGTGACAATAAAATGAGTATTTGACAAAAAAACTACCACATTTCACGTCACCGTCCCAGAGAACCACCACATTTTAAAAAGTGACCGAAAACTCCAGATTAGTATTAATTTTGTGACAAAAACTATCAAGTTGAGTTGATGACCTATTTTATGATTTTAAACCCGTTTATGACATGCGGGACCCGTGTGTCAGAGCTGACGTGGCGGGAGAGTCAACTCCGTTTATTTTGAATGTTATTATAGGTGGGTCACACACAATCATTCTTCTTCCTCCTCCTCTGAGGGTCACTGCAGCCGCCCGCCTCCCCCGGCCGCCGCTCCATCTCCATCTCCTCCCCACTCTCCCCGCCACCCCGCTCCCGCTTGCCCTCTCCGCCGCCGCCCGCCTCGCCGGAGGAGGACAGGCTTCCCAGATCCATCAGGCACGGGAAGCCGCTGCTAGCTCGAAACTAGAGCATTGGCGGCGGCGGCAACGTTCGGGGCGGCGAGCAGTGCCGGATCCGGAACTTGGAAGACGGCACGGAGTTCGAGCTCGGGGAGGTGCACGAGGAGGTGGTCCGTGAGGTCGGCACCGGCCGCCAGCTCACCCCTCGAGTAGTTCGAGCTCTGCCTCGGCCGCTCCCCGATCGTGCACGAGCTCTGCCTCGGCCGCTCCCTGATCATGCACGAGCTCATGCGCCGCGCCACCAGCGCCGGCGCCTCCTCCTCGGCCTCCGACCACGCCGGTGCCCCCACGTCGTCCAAGCCCTGCAGGAAGTCCGACGGGTGGCTGTGCGGCATCACACACCTGGCCGGCACCGTCGCCTACGAAGGGTGCCGCAGTAGCACCGAGGTGAGGGACGGGGAGAAGGAGAAAAGGAGAGGGAGGAGCGCCGCCTCAGCTCCGCCACCGACGACAGCCTCGACGGCGGCAGCACGCGCAATGCGGGCAGGGTCAAGGTACGGCAGTATGACGGCGCGCCCATGCTATGTTTCACCATGTGGGCACGAACACTAGATGTTCGTTGAAATGCCTAAGAGAGAAAGAGGAGGAGGAAGAAGAAGGTAGATGCTGACGTGTGGGACCCACATGTAATAACGGTCAACGTAACTGTCAAAATAAACGGAGTTGACTTTTCCGCCACATCAGCTCTGACACGTGGGTCCCGTATGTCATAAACGAGTTTAAAATCATAAAAAAGGTCATCAACTCAACTTGGTAGTTTTTTGTTATAAAATTAATACTAATCTGGAGTTTTCGGTCACTTTTTAAAATGTGGAGGTTCTGTGGGACGGTGACGTGAAATGTGATAGTTTTTTTTGTCAAATACTCCAATAAAACATCTTATATTTTGATACCGAGGAAACATTAATTGACCCGTCACGTCGCCGGCCGGCCGGTACGGCGTTGCCGTCCATCCATTGGAGTTCCATCGGAGACCATGCCCTCGTTGTCTCGCACATGGTCCACGACTTTCGGTCGATTCGATTCCATCGCTACGTACGGTGCAAGGTAGCCGTCGCTGGAAACAACCGGATGTACGTACTACGTGCCGATCGAATGTTGGCGCAGGACAAACCTTGTGACAGGCATCACAAACTCCATCACATCACGGCCGGTACGGTGCTGCCGTCGGAGACCGGAGACAGGCAGGCAGACACGCACGACCGCGATTAACACCCACACATGGTCATCGACGATCGATCTATGTTTTCGCACATGCAGTCGAGTCGAAGCTAAGCTAGGGCGGTCGCGCGCGTACGTTTTTTTTTGCATGGTAATAAGTGTCTTATTCATATTATAAAGATTAAAATACAAGTCACATAAGGACCGACATGACAAAACTGAAAAGCTAGTAGAACATCTCTGAGCTTGACACCAACGCCCATCACCTGCCTCCGGCATCACGACAGCAGCCACCGAAGAAAAGAATGATGGATCACCTTCTCACCCGAGCTCGATGCGGCTCCATCGCTGATATGCAGCTTTGCGTACCTCCAAGGTGACTCATCAAAAGTGAAGCCCTTACCGTTGAACGAATCAGACCGGGGCAACACCCTGAACACGCCATCGAACTCCAGATCTGACACCCCACCGCGACTAAGACGTCGCAGAAGAAAACCATACCTGCCATCCACGAATCTCGAACCCAGCACATATTCCGTCTTCCAGATGTCGTCGATGCAGACCACAATCTACATCCGCTCCTGGACTACCTCCCAAGCTTCGCGTCGACGCTGGAGCAAACGCCGTCGCAACGGCGGAGCCCGAGGACACATGTCCACCACGAGGATGCCACCGCCGCCACGCCATCCTTGCTTGAACAGACTGATTTCCAAATCTATCCCCAACCATAGGACCGATGGCCTTGTCAAGAAAGGATCCGAAGAATGTTTATTCAGCGATGTCATCGTTGCCGCCGAAACGAAGACGATGAACAGCCTAAAAATCTAAACTACGACAGAGTAAAAACGATCCACACGCGTGGAGGCGCGCATACGTGGCTGCCCGTGCGTACACGGCACACGACACCCAGAACGACACGTACGTACGTACGTACGGTGCACCCGGGCGAGTGACACGAGACCGATGGCTTGCACGCCAAAGATCGTGCGAAGCTAACTGGCCGACGGCGAGCGGACGAGCGATTCATCTAGGCCCAAACATACAAAAGGTCGCACGCACGAACGCACCGGTGCACGCATGTCGATCACCGACGGCAGCCCCCGAGACGAACTGCAACTTTGGATGAGACGGATGGAGCGCTGGAGATATAGTACCACCACTAGCCGTTAGCCCTTTTAATCCGCACCATGGCTGACAAAGAGCACGAGAGAGCACGCAGTAGGCGATCTCATACAAACACACACAGCACATAGGCAAACACAATACGTTCACCGAAAGATAATATGTTCAAAGTTCATGTAAACGACGGACAACTTAAAACTGCATCTAATATTTGGAATTAGATTGAAGAAAACAGATCTTCACCACTTCCTCGCTTGCCCTTTCCTTTTCCGGTCGCCGGCACAGCTGTAGGCGTCGACGGCTGGTGGAGGATCGTCCGAGTCGTTCGGACAAGGAGTCGTGGTCGTCGTTGTTGGATGAGCAGGAGATGATGATGAGCCCTTTGAGCCGCCGGACAACCCGGTCCTGCTGACGCTTGAGCTTCGCCAGCTGAGCCGTCTCCGTCGCCTTCTCCTTGGCCTCGTGCTCGGACTGCTCGATGGCAAGCCGGAGAGCCTTCACGTTCTTCTGGCGGAGCCACTGAGCGTCTGTTTCCGCTGACGTAAGCGACCCGCAGTAGACCCATGCAAGGAGCCACTCGTCATCGTCGGGCTCCGCCGGTAACCCACGGCGGTGGCGAACAGAGCTCTCCGCCACACCCCTTACCCTTGCCCGCTACCTCTTTGCGGTGGGCGGCTGCGTCTCTGACTTCGGCGTGCGCGTCTAGGCCGGCTTAACGGGCACAAGCACCCACCGCTGCCCACGCGGGGAGCAACAGCTGGCTGGGGCAGTGGACAGCGTGGGGGAGGCGCGGACTGCACATTGGCTGGGAGAAGCCATCACCAGCGGGGAGAGGCGAGGCGGCCGATCCGGAACTGCCCTGCTATCCACCTTGGACCTCTCGAGGACAATGCTGAGGGCCAACTCCTCGTCGGAGTCGGAGTAAGAGCGGCTGCCGACGCTTGACATGGTCGCCGGAGTCATTGAAGTGGATCGAATCGAAGAAATCGAAGGGGAGAAAAAGAGACGGATCGAGAGCGGAGTGAGGCAGGGCTTCCAGATTGGGGATATTTGTGTGAACGGAGTGGGGTCGGGTGGGCCAGGCTGACGTGTCGGACGCGCCTCAGCAGCCCCGTATCCGCCGTATATTTGGGCTGGATGTGTGGGGCGCCGGACATCACGGGACGTTTGAGACCCGTTTAAGGTGTCTGCTTGAGTCACATTTTCATGACCTGTCAATGATCAGACGGCCCATCCAGACGTTTGAGGTCGGTTTAGGGCACCCGGCTGTAGACAATCTTATACCGAAGACGTTTGCAGGTCCGTTGTGGAGATGCCCTAACCACCACCGTACGAAATTCACATCATCCATGTGATCTTCTTGATCATTTGCCGAACGTTACGCCTAATCAAAGGACAGCCCTTAATTCCAGGACCAACGACCTAAAAGCAATTAAGCAAAGCTTCTTCATGCACGCGTCGTCGTCGCCCCCCGGCCGGTACGGCGTTGCCGTCCATCCATCGGAGATGTATGTACACGTCCGCGAGATTAATGGCCACGTTATCTCGAACATGGTCCATGACCGATCGATCGAGCACGCAGTAACGACCAGCACCACACGTTCGGTACGTGCGACTGCGAGCTGCCGTTGCTCGAGATGTCCGACTGAGAGGAGACCGATGGGTCAGCGCTTTGCACGGCAAACCTCGTGCGAAGCGACAGACTGAGGGACAGAATAACTGACTGACTGACAGCACGCACGCACGCTCCGTACGTATGCGAGTGAATACATGATTACCCGGAAAAAGAAACATGTACTCCCTCCGTTCCAAAATATAGCGCGCCCACGCTTTTCGAGGTTCAACTTTGACCATAAATTTAACCCACGAGACCGACTGCGGCGGGATCAAAAATTATATAATTAAAAACTTTTTTTGAATACGAATTCATTGGTATAATTTTTTCGCCCGCCGCAGTCGGTCTTGTTGATTAAATTAATGGTCAAAGTTGAAGCACGGAAACCGAGGACGCGCTATATTTTGGAACGGAGGGAGTATATACGAATGAAAGTTTCTCTTCTTCTTTGAGCATCTACAGCCAGACTTGACAAACTCGGTCTCACAAACATCTGCGAACGCGATCGGACACGACCGCGGACAGTGACCAGTCAGGCCTCAAATTAGTTACCCTACATTCGAGTCTTTCATATTTGAACCCCTAAATTCATACAAAGCATGCAAAAAAAATTCCTACGTACTACCCTAGCTAATCTTTGTAGTCGGAGATGTACACGACGCCGGTGTCGAGCGTCGGGTGGACGGGCGCATAGGAGGGCTCCAACTACTCCTCCTGCTGCTCAACCTCATCCATGTAGGCGAACATCTCCTCCTCCTCTGTGGCGTGCTGCGCCTTCGTCTTCTGCTGGCGACGGCGTCATGCCTTCGCATCCGACTCCGAGCGGAGGGAATTGAGGATGGCATTTTGCTCCACATGCAGATTCATGTCCCCGGCGCCCCCCCCTCCTCCCCCTCAACCCCCCCCCCCCCTCCAACTCCTCCTCCGGATCCACCGCGGCGATCCGAGCTTCACGCGTTGCCCGGATCTGCTCAAGAAGCTACAGTTGGCGCTCTGGCGTTAGAAATGGGTGGCCCCTTATCCGACGGCGTGAGGGCATGGCTACTAGTGGCGGCGGACGGGAGTGGAAAGTGGTGGCGGCGGCGGCGGACGAGTGGAGGAAAATGTGGATGTGTAGGGTTTCAGTGTCATCGGTCGGCTTAAATAGTCGGGCTGGGCACTACGCGGCCCGCGGAGCGGCACCACACGGCGACATCGGTCGGACGGAGGAGACGGGCTTTGGACTGACGGGTTTCCGGGTGATTCCGTGTGGGACCCCGACGTCAGTCCAACGTGGCGGGCGCACCCAGGCACCCCATATTCGCCCCGTATTTGAGCTGGATATGAGGGGTGCCACTCAGTCTGAGTGTTTGATGCCCGTTTGAGGCGCGTGACTGAGTCAAAATTCCGTGGCCGGTCAGTCCCGTTCGGGCGTTTGATGGGTTTGAGGTGTCCAGTTGTAGATGCTCTTATTTATTTATTTTTGGGAAGAAAACGACAGAATACAAAACTCAAATCATGCGGATACCGTCCCCCTTTTTAACTCGGTATATTGTCATCATGCAGTAGTGTGTAACAATCCTCGGAATGACTTGCCGAACGCACGTCGTCACGGCTAATGAAAACCTTGTGCAGCAACCAAAACCAAAGCTTGGCGCTTAATGAACTACATCACGTCGGATCCCGGCACGGCGGTACGGTGTTGCCGTCGGAGATCGGTGGCAGACAGACAGTCACGTAGCACGATCGCGATCAATACCCAGACCACATGGTCATTGACGACGGTGGATCGGTCCATGCAATGGCTGCCCGTGCGTACACGGCACGGTGCGTGCGTGTGTGTGTGCATGCGTGTGTGCGTGTGTGTCACTCTCACTCTCTGTGTGTTGGTTAGTTAACTAACAGCTGGTGTGTCGTGTGTGTGCCCACCCAAATTGTACGTAGCTAGTCTGTCCTCTCAGATTTATCAAGCATGTATGTCCAAGTAAAACAAAACAAAACAACACAAACACTCTCGCCATCATGCATGCACGCACGTACAACCCCACGACGTTGACGTCTCAGAATTAGCAAGTATTCAAAACAAAAATACCAACTCAAAAGAAAGTTTTACAAAAAAAAAGCTGAGCTTCTATAATATTTCAGCATACATACGTGTGGGGGAAAATGGCTTTGTGCCATGTATACCGCCTGCTTGGTTTCTGCCAGCAGTGGCCCTGCCAAAGCATTGGGGCGCCAATCCAAACGGCTCCCTAGTTCTAGTGTCACCCGCACATGCGGTTCGATCTGCGATTGTTGCGGCGTTGGTTTCCAATTTGTGTCATATCATATGTCGTCCGGCCAAATTAGTAGGTTATCCATCTGATTTCACAATATATATTTTTACATGCAAGAATGCACATGCATGAGTATGTACTACTCCCTCCGTTCCTAAATGCAAGTCTTTTTAGAGAATACACTAGGGACTACATACGGAGCAAAATGAATGAATCCATGCTCTAAAATATGTCTATATACATCCGTATGTAGTTTGTAGTGGAATCTCTAAAAAGACTTACATTTAGGAACGGAGGGAGTACCTCTGTATCAAAATACTTATCGTTGGGAAAACCGGTACAAGTTCCTACAGCGACAAGTATTGCGGCACAGGAGGTTGGCTGGTTGGTTGGGTCGAGATAAAATCTTGGCATCAGCTGGGGCCGGTCACTTGGTCGGTTGACACCTAGTACTTGTTGTCTCCAACTTAATTCTTCTCTTCCGGAATCATTCTATATATTTTTTTCTTTGCGGGCCGAATCATTCTATATTCTATATCTAATGAATGAATGAATGAATCCAGACGACGTGCCTACGCCTACTTGTTTGATCTCTTACTTGTTTGATCTTCTGATGCGTGGCCATACATGCATAACATATACAGCCTTGATGCGTGCATGATGGATACACGGGACCAACACCAACCATTTCATCTTGGAATGGGGCTAAACAAGCCAGAACCAAATCCAGTTCCCACCTCTCATCTTGTCATCTTTATGTTCGTGTGCTGTGGTCACTCTGCAGTACCTCCACCTGTGAGCTATAGCCCAAAATATTTCATGGACGTGTTTGGTTGCAGTCTTGAACAGTACCCGCGTTGCATACACATCTCAACCCAGCCTGGCTCTGAAAAAACAGCCTCATATGCGACATCTGCGAGTTGTTTGGTTGCCCTGCATATGGACTTCCTGCATTAGGGATCAACTTCCGCATGTTGTTTGGTTACCTGCATTGTCTCGGCGCATGCAACTACACGCTGTTTGGTTGCCCACATGAGGTATGATTAAGAGCTAGCACTTGCACTTAGCACACAGGGTTAAGAGCTAGCAGAGGAAGGGGGAGAAGAAATACAGTGTGCGTCAGACCATGGCGACTGCGAAGGATAGTGGTCGTGGCACCATGTCCGACATGACGAGCATGGAGTCGTGGACGAGTGACCCCGGCGGCGGCACCGCGAGCGACACCGTCGGCGAACTAGTTGCGGTGCTCGCGCAAAGACAGTGGACAGAGGAGGAGAATGCAGTGCTCGCGCCATGGTATCGTCAGTGCAGTGGACGAGAGAGGAGGCCGAGATGATCGACCCCGGGAACGACTCCAGTGTAGTAGGGCGAGAGAGAGGATGCCAAGATGATCGACCCCGTCGACGGCGCGACGAACTGCAGTGTGCACGAAGGCAAAGGACACAAGAAAGCAGTGTACGCGCCATTGCGGCATCAGTGCAGTAAGAGGACGACAGAGAGTAGGCCGAGATGAGCGACGCCAGAAATGACTCCAGTGTAGTAGGACGTGGACAAGGAGATCAAGGAGAAGAGCTTCAGCGTCGAGAGGAACGAATAGGAGAGCTCTGAGTAGAGGACAGAGGAGCTCGACATGGCGGCGTCAGTGCAGTAGACTGATGTTCAAAGAGAGATGCAGCTACGATCGTCGAAACCAAAAACTTACAACATGAATGTTGTGAGGGACTGTGAGATTAGGCTGCTGGGCAAAGGAAATTTCAAATGATCGATCGTGCGCGATGAATCTGACAAAATTCGTTCAGAATAGTCCCAAACGGGAACACGAGATTAAGAACTTACGGCCGACGAAACTATGAACCGTTCGCCTAAATGGAACCGTAGCATCGAGGTGTATCTTTTTCGTATAGAGCTTATCTCGAATCGCCGATTCGAGTGTTTCCAGCGAGCCAGACTCTGGACTGCTTTAAGAAACGTGCGATGCAGACCCAACGGTGAAAACAGGCAACCAAACAGGCCTTTTCCTTTTCGCGTGGGCCTGATTGGGCCCAATGCGGACAACTAAACACGCCCCATGTGAATGGAACGTCACTAGCTAGCTACCTTCTTCTATCGCATGTGCTCATGTGCATGACACTCACTTACCTATATGTACTAGAAGAACACCCGTGCGTTGCAACAGGACCACATTAACTTTAAGAATTCAATATCAATTATGTTAATATTACATTTAATATTCTCATACATATCAAGTGACATTGACGACCTTTTTACCATCAAATTCTCACACACACTCTCTCCCTCCCTCCTCCTCACTCTCTCTCCCCCTCTCCCTCTCTCTCTCTCTAACACACACACATATCCATCTTATTGGGTACGGGACCATAATCCATCTATTTCACACGCACACGCGCTAGTGCATAACTATATGGATTATAAAACAGGTTCAAGGTAGTAACAAGGATTCTTCTCATGCATTAATAAACAAATGTTCTGCACTGAAGACAAGATAACCAATTCCCAAAGTGCATCAGAGCATCACAGAATATTACTGGCAAGATAAATGCACGACGATACACCCGACTCATTTAATTAATATAATTAAATTATCAGTAAATTAGTCACCAAACTGCTCGGATGAATCGGAACAGAGCCAACATATATCATCCTAGACAAACGCAACATCAACCATTTACCTTGGTACTTTAGGGACCGACAGGAGGATGCATGTAGAAGCGCTTCTTGCCTGCGAATCCACAGTCAGAGAGAGAAATTGGAACCCATTCCCATCACCAACTGATAAAGAAAGCATGTAAGAAAATTGATATCGGCCAACTTGGATCTTCGGTGATTGTCCGCCGGTATGGAGAATTTAGGAGGGTGGGTGCAGGGAGTGGCCTTGTGGATGATGGATGGAGGCGCGGAGGGATGTGGTCACCGGAAGGTCGAAAGTGGAGAGGTCCGGGCACGTTAGGTGGAGCCGGTGGTGCGCGACAACCGGAGGCGGCCCAATCGTGGGCGGCGAACCGACGATAGCCTCGGCCCATCTCTCGACGCAGCAAAGATAGAGAGGGCGGCACTGCCGGTGCTCGAGGCCGCCGCTCGGCACCATCTACATCGAGGGGAAAGAGAGGCGAGAAAGCGATAGGGTGATGCGGGGCTAGGGATTGCGGAGGAGGGTGGGGGTGTGCGATTTGAATGGATGGTTCTGCCCACCATTTTCTTGTACGTGGCGGTGGAGATGGCGGCGTCCAGCCATGCAGGCGAGGCATGGGTCGAGCCGGGCACACGGCGAGGCGCAGTAGCAGAGGCGGGGGCGATTTTTTGCTACTGAGATGCAGGGTGTGGGATTGATCGTTCATGTTCTCTTTTCCTTTTTAACGGGAGATGGATGCGATTTTTTCACGAGGGGAGAGATGCGACCACGTACAGATTCCATAATAAATTAATTAGGTCTATAACGGGATTTCTTTACAATGCGTTAAGATTTACGTGTTAGTTTTCTTAATAAAGAAATGCACTGATGTAGGGATCGATTGATTCGGATAAGGAAAGATAGATTCGTGATCTTTTGTATGTTAGGAAATTAGTGGTTTGCAAGGAAAGAGTGGAGAGAAAAAGAACCAATGCGACCACGTATAGATTCCATAATAAATTAATTAGGTCCATAACGGGATTTGTTTGCAATGCGTTAAGATTTACGTGTTAGTTTTTTTAATAAAGAAATGCACTGATATAGGGCGCGATTGGTTCGGGTAAGGAAAGATAGATTCGTGATCTTTTGTATGTTAGGAAATTATTGGTTTGCAAGGAAAGAGTGGAGAGAAAAAGAACCAGTACGAGGGGGTGGTGGGAGGTGGGACGAATAAAAACCGGACGAAATTGGGAGGTGGGAGGGGGCGAGTAAAAACCGACAGAAAAAACCAACGAAATTGGGAGGTGGGAGAGAGGATGAAAAAAAACCAGGGAAGGTGGGAGGAGGACAAAAATAAACCGTACGAGGCTACCAACTGCTCCATTAGGAGTAGAAATTGTTTGTGAAAATAACATGCGACGACGACTTAGCGAGCAGATCCCCTTAAAAAAGACATAGCGAGCAGATTCCCTTAAAACTGGTAGAAATGGATACGATTGATGACATTGATAAATAGTGGTGAATGTTGGCATAATTTACTATCATCATGCATGGAAACGAATCATCAAGAAAAAAAATACTTCATATTACTACACTCATAGGAAGCTTCCTAATCTCTGCTACCAAACAGTTTCTGCCCAAACAAGGAAGGAAAGTTATGGATGTGATTCGAAAAGAAACAAACGTTATGAAGATTAATTAATTTAGATTTGATCTTTAGAGATTGATTGTGATTGATTCTTTTACATAAAGACATTACTAAATAATTTGCGTCAGTATGGAAAGTTCTGATCCGTTCAGTTTTTTTCGTTGTGTGAGAGGGTGAAGTGAAAATAAACCGATGAAGTGGGGGAGGCGACAAAAAAAATCTACGACAGTTAACCTACGAAAAAAAACCGGACGAAAGTGGTGGGACGAAAATTGACCGGCGAAGACTACCAACTGCTCCATTAGGAGTAGAGATTGGTTGGTTCGATTTTTTTTGCGTGGAGTGAACTACCTGGGAGGTGGGAGGGAGTACGAAAATAAACCGTCTCGGCTGAACGGGAGGTGGGAGCAAGTACCAAAGAAGTACCAAAAAAGACCGGGTGAGGTGGGACGAAAATAAAATCCGAAACGCGACCTACCAACTAAGACATTAGGAGTAGAGACTAGTACTCCTATATAGCTGTACAGTACATAATTAGTGCATGGCACAGTTAAGTAATTAAAGCTTTCTTTGGTTCATAGGATAGGATTATCACAGGAATAGGAAACTTGTAGGAATATGATTAGGAGAGGAGATGTCATTTGGTTCACATCATAGGAATTTTCCCATTGAGTCTAAGCTCATGTTTATTTTCTTTTGAAATGTGGAGGATAGGAACCAATCCTATGTAGGAATAGGAATCCATTCCTATGACAAAGGGCTTTAAAGGGAAAATTCCTACAAAAATCATATAATATATAATTTTTTGAAATTCCTCCAAACCTCATGCATGCTACGAGTATATAGTTTTGCAACGTCCCACTCACTGGCTATACATGAGCCTATAACTCAGAAAACGAGCCTATAATCTCCCAGCAATTAGTTTGCCCAGCCAAGAAAGTTATGCACGATTGAACGTACTAATTTGCACACGAAAGCAACGCCCTTCTGCCATGGACACGCTGACTAGCTTGCATTGTTTTCTTATTCTCATCTTGCTGACAATGTCGATCGATAAATATATACAACCAGGATGCTGGAGGTCAAATAAAGCAATGTATATGCATGCAAAGAAAAAAAAAGCAGCTTGGTCTCCTGCTGTCAGTCCCGTTGCACCAATTTGATCGTCAAAAGTTTAAGATTCCTGACTCCGCACCCTGCAGGCCTCCATATACAAATCTCTTTGCTTTATGGTAATCCATGCCCTAGATGCAAAGAATGCAGAAAGAGATCACACGACTAGGGGATAAAGGGGTACGTATCCGATCTCTCCCTCCTTCAATTTAAATTTGATCTTAGTTTGTTGTAAAAGCAAAGAGAAAGCCCCCTGGTTTGGGCTTTCACTTTACTCAGTATTTGAATTCGCGAAAGAACAAATAAAAAATTGCTAAGTGATGATTAGAGTTGTATTAGTCCTTTGATGCTAAACAAGGATTACCGATTAACTAGATGTCGTGGCAAACTCGGAGTACCGGTTTTATAAGAAGAGGAAGGGAAACATATATAAGAACATGAAAAACGAAAATGCCGTTTGGTGGCCGAGCACCATGCAGGCCGTAATCTGGCTCGTCAGTGTTCGTAAGAATCGGCGCAGTCCCTTATGACTCACTCATATTTGACCTGACACCTTTTTTTACACCACACCGTATTCTCCATTTTATGCACAGTGTCATCCCATGTTAACGACACTGCCCGACCAGGCTGTTCACAGGTTCCACCGTCTCACCCATCATGTACATGCAGTGCGTCATGTACACTTCCCTGCCACAGGAATATGCAAGTTCGGAGAACATGACCATCCTCCATGATACACTAATTACCCTGGTTTTGGGATTAGCAGTACTAGTTCTTAAGGGAAAGTTCTCGCTGCAGGCACCTCAGATTTACCCATGATTGAGAATAATAAACTAATTGCAATTTCTTCTGATGATTATATTTGATTTTCATAATTAAGCCACTAACCATAGTAGATTTGGCCCAACTAGTACAAAATCATTTTGAAACATATTAAAAACAGCAACAAATGTACCAAAAAAAATCTTCTTTCTTCATTGAGAACTAATCATTAGACTGCCCCAAAGAATCATTTCCATTACAAACATAAAAAATATTTTGGATAAATTACCCATGGATTCAACAAGCAATGCCAATTGTCTGTATTTAGTGCACACATATTTATCATCAGGTACTCACATGCCGTACATGTTCCAATGGGTGAAGTCCTTTTTTTGGATGGGTTATTAGACTAGTCCTTAATCAACCAGAATGAACAAATATATGTTGCACCTTGTTATTTTTTACCACGCGATCACCTCACTAAAAAAATCGCAAATTTACAATTGATGAAAAGTTATGCAAACAATTTTGTAGTACCAACAACAACACTTCTACTTTTAAGTACTCTAAGTATGTACCAAAGTCCAGCCAGACGAATCATGTCGCCGCCTCCCAACCCAAGCCGCAGCCTCGGTGCCCCTCATCTTCCCGTCTGGTGGCCTCATTGGCGGCAAGAGGAGTGGGGGCCCATCCGTCTTGTTTTATTTTTCTTAGATTTTTGCTTCTCCAACATCGTCGACGAGGTGGTGGCGACGATGGCGTGTTAGAATACGGTCACTTTGGTCTCTCCCTACCTTGACGATGATGGATGAACATATTTTAAATACAAGATGAATATTTTTTATACATGTCACGGACATAATCCAAATACATAATGAAAATATTTTCAAATATGCGATGAACTTTTTTGCATACACGACGAATATTATTCCAATACGCGATGAACATATTTTAAATACATGTTTTCACTTCAAAATTGGTTAATATTTTTTAAATACATGACGGACATTTTCTAAATACGTGGTGAACAATTTTCATATACGTGACAAACATTTTCTTTCTGAATATGTGGTGGACTTGTTTTGAATACGTGGTGATTATTTTAAATACATGATGCACTTTTTTCAAATACACAATCAAGATTGTTTGTAATATGAGTCGAATAATTTAGCAGTGTCTTCAAAATATTTTTCACTCATTTATTTTTTTATAAATGAATGAAACATAAAAAACAGAACTTTTGCAGAATATGTACGGCTAGAGAAAAAAATAAAGAAGAAAAAAAGGAATAACAACCAACCTTGCATGTGCGGACGTGCGCTGTGAGCGACGAAGGGAGAGATAGCAGCACCAAAATTCAAACTCACCCAACGAGGCACATCATGTTTTTGCATCATCGCCCACGACGGAGGCTCACATACAAATACAGAAGACGAGAGAATGGCACCCTGTATTAGTATCTGTATATATAACTGAATGGTAAGGAGGCACGGATCCCAATCCCTCAACGTCCGCCTGGATAGAGGCCTCCAGGCAGCTCGGCCTCCAAAACGCTCCACTCCATGAAAAAGCGTTATCTTACTGGGCTAATGGCACCGCGTGGATTGTTCCGAGAGGACAAGTTTTTGTTATAACTATCACAAGAAGATGATAAAATAATTTAACATGAGGTTAGAATCAGTGAAGGATTTTCTTACGGAAAGAATCCTATACAGAATAATTCACACGAAAAGTTCTCATGGTTCAGTCTTTTAATCTGAAAAGAGAAAAACACATTTTTAAGGAGAACAGTACGTAGGTTTCCCTGCCGCATATTAATTTTGCAAAATTTTAAAGAAAAGAAGCATTATTGGCAGTGGAATATCCAGTGGTGCTGGATTGCAAATGAATTCTCCTGAACAATATCCTGCAGATCGACCAGAGGCGTGTCACGGTAAAACGGTGACCATGGCCTTCATTTATGTTTACGGATCAGTCGCCACAGGCCACCGCCATTGTCAGCAGCGGCAAGTGACAACTGAGGCAAAATGGCAATAAAAATGAAAGGCTTCCACTCTAGGGAAAGAAAAATAAATATACCAGGAGAAACTTCCTATCCATTCCAGAAATAATGAAATGTTACACTAAATAAATAGATGAAAAAGATGTACCAAGAATACATGGATGTAATGGAATACAACATGAATTAGCACATGTTAGATGTTCACAGAGACAGCCTAACGCTTCAGCAGCAACATAATCGACAGTACATGCTCACACATGCTGGGTACTTCAGTGACTACTTAATCCACGTCGGCATTCGTCACGGACGACCGAAGTGCGCAGCAGGCCACACGATCGATCACCTTGGCTCTGACCGATACGGAGGAGGATCCCACGCGACTAGGGTTCACCAACCATCACCTGATGGTCGAGTACATGATGCATTCCCTGGAGGTGAAGTGGAAAGGCTGGTGGGGAACGGGGTTCCTGAAACACAAGAAACAGCAACGCATTAGGATGGTAACACCACAGCTCAATCTCTGGTGCAGGCATGCACTACTCCACTCGCACAATTCAATTAGGGTCATCAGCACATTATGTCGTACAGTATGTGATTTGCTTCTAAACATCTAAGTCCTCTACGCAAACTCTGACTGCGGCCAGGTATCGATCAGCACTGTATGTGATTCGCATGTCAGCATCTAGCTAGGAAATCTGACTACGGGTCAATCAACAAATAAACTAGGGTACAGACGGTACACTCTTCCTGTCAGATTTTTCTTTTGTTTGCATGGTGCTTGCATTTGGCCTTTTGTCTTACGCAGGCAAACACCAGAAATGATTTACTATATATAGTCGTATCACATAATGCTAATAGATGGCTGGGTGGCTGCATGTACAGTATCCAACTTACGGTCGTGGCCATACTGAATTAACTAGTTAAATCAGGTTAGCCAGCAGATACTGCATGTGATTTGCACGTAAACATCTACAGTACTAGTTTTTATATTCAAACTCTGACTCGGTAGTCAGCAATGGATTCCATTACTAACACTACACTGTTCCTGTCGAATATTTACTCAACTCACACAATTCATGAATTCAATTGGGATCATAAGCAGAGATATTGTCTGTCATTTCCCTGTAAATATCTAGTTCTATGTGAACTCTGACTCTTGTCAACAATGAATCACGGTACCAACAATACACTCTTCCTGTCTGATTTTCCTTCTGTTTGCAGTGCTTGCATTTGGCCTTTTATTTACCCAGGTAAATACTAGAAATGATTGATGGTGGGAGGACACGAACTTTTGTTTGACCCAGCTGTAGTTGTATTAATAAGGGATGCTAATAGATGGTGGGGTGGCTGCAGGTACGAAATCCAACTTACGGTCGTGGCCCGTATATCTTGATCTGCCGGACATGGGTGTCCCTCCCGTTCAGGTGATTGGCCAGAACCGCAATTTGGAGCATAAATGTATGAATGAATGTTTCTCTGCACAAATATGGCAAGAAAGAGAATTATGCCACTGTCTGCAAAGGCAGTAATAATAAGCAGTGGGGGTCCAAACAATATCATTCTTAAATTAGTTCTGAATTCCTCACATTTTTGTAGCGGGCAAATTATATGTCAAACTGAAAGGTAGTGGGTTATTATAAGACTGAAATGAATTAGCTGCAGCGTCAGACATTCTTGCACTTTGACATGGTATCTAAGTTTATCAAAATCTCAGGAAAACTCAGCTACTAGCAAAACAACAATAGTAACATAGTAAACCATGGAATTTATGCAAGCAGTGGCCTGCACAGGCAGTGTGTAGTGTCATCCAACATGTTGAAATGAAATTTAATTATTACGGGAGTTGTAAACATAGAGGCATAGTATGCCATCAGATGGTAAGGTGAGCTACATTCTGAAGTTTCAATGCTAGAGGAAGGAAAACAAAGGCATCACAGGGTTTAATAAGTTACAAAAATCCATACCGGGGATCAGTGCCAGATAATGATATATGAACCCATCCTACTGGCTTCAAAAGGTCCACAGTTTTAATTTCCTGGAAGCATGGTAAATATAGTGGTCGATTATTTCAGATCAAAGCCAATAGTATCACTGTAAATTTGAATTTTCAAGGATCAGTTTGGTGTTCACTGGACAAGTAGGCGCAATGCAGAGGAAATTGCAGAAAGAGATCAAGTTTCCCAATCAATATTTCAATACTGTAAGGTAATCCTATGATATGTCTGAACATGATGCAACCATAAGGTAGACTATGACACATCAGTCATCAGAATATGCAGTAGCCCCCCAGGTCAGGAAACCTGAATGCACAGACCAGGTTCTTAGTTTGGTCCAAGACAGAAATCTAAACTGAAATGGCAAGGCATCAAATATGCCATCCTCAAGCAACAACATTTGCTGAGTGCTCCTCTCACCATCGAGCACAGATCACAAGCTTAGAACTCAGAAATATCTATGTGCTCTCACTGGGCACCTCGCTGCTATGTTCAGAAACGATGTATCGTGGGCGGAGGGAATCACCACCTTGAGATTGTGGAAGCCGTCGCCGGCCCGGATGGAGATCTTGCTGGGCGTGTAGCTCTCGTCCAGCTTGAAATCCACGTAGAGCACAACAAGCTGAAATTCGCCAGCAGCAACAAAATTCAGAACAGAATTTGTAAATCAAATCGAGCGGAAGCAGCAGCAGCAGCTCGGCGGCTCACCTGCAGCTGCACCTTCTTCTGGAACTGGATGTTGACCAGGTGCGGCTGCGCGCCGTCCGACCTAATAACAAAAATAAAATCCACCGACGACGGCTCGGCTCAGCCCGTGATTCCGCGAGAGAGAAGAGGAAAATTTCGATTGGGGAAGAAGGGAGGGGCGCTCACTGCCAGTAGGTGTCGAGGCTGTCGTCGCGGAGGGAGGCGACGCCGTTGCCGGGCTTGCAGGAGCTGACGCTCCAGGCGGCCGTCTTGGCCATCTCCCGCATGTCGCCCTCCACCGACAGCTCCGGGCAGCCCTTCAGCCGCCCCGCCTCGGGCGCCGCCGCGGCCGTCCCCGGCGTCGGCGCCGCCTCCTCCTCGCCGTCAGACTCCATCGGCGGCACAGTTTGGGGGAAAGAGAGAGAGGGTTTGGACTTACGACTGTCTGTGGCCCGGCCCGCTCACCACGTCATAATGTAAGGCTCGGGTTGAGCAGGCCGCGCTGGGCCCGGCCCACGTTCGCGGAGCTTTTTTTGAACCTCTCGCACTTGCTGCATGGACGACAGATGGCCGATTTCTTACTTGTCATCTTGGATTCATGCCTCTTCTGGAAAAAATCTACGTACAGCTAAAGGGAGGTACGAGACATGGACAGCTTACTCAAAACGATGCGGACAATTTCCTAGATATGTAGCGAATCAACCTATGGTTGAGTTGGTTAGGTGGACAGTGGTACCCACCAGGGTTCAAATCCTGGTGCTCGCATTATTCCTGGATTTATTTCAGGATTTCCGACGATGCGCTTTCGTGGGAGGAGACGTTCCCGTCGACGACGAGACGCCTACGGTGACTTCGTAAATCTCAAGATGATATGCCGGCTCAGTCTTTCGGAGGTGCTCATAGGGGTAGGGTGTGCGTGTGTGCATTCATAGAGACGAGTGTATGCGCGTGTATATGAGCGCTTGTGTCTGTACTGATGCTCAAAAAAAAATCCTAGATATGTATGTATAGACATGTTCCCGCCTTTCTATACATACGTATCTAGTCAATGGACGACAATGCCATGTTCATAAGCAAACCCGCTCGATTAATTGTGACATGGGTAATGCGATGTTTAACAAAACCCACTCCTTGCATTTTAGTTGATCGCCTCCTTCCATGGACTGTTTTAGTAATGTGCATGTTTTCTTGTTTGCCGCTGTATTTTTTGTTTTGTTTACTTTTTCTCAGATGGTATAGACATCTCTTCTTGATTTGTGTGCTGAAAGATGTTTCCTTTCGATGATATGTGATACCGATATAGGAGCATCTCCTTCTGGGAAGTGCTAATGGGCAACCGTTTGTTTGTAACAGGAGGCTATTCACAAAGTGCATGAAGGATAGTAGTAGGGTGGATCTTGACCAGTCCACACTGAGTTTTCCTTTCAGTCGCGTTTTCTCACTCCATGTTCATCTTTGTTCTCTCCATCCTAGATTGGAGTTACTTATCTCTTCAAGATCTACTCGATTTTATTGGTTAGTTTGCTGCTCATTCACGGTGCCATCTTTTCTAGAATAGAGTAGATTTGCGAACCAACCTGTTGTCGGATGGTTAGAGGGACAGAGGTATCCCCAACCCATCAGGGTTCAAGTCCTGGTGCTCACATTATTCCTGGATTTATTCAGGATTTTTGACGATGCGCTTTCAGTGGGAGGAGACGTTCCCGTCGACGATGAGGCTCCTATGGTGACTTCATAAATTTCAAGATGACATGCCGGCTCAGTCACTCGGAGGTGCTCATAAGGGTAGGGTGTGCGTGTGTGCGTTCATAGGGATGAGTGTATGCACGTATGTATGAGCGTTTGCGTCTGATGTTCAAAAAAAAGAATAGAGTAGATTTTTCATTGTCCTTATAAGACACCCGTTTCTTTCTACATTTGTTATCCAAGTCATTTTCAAAATATGTTTGTTATCCAAGTGGGTCTAACATTGCTAATGAATTAAACTTGAACACAAGAATTGTAGCCGTGATTAGCCTTCTATGATTATAGCAACTGAAAATCTTCCTGCTCCTATTCAACACTTGACATTGCCCCATTCTCATTCTGTTGTGGAATCAAACCACAAAGCGAGTGTCGTGTTCCTTATAAATAAGGAGATTCATTCCTTTTTTTCAAATATCCCCTCTTCTTCCTCCTCAAGGAGAGGGATGGGATCTTCAACCTCCGAAGAAGCTATTAATTAGTGGATGGGTCTCCCTCCGGGGTGCGCTTTGGCATGAGAAGTGATAGCTATTTATGGCTTTTTGGTGCCAAGATCCAAGAAGTGAAATTTGTTTCTGCTAGTGATTATCGTAATTTAGAAATAATTGTTGACACTTTGCTGGCCACCCATGAATTTATGGGCGATATCCAAATCATAATACATTTGTTGGTCTTGGTCTCTAGTAGAGTCTACCGTTTTTTTTTGATAAAAGAGAGATTCCCTCTCCGATTCCATTAAGGAAATCATTTGTTCACAGACTCCAGGACCAAACTACGCAAACCAGCGACTATTTGTCATGCTGGGAGAAGGATCCATCCCTCCCTCCCCCCACACAACAAGAGAGTCAGGATCGGCTAAATCTCCAACGCCTACAAGTGCCAGAGAAACCCAACTAAGCTAGCGTTCAAAGTTCTACTCGCTATTACGTAGAGGAGTTATCATCACAGCCAACACCAGGCCAGAAGTACAGATCACAACCCAAAAGTGAAGATAGGAGCAGAAACAGAAGAGAAAATGGACGGCAAGCGGAGAAAACAGGCTTCAACGTAGGCAGATCTTCAGGAGCCTTCCCATTCTTGGAACTCCAGTCGCCCATCCATGCGTCACTCTCAAGATCTCCGTAGCCACCCTCTCAACTTGATTTACGCCCTCCTTCATGCGATCTATTCTTCCTTGGTTTTTCTGCAACACACACCATTCATGTAAATTCTTAATAATCAAGTTTACAGGAGCACAAGGATCAATAACCTTGTGATCATCAAAAACTAGTCTGTTTCTCAATTTCCACATTGTCCAAAGCATGGCTGAAATACCAACAATCATAAGGTTTTTACCTTCTTTATCAAATTTGTTAATCCATTTGCGAAATATGTCATTATTTTTCCAGGAACATCATGAATGTCAAAAGAGCACTTCATAATCATCCACAACATTCTAGCCGCAGAGCAATGTACAAATAAATGTTCTATATCTTCGTCTCTACCACAAAAGGAACATTTAGTATCCCCTTGCCACCCTCTTTTTTTTTTTCAATTTTTGCTTAGTAAGGATACTTTTTCTCAATAGTAGCCACAAGAAAAACCTTGACCCTTGGAGGCATTTTTGTTTTCCATAGGAATTTGTATGGATATTTCAGCCCATCTTGGATCAAGTGTCTGTAACAAGTTTTAACATAGTATTTACCGTCCCCAAATAAAGTCCATTTAATCCTATCTTGAGTCTCATCAAGTGTCACACTCTCATAGACCTCTTTTATGTGTCCCCATAGCTGCAGGGATTCCCCACATAAGGATCTTCTAAAGCTAGTTTTATCCAGTCCCTTTTTCAAAATATGAGCCACCGATTTTTCCTTATCGAAACAGATATTGTATATGCGTGGGTAGCTATCTTTTAAAGCTTTAGGCCCAATCCACCAGTCTTCCTAGAATCTGGTATTTTCTCCATTCCCAATTTCAAATTTACATAGGGAAAAAAATTGTGTTTCATCAATTCTCCCCAAGATTGTGAATCTCCTTTTCTACTTCTCACACTGGTAATGCAAGTTTTTTTAATGTATTTATGTCTCAAAATCTTCTGCCACACCCCATCAGTATTATACAACTTCCACCATCATTTGCATAAAAGAGCTTTATCATAAAAGCTAGATTATGAACACCCAAACCACCCATATCTTTGGGTTTACAAACCTCTCCCCATCTTACCAAGTGATATTTTTTCTTGTCAATATTTTTTTGCCACAACAATCTAGCTCTGAAAAAATTCATTCTCTTTTCTACTCCCACATGCAGCCCATAGAATGACATCATAAAGTATGGGATCCCTGTCAAAGATGATTGAATCAAAGTCAATCTACCAGCACTGGCTAAAAGCCTCCCTTGCCAAGTTCCACACTTACCCTCCGTGGATCAGTAGAGTCTACCTATGTATCGCGTGTGACCTTGAATGTATTTGTTAGGTAGTAGTATTTTTGTTTTTCTATTTACAGTCCGTGGATTAGTTTGGAGGGGTGATACACTGATACAAAACCACCCCTTGCAATTTTGTTGATCGCTATGCGTAGTTTCTTGTGTGCCGTTGTATGTTTTTATTTTGTCTTGTTTTACTCAGAAGATATAGGCATCCAAATTCTTGATAGGTTATCTGCTTGAATTGTATTACTAAGAACATGGACTGATAATAAAGCAAGTAATTAGGTTTCTTTTCTATGATGTATGATATCGATATAGGAGCATCTGCCTCTGGGGAGTGCTGATGGTCAAGAGTTTGTTTTGTAACAGGAAACTATTCAAAAGCACAGAAAGGATACCAGTAAGATGGTTCTTGAACAAGGCACCGTGAGTCTTCCTTTTGGTTACCTTTTTTTCATTTCCTGCCCATGTTTCCTCGATGCATCACATATCCAGCATTGGTGTTGCTAATATCCTCATGGTGTAGTTGATCTTGTTGGTCCATTTGCTGCTACTAATGTTGTGGTGCCATCGTTTCTTGAATCGAGTAGATCTAAGTTTCATGTGCCGTATAAGATAATTGTTTTTTTCTCTGTTTGTCATGCAAGTGGGTCCTACATTGCTAACTGAATCACTAATGAATTAAACTTGTAGACGAGAATTGTGGTTGTGATCATTCTTCTATGATTCTAACACCTGAAAATCTTTCCACTCCTGTTCAACATTTCTTTTTTTGGAAATTAAAGCGACCCGGCCCGCCACGTCCTAGCTAACTAGGCCGGATTAGGTGGCGGCACTGGGCTAGCCCACAGTTTGATAAAAGTTTGATATGTGTTTCCCACAATGACAATGGTTTAAGCCTTGTCGAAAAATTCTTTCCAAACAATAAAAAAAGGTTCATTGAAAATTTCACCACAAATTATAGTTTTTTGTCATTTACAAGAATTTAAAAAATTTCATTGTTTTATTCATAACCTCTAGCTGCGAGAATTTCTTCTGGTAAGGATTTTTTAAATTACCTTCAGATTATTTTTGTTTCATAAAGAAGAAGAAGGAGAGGGAGAAGGGAAAGAAATTGTCTGAACGGAATGATGTATCGTCTGGGCAGTTGTTTTCATCATCTGGTATCTCCAAAAGCCACGATATATCAATCTTATCTCTGTAGATTCGAAAGATCAGCGACGGCAGGCAGTAGATGCTTATCCTCGTCGCACCCCCACGAACGCAGGCAAACACCCTCCCTCCATGCATACCTGCAAAACAGAGCAACATTCACCAAGCAAGATTTTTCGTGGAGCCACTCGAGCTGGACAGTACTCAACCAAAATGCTACTACTGTATTTATCTATCGGCAGCCTGCAATAATTCTGGAGCCTGCCTTTGACCAGCTTCGTTGATGCTGATGAAGGTTATAACATATGCAAGTTGCATATTTATACATATGCAGATGCAGCTTGTGGCTGGCCGGCCATTCCACCCTGCAAAATTTTGGGAGAATATATGCTTCTGCTCAAGCCTGTTTGTTACAACTGTTTTTGATCAAAAAATCAGGTAGCATGTAATACCGTCGACAGCCCTGACATAATAACGATTTCGTTGTCGCTGCTGCATGCCAAAATTAAGAATCTGCCTATTATATATGCTTTTTCAAATAGGTTTTTTTAGCACATATTCTGGCCCGTGACTGTCAGAATCCGGCGCCCTAAAGACGGGGAGGAGATAGGCCCAAGTTGGGTTGGGTGACAATTTGATTCGAGAGGGAAGCGCACCGTCTTCTGTTTATGAACCCACTTATCATTCTATTTATGCTCTTTTAGTGGATCTTAGGCTTCCACACCCCATGGAATTGGAGGACTGTTTATATATACTAGTGGTTGGGGCCGCCATTGCGGGCCTCTTGAGAGAAAATTATGCGTGTATTTCTCCCTCTCAAACAAAAAACCTAAACCTCAACTCAAAATTAAAAAGAAAACTTTCTCGCAACACGTGAACATCACATCCATCTAGAAAAAAGGGCCTAAAAACATTCTTAAAATGAAAAGAAACAAAAGTCTCACTTTCATCTTTCAAAAATAATATCCAAAAAAAACTTTTCTCCAAAGGAAAAAAAAGGTCTCCATTTCATGTTCCAAAAAAATCAAAAAGTTTCCCAATTTCATCTTCCAAAAAAATCAAAAAGTTTTTTGCCACCACCAACCAGCATGCATCACGTGGCCATGCTGGTTGGTCGACATTCTCCCGTAGCTTAATGTGTTTGATAACTACTTGTATGTACTCTAGTGTAAGATACAAATTAAAATTTTGGGTGGTGGCTAAATATTCGAGTGAATGAATCTCTTATGAATACAAATTTTCATTTATTATCGAGCCTGCTTTTGACCAGCCTGCAATAATTTTGGAGCCTGCTTTTGACCAGCTTCGTTGATGCCGATGAAGGTTCTAACATGTGCAAGTTGCATATTTATACATATGCAGATGCAGCTTGTGGCTGGCCGGCCATTCCACCCTGCAAAATTTGGGGAGAATATATGCTTGCCTGTTTGTTACAACTGTTTTTGATCAAAAAATCAAGTAGCATGTATCACTGTCGACAGCCCTGACCTGATAATAATTCCTGCATGCCAAAATTAAGAATCTGCCTATCATTTGTGCCTTTTCATATAGATGTTGCATATATTCTTAGCTGTGGCTGTCAGAATCCGGCGCCCTGAAGACCAGAGGAGATAGGCCCAAGTTGGGTTTGGTGACAATTTAATTCAAGCGGGAAGCGTACCGTTTTCTGTTTATGAACCCACTTATCATTTCATTTATGCTCTTTTAGTGGATCTTAAGCTTCCACACCCCATGGAATCTGAGAACTGTAAATTTATACGTTGCTTCGCTCGGTTGGTCAGTTGTTTTTGCACAAGTTATTTCAGTATTCTGTGATCGATAGTGCATATGCATACCAGAAGAATAATAGGCTAACAAGTGAAGTTGTCTAGAGGAATAACTTGTACTACTACACAACAAGTTTTATTAAATTTTGGGTGGTAGCTAAATATTCCAGTGGATGCATCTCTTATGAAATTTCATTTTCCCCATTTTTCTAGAAATAAACTGATAATATCAATTCAAATAAAGAAAGTACAACATACCAATGAAACTGGAATGGACACAATCAACTTAACTCACGGATAAAAACAAAAAGTTACATTGCTATGAAGAGCTACGTGAGTCGTTCACCTCAACATGCGATAATTTAAAATTGCTAAGCACACTATGTGAGGGGGGAAGGGGGTGCGGTGGGTGGGGGGGGGGGCACTAAGTTGTTATGTTGTCCACAAGAATACCCAAAAGAAATCTAGGGTGTTCATCAACCCAACCAGTCCTGGTTATGAAAGGAAAAACAAAATAGAAATCTCATGAGCCGCTCGGTTCGCCTCCCTTCGACAATTGCAAAGACAACTTTCCAATTGTGCCTGAGGTCTCGAAGCAATCCTAAAAAAAGAAATTTTTACCGCGTTCCACATTGTGAATTTCTTTTATATATTTTCCTTTTTGTAAATAAGAAAAACAAAAACAAAACTGAACAGAGGACAATCATGGAATAGTCTTTTTCTTGCAGAGGTAATTATTCTCTAATATAGAGCCCCGTGTTGCTTTCATCATCTCATATCTTCTAAAGTCGTGATATCTCATCCCTATAGCCGCCGCGCCGATGGATACAAAATACTAGTCATTTGTCAGGCCGAGCTTTAAGAAGACCAACACTTAAATCCCTAGCATGGCCAGCAATACAAACAACGATATTCTTATTAAAACATTAATTTAACTATTTTAGGAAAATACGCACACACACACACACACACACACACACACACACACACACACATTATTATGCGCTTTTATATTGAATCCCTAGATTTTAGGTATTTCAGGCTTTTGTCGGGCTTCCAGGCCATGCTTCAAGTAGAAAACTGGAGCCCTAGTCAGGCCCGAATGTCTATCATCCAGGCTCAGGCCATTAGGTCAACTTCCCATGCCCATATTTAATATACGAAAGACCCACTGTTGGAGAAGGTGCTCATCGCACCTGGCCACACATTGTACAACATCTCCCGCACATGAATTTCACCACAAAAGTTACACCCATATGTGAAAAAACATCAATATTATTTTTTCAACCACCTATTACGTACCGAGCAAGAACTACAGATACTCCATCTATCTGCCAAGAATTTAAAAGTCGACCGACATAGCTAACAATCCTAGTGATATGTTATGCATGACAAGTTCAGGTAGTAGTACGGATGGGCGATGAGTGTTAACCCTGGCCTCCTTGCTAGCTAGTGCTGATAACAATTTCGTCATTGTGTTTTAGCGGGCAGAATCCGGAATCTGCCAATCTTGTGGCGTTTTGCATTTAAATGTGGCATATGTTCTCGGTCGGCCATGGTTGTCAGAATCTGGCTAGCGCCCTAGAGACGGGAGGAGATAGGGCCGAAGTAGAGTGCTAATTTGATTTGAAAAGAATGCATATCATTCTTTTCCTAGGACCAAATTATTGTTCCATTAGTTGACTTCAAGTGGATCATAGACTTCCACACTTCCATGGCATTGGAGGAGCAATCTGTATGTGTTTCGGTGTACGTATGCCGCAGTGTCCCATAGAAGATATATTCCTGTCGGCTTTTCCAATTTTACCGACGGTCGACAGCTGATAGCAGAAGCAATGCATAAGGCTAGGTAAGCAACAAAATATTGCATCCCTATCATGACAGAGCCGGCAGGAAAATAAGATTTGGCTGGACAAAAAATATGTTACAAAAGCCATAATTGTACCATTTCAATTTTTACAGAAAATTTAAAACATACAGATCAATGTCAATATATAGCTCACATCAATCACAGTTCTACAAAATGACATGTTTCTTCTTCATATACTTATTCGTTGAAAATTTGCATAGAACAGTTGAATGTCGTTAAAAACACAAGCGCACATCTAAAAACACGCAAGTCCTTCAACTACATATGCAGAAATCGAAACCTTGTTTTCACTCAATTGTATCTTGACTTGCAAAATTTGTTTCCATATTTGTCCGCACTGTAGTTGTTATTTTTTCCGGTCAAGTGTTATATATGCTTTAACTATTGTACACAAATTTTCAATGAAGCATATTCTACATACAACAGTTAAAAGTACTGTTGCAAGAACAAGGACCATTATTATATATAAGATATATTAAGCATCTATTCGGCATCTCAGTTTCTCACATTAACTTCACAAGAAATTGGCTTCACCCGTCTAATATGACCGCATACATTTTTTTGCGAGATAATATGATTGCATACTAACTGAGTTATATATGCTATAATCCAATCTAAGATATGATACAAACCATTCAACTAGCGAGAACCATTTAACATTGGATTTTTTAAGTACTTGTTTAATTCCTCGAATAAAAAATATTTGTATGATTTGCTTATCCATAAGTACATAGCCTCGGACCATAAATCACAAGGCAATGTAAACTCTCATTGTAGGCTATGGGAGGGAGCATAATTGTTGCAATGGTGTCAAATTAACATAGCCTCGGACCACAAATGCATGTTCAATCCTAGTTCTATACATTAAGTACACATGTGTTTTGGTGTCAAGTTAACATAAATTTCATACACTGGATGCAAAATATGTTTTATTTGCATTGACATAATCTCACTTATTAGAAGTTATAGCTTGTGCTGAAAACACAAACTACCTAGTTCTTGGCTATCATCCCCCTCCCCGCTACACTAGTATAAAAAGGACCTAATGTGAGACACATTAGTGCCGGTTTGTTTTTGAGCCGGCACTAATGTGTACATTAGTGCCGGTTCCAACGGCTAGCCGGCCGCTGTCATTAGTACCGGTTCGTGGCGAACCTTTAGTACCGGTTCCTGCCACGAACCGGTACTAAAGAGAGTGGTGGCAGGATGTTGTCAGTCTGCCCCCCCCCCCAGCACCTTTAGTACCGGTTCGTGGTACGAACCAGTACTAAAGGTCACCGTACATAAACCCTTCGTCCACCCGAGCTCCTCTGTTCTTCCCCTTTCCCCTCACTTCCTCTGTTCTTCCCCTCTCTTCCTCGAGCTCATCACAAATTTTGCCCAAAATTTGTCAAGATTTGAAGGCCACCATCCATTCAAATGATCACAAAGGTTAGCTACTTTGTCCTTTCATCTCTCATTGCTAGATTAGCTCTTGCAATGCTTTGTATAGTGATTCATTTGTGAGTTTAGTAATTTGGGAGGAATTATATGTGCTAGTATTTGATTTATATGCAATTTGAGGTCAAAAATAACACTTAGTTTGCATATGTAGGTGTGGTTTACTTAGTGCCTTGTAAATCTCCGTCGTAACCACCATCGATCGCCCGCACCGTCCTGTCTCCGGCACCACCTTGTGGTGAGGCTCTTGTTCGTGAGTGTTTTACATTACCAAATTGATGTTTGTGTGATTTGGATATATAGTTACTCGTATAATTATCTTACCCGTACGTTGTTTGTTATACATAGTGCCATGGTTTTGATATCCGTCTCCGTCGGCCCTCGTCCTTGTTATGATTCGGATGTGGTATATTCTCTTTTAAAACTAGTTTTTGCATTTCGTGTTTATGACAAATTATGCCCATCAAGTTGACATAGATATTTTTATCTAGGAGGTATGTGAACCAGAAATTCCAACTGACCCTATTGTCGAGAGGTTAAATTTAGTTGAAAGAGAAAACGAGTATTTGAAAGAAAAATTGAAAAGAATTGAGGGGGAGAAGATGGAATTGGAGTTGCATGTTGCCGATGTCGTCGATGATCACAAGATCAAGATGGAGAAAATGCGGTTGAAGATTAGAAAGATTAGAAAATATGCCATTGATAGTGTGGCTTGGTATCATTATGCTGTTGGATCAATTGTTACCTTAGTTGCGATCTTGATCGCATTTGTTGTTGCATTTAAATTCTTTAGCTAGAGAGTTATTTGTATGTTGCATTTAATTAAGTGTTGTATATGAACTTTATGTATGAACTTGTATTAATTTGGTCTATTCGGTGTTGTGTATAATGAAGATATGATCCAACAATGGATGTATGATGACCGATGCTCTCCCGGGTTCATTAATGGTGTGCATACTTTTCTGCTTGCCGCTGAGGCAAACAAGTGGGCGGATGGTTTTATGCCTTGTCCATGTGCTGGCTGTAAGAATGGTCACAATTACTCTACGTCAAGAACCATTCATGTCCACCTATTTGAGTCCGGTTTCATGCCCCACTATAATGTTTGGACCAAGCACGGAGAAAGAGGGGTTATGATGGAAGACAATGAAGAAGAAGAGGACGACGACATCTATCCTGGCCATGGGTTCCCTGAATACGATGATACAACAATGGAGGAAGAAGCTGAGCCGGCAATGCGGTAACAAGCTGAAGAAGAGGCATCAGATGAGCCCACTGATGATCTAGGTCGGGTCATTGCGGATGCAAAGAGAAACTGCGCAAGTGATTTGGAGAGGAAGAAGTTGCAGCGCATGTTAGAGGATCACAAGAAATTGTTGTACCCGAATTGCGAAGCTGACAAAAAAAGTTGGTCACCACACTGGAATTGCTGCAATGGAAGGCAGAGAATGGTGTATCTGACAAGGGATTTGGAAAGTTGCTGGTAATGATAAAGAATATGCTTCCAAAGGACAACGAATTGCCCGAGAGTACGCATGAAGCAAAGAAGGTTGTCTGCCCTCTAGGGTTAGAGGTGCAGAAGATACATGCATGCCCTAATGACTGCATCCTCTACCGCGATGCGTACGAGGATTTGAACGCTTGTCCGGTATGCGGTGCATTGCGTTATAAGATCAGTCGCGATGACCCTGGTGATGTCGAGGGCGAGCGCCCCAGGAAGAAGATTCCTGCCAAGGTGATGTGGTATGCTCCTATAATACCATGGTTGAAATGTTTGTTCCAAAACAAAGAGCATGCAAAGGCGATCCGGTGGCACAAAGAAGACCGTAAGAAAGACGGGAAGTTGAGAGTACCCGCTGACGGTTAGCAGTGGAGAAAAATCGAGAGAAAGTACAGGGAGGAGTTTGCAGGTGACCCAAGGAACGAATGGTTTGGTCTAACCGCAGATGGCATTAATCCTTTTGGGGAGCAGAGCAGCAACCATAGCACGTGGCTTGTGACTCTATGTTTGTATAACCTTCCTCCTTGGTTGTGCATGAAGCGGAAGTTCATTATGATGCTAGTGCTCAATCAAGGTCCTAAGCAACCCGGCAACGACATTTACGTGTACCTAAGGCCATTAGTTGAAGAACTATTACAGCTGTGGAATGAAACAGGTGTACGTGCATGAGATGAGAACGGACAGGAAGAATTTGACCTAAAGGCGTTGCCGTTTGTGACCATCAATGATTGGCCTGCTCTCAGTAACCTTTCAAGACAGATAAACAAGGGATACCGCAGATGCACGCACTGTTTGGATGATACTGGCATTATATATTTTGAGAGTTGTAGGAAGAATGTGTACCCGAGACATCGTCGATTTCTTCCGAGCAGGCATCCCGTAAGAAAGAAAGGCAAGTATTTCAAAGGTGAGGCGGATCACTGGACGAAGCCTTGCCACCGTACTGGTGCTGATGTACATGATATGGTCAAGGATTTGAAGGTAATCTTTGGAAAGGGTCCTGGCGGACAACCTGTTCCAAAGGACGCCGACGGACGCGCGCCCATGTGGAAGAAGAAATCTATATTTTGGGACCTGCCCTATTGGAAAGACCTAGAGGTCCGTTCCGCAATCGACGTGATGCACGTGACGAAGAATCTTTGCGTGACCCTGCTTGGCTTCTTGGGTGTGTATGGGAAGACAAAATATACACTAGAGGCACGGGAGGACCAGCAACGTATGCACGGAAAAGACGGCATACATCAGGGTCAGGCCAGCTACGCTCTTACCAAAGAAGAGAAGGAAATCTTCTTTGAATGCCTGCTCAGCATGAACGTACCGTCTGGCTTCTCGTCGAATATAAAGGGAATAAGAAATATGGCAGAGAAAAAGTTCCAGAACCTAAAGTCTCATGACTGCCACGTGATTATGACGCAACTGCTTCCGGTTGCATTGAGGGGGCTTCTACCGGAAAATGTTCGATTAGCCATTGTGAAGCTATGTGCATTCCTCAATGCCATCTCTCAGAAGGTAATCGATCCAGAAATCATACCTAGGTTACAGAATGATTTGGTGCAATGTCTTCTCAGTTTTGAGTTGGTGTTCCCACCATCCTTCTTCAACATCATGACGCACGTCCTAGTTCACCTTTGCGAAGAGATTAACATTTTGGGTCCTGTATTTCTACATAATATGTTCCCCTTTGAGAGGTTCATGGGAGTCTTGAAGAAATATGTTCATAATCGTGCTAGGCCAGAAGGAAGCATCGCAAAGGGCCATGAAAATGAGGAGGTCATTGAGTTTTGTATTGACTTTATTCCTGACCTTAAGCCCATTGGTGTTCCTGAATCGCGGTATAAGGGCAGACTGGATGGAAAAGGCACGCTAGGAGGGGATCAAATAATATGTATGGACGGGCATTCTCTCACTGAAGCACACTACACAGTTCTACAGAATTCCACCTTGGTGGCTCCGTATATGGAGGAACACAAGAATTTCTACACTCAAAACACCCGGAGAAGTCTGACGACTGGATTACACATGAACAAACGAGGACTTTCGTCGATTGGTTGCAGAAACGTGCCATGCATGTTGGCGATATTGAAAATGACATGTACTCGCTGTCCCAGTTACCATCTTCAAATATAATGACTTTCAAAGGGTACTAGATAAATGGGAATACATTTTACATGATCGCCCAAGATAAGAAGAGCACCAACCAAAACAGTAGTGTCCGCTTTGATGCAACAACCAACATGGGAAAGGAAACATATTATGGTTACATAGAGGACATATGGAGACTTAACTATGGAGGTGGTTTGAAGGTCCCTTTGTTTTGGTGCAAATGGGTCAATATGACACAAGGCGGGGTAACGAAAGACCCGCAGTACGGAATGACAACAGTGGATCTCAACAATCTTGCGTATCCAGAAGAACCATTCATCCTAGCCAATGATGTGGCGCATGTTTTTTATGTGAAAGACATGTCTACCAGGCCGAGAAAAAGAAAATATAAGGAAGCGAATGGATCATACAACGA
Source organism: Triticum aestivum (assembly GCF_018294505.1). Taxonomy (NCBI): domain Eukaryota; kingdom Viridiplantae; phylum Streptophyta; class Magnoliopsida; order Poales; family Poaceae; genus Triticum; species Triticum aestivum. Next base: position 676,619,816 of record NC_057795.1, on the reverse strand, counting down.
GGCAAAGCGCCACATAGTTCTTTCAGGGAAAAGAAACATCGTGGGAGTGGATGACAAGACAGACATGTCAGAAGATTATGAAAAGTTTGATGAAATTGCTCCATTCATAGTGAATATTGACCCGAGCATCCAATTAAATGATGAAGAATTTCCATGGCTACGGTGCAAAGGGACACACGCGAAGAAAAAGTTTCACACCCAAAGATCCGGGATGTGACGGCTTCACTATCTTCACTTTCTTCTGTGTTTCACACCCAGGAGGGAATCTCTGTAATAGTTAGGGTAGTTATGTGTTTTGGCATTTGAAAGCGAAGAAATTTTATGTGCAAACAAATTTTTTCATGCATTTACTAATTTTTTCAGCTAAATGACCCTGAAATTGAAAAGCATTTCAAATGAACTCGGAAAAGGTTGAAAGTTGGCATGGTATCATAATTTCACCCACATAGCATGTGCAAAAAAGTAGAGAGGGTTACGAAAAAAACTGGATGCACTTCGTGTACAAAATGAACAATCTCTTTCGAAGTATCAGGGTTTCAGACGAAAACTCATCTGTTACAAAGGCATTTCATTTTTTAAATAACCTAAGCATTACCAAATTGAATATAATGATAAAACACAATAATATTAAACATAAGAAAAAAGAATCACTGATTTTTTTTCAAAGTTAAGTTATTCACAAACTAGCGATTCACACAAATTTCAAATAATTCAAAATTTAAACTATTCAAATTTGAAAAGTACCGACACTAACAGAAAGTTTGTAATTTTTTGTACCTAAAGAAAAAATATTCAGAAATAAACTCTAAATACAACTCAAAAATAAATAAAACAAAAATAAATAAAGCAAAAAAATAAAGAAAATAAAAAAGCCCGCCTACTGGGCCAAAGCGGCCTGCATACGACTAGAAACACAACATTCTGTTGGTCCAGGATGCAGGCCCGCAAAGGCCCAGTAGGCCCACAGGGCAGCACCGAACAGGTAGGCCTAGTAGGCCTGCTTAGGAGAGGAGCTCGAGAGAGCTATCGCACTGGGGCTTATAAACCAGTGCGGTAGCCCCTCAACTAGCGAGGTGGGACTAAACTTGCCGCACCGCACTGCGCCAGCGCACCCCCTTTAGTACCGGGTGGTGGCTGCAACCGGTACTAAAGAGGGGGGTCTTTAGTACCGGTTGGTGCTACGACCCGGTACTAAAGGTTAGCACTTCCCGCCGCTTGGCCTGGCCAAAACAGACCTTTAGTACCGGTTGGTGGCTCCAACCGGTACTAAAGGTCCATCCTATATATACAACACTTGCAAAAAATTCAGTTTCCCTCTCTGTTTCTTCTCTCCGTCGACGACATGCGCCGCCTGCCCCGACCGACGCCGTCGCCGCCCCGGCCGTCCCTGTCCCCGTCGTCCCTGTCGCCGCGCCCCGCCCCGTCGCCGCGCCCTGCCCCGTCGCCGCGCCCCGCCCCGTCGTCGCCGTCCCGTCCCGTCGTCGCCGCCCCGTTCCATCGCCCCGTCGTCGCCGCCCCGTCCCGTCGCCCCGTCGTCGCTGCCCCGTCCCGTCACCCCGTCATCGCCGCCCCGTCGTCGCCTTGCCGGTGAGCTCACCCCGGCCGCCATGTCCACACACAAACACATGTACACACTACACACACACATTATAGAATTTTAGTTATATAATTTTTTTTATTTTTTAGTTATAGAAATGTTAGAAATGATTCTGTTTTGTAGTTATAGAAATACTTTTAGAAATGTTAGTTATATATAAATGTTATAAAATTTTCCTGTTTTTTAGTTATAGAAATATTAGAAATGTTATAATTTTTTCTGTTTTTTAGTTATAGAAATATTTATAGAAATGTTAGCAATTTTTCTATTTTTTAGTTATAGAAATATTAGAAATGTTATAGAAATGTTAGTTATATAATCAGAAATGTTAGAAATTTTAGAATTAGTTTTAGTTAGATGAATTAGATTAATGTCAAATTGTTAGAATTTGCATATAGAATGTTAGATTAATGTTACTTTTTGCGGGCATATAGTATTTGTTCTCGACGATATGCCCGGCCCGCATCCTCGCCGTCGACCCGTTCGTGACGACGTCATGATTCAGAGGACCCATGTCCGGGACTGGGCTACGTCGGGCTGGCACTGGGAGGTGCTACCTGGAGGGGCGCGCCACTTGGTGAGGAACCCGGCCTCGGGTCCCGTCATCGACCCTGATCTCCTTTGGTGGCGTTCGCGTGGGCCACATTCGGTGCAGAGGCAGCCGACCCTGCCGGAGGTGGTGCGTCGCCGTGTCAGGGAGGAAGACGAGCACGTCCATCGCTACATGGCTGCTATGGACGATGTCAGGTTCTTTACTACTTGGCAGGTTCTTTGGGCAGATGACCGGAGATATGATCCTGTGATGGTTCCTTCTCTTTGGGTGTCCACCGCCCGCGCCCCAGGAACCGCGAGTGGCGCCCTAGATTCTTCTGTAGTACTCGATCTTTATTAGGTACCTAGCCAGTGATGTATTCGATATATAATATTCGAGACTATGTATTCGAGATTATATATATTATTCGAGAATGATGTATTCGAGATTATATATTAATCGAGACGATGCATATATATTATGTACTATATGATTCAGTTTTTCCTTATTGATTGCATCCATGCATTGTAATTTGAATACTAAATTGTTCTATATTTCTTCTATATTAGTTAAGTAAAAGCTATGACGGATAATACCGGCAGAGATAGAGAAGAGGAATTGTTCGACATCATACGCAGCCTTGGCAGGCTAGATGATCTGAATGAAGCAGATGACGGCTCGCAATATCTGAACAATACCGGAGAGGGTGATGAAAAGATATTCGATCTCGACGACCGAGCTAATGAAGTCCTGAACTATGATTCTGATTATGATGACACAAACAATGTTTATGATGACATAGAGAATGCTGATCTTCAAATAACAAAGACTACCGGCGAGGTATATATTTATATAAGTAGGCATCTGGTGATCATCACATGTTTTATTTTATTTGAAGATATATTAACGAATCGATCTTCCTTCTTTCAGCCCTCCGGATCGAGCAAATCTGCTTCTACAGAAAACAAGACAAAGCGAGGCCCGGGCAAAAAGTTGAAGGACGGTGTAAAGTACAACATCGATTCTGTCAAACCTAATGGCGAACCCCAATCACCTAAGAACATTGCGAACAAGTGGACTCGTCAGTGCGGAGTTCTTGTGAAGGACATACTCCCGATCTCCATTCAAGAATGGAAAGAGCCAAAAACTAAACGTCCAGGTGTTACTTGGGTCGACGACAGAGCAAAAGAAACCCTTTGGGATTCTCTGATGGAACATTTCACCCTACCAGATTATTTCACTAAAGCAGATGTGGACAAAGTCAAGGGCGCTGCTCTTAAGAAGATGGCAATTGCATTCAACACCCATAAGAAAACTGTATGGGCCAACTACCTCGCTGCAGAAAGGAAGACTCCAGAATTCACAGGAACACTGGAGAAGCAAAGAGAACACTAGGACGATTTCGTGAAATTCAAGGATTCAGAAATATCTAAGGAACGATCGATAAAAAACAAGGCCAATGCCGCAAAAAAGACGCAGTTCCATAGGCTGGGTCCATGTGGCTACGCGGTGGGAATGCCTAAGTGGGATAAGTCTGAGCAAGAGATGAAGGATGCAGGGGTCACTCTGATTACTAGGAGCTAGCCCCCCAGGTGCAGAACTTGGTTCTATGCGCATGGGGGGGCGTTGGACCCGAAGACAGGCCTGGTTTCGCAGAAGGCAAGTCTAAAAGGAGCCGAACAAAAGATACTTGATGCAATAGAAGAAGCTCGAGCGGGGGTGTTCACGCCCAATAGAGAGAACGACGAGCTTACGCGCGCCCTGGGAAATCCCGAACACCCGGGAAGAACACGAGGCATGGGCATTATTCCCTGGTATGAGGGCTTTTCGGACTGGAACGACGACTACAGGTCCCGTGCAAGAAAGAAGATGGAGGAGGAGAATAAGAGGAAGCTGGAGGAGGAGCAGAGGAAGCAGGACGCAGAACACCTTCAAGGCCTAGAAGCAAGGCACGCGGACTTGGCACTCAAATTCCAGCAGCAGCAGCAGCAGCAGATCGACTCACTTAGCCAGGAAAGGGGGTCTCAGCAGTGGCAGTGGCAAGCAGATGATTATCCATCATTGGATAGCACTATCCCATCCATGCCGAGAAGTAGCGTTGGTTCTGCCCCGGGCGACACACAGCTGCTGGATAAATACCCTGTGGATGACATCATAGAGAACACTAACTGTGAGCTACACTCCAAAATGAAGAACATATCCATGAAGGTGGCGGACGGCGTTGCTTTCACAATTACCCCCGAAGCAACCTTCCATTGCATCCTGATTCCAGAGGGCTATGCTCGTGTCATGGTTGATGAAGTGGTGAAGCCATATTCGATGCTAGCACTTGACATTGCTGGAGCTGACGGCGGGCGCACACTGGGAGAGGCCGTACATTGTATCATCCTATGGAGAAAGGATTGCATCATCTTTCCAAGTCCACCGACACCGCATCGTCTGCCGACTCCTCCTTGAAGTCCGCCACCGAGTCAGCAGACTCCCGCTCCTCCAAGTCCACGAACGCATGAGCCGACTCCTCCTCGAAGTCCGTCACCGAGTCAGAAGACTCCCGTTCCTCCAAGTCCACGAACGCGTGAGCCGACTCCTCCTCGAAGTCCGCCACCTCCTCCAAGTCCCCGAACGCGTGAGCAGACTCCTCCTCCTTCATGTCCGGCACAGCGTCAGGCCACTCCTCCTGCTTCAAGTCCGGCACAGCGTCAGCCACGTCAGCCGTCTCCGTCGTCTCAACAATCGCAGAAGATACACGCCGCAACTATGGTGCGTAGCGGTACGAGTCGAGGTAGTACAGGAAGTACAGGTGGAGACAAGCAATATAAATATGGTCCAAGCCTCGCTCCTCTTACTCAGAGGCCTTACGACATGACCGAGGAGCAAAATGCAGCCATAGTGCAGGCCCAAGTGGACGCCCATTTTGGACCGAAACCGGCACCGCCGCCAAAGGAGAAAGTGCCTGAAAAAACGATTGACCACTTCATTCGTATGGATAGAGCACCAGCTCCCATGCCTGTTGACTCAGACTATGAGCGCCAAATCAGGAAGCTACATCGAGCACGGCTACAGAAGAAAGCGAGCTCGAGCTCGAGCCAACAAGCAGCTGGCAAAAAATGAGGGAAAACCGTTCCCCAGCTGGGAGAACAGGCGGTGCAAGCGACCCCCCCGCTTGTTGTGCCAACAACACATGAGAGGAGTACGCGCGCCCAATATTATTGTGGGCAAACCGTTAGCGTTCCCCAGCTGGGCGATGTGGTAATAACGGAGGAGCATATAATGCAGGCTGAAATGCTCAAGATCTCTGTTGAACAACTCCTCAAAATCAAGCCCATGTCTCCGTTTAGAGAATCGGAAATAAAACGAAAATATGTCCGGGGCCAACCTTTGGTCCATCCAGACAAGGTCAAGAACCTCCCAACGAGAATGTATGAATTGCATCAATGGTACATGAACATTACCAAGATTTCCAATCAAGAGTCCCTCATGGTGAATGTCAAGCATGAGCATTACTACCATGAGAAAGCTCTGGCCGTCGAGTATCCAGAACTATGTCAGTTATACAATCTAGACGCACTCGACAAGTCTATCGTCAGTTGCTATTGTCTGTAAGTGATTTCTTTCTGTAATTTAAGTCTCAAGCTAGCTATGTAGTGATAATTTTGATCAATCATTACATGTAATTATCCTTACTATATTCTTTTCTGTGGTATTATATGCAGGATGAAGATGTATGAAATGAAAAAATCTGGACGCTATGGCATTGGGTTCATTGACCCAAATACCATTAATGAGTACATATGGAATCTTCTAGTTTATCAAGCAGGTGTAGAGGAAAGCATGCTAGAGTTCTTGAAGCGCCTCAATACCAATGAAGATATACTACTTTCTTACAACTTTATGTGAGTCACACTGTCTTGTAATACAAATTCTGTTTTTGCTTACTAGCTAGTTATATGTTAATAATTAAGTGTATAAGGTTTACGGTAGTTGATTAATTTTATGCACATGCCCGCTTAATTAAGACATGCAAACGTGTGCGCATGCAGTTGACACTGGATCTTGTTAGACATTAAAGTTGAGGAAGGAAGAGTTGAATTACTGGACTAACTACTTAAAGAAGATAAAGACTACACCGTCGTGAAGGGGATAGTCAACAGGTAATTTCAATCATTATTAACTATATCTCGGCCTATTATTAGTTCGTCATTTCCTGATATGAACTATTTAATAACCCTTTTATTAATTTTCTTTGCCGGCGGGCAGGGCATGGGCAAAGTTCATCAAGGTGACTCTAGGCAAATGGGCAAAAAAGTTGTTTTGGCATCGACCAAAGGTAAGTAATTAAGTAGTACTAGCTAGCTACCATCTCTTTAATTCTTCTTTCAATATCATTAATTAATTATCATGCTTGATTAATCATTATCTAATTCAATTTCATTCTCGTAAAGGCCCTGAAGCAGGCGCCGGGAAATGATCTATGTGCATTCTACGTTTGCGGGAACATTCGCATGATGGCGTCCGAAAGGAGCAGATCTGATAGACAGGACTGAGTACGTTTGTCAGAACACTATTCACACCATTATCGATATCTAGTCACACAACTAATACACATGCATATTGATCTCCTTCTTAACAGTTCATAGAGGTGCGGGATAAGCTGCTACCAGCGGAGCGCATACTAGCACTTCAAGAGGAAATAGCCGGATTTTTGCTCGACCAGGTCATAGATCCCAAAGGAGAATACTATTACCCGCTACCGCCCCCATGAACCATTTGTCATCGTGCTCCGGATGCACCAAGGCAACATAGGAGAAATTGTATATGTATATACATGTGTATGTGTGAATAATTAATGGTATTGGTTGTGAGACATTCGATGATATATATTTATATATATATGCGGTTCTACGTACGAGAAAATCTATTTATATATATGCATAACGTGTACAATTTGTAGTATCGTGAAATACCAGCAAACAAAAAAAAATTGAATGAAAAATAAAGCCAAAACCCCCCCAAACATTTAGTACCGGTTGGTGTTACCAACCGGTACTAATGTCCTACGCGCACACGTACCTGGCTCGTGTCACGTGGTGTCACTTGAACGCCGGTTCGTGACGAACCGGTACTAAAGGGGGGGACCTTTAGTCCCCACTTTTTAGTGCCGGTTAGCAAACCGGCACTAAAGGCCGTTACGAACCGGCACTAAAGGCCGGTTCTGCACTAGTGCTACTCTATTTATCGAGCTTGGTATCAAGAAAGGTTGCCTTTTAACTTTCCCAAATTGCCAAAATGGAGGAATAATTTAGAATCAATGAGCCGCGACACACATTCATTGGAATTAAAGGAATACATTTTTCTCGGATATTTGTTTTTGTTGGGATTAATTTTAAAACCATAGGCAAAGTCGTGCACTAAATTGTTGGAGCTAGATTTTTTGATATTATTCTCTCATCCAAAAAGCAAGATATATCCTGGATCGTATGGCCAACATCCACCAGCTTTCTGGTGATGGATTCCCAATCTTTGCAACTTACTATCTGTAGAGAGTGACATGATGCTCTTAAAATAACTATATGGCTAGCTACTTCACATGTAATAATTAGCTAATTTTCTTTAATATTATGAAGAATGGAGATTTTTAAGGTACACTCAAGACAGCAACAACCCAACATTACCGCATCAAATATGTTGGTGATAGAACCAAGATCATCATGCCCGCAAGAAGTTGGCTGAACCACAACACTAGTAAAAATAATAGTTTTTTCGCTATTTGTTGTGTAAATAAGAGTCAACATCGTTGTACATGCACAATTCAAAGCAAATAGAACTTGCTTAATTTGCTGTAACAAAAAGCTTTGATTCACTAAGCATGCATTATATTTTTCAAAATGATAGAAGGGAAACCTTTTTGGTATCTGCATATGCCTCAACTTTAACTACGAGAGCATACATGTATATGTATGAATGTATGGATGCACATGTGTTTGCATTTTCTCTTTGAATCTTTGAGAGGGAGAAGGTGATGAAGGATGCCAAGGCGATTCACGACGCAAAAGGGCCGAAAAGATAGAAAGATAGATCCCCCACTTCCAGGGGACAGAAATGTTTATTCCTTTCTCCAATGGACCCCCTCCTCACTCCTCTCGGGCTTCAAAATTCCTCTAGTTTTTCCCCCTCCACTCGTATGCACATTATCATCCTCCTTCCCCGCCCCCACACAAAGCTGAATCCTCCTCGGCTGCTATAAGTAGCACTTGTTCTCACACCTTCTTCCTCATCTATCTCACCAGCAGCCAAGATCCTAGTGTATCACGTCGAGCAACATCAATGGCTTCTCTGTCAATGAGCTCGGGGTGGACGCCGAAGCAGAACAAGCTGTTCGAGCAGGCGTTGGCGGTGCACGACAGGGACACACCCGACCGCTGGCACAACATCGCCCGAGCTGTCGGCGGTGGAAAGTCGGCGGACGATGTCAGGCGCTACTACGAGCTACTCGTCCACGACATCGCCCGTATCGAAGCCGGGAAGGTGCCCTTCCCCGCCTACCGTCCCCCATGCCCCGGCCCCGGCCACAACGCCAGCTACGAGGCCGATAGGTACGACCGCCATCGCTGTGTTTCTTATCAGGTATGCATGGGCTTAAGCTGGAGTTAAGCAGGTAATTTGTGTGATCAGATTGAAGCACTTGAAGATCTAGCTAGGCGGTAATCGGGTAATGGGCAAGGGATGATACACACTACACAGATGGACTGAACGAAGAAGCATGTGCGTGCATGGGGGGTACCTTGTAATACTTATAAGCGTGTCCATGGTGTCCATGACTCCATGTCATATGTCAAAGCATACATGCACTAGCGGGCAGAAAAGTCGGCCGATTATGCAGATGCATGCATGTTCATAATACTCTAGTGGCTAGTGGTCTATAAGTATGTACGTGAGATTTACTCACATGGGTTTAACTTATCTCCTATGTATCTAATGTACAATATTAATATTATCCTTATATTATTGTCTGCACATTGTAACCATATGTCCATATCAATGGAGAGATAAATTGATGTTAATGGCTTAATGGCAAATATGTTATACACACACATACTACTAATACAAAGACAAAACAACTGCGGTGTTTTTCACACTTTAATCACATATTTTTTTTTTTGGGGGGGGGGGGGAGCATTTACGGCTTAGCATCTCGTTGAGGTGCCACAATAGAGGCAGTGGAGATCATGAGTATATATGTTAAAATAATATTGTGTCACCAAGGACGGAGAACACGCACCCATTTGATCAAATGGCAGAGCAGAACCGGGAACAAATCACACTACTATAAAGCATCCATATCATGCTAGGGTTGCTAGCTCTCCTCGCATGGGTTCATTGTTGTTGTTGATAGTGGAGCTCCCACGGATATTGGGACACCAGGTCTGGGCCACGGGCCGCCTCCTCCCCTTCCAACCACTGAAATCAATGGTTCCTCTTCCACTCGGTGGAACCGCTCCAACATCCCCTTTGATGATGGTGGAGCCGATTCATGTTGTTGTGCTTGGATTACGCTAGGCAACTGCTTGTTGCTCCTCAAGTGCAAGGGTTTTCAGAGGTAAACTCCCCCCTAGTTGAGAACTGTTGTAGGAATAACTAATTTACCTGGGTCCCACCTGGTCCTATGTGGCAAAATGGTCAAGACGAAAACAAGTCAACAAAATTAAAAAACAAGCCCTTCATGGTCAACAAGTCAGAGGAAAATAAAAAGTAAAAAACAAGGGCATCTGGAATAGAAGAAGAGCTAAAGGGCCCAAGTGAAGAATTGCCCTAGACAGCCAAAGCGCAATCAGGGTAGCTAGAGGGATGGCTCACCATGGACTATAAACCCTCCAATATTGACTAGTCTTCATAGATTAGGGCAACTCCAACGGGAGTCACTAAATCGCTCACCACTGTTTGGACGGGAGGACATTTTCTACCATTCAACAGCGGTCATCCAAATTGTTTGGACCAGTCCCGATGTTCGAAATCCTGCAAACCGACAACATTGGGACCGGTTCAAACAGTTTTGTAGTGTTCATGGACCTGGTAAACAATGAGATCTAGAGACATTCTCAGAGGTGATGACAGCTGGTGTGATCATGCACAACATGATCGTGGAGGATAAGAGGTATGGAGTTCTCCATGGTCTGGATTCTAAAAATTGGGTGATCCTATTCAGCTTCCAGAGCAGAATCCAACTACATTTGAGGATTTTCTCCAAATGCATCATCAAATTCGCAATCAAGGAACTCATGTGAAGCTTGAGAATGATCTGGTTGAGCATCTTTGCGGGTTTTGCATGGACAATTAGAACACGTATCTGACAAAGTTGAATTCAAACATTAACTTTTTTATTTCAAAACTTTATATTTGGGTTGTAATACTCCCTCCTATCCATATTAATTTTCGCTGATTTAGTACAACTACTAAATCAATGACAATTAATATGGATCAGAGAGAGTATTTTTATTTGAAATATTGTTGCATTGGAATATTCCTCTTTCAGTTGCTTACGAATTGTGCTGTTTATATTTGATTATTTGGAGTACTCCGGTTAGGAAAAAACTGGGAGCGGACATTTGGTGCCTACTGTTGGATGGCCTCCACACATTTGGTGAGGTCCATTTTGATGATACGCGTTGGAGTTGCCCTTACCAAACCTGACCTATATATCCTTCCCCACATATCACTCTCATGTGTAGCCTTGGTAATTTATCAAGCCCCATGGGCATGTAACTCAATTTCACTTGAGTAACTCATTCATTGTCACTTGAGTAACTCAAGAGGAGGTGGTTAGAGCTCTGGGAGGGAGATTTAGTCACGAACCAAGGAGTTCTTATGACTCATCTGACGAGGGTGAGCATCATCTGGTATCTATCTGCAAAACGCCATGATATGCCAATATCTTATCCCTGTACCCGGCCAGATCTCATCGGCCACGGCAGGCAGGAGATGCTCACCCTCGTCTCAACCAGTGGCGCTAGCAAGCTAGCAGAATCGCCAGGCTGCACTAGTTATGGAGCCAGCCTTTGACCAGCTTGGCTGCTGCAGCTGCCCAAGGTTCTAATGTGTGCAAGTTGCATAACATGCATATGCAGCTAGCTAGTGGCCGGCCATTCCTCCCTGCAACTTTTTGGTTACAGACCAACAAGGGCTTTTGCCTAGTTATTACAAGTTGAACGCGGATTCAGCACGACGATGTGTCGCCGTTGACAGCGACTTGAATACCTGATCACCGGTGATGCTAACGATTCCGTTCCTTCGCAGCTATGTGCAAAAGTTGAGAATCAGCCAATTCTATTCGCTTCCGCACATAGACGTGGGATATGTTCCTGCCCGTGGCTAACAGAATCTAGGTTGTGCCCTTGACACCGGAGGAGAGCAGGACATCTCTAGCACCCGTCCCCCGTCCCCCGTGCCGCTCCCGCGAGCGGCCCGGGAGGAACCCTAAATCGCGCTGCCGCCAGCCCTCCCGCCCCGCCTCCCCAGTCCCTCGCCGCCGCCAAGGGACGCCGCCGGGCAAAGCCCGGGCGGGTCGGCGGCGGAGGGGATTCTCCCCTCCTCTCCAGGCTCCAGGCGGCGCGGGACGCCAGATCTGGCACGGAGGCCCTCACGCCGGCATGGTTCGGGTGCCGGCGGCGGGCGGGGGTGGCTCTGGCGAGGCATGGCACGCGCGTGGCTCTCGTCTGGGCGGAGTGGCGCGGCCTTGCTCCGGGTGGCGCGGGGCGTGCCAGCGGCGTCTGGGGTCGGAGGTGGCCTGCTCCGGGCGGCGCGGCGTGGCCCTGCTTGGCTTGGCGCGGCCTCGTTCGGCCTGTGGCGCCGTGGTGGCGCCCTTGGTCAGCGTCGGGTCGGCTGGCCGGTAGCCCTCCTTTGCGCGGATCCGTGGCTCTCAGGCCAGATCTGGCGTGTCGGATGGCTCCCGGTCGGGTGCTGCGGGAGGCTGGTTCACGACGGGATGCTCGACGGCGGTCCCCTGGATCTGCACGAGGGGTGCAGCGGGTGAGTGGGTGTGGGTGGTGCGCTGATTTCGTCGGAGGCGGCAGCGCATGCGCAACCATGGAGGCGGCAGTGATACGTCTTCGTCGTATCTACTTTTCCAAACACTTTTGCTCTTGTTTTGGACTCTAACTTGTATGATTTGAATGGAACTAACCCGGACTGACGTTGTTTTTAGCAGAATTGCCATGGTGTTGTTTTTGTGCAGAAAATAAAGATTCTCGGAATGTCCTGAAACTCCACGGAACACCTTAGAAAAAATAAAGAAAAATCCTCACAAAAGATGAAGACCAGGGGGCCCACACTCTGTCCACGAGGGTGGGGGGCGCCCCCCTGGGCGCGCCCCCTACCTCGTGGGCCCCCTGGTGGCCCTCCGACGCCAACTCCAACTCCATATATTGGCCTTCGGGGAGAAGAAAATCAGATAGAATAAATCATCGCGTTTTACGATACGGAGCCGCCGCCAAGCCCTAATCTCTCTCGGGAGGGCTGATCTGGAGTCCGTTTGGGGCTCCGGAGAGGGGAATTCGTCGCCGTCGTCATCATCAACCATTCTCCATCACCAATTTCATGATGCTCACCGCCGTGCGTGAGTAATTTCATCGTAGGCTTGCTGGACGGTGATGGGTTGGATGAGATTTATCATGTAATCGAGTTAGTTTTGTCAGGGTTTGATCCCTAGTATCCACTATGTTCTGAGATTGATGTTGCTATGACTTTGCTATGCTTAATGCTTGTCATTAGGGCCCGAGTGCCACGATTTCAGATCTGAACCTATTATGTTTTCATGAATATATGTGAGTTCTTGATCCTATCTTGCAAGTCTATAGTCACCTACTATGTGTTATGATCCGGCAACCCCGAAGTGACAATAATCGGGACCACTCCCGATGATGACCATAGTTTGAGGAGTTCATGTATTCACTATGTGCTAATGCTTTGTTCCGGTTCTCTATTAAAAGGAGGTCTTAATATCCCTTAGTTTCCAATAGGACCCCGCTGCCACGGGAGGGTAGGACAAAAGATGTAATGCAAGTTCTTTTCCATAAGCACGTATGACTATATACGAAATACATGCCTACATTACATTGATGAACTGAAGCTAGTTCTGTGTCACCCTATGTTATGACTGTTACATGACGAACCGCATCCGGCATAATTATCCATCGCTAATCCGGTGCCTACGAGTTTTTCATATACTGGTTCTCGCTTATTTACTTTTCTGTTGTTACTGCCACAATCACTACAAAATACCAAAAACATTACTTTTGTTGTCTTTACTTTTGTTACCGTTACCACCACTATCATATTACTTTGCTACTAAACACTTTGCTGCAGATACTAAGTTTCTAGGTGTGGTTGAATTGAAAACTCAACTGCTAATACTTGAGAATATTCTTTGGCTCCCCTTGTGTCGAATCAACAAATTTGGGTTGAATACTCTATCCTCGAAAACTGTTGCGATTCCCTATACTTGTGGGTTATCAAGACCTTTTTCTGGCGCCGTTGCCAGGGAGCATAGTTCTATTCTTTGAGTTACTTGGGATTTATATCTGCTGGACACTATGAAGAACTTGAAAGATGCTAAGACAAAGATTTTACCCTCAACTACGAGGGGAGGTAAGGAACCGCCATCTAGCTCTGCACTAGATTCTCCTTCTGTTATGAGTAAGCTTGCGACGCCTAAACCTATTACTGCTATGAATTCTGATATGTCGCATATTATTGATGATGTCACTTCTGCTATGCATGATACTTATGATGAAACTACTTCCATGCTTGATACTACTGTGCCACTTGGTGAATATCTTGATGAGCAAATTGCTAGGTCTAGAGAAAGATAAATTATTGAGCCTGAACATGATGATGTTAGTGACGATGAACCTATGCCTGCTATTCCTGGGGGTTATCCTTTTGATGCTGAATCTTCTGCAGCTATTTTTGCTTGCCAGGATAGACGTGAACTTAAGAGGTTACTAATTAAATGGAGTAAAGAATCTTTTAGAGGTAGAATGAAACCCGACCCTGCTTTTGCTACTTCACCTATCTGTGTTCCTGATCAGGACTATTATGATTTTTCTGTTGATCTAGATATAATTACTTTGGTTGAGTCCGGTCCTTTTTATGGCTATGAATTTGAAACTGTTGTGGCACATCTAACTAAGTTGAATGATATAGCTGCCCTGTTTACTAATAATGAAGATCACGCTATCATTATTTACTCAAAATATTTCCGTTCTCATTGAAGGGTGATGCTAAGATATGGTATAATTCTCTTGATCCTGGTTGTGTGCAAAGTCCCCAGGATATGATTTATTACTTCTCTGCTAAATATTTCCCTGCTCATAAGAAACAAGCTGCTTTGAGGGAAATATACAATTTTGTGCAATTTGAAGAAGAGAGTCTCCCACAAGCTTGGGGGAGGCTTCTCAAGTTACTTAATGCTTTGCCTGATCATCCTCTTAAGAAACCTGAAATATTTGATATCTTTTATAATGGACTAACTGATGCTTCCAGAGATTACCTGGATAGTTGTGCTAGTTCTCTTTTCAGGGAAAGAACACCGGATGACGCTGAAATTCAATTGAATAATATGTTGGCTAATGAAAATAATTGGGCACCTCCTGAGGCACCTCCCGAGCTACCTCCTAAGCCAGATCCTGAGCCAATTACTGAGCCTATTCCCAAACCAACTCCGAAGAAGAGAGGTGTTCTATTTCTTAGTCCCGAAGATATGCAAGCGGCAAAGAAATCTATGAAAGAAAAAGGTATTAAAGCTGAAGATGTTAAGAATTTACCTCCTATTGAAGAAATACATGGTCTTAATTTACCACCTGTTGAAGAAGTATATGATCTCAATTACTTATTTACTGAAGAACCTCCCGATCTCCCGACACAGGTAGTAAAGGTGAATTCTCTATAGTTATGATAAAGCTGAAGTCCCTCCTACTAAAATTGCTAGCAGTGCTTGGATGAGTTTGATAACTTTATGTTTAAGCAATATGACTTTAATGCTTATTTTGGTAGACAATTAAAACAAGATGCTTATATGATTAAACGCTTGGATGATTATATGGCTGATATTAGAGGTGAACTTAAACTTGTTAGCAAACATGCTTCGATGGTTACCACTCAAGTAGAACAAGTACTTAAAGCTCAAAAAGAAGTGCTTGATGAAATGAATAGTAAGAAGAATGATTATGCTGTTAGAGTGGCTACTAGAACCGGTAGAATGACTCAGGAACCTTTGTATCCTGAAGGCCACCCTAAGAGAATCGAGCAAGATTCCCAGAGAAATGATATTGATGTACCTAGTTCTTCTAAAAAGAAGAAAAAGAAAAATGATAGGACTTTGCAAACTTCTAGTGAACCTATTGCTGATCCACCTGACAATCCAAATGATATTTCTATTTATGATGCTGAAACACAATCAGGTGATGAACGTGAACCTAGTGATAATGTTAATGATAATGTTCATGTTGATTCTCAACCTAGTAATGATAATGATGTAGAAGTTGAACCTGCTGTTGATCTTGATAACCCACAATCAAGGAATCAATGCTATGATAAAAGAGACTTCGTTGCTAGGAAACATGGTAAAGAAAGGGAACCATGGGTTCAAAAATCCATGCCTTTTCCCCCTAAACCATCCAAGAAAAAGGATGATGAGGATTTTGAGCGCTTTGCTGAAATGATTAGACCTATCTTTTTGCGTATGCGATTAACTGATGTGCTCAAAACAAACCCTTATTCTAAGTATATGAAGGATATTATTACTAATAAAAGAAAGATACCTGAAGCTGAAATTTCCACCATGGTTGCTAATTATACTTTTAAGGGTGGAGTACAAAAGAAACTTGGAGATCCCGGAGTACCTACCATACCATGCTCCATTAAGAGAAATTATGTTGAAACTGCTTTATGTGATCTTGGAGCCGGTGTTAGTGTTATGCCTCTCTCTTTATATCGTAGACTTGACTTGAATAAGTTGACACCTACTGAAATATCTTTGCAAATGGCTGATAAATCAACTGCTATACCTGTCGGTATTTGTGAGGATGTGCCTGTTGTGGTTGCAAACGTTACTATTTTAACGGACTTTGTTATTCTTGATATTCCTGAGGATGATAGTATGTCTATTATTCTTGGAAGACCTTTTCTTAATACTGCAGGGGCTGTTATTGATTGCAACAAAGGCAATGTCACGTTTCATGTTAATGGCAATGAACACATGGTACACTTTCCGAGGAAACAACCTCAAGTTTATAGTATCAACTCTATTGAAAAAGTTCCATCGAGTATATTTGGAGGTTTTGAATTTCCTCTTCCTACTGTCAAGAAAAAGTATGATATACTTATTGTTGGGGATGTTCATGTCCCCGTTGAGGTAACTTAGTGTCATTCGAAATTTCTCCGGTTCTGTGTTAATCGGAATGAGTTCGTTAACAAGACTTGATCAACCTTGTTAGTGGATTCATTTTAATGATCACGAGATGGATGAAACTAGAAGCACAACCTTCTGTACCCTCTTTATATTTTCTGTTATTTAGTAGAAATAAGTAAAATAGTATTTTTCTGTCAGTCTCCTGACTTATCCGCTCAATATAAAAATATCCCGAAAATAAAAGTCCTCAGAATGCCATGCCAATTTAATATGATTTTTTGGGAATATTTAAGAATTTACTGTGCAAAAATCACCGCGGGGGGAGCTGCCACCTGGCCACAAGGGTGGAGGGCGCACCCCCCTGCCTCATGGGCCCATGGTGGTCCTCCTCCACTTATTCCTGCACCAATCTTCTTCCTCTGTCTCACACAAACACGAAAAACCAACTCAAGCACGAGTTTCAGCCCCCGTTGCTGCGATTTTTGATCTCCTTGCTCAAAGCACCTCTCACAAAACTGCTTGGGGAGATTGTTCCTTGGTATGTGACTCCTCCATTGGTCCAATTAGTTTTTGTTCTAGTGCTTTATTCATTGCAAATTTGTGCTGCATAGGTGACCATGTTCTTGAGCTTGCATGTCAAATTTATATGGTTCCAAGTAGTTCCAATGCTTTATATAGGCTCTAGGCACTTGTAGGAGTTGTTGCTATCAATGTTATTGAAGTTGGTTCACTTTTATTTGAAGTTACTAAAATTTTCAGAAATTTTTCAGAGGAAACAATATGTTTAGGAGGATGTTCCAAGGTGGCCCTTCAAGGAAGCAAGGTCACAGGCTTGCAATATGTGATGTTGACGAGGATCCACTAAGAGACGCTCCTGTGAGGCCCTGTGAATGGCTGTCGGAAAATTTTATGAATCAAGTGGAAATCAAAGAAGAATTTAGCGCATGTTTGAGTAACGCCGGTCTTGAGGACTTTGAAGCTGACAAATGCCCCCAGTATCATGATCTCACAAGTTCATTTGTGAGGAGGTTTGAGTTTTCAACTTCGCGAAATTCTCTTTCAGTCATGTTTGACCTTTATGACAAATCTTATACCATGGACTTAGAGGATTTTACTTCTGCTTGCAAACTTCCATCTTGGGTAATGTCAGGGATCCCCCTAAATCTAAATATAGAGACTTTCTTGCTAAAATAATTGTGGGGGAATCTAGAGACATAACACAAGCCACTTTAGGGAGCATTCATTTTTTCGCTATACATTATTTTGCTCTCTTTATAGGTAGATGTATTAATGCTAAGGATGAAGTATGTCACTTATGTGTTCCTGATCTCAGCATTCTCAGAAGTGCTGTATTAGGAGACCAAGCTTATCATTTGGGAGCCATCGTAGCTCGCAGGTTGCATCAGAATAGACATAACGGGGATTTCTTTGGAAGAATTTATGCAACCCGCTTAGCTTATTTTCTTGAGATAGACATTCGTGAGGGTGATATGGAGCTACCTCCTTCTTATTTAGATTTTGATTCTATGTTTCTCACCGGTTTGTTGAGAGGACAGAGCCACCTCTCTAGTATCGACTAATCTTTAGCAAGCGTCATGTGGTCCATATTGCTCTTCTTGCTCCTGCCTTCTTTGATTTTCAGACAAAAGGAAGATATGTTATTACCAGAGAGGAGGCAGATGAGTACGAGAGGAGAGCGGAGGCAGCTAGACGCCACACTGCTGCTCAGGAGGCTATAGCCGCTGCGTCACAGTATGACCCCAGCTTCACTTACGGGTATCCGCCAGGCCATCCCTGGCAATAGACCAACTTAGGCCAAAAGCCTAAGCTTGGGGGAGTACGTATTTCCCACCGACATTACATTCATGTTCACACACACTCATTGCTAGATGTCAGTGTTCATACTCTTTCACTATAATATCCAATCTAGTTTATTTCCCTTTCCTGCTTTCTTCTTGTGTGTTTAATAAACCTTAAGAAAACCAAAAAAATTAGTAGTAGTTTATTTCTTTGTTGTAGTAATTAAAACGGAAAACTCAAAAATATTTCCCGTTCTTCTTTTGTTTGTTGGGAGCTTTCCCATGTAAATAGTTTCTTTTTCTTTTCTTTTCTTTGGGGGTCGAGAAGACCATATTGAAAATGCTTAGTGGCTCATATTTGCATGAATGATTATTTAACGTAGAGCCCATATTACTTGTCTTCTCTCTTGAGTTGAATGTTTACAGATTCCAGCTTAGCCCAATGCACGTGCACTCTTATTATTATATACTTCGTTCGGTCGTGCAAGTGAAAGGCAATAATGACGATATATGATGGACTTATTGGGATGAGAAAAGCTGGTATGAACTCGACCTCTCTTGTTTTTGTAAATATGATGATTCATCGTTCTTGATTCAGCTATTATGAAGTAAACATATTTGCAATGACATTTAGAGATTATAGTTGATTGTGCCATGCTTGATTAGCTATGAGTTATAATGGTTTACCTTGCGTGTCAATATGCTATTAGAATGATTATGATGTGGTATGATGGGATGGTATCCTCCTTTAAATTAATTCAGTGACTAGACTTGGCACATGTTCGCGCATGTAGTTGAATCAAATCAACATAGCCTTCATGATATTTATGTTCATTGTGGATTATATCCTACTCATGCTTGTATTCAGTGTAAATTAATTTTGATGCATATTTACGACTGTTGTCGCTCTCCTAGTTGGTCGCTTCCCAGTCTTTTGCTAGCCTTCACCTGTACTAAGCGGGAATACTGCTTGTGCATCCAAACTCCTTAAACCCCAAAGTTATTCCATATGAGTCCACTATACCTTTCTATATGCGGTATTTACCTGCCGTTCCAAGTAAATTAGTATGTGCCAAACTCCAAACCTTCAAATGAAATTCTGTTTTGTATACTCGAGCAGCTCATGTTTCAACTAGGGCTGCCCTTATCTTCCATGTTAGGCGGTTATTCTCAAGAGGAGTGGACTCCGCTCCTCATTCACGAGAAAAATGGCTGGTCACCGGGATGCCCAGTCCCATGTTTTTTACAACCTAAATCAAAATAATTGCAAACAAAACTCCCCTTGGGGCCCGTTGAATGTTGGAGGGACTCGTTGTTTCGAGCAAGTCATGGATTGATGCTTGTGGAGGAAGGGGAGTATAAAATTTACCATTCTGTTTGGGAACCGCCTATAATTTGTTTAGCATGGAAGATATCGTCATCTCATAGTTGTTGCGTTGACAACAAAAGTATGTCGCTCAAAATGTTATTCAATCTCTATTTTAAAACCGAGCTCTGGCACCTCTACAAATCCCTGCTTCCCTCTGCAAAGGGCCAATCTATTTACTTTTATGTTGAGTCATCATCCTTCTTATTAAAAAGCACCCGCTGGAGAGCGCACTGTCGTTTGCATTCATTATTATTGGTTTATATTGGGTATGACTTGACTGGATCTCTTTTACCATGAATTACAATATTTAGTCAGTCCTTGATCTTTGAAGGTGCTCTGCATTTATGTTTTGCGGTCTCAGAAAGGGCTAGCGAGATACCATTTTGTTATATCATGTTATAATTATTTTGAGAAAGTGTTGTCATCCGAGTTTTGTTATTATAGCTCGCTAGCTGATTATGCCATTGATATGAGTAATTATGAGACCTTTGTGTTATTGTGAGAATGGTTAGTTCATGATATTTGATGAAACTTGAATGCTGGCTTTTCATGTTTACCACAACAAGAGCAAATAGAGTTTGTAAAAGTTTTTCTTTTTCTCTTTCAGTTTGTCAACTGAATTGCTTGAGGACAAGCAAGGGTTTAAGCTTGGGGGAGTTGATACGTCTTTGTCGTATCTACTTTTCCAAACACTTTTTTCCCTTGTTTTGGACTCTAACTTGTATGATTTGAATGGAACTAACCCGGACTGACGCTGTTTTCAGCAGAATTGCCATGGTGTTGTTTTTGTGCAGAAAAATAAAGATTCTCGGAATGTCCTGAAACTCCACGGAACACCTTAGAAAAAATAAAGAAAAATCCTCGCAAAAGATGAAGACCAGGGGACCCACACCCTGTCCACGAGGGTGGGGGGCGCCCCCTGGGCGCGCCCCCTACCTCGTGGGCCCCCTGGTGGCCCTCCGACGCCAACTCCAACTCCATATATTGGCCTTCGGGGAGAAAAAAAACAGAGAGAAGAAATCATCGCATTTTATGATACGGAGCCGCCGCCAATCCCTAATCTCTCTCAGGAGGGCTGATCTGGAGTCCGTTCGGGGCTCCGGAGAGGGGAATTCGTCGCCGTCGTCATCATCAACCATCCTCCATCACCAATTTCATGATGCTCACTGCCGTGCGTGAGTAATTCCATTGTAGGCTTGCTGGACGGTGATGGGTTGGATGAGATTTATCATGTAATCGAGTTAGTTTTGTTAGGGTTTGATCCCTAGTATCCACTATGTTCTGAGATTGATGTTGCTATGACTTTGCTATGCTTAATGCTTGTCACTAGGGCCCGAGTGCCATGATTTCAGATCTGAACCTATTATGTTTTCATGAATATATGTGAGTTCTTGATCCTATCTTGCAAGTCTATAGTCACCTACTATGTGTTATGATCCGGCAACCCCGAAGTGACAATAATCGGGACCACTCCCGATGATGACCATAGTTTGAGGAGTTCATGTATTCACTATGTGCTAATGCTTTTTTCCGGTTCTCTATTAAAAGCAGGCCTTAATATCCCTTAGTTTCCAATAGGACCCCGCTGCCATGGGAGGGTAGGACAAAAGATGTCATGCAAGTTCTTTTCCATAAGCACGTATGACTATATTTGGAATACATGCATACATTACATTGATGAACTGGAGCTAGTTCTGTGTCACCCTATGTTATAACTGTTACATGACGAACCACATCCGGCATAATTATCCATCATTGATCCGGTGCCTACGAGTTTTCTATATACTAGTTCTCGCTTATTTACTTTTCCGTTGTTACTGCCACAATCACTACAAAATACCAAAAACATTACTTTTGCTGTCTTTACTTTTGTTACCGTTACCACCACTATCATATTACTTTGCTACTAAACACTTTGCTGCAGATACTAAGTTTCCAGGTGTGGTTGAATTGACAACTCAGCTGCTAATACTTGAGAATATTCTTTGGCTGCCCTTGTGTCGAATCAACAAATTTGGGTTGAATACTCTACCCTCGAAAACTATTGCGATCCCCTATACTTGTGGGTTATCAGGCAGCGCTGCGAGGCTCGGCTAGGCAGGGCCTGGCGAGCAGCGGGCGCCCGACCACCTACGTGTGAGGTACCGGCGGTGATGCCTCGGTGAAGTTGGCGTCGAAGTGTGGCTGATGGTGCATGTTAGGTCCATCTGTGTGGTAGTCCCTAGGTGCGGGTGAAGGCCATCGCGACGGATCTGGTCCCCACATCGATTGGTGGTTGCTCCGGTTCCTGGTGTGCTGAAGGTGGTGGCTTGAGGCGTGCTTCCTCGGCAGTGATGTGTGGCTCCGACTGCATGTGGCTGCAGTGTTGGCGGTATGAGGCATCTTTCGGGGCTGGCCGGAAGCTTTGTGGCATGGAAATGTGCAATGCTACGGATGAAAATTCTGTTCGACCTTGGTCGGACCGGCGTCGATGGCACCCGTGGGTGTCATTCCCCTTCCTGGAGGCGTCGCCGAGTGTAGCGCCATTGTTCACGGTGCCTTGTATCGGCAACCATCTCCGGGGCGAAAGCCTTGATTCGTAGGATCGGCACGATGGCGGCGTCTTTCTGACGCTATTTCTTTGTTGGGAGCTTGGTGCTTAGAGATAAGAGGCCCTATGTTGTGCTCCTCCGGCGTGCACCGCTGCCCGGATCGTTCTTCTCTGGCGCTATGTACGGTCGTTGCTGGCTCTTCCTAGGAAGCTGGAGTTACTGTTCTTCGATGATCACCGGCGTCGGTCGAGACGCGCGAGGATATCGGTTTTGGGTAGGCTCTTGTTTGTCGTAGTCTGTAGTCGCGTGTGGTGTCGTGGTTCTAAGTCTGACAGTAGAATGGGGGGTAGGTATGGAGAGGCAAGATCCTAGCTATGGAGCAGTTGTGCACACAAGTGTTTTACGAGTTCAAGCCCTTCTCGGTGGAAGTAACAGCCCTACGTCTCGGAGCCTGGAGGCGGTGGACTGGATTATGTGTGTGAGAGTTACAGGGGTGCGAACCCTTCTACCAGTGGAGGGGGGTGGCTTATATAGAGGACGCCAAGACCCCAGCCAGTCCACGTAGCAGAGGGTTAAAGTACATTAAGGTCTGGCGTTATTGGTAACGCCCTACATAAAGTGCCATCATGACCATTAAGACTACTTAATTACAGACCGTTTGGATACAGAGTGGATCTTGAACTCCTGGTGGTCGAGTGAGTCTTCATGGTCGAGTGTCTTCAGGTTCGTCGAGTGTCTTCTAGTCCGTCGAGTGAAGTCCCTCTTAGTCGACTGGAAGACAGCTTCTTCTGAAAGATGTCCTTGGGGAGGGTACCTTGGACAGAGTCATGACCCTACCCTAGGTACATGACTTCATCAGTAGCCCCCGAATGGATCGAGGTTTGAGTGAGGAAGGAGTTGACAATCTTTCCGACCTGCTTTTTGGTGTTGTAAAGGTGTTTTGCCTTGGATCAATGACTTTCAAGTGAGAGTGTCAACTTTCGTTCAGTCGCCTTGATCCATTCTTTATTTTTGTCGAGTGAACTTTATGAACCTGGAGATTTCCGAGCGATGGATCGCAAGAGATCTTCCGTCTGACAAGTTGCTCTGTGGTTAGCGGATTTAGTGGGATCCGAAATTTTGGGAAGCGCGCGAAGCGGAGAAGACCGCGGTACTCGGATGGGATAAGGCAGGGACGCCTCGATTCCCGCGCCGCCTTTTTCGCCACGTATCGCCTGCGCGACTGTTTTGGGATTTGACAGGATCGCCTGGGCCTACCTGTCGGTCACTCGGAAGTGACTCAATATAAGGAAACCGACAGAGGTTTTTTGAACAGTGCCTCCTCATTTTCTCCTCCCTCGCCTCCAGATTCATCCGCTGCGCCCACCAACTACCCGACGCCGCTGCTCCGTTCCAGCCTCATTGGCGACAATGGTGAAAGAGAAGACATCGGCTTTGGAGCAGGCGAAGAAGGCGACGGCGGCGGCGAAGGTGAAGGGAAGAGCGACCAGTCGAGGGGGATCCTCGTCGCGGTCCCGTTTGCCGCAAGGTTGGATCTAGGGTGATTGGATCCGCTCGACCATCACCCAAAAGGATCTCGACGACCTGGCCGACGAAGGCCTGATTGCGCACGGGGCGGCGAGGCTCCCGGGGATGGAGTGGCAACCACAGCCTCAGGAGGGTGAGTGTGTCCTCTTGGCGACTCATGTAGATCGAGGGTTCTCTCTGCCACTGCACCTTTTCTTTTGAGGGTTTTTGATTTTCTTTGGAGCTCAGCTTCACCACTTTACCCCCAATTCCATTGCCTATCTCGCCGCCTTTGTATCTTTGTGTGAAAACTTCTTGGGTTGTCGGCCGCACTGGGGCCTCTTCAAACACATATTCACTTGTCGTTCTCAGACGGTGAAAAAGGCCAGCCCCAATGACGAGAGAACTCAGGTAATCCAGATGTGTGGGGGTCTCGGGGTCCAGATGAGGAGTAAGAGAGCTTTCCCAGCTATGACCCTTCCCGAGTCAGTCAGAGGGTGGCAGTCGACCTGGTTCTACTGCCAAGACCAGTCGACGCCAGGGCAGTCGACTGGGCTCCCTCCCTTCTCTATGAGTCGAGTGAACAAGCCATCCTCTCTGAAAGTAGTTCCGGAGGAGAAGGCTTAGGTTAAAATGTTGATGGAGCGAGTAGTCCAATTGATTCGCGACGGTGTGACTGGCATGGACCTTCTGGAGGTTTTCCTTCGGCGGCGCATCCAACCGCTCCAGTACCGGGGCCACCCGATGTGGTTGTACTCTGGTACTGAAGACACCAGTCGGGTCCACCCAGAGGAGGTTGATGATGCCACACTGGAGAGGTGGATGACTGCCATTACGGGGAACAAGGACAACCCTCATGGAGCCAGGAGGATCCCGCCACTCGACCACTCTTATGAGGCGGACAAGGTACGACCACTTTTCTCCGATTGCCCCGTCCGTTCTGTTTCATCGTAGATCAGTCGATTGACTTTTGTCTTGCTTGTTGTCTTTCAGGAAACCACCGAGTTGTACTCGATGCCCAACGGGGCGCAAGCACAGGCCGAAGAGGAGGAAGGAAGCGGAGGCGAAAGACAAGAGGAGTGAGAGTCGGACGCCGATGAGGGTGATGAAGATGCAGGCTCCGATGAGGAGGAAGAGGAGGAGGAAGAGGAGGAGGAAGTTGCGCCTCCTCGTTCCGAAAGGAGGTCCAAGCTCGCCCACGACCCTGCGGCCGAACGTGGCACGGGAGTCGTGCCTGCTGGGCGGTCGACGAAACGTCCTCGGACAACTTCACCGGCGCCGACTGAAAAGGCGTCGAAGCAACCCCGAGCGGCCCCGACGAAACCGGCGAAGGCCTTACCGAAGATGAGGATGGAGATTCCGACTGTTTCTGGGTAATGGCATAACTCATGTCTTTCATTCTTGGTCGACTCAACCGCTGACCGACTGATATTTGAAATCGCAGTGCTTCTACTTCCGAGACTTCAACCAGGCATGAGGATCAAGAAATGGAAGATGCTGCTACTTCTCATCCTGGTATGATCTTCGCGGTTTTGTCTTTGGTCGATTGAATCTTTATTTTTGACTTTGAACTTCTTCTACAGCTCCACCTAGTGTTGTCATTAATCTCCCTGATGATGATGATGAAGCGCCACTGAGGCAGAGGAGGAGCAGGAAGGCGACTGTTGGCAAGGCTGCTCAGGTTGTGTCAGCACCTGGACCACAGATTCCAGAGGGGAGCAACGTTGCTTGGGCTACCGTGTCCTTTGCGGAGCCGTTGACGGTTGCCCGCCCTTCGTCGTCGACTGCTGACCCGCCTTATTTCTTCTCCACCTACCACGTCCTGGAGGACCAAGCAAGCGCTGCCAAGGAAGCCATACGCCAGGCCGGGATTGTGATGGAGCAGGTGAAGGCGATCCGAACCGCCAGCCAAGCAGCTTATGACGCGAGTTCAGCTCTCCAGAGTAATGTCCAGGTTAGTTAAACATCGACTGGAAATCTTGATGTTTGTCATGCACCCACTGGGTGTGTCAATTCTATGGTGGACTGCTGGCAGTCGACTGTAGTCGTTGTGTCTTGAGATTTCTCACTTTACTTGTTTCACTCGAGCATGGTCGAGTGGAACAATAAAACTGGTGGGGGCACGCTGAGTGCACCCACTGGGTGTAGTCCCCGAGACCGTGGTCGACTGCTTGTAGTCGGCTATGGTCTGAATTTTTTTATTTTTTACTGCTGACAGTTAACTGCTTCCGGTCAACTGATCGACTCTGAGTCTAGCTGATAGAACTAGTGGGGGCACGCTGAGTGCACCCACTGGGTGTAGTCCCCGAGACTATAGTTGAATGTTTAGATTCAGCTGTAGTCTTAGAAATACTACGTTTTTTCTTTTAGTCACTCGGAAGTGATCTATCGTTGATGTCTGTCGACTGAACTTTCACAGAAATCTTGTGACCTTGTTTCTCGTTATACCGAATTGGAGAACAAGCATATCCAGCTTGAACTTGACCAGAAGCTTGTCCAAGAGAACTTTACGAAGTCGAAGGAGGAGGCAAAAGGTATGTTTGGTGAGAATCTTGAAGACTGTCTTTGCTTCTTGCCTGTCTCCGAGTCTGATCTTATTGTGATTTTCGCAGAAAAACTGAGGGATGCTCTGAAGAAGAAGGATCTTGACCTCGCCGAGGCGCAGAAAGTGGCTTCGGACAAGACAAAACTTGCAGAAGAAAAGTTGGCTTCTGTTAACAGACTTGAAGAGGAAAACACTAATCTGAAAGCTGCTATCTACGTGGCCAACCAAGAAGTCACTCGACTGAAGAACGCCAATTTGGTCCTGAGCGACAAAGCTGGCGACCTGGCGTGAAAGAAGAATGACTTGGAGGTTTATCTGGGAGGACTCACCAAGAAGCTATTCCTCATGCTCGAAGGTAACTCCTTATCTCCGATTGGTAATTACTGACTTGTTGTAAGGGCATTAGCTTATCCTTGAATCGTGTCCACAGAATTCTGCCAAAACTTTGAAGAGGAGACTAGTCGAGTGGAGACTAGCTTGGATCCCATCAATTCTCCGGTGAAGGATGAAACCGCTATGAACGTGCTCCGCCTCGAGTCTCACGTTGCTGCAGTGGTCGATTACCTTGCAAGACTGAAGGCCACAACATCGCGCATCGACACATCGCTCTGGCCAGAAGAAACACTTCAGAACGACCTTGAGTCGCTGATGACTCGACTCAACGAAGTTCCGAGTTGAGTGCAAGAATGGAAGAAGTCTTCTGCCAGGTGCGGTGCTGACGTCGCTCTGTCTTTGGTCCGCGTCCACTGCAAGGAAGCGAGAGAAGACAAGCTAGTGTCTCTCAAGGTGGCCAACACTAGGAAGCATGACTTCCGTTCTTTCATGGAGACCTTCATTGCGGCTGCCACTCGGATCGCAGATGGGATCGACCTGGACGAGTTTGTTGCGCCTTCCAGCCCTCTGCGGGAGGGGTAAAAAACTTCTATGCTCGATGATTTGAATTTGCCTCGGAATGCTGAGTGATTTTTGTAACCGCCAAACTTTAACAGGCTTGATGCCTGAGCACTTCTGGGTCTGTAGGACGTTATCCGAACTGGATTTGCCGTTGAAATACATTTTCTTCTTTCGGACAACCATCTTCTTTGGGTTGGAATATATACTAGCATCTGTAATGCTCTTTTGCAGGTTGGACTGAAGCACAAATTGCAGTCGACTTGTGCTCGTCATGTTTGGGCGAGTGCTGGGTTGCAACCAAGCCTCCGAGTGAGAAACTTGCTCTCCACTCGGAAGGATTTTAGAAACTTAGGCAAGCGTTGGGCTGCAGCTAAGCCCCCGAGTGGGAGGTTTGCTCTCCACTCGGTAGGATTTTAGAAACTTAGGCAGGCGCTGGGCTGCAGCTAAGTCCCCGAGTGGGAGGTTTGCTCTCCACTCGGTAGGTTTTTTTAGAAACTTAGGCGAGCACTGGGCTGCAGCTAAGCCCCCGAGTGGGAGGTTTGCTCTCCACTCGGTAGGTTTTTTAGAAACTTAGGCGAGCACTGGGCTGCAGCTAAGCCCCCGAGTGGGAGGTTTGCTCTCCACTTGGTAGGTTTTTTAGAAACTTAGGCGAGCACTGGGCTGCAGCTAAGCCCCCGAGTGGGAGGTTTGCTCTCCACTCGGTAGGATTTTCGTGGCACGGCTTTGGAGGAGAAGGTAGAAGTCAACCCGCGCTTCGTCCTCCTTGCGGAACGCACGTTGTGTTTGTGACATAGCTTGGAAGGAGGAAGCAGGGGTTGACCTGCGCCTTGTCCTCCTTGCGAAGCGTACGGTGTCTTTTATTCTTAGGCGAACACTAGGTTGCAGCTAAGCCTCCGAGTGGAAGACTGGCTTATCACTCGGTAGGATTTTCAAAAACTTTGGCGAGCCCTGGGCTGCAACTAAGCCTCCGAGTGGAAGGCTGGCTTACCACTCGATAGGATTTTCGAAAACTTAGGTGAGCACTGGGCTGCAGCTAAGCCCCCGAGTGGAAGGCTGGCTTACCACTCGGTAGGATTTTGTTTTAACTTAGGCGAAACAGATTCGCAGCTAAGCCTCCAAGTGGAAGGCTGGCTTACCACTCGGTAGGATTTTTTTTACAAGCTTAGGCGAAACGGGTTCGCAGCTAAGCCACCCACTGGGGGGACAGATTTATGAGAGCAAAAGCAATAACAATTACCAAGAAAATTATGAAACTCTTGTCTTTGATGAATACACTACAGGAGTACTTTTATTACAACTCATTCGAGTGAAAAACTTAAGTATAAAAAGGGCGGAGTAAGTCCGCGTTCCATGCTCTGGGCTCGTCAATCTGGTGCTCGACATTGTAAAGGCGGTATGCCTCATTATGGAGAACCTTGGTGACGATGAAGGGACCTTCCCAAGTAGGAGCAAGCTTGTGTGGTTTCTGCTGATCCACTCGGAGAACTAAATCTCCCTCCTGGAAAGCTCGACTCTTCACATTTCTGGCATGGAAGCGATGCAAGTCCTGCTGGTAAATGGTCGATCGGATCAAGGCCATCTCTCTTTCTTCTTCTAGAAGGTCGACCGCATCCTGTCGGGCTTGCTCTGCTTCAGCTTCGGTGTAGAGTTCGACTCGGTGTGCGTTGTGAAGCAGGTCACTTGGAAAGACTGCTTTAGCTCTGTAGACCAAGAAGAATGGAGTCCTCCCAGTCGACCGGTTTGGCATGGTCCTTAATCCCCAAAGCACCGACGGAAGTTCGTCGACCCATGCGCCAGCTGCGTGCTTGAGGCCGCGCATCAGTCGGGGTTTCAACCCTTTGAGAATTAAGCCATTTGCTCGTTCTGCTTGCCCATTCGACTGAGGGTGGGCGACTGAAGCATAATCGACTCGTGTACCCTGAGATGCGCAGAAGACTCTGAATTCTTCGGAGTCGAAGTTTGACCCATTGTCTGTGATGATACTGTGGGGAACTCCATATCTGAACACCAACTCCCTGATGAAACTAACGGTAGTGCCGGCATCCAGATTCTTGATGGGTTTAGCCTCAATCCACTTAGTGAACTTGTCGACTGCTACCAATACATGGGTGTAGCCGTTTCTGCCTGTTCTCAGTGGTCCAACCATATCCAACCCCCATATAGCGAAAGGCCAGACGAGTGGAATGGTCTTCAAGGCTAAGGCGGGTTTGTGCGACATATTGGAGTAGAATTGACATCCTTCACACTTGTCGACTATCTCTTTCGCCATCTCATTTGCTCTGGGCCAGTAAAAACCCGCTCGGTATGCTTTAGCCACGATGGTCCGAGAGGACACATGATGGCCACAGGTCCCCGAGTGGATGTCGTTGAGAATCATTCGACCTTCTTCCGGTGTTATGCATTTCTGGCTGACTCCAGTCGCACTTTCTCTGTACAACTGTCCCCTCATGACGGTGAAGGCTTTGGATCGGCGGACGATCTCTCGAGCCTCTTCTTCATTCTCGGGGAGCTCTTTCCTCAGAATATAAGCGATATAGGGCACTGTCCAGTCGGGAGTGATGACCAGAACTTCCATGATTAAGTCGACCACAGCCGGGACCTCGACTTCAGTCGGATCTGTGGCGCTTTTTGGCTGCGGGGCTTCCTCAGTGAAAGGATCTTCTTGAACCGACGGCATGTGAACATGCTGCAAAAACACGCCACTCGGAATGGCTTCCCTCCTAGAACCTATCTTCGCCAAGTCATCGGCTGCTTGATTTTTCAGTCGGGGAACGTGATGGAGCTCTAATCCCTCAAATTTCTTCTCCAGCTTTCTGACTGCATTGCAGTATCCAGTCATGGCTAGGCTTCTGACGTCCCACTCCTTCATCACTTGGTTGACCACTAAGTCCGAGTCGCCGTAGACCATGAGGCGACGGACGCCGAGTGAAATGGCCATACGCAACCCGTACAAGAGTGCCTGCTTCATTGTTGGAGGAATCAAAGTGAATCTGGAGTACATATCTGAGCTTATCTCCTCGGGGGGAAACCAAGACCACTCCGACACCGGAACCATTCAGCATTTTGGAGCCATCGAAGAACATAGTCCAGTGCTCCGAGTGAACTTGGGTCGGTAACTGCTGTTCAGTCCACTCGGCGAGGAAATCTGCTATTGCTTGGGACTTGATAGCTTTCTTTGCCTCAAATCTGATATCTAGGGAAAGAAGTTCAATTGCCCATTTTGCCACTCGACCGGTTGCGTCTCTGTTGTGCAGAATCTCTGATAAGGGGGCGTTGGTGACGACTGTGATAATATGGTCAGAGAAGTAATGTGCAACTTTCTTCGTGGTCATATAAATCCCATATACAAGCTTCTGATAATGAGGGTATCGCTGCTTGGATGGGGTCAGGACTTCGGAAATGTAATATACTGGGCGCTGAACTTTGAAGGCTTTCCCTTCTTCTTCCCGCTCTACCGTAAGTACAGTACTGACGACTTGTCCTGTGGCTGCAATGTAAAGCAGCAAAGGCTCTTTGCTGATTGGAGAAGCAAGCACCGGCTGGGTGGAAAGCAAGGTTTTTAATTCTGCAAACGTTGCGTCAGCTTCAGGAGTCCACTCGAACTTGTCTGACTTCTTCATCAGTCGGTAAAGAGGCAATGCCTTCTCACCGAGACGAGAGATAAATCGATTTAAAGCGGCCAAGCAACCAGTAAGCTTCTGAACATCGTGCACACGCACGGGTCGTTTCATTCGGAGTATTGTGCCTACTTTCTCTGGGGTTGCATCGATTCCTCGTTCGGAAATGAGAAAACCGAGTAATTTTCCACTAGGAACTCAGAATGTGCACTTGGATGGGTTAAGCTTGATATCGTACCTCCTGAGGTTGGCAAATGTTTCAGCGAGGTCAGTCAGCAGGTCGGAACCTTTCCGTGACTTGACCACAATGTCATCCATGTACGCTTCCACATTCCGACCGATTTGAGTGAGCAAACACTTCTGAATCATCCTCATGAACATGGATCCGGCATTCTTGAGGCCGAATGGCATGGTGACATAATAGAAGCACCCGAATAGGGTGATGAAAGCCGTTTTGATCTCATTGGGTCCAAACAGACGGATCTGATGGTACCCGGAATAAGCGTCCAAGAAAGAAAGTCGCTCACATCCCGCAGTCGAGTCGACTATTTGGTCGATGCGGGGAAGAGGAAAATGATCTTTCGGGCAGGCCCGATTGATATGCTTAAAATCGATGCACATGCGAAGCAAATTGTCCTTTTTGGGGACCATGACGACATTGGCGAGCCACTCGGAGTGGTAAATCTCTCGGATAAACTCTGCTGCTAGGAGCCGAGCCACTTCCTCGCCAATGGCCTTCCTTTTCTGGACGGCGGACCGTCGCAGATGTTCCTTCACAGGTTTTGCCTTTGAATCGACTCGTAGACGATGCTCAGCCAGTCCCCTGGGTACACCCGGCATGCCAGAAGGTTTCCATGCAAAGATGTCCCAGTTCTCACAGAGGAACTGGATGAGCTCTTCTTCCTATTTGGGGTCGAGTGTTGTGGGGATATGAGTCGGAGCAGCGTTAGGGTCGGTCGGGTGGATGTGAACGGGTTTTGTCTCACCGGACGACTGAAACGCTGATTCCGTAGCGGGCTTTTTGGCTCGCAACAAATCACCCGGGTCTACATTCCTTTGGTGTTCCTGCCACTCTTCTGCCACCATCTGAGCATCGGCGATCTTTGAGCCTTTTTGGAAGCACTCTTCTGCCTTCTTGCGGTTACCAGTGACTGTGATCACTCCCTTAGGGCCAGGCATCTTTAGTTTGAGGTACACGTAACATGGTCGAGCCATAAAACTTGCATAAGCTGTCCTGCCCAAAATTGCATGATAGGCACTCTGGAAATCCACAACCTCAAATGTCAGCTTCTCTTTGCGGAAATTCTTTGAATCACCAAAAACTACATCAAGAGCAATCTGGCCGAGTGATGCGGCCTTCTTGCCAGGGATGACTCCATAAAAACTCATGTTGCTTGTGCTCACTCTGGACATCAGAATGCCCATCCCTTTCAGCGTCTCAGCATACAGTATATTCAAACTGCTGCCGCCATCCATCAACACTTTGGTCAGTCGAGTGCCTTCAACGATGGGGTCGACCACCAGCGCTTGCCTCCCAGGGGTGGCTATGTGCATGGGGTGGTCAGATTGGTCGAATGTAATGGCGGTCTGAGACCACTTCAGGTAATTGGGTGTTGACAGAGCAGCCATATTCACCTCTCGGTTTATAACTTTCAGTCGGTTTTTGCTCTCAACATCGGCAAAAATCATCAAGGTGGAATTGACCTGCGGATATTCCTCATCACTATCCTCCTTGTCCTCAACCTTGTCCGACTCTTGTTCCTTGTCCTTGGGCTGCTTCCCTTGGAACTGCTGTATCAGGAGTCGACACTGTCGAGTGGTATGCTTCGGGTAAATGAAATTATCATCTTCGTCTTTCTTTGTGTGGATGTGACATGGTAAATCCAACACGTCATTTCCTTCTTTATCTTTTACTTTCTTGGGGTTCCAAGGCCCCTTGGGTTTCCCTTTGAACTTTCCTTGGTTCAGGGCCAAGGCTTCTCCAGGAGCGGCTGGCTCGGCTTTACGCTTTTGCTTCCGACTGGAATTTCTGCCTCCGGTGTCCTGGGCGACTGACTTGTGCTTGCCACTCCGGAGCCGATCCTCTTCCTCACCATTGGCATATTTGGTGGCTATTTCCATCATTCGACTCAGAGACATGTCTCCGGTTCGACCAAATTTCAGGCTTAGCTCTCTGTACTTTACGCCCTCCTTGAAGGCGCAAACTGCTTGGTGATCAGATACATTTTCTACTGTGTGATGCAGTGTGATCCATCTCTGGATGTAATCCCTCAGAGTCTCATTCGACTTCTGTACACAAGATTGCAACTCTGCCAGTCCCGCCGGCCGCTTGCATGTTCCTTAGAACGTCCTGACAAACACTCGGGAGAGGTCCTCCCACGTGTAGATACTGCTGGGTGTCAACTGATTCAACCATGCCCTGGCTGACCCTTCCAACATGAGAGGCAGATGCTTCATGGCCACCTCGTCATTTCCACCGCCGATCTGAACAGCCACTCGGTAGTCTTCAAGCCAAGTATCGGGCTTGGACTCACCGTTGAACTTGCTGACTCCAGTCGCCAACCTGAAGTTGGGAGGAATCACCGCGGCTCTGATGGCTCTGCTGAAACACTCTGGTCCGGAGACGTGCACTCGGCTGCTAGCGGGTACATCTCTGTCATTACCCTCTCTGTAGGCTCTGTTCCGGTCGACCAGACCTTGAACGATGATGGATCTTGCATCAAAGCCTGGTTCCCTGGGGTCGACTGGAATTCTTCGCCCGCCACTATACTGGCGTCTGTCATCCTGCTGTCGAGGCATATATGATCCACCCCTCCGGGGAGGAGTGGGCACTCGATGTCGATCGTTGCGATCGACTCGGTGATCATCTTGCTCATAGTTCCTGTACTGATCGTGTCGGTCGCCATGCCCTTCACGCCTCGGGGGTGATCTGGGGCTATGAGCTGACTGGACAGTATTCGCCACCACGGACCTGCTATGAATCCTGTTTCGCGACTGCGACACAACCGAATTCTGATCTCCAGCTGCCTGGAGGAAATCCCTGATCTGCATCAAGCCTCTGCCAGCCTCTGACTGAGAAGGTTGAATCGACTCTGCTATACGTGTTGCAGCTGCCAAATTCTGGATTGGAGTGCGGTATACCTGAGTCGGAGGTTTAAAGAGTTGGCGTCGACTGGAGTCTGGAATCCGTTGCCGCGCGCGCTCGTCGAGTGCCCGCTGAAGGTTCTCCAGTCGAGTGCGCTCAGCCAGGTTGGCCAAGCACGCGTCCTCTAAGGCGCGAGCCTCAGGGATTTCTCCAACGATCGGAGTATGAAGCGCATCCATGTTCCGGCGGCGAAGCTCTTCCCTCTGCTGCGAGTCGAGGGGCTCGGGGCGGTACTCCTCATGGTCGTGCGATGGGCCGCCTCCTCCGTTGCCTCCCTCCGCGCCAGGAAAGCCGGGGGGAACGTGCGGCCCATTGACCATCAGGACCTCCGCCGCCGGATCACTGCTATCGCATTCGGATGCAGTCTCTGCGGAGCCAGTCGACAGGTCGAACAGGCCGTAGAGAGATTCGTCGGGCTCGATTGCCGCGACTTGGGCAGTGGTCGACTGGCGAGCCACTGCGTGCCTCACCCACCGCTGAATCCTCGACCGACCAGAGCGCTTACGCCGGCGGGAAGCTGGGAGGGAGGATGACACGAAAACCGGCCGATACTGAGTCGACGATTGCCGCAGAAGGACACCGCGGACACATGCTCGAAAGTGCGTAGATCCGTGGACCGGGAGCGCATCCACGTCGAGCGGAGCCTCCTGCAGCCAGGTAGAGTCGTCGACGACGAATGTGAGCGTGCCGAGACAGATCTCGCGGCCCTCAACCAAAACTCCATCTGAAACCATGATGATGGGAATTGAAAAAATTGCAACTTCTCCAACAAGTCGCCAAGACACCTGCCCCACTGTGGGCGCCAACTATCGTGGTTCTAAGTCTGACAGTAGAATGGGGGGTAGGTATGGAGAGGCAAGATCTTAGCTATGGAGCAGTTGTGCACACAAGTGTTTTACGAGTTCAGGCCCTTCTCGGTGGAAGTAACAACCCTACGTCTCGGAGCCCGGAGGCGGTCGACTGGATTATGTGTGTGAGAGTTACAGGGGTGCGAACCCTTCTACCAGTGGAGGGTGGTGGCTTATATAGAGGACGCCAAGACCCCAACGAGTCCACGTAGCAGAGGGTTAAAGTACATTAAGGTCTGGCGTTACTGGTAACGCCCTACATAAAGTGCCATCATGATCATTAAGACTACTTAATTACAGACCGTTTGGATACAGAGTGGATCTTGAACTCCTGGTGGTCGAGTGAGTCTTCATGGTCGAGTGTCTTCAGGTTCGTCGAGTGTCTTCTAGTCCGTCGAGTGAAGTCCCTCTTAGTCGACTGGAAGACGGCTTCTTCTGAAAGATGTCCTTGGGGAGAGTACCTTGGACAGAGTCATGACCCTACCCTAGGTACATGACTTCATCATGTGGTTTCCTTGTTTGTGTCCGGTGTGGAGTTGTGCTACGCTCGCTGTTCGCAGCGAGGTAGATGTGGTTGTATGGTTGTATTTCTCTCCTTCTATAAAGCTAAGGTACGCAATTTGCGTACCCTCGAAAAAAAGAAGATAATTTCGGTTTGAGAGGGAAACATATCAGTTACTTTCAAGAACCAACTTACTGTTTCCATTTATGCTCTTCAACAGGATTTTAGGCTTATGGTATCCGCGAACTATTTATGTGCTCTCGTAACTTGATTTGAGAGGGAAGAGTAGGACCAGAACTTTTGGTCTATGGGTGTATATACACCCTATATGGATTTTTTTAGTAATGAAGTAAAAAGTCAAAAGATATCTTTTTTAATAAACTTGACCTTCCATTGTACTTGTGAAAAAAATTCCACAAAAAGAAAACACCCGGTTGACTTCTTCTAAGAAAACAAAATTTTGTTCAAAATAGTGTGAATAGTGACCTATAATAACAATGAATCTTGTTTTTTCCCCTGAAGTCAGTGCTGGTTTTTTATTCGTAAAAAATTATATACTAGTGCAAAAGGAAGTCAAGTTTATTCTAAAAAAAACATGTAAACTTTTTTTCCAATAAAATCCCCAAATCAGGTGTATATACGTATTTACCGGGAAGAGTATCACTTCTTTTTATAAACAAACTTATCATTCCATCTATGCTTTTCAAATGGACCTTAGACTTCCCTACCCCATGGTAAAACTATATTATTTATGTGTTTTGGTAATTTAATTTTGTGAGAAGGAGGCTTATCACTTTTTCTAGTGTACCAACTTAACATTCCATTTATGCTCTTCGATTGGATCTTAGACTTCCACTTCCCATGGTATCGGAGAATTGTTTATGTATTTCGGTATACGCGTGTGACCTTGTTAAATGAAAATTTGGGCTGTGGAAAAATTATCAAGCGTATGAATTTCTTAGAAAAGAACAAATATTTAGTATTTTTTTCCTTTTTCACAATAGACCTATCTTAAAAACTAAAATAGGAAACATATCAACAAAACTAAGACGTACATGACAATTGTTCGATATGTGTTTCGCACAATGACAATGGTTTAAGCCTTCTCGAAAAATTCTTTCCAAAAAAATAAGAAAAGGTGTACTGGACACTGCAAATGATAGTTTTCTTTGTCATTTACAAGAACGTAAAAAAATTCATTGTTTTATTCATAACCTCTGGCTGCGAGAATTTCTTCTCGTAAGGATTTTGCAAATTTCCTTCAGATTATTTTTGTTTCATAAAGAAGAAGAAGAAGGAGAAGGAGAAGGAGAAGAAAGTGCCTGAACGGAATGATGTATCGTCTGAGGCTGAGGCGACGTTGCCCTGAAGACAATGATGTATCGTCCGGGCAGTTGTTTTCATCATCTGGTATGTCTAAAAGCCAGGATATATTATCTTATCTCTGTAGCCGTCGGTCGAATCGAAAGATCAGCCACGGCAGACAGTAGATACTTATCCTGGTCGCACCCCCACGAACGCAGGCATACACCCCCCCTCCATGCATACGTGCAAAACAGAGCAACGTTCATCAAGCAAGAATCTTCGTGGAGCCACCTCGAGATGGACACTACTGAGCCAAAATGCTATTACTGTATTTATCAATCGCCAGCCCGCAATAATTCTGGAGCCTGCTTTTGACCAGCTTCATTGGAGCTGCTGAAGGTTCTAACATGTGCAAGTTGCATATTTATACATATGCAGATGCAGCTAGTGACTGGTCGGGCATTCCACCCGGTAATATTTTGGGAGAATATATGCTTCTGCTCAAGCCTGTTTGCTACAACTGTTTTTGATCAAAAAAATCAAGTAGCATGTATCACCACCGTCCACCGTCGACAGCCCTGACCTGATAATGATTTCGTTGTCGCTGCTGCATGCCAAAGTTAAGAATCTGCCTTTCGTTTGTGCTTTTGCATATAGGTTTTTTTGTAGTATATATTCTTGGCCATGGATGTCAGAATCCGGCGCGGACGGGAGGAGATAGGCCCAAGTTGGGTTGCATGACAACTTGATTCGAGAGGGTAGCGTACCGTCTTCTGTTTATGAACCCACTCATCATTCCATTTATGTTCTTTCAGTGGATCTTAGGCTTCCACATACCATGGAATCGAAGAACTGTTAATGTATACGTTTCTTCGCTCAGCTGGTGCAGTTGTTTTTGCGTAAGTGATTTCAGTATTCTGTGCTCTACGGTGACATATGCACACCAGAAGAATAACAGACTAACAAGTGAAGTTGTCTAGATGAATAATTTGTAGTACTACACAACAAGGTTTATTAATTTTTGGGTGGTAGCTAAATATTCCACTGGATGCATCTCTTAGAAATTTCATTTTCCCATTTTGGCATTTTCCTATAAATAAACTGAATATATGAGTTCAAATAAAGAAAGTACAACATACCAATGAAACTGAAATGGACACAATCAACTTAGCTCACGGATAAAAACAAAAAGTTACATCGCTATGAAGAGCTACGTGAGTCGTTCACCTCAAGATGTGATAATTTAAAATTGGTAAGCACACTATGTGAGGGTGGAAGCGCGCGGGGGGTGGGGGTGGGGGGGGGGGGGGTGGGGGGGCACTAAGTTGTTATGATGTCCACAAGGTGTTCATCAACCCAACCAGTCCTGATTATGAACGGAAAAAAAAAGCTAGCAATGTCATGAGCCGCTCCGTACACCTCCCTTGGACAATTAGCAAAGACAACTTTCCAATTGCGCCTGAGGTCTCGAAGCAATCCTAAAAAAATAACCGTTAACGTGTTCCACCTTGTGAATTTTTTTTAGATATTTTCCTTTTTCTAATAAGAAAAACAAAAACAAAACTGAACAGAGGACAATCATGGAATAGTCTTTTTCTTGCAGAGCTAATTATTCTCTAATATAGAACCCCCAGTTGTTTCCATCATCTCATATCTTCTAAAGTCGTGATATCTCATCCCTACAACCGCCGCGCCGATGAATACAAAATACCTAGTCATTTGTCAGGCCGAGCTTTAAAAAGACCAACACTCGAATCCCTAGCATGGCCAACAATACAAACAATGATATTCTTATTAAAATATTAATTTAGCCATTTTAGGAATATAAATACGCACATTATTATGCGTTTTTATATTGAATCCCTAGATTTTGGGTATTTCATGCTTTTGTCGGGCTTCCAGGACATGCTTCAAGTAGAAAACTGGAGCCCTAGTCCGGCCCGAATGTCGGTCTTCCGGGCTCAGGCCATTAGGTAACCTTCCCATGCCCAGATTTAATACGAAAGACCCACTGCTGGAGAAGGTGCTCATCGCACCTGGCCACACATTGTACACCGACATCTCCGGCACATGAATTTCACCACAAAAGTTACACCCCATATTTGAAAAAACAGCAACATTATTTATCAACCACCTATCACGTACTGAGCAAAAACTACAGATACTGCATCTATCTGCCAAGATTAAAAAGTCGACCGACATAGCTAACAGTCCTAGCGATATCTTGTGCATGACCAGTTCACGTAGTAGTACGGATGAGTGACGAGTGTTAACCCTGACCTCCTCGCTGGTCAGTGCTGATAACAATTCCCTCATTGCGTTGTAGTCAGCAGAATCCAGAATCTGCCAATCTTATGGGCTTTTTGCATTAAAATGTGGCATATGTTCTCGGTCGGACATGGTTGTCAAAATCTGGCTAGCGCCCTAGAGACGGGAGGAGATAGGGCCGAGGTAGGGTGCTAATTTGATTTGAAA
This sequence comes from Triticum aestivum, assembly GCF_018294505.1. Lineage (NCBI taxonomy): Eukaryota > Viridiplantae > Streptophyta > Magnoliopsida > Poales > Poaceae > Triticum > Triticum aestivum. Next base: position 676,580,747 of record NC_057795.1, on the reverse strand, counting down.
AGAACACATATCATTCTTTTTCTAGGATCAAATTATTATTCCATTAGTTCGCTTCAAGTGGATCATAGTCTTTCACACTTCCATGGCATTGGAGGAGCAATCTGTATGTGTTTTGGTGTACGTATGCCGCATTGTCCCACAGAAAATATATTCCCATCGGCTTTTCCAAATGTACTAACGATCGACAGCTGACAGCAGAAGCAATGCATCAGGCTAGGTAAGCAAGAAAACGTTGAATCCCTGTCATGACAGGGCCGGCCGGAAAATAAGATTTGGGTGGACAAAAAAAATATATGATAGAAAAGCCATAATTGTTCCATTTCAAATTTTACAGAAAATTTAGAACAGACAGATCAATGTCAATAGCTCACATCAATCACAGTTCTACAAAATGACATGTATCTTCTTCATATACAAATTCGTTGAAAATTGGTATAGAACAGTTGAGGGTCGTTAAAAACACAAGCGCACATCTAAAAACATGCAAGTCCTTCAACTACATATGCAGAAATCAGAACCTTGTTTTTCACTCCACTGTATCTTGAATTGCAAAATTCGCTTCCATACTAGCCCACACTGAAGTTGTTATTTTTTTCCGGTCAAGTGTTATATATGCTTTAACTATTGTATGCGAATTTTCAATGAACCATATTCTATATACAACAGTTAAAAGCACTATTGTAAGATACGGTAAGCATCTATTCAGCATCTCAGTTTCTCACATTAACTTCGCAAGAAAGTGGCTTCAATCCTATTTCTATATATTAAGTACACATGTGTTTTGGTGTGAAATTAACATAAATTTCATACAGTCGACGCAAAATATGTTTTATTCGCATTGACAAAATCTCACTTCTTAAATGTTATAGCTTGTGCTGAAAACACAAACTACCTAGTTCTTGGCTATCATATCCCCCCCCCCCCCCCCCCCCACCACCACCAAAACCCCCACTCTATTTAATGAGCTTGGTATCAAGAAAGGTTGCCTTTTAACTTTCCCAAATTGCCAAAATGGAGGGACAATTTTGAATCAATGAGCCGCGGCGCACATCCATTGGAATTAAAGGAATACATTTTTCTCGGATATTTGTTTTTGTTGGGACTAATTTTAAAACCATCGGCAAAGTCGTGCACTAACTTGTTGGAGCTAGATTTTTTGATATTATTCTCTCATCCAAAAAGTAAGATATATGCTGGATCTTATGGCCAACACGCACCAGCTTTGTGGTGATGGATTCCCAATCTTTGCAACTAACTATCTGTAGAGAGCGACATGATGCTCTTAAAATAACTATATAGCTAGCTACCTCCCATGTACTATTAGCTATTTTTTTTAATATTATGAAGAATGGAGATTTTTAAGGTACACTCAAGACAGCAACAACCCAACATTACCGCATCAAATATGTCGGTGATAGAACCAAGATCATCACGCCCGCAAGAAGTTGGTTTTTTTCTTTTGAAAAGGAGGTTTTCCCCTACCTCTGCATCAGATAGATGCATACGGCCATATTATTGATAAGCAAAAGGTCCAACAAAAGTCTCGTAGTCTCAAACAAAGGAACATGTGCTCAATAAAAAGCACGAAAACAAAAACAGGACAGCCACAACCAGCAGGCAAAAAACAGATAGAAAACTAAACACCTATCCTATTACATGACCGCCATCCGAACCGGTTGAAGATAGCCCGTGCTACCGTCTCCCATCGGATAGATACAGTAACCAAATGCTCCCTGGTCTCCGTTGGAGTGAGTAGCGATAACATACGGATGAGTGTAGTGGCCCTGAAGACAACCTGCAAGAAATGAATATTTGTTGTTCTGTTAAAAACCAAATCGCTTCTGTAGTTCCAAATTGCCCATAGTAAAACACATACTCCTACACGGATATGTCTCGCTGTTACTACGTCAATCCCATCTAGCCACGTCTCAAATAACGTGTTAATGGAATTCGAAGGAGTTATATTACGCAAGAAGTTGGTTGAACCACAACACTAGTAGAAAGAATAGTTCTTTGCTATTTTGTGGTGTTAATAAGAGTCAACATCGCTGTACATGCACAATTCAAAGCTAATAGAACTTGCTTAATTTGGTGTAACAAAAAGCTTTCATTCACTAAGCATGGATTATATTTTTCAAAATGATAGAAGAGAAACCTCATTCGGTATCTGCATATGCCTCAACTTTAAATACGAGAGCATACATGTATATACATGAATGTATAGATGCACATGTATTTGCATTTTCTCTTTGAATCTTTGAGCGGGAGAAGGTGATGAAGGATGCCAAGGCGATTCACGACGCAAAAGGGCCGAAAAGATAGAAAGATAGATCCCCCACTTCCAGGGGACAGAAATGTTTATTCCTTTCTCCAATGGACCCCCTCCTCACTCTCGTGCTTCAAAATTCCTCTAGTTTTTTCCCCTCCACTCGTATGCACATTATCATCCTCCTTCCCGCTCCCACACAAAGCTAAATCCTCCTCGACTGCTATAAGTAGCACCTGTTCTCACACCTTCTTCCTCATCTATCTCACCAGCAGCCAAGATCCTAGTGTATCGTCGAGCGACATCAATGGCCTCTCTGTCGATGAGCGCGGGGTGGACACCGAAGCAGAACAAGCTGTTCGAGCAGGCGTTGGCGGTGCACGACAGGGACACGCCCGACCGCTGGCACAACATCGCCCGGGCTGTCGGCGGCGGAAAGTCGGCGGACGATGTCAGGCGCTACTATGAGCTGCTCGTCCATGACATCGCCCGTATCGAGGCCGGCAAGGTGCCTTTCCCCGCCTACCGTCCACCATGCCCCGGCACCGGCCACAACGCCAGCTACGAGGCCGACAGGTACGACCGCCATCGCTGTGTTTCTTATCAGTTATGCATGGGCTTAAGCTGGAGTTAAGCAGGTAATTTGTGTGATCAGGTTGAAGCATTTAAAGATCTAGCTAGGCGGTAATCGGGTAATGGGCAAGGGATGATACACACTACACAGATGGACTGAACGAAGAAGCATGTGCGTGCATGAGGGTACCTTGTAATACTTATAAGCGTGTGCATGGTGTCCATGACTCCATGTCATATGTCAATGTATACATGCACGACTAGCGGGCAGAAAAGTCTGCCGATTATGCAGATGCATGCATGTTCATAATACTCTAGTGGCTAGTGGTCTATAAGTATGTATACGTGAGATCGACTTGTCTCCTTACTCACATGGGTTTAAGTTATCTCCTATATATTCTAATGTACAATATTAATATTATCCTTATATTATTGTCTGCACATGTAACCATATGTCCATATCAATGGAGAGATAAATTGATGTTAATGTCAAATATGTTATGCACACACATAGTACTTTCTTTTTTGCGAGGGACACACACATACTACTAATACAAAGACAAAACAACTGCGGTGTGTTTCACGCTTTAATCACATACTCCCTCCGTCCCAAAATTCTTGTCTTAGATTTGTCTAAATACGGATGTATTAAGTCACGTTTTAATATTAGATACATCCGTATCTAGACAAATGTAAGACATGAATTTTGGGACGGAGGGAGTACTTTTTTGGGGAGCATTTACGGCTTAGCATCTCGTTGAGGTGCCACAGAGGCAGTGGAGATCATGAGTATATATGTTAAGATAATATTATGTGACCAAGGACAGAGAACACGCACCAATTAATCAAATGGTAGAGTAGAACCGAGAACAAATCACACTACCACAAAGCACCCATATCATGCTAGGGTTGCTACCTCTCCTCGCATGCGTTCATCGTTGTTGTTGATAGTGGAGCTCTCGCAAATATTGGGACACCAAGTCCGGGCCATGGGCTACCTCCTCCCCTTCCGCCCATTGAAGTCAATGGTTCCTCTTCCACTCGGTGGAACCGCTCCAACATCCCCTTTGATGATGGTGGAGCCGCTTCAGGTTGTTGTGCTTGGATCACACTAGGCAACCGTTTGTTGATCCTCAAGTGCAAGGGTTTCCAGAGGTAAGCCCCCCCCCCCCCAAGTTGAGAACTGTTGTAGGAATAACTAATTTACCTGGGTCCCACCCTTTCCTATGTGGAAAAATGGTCAAGACGAAAACAAGTCAACAAAATTAAAAAACAAGCCCTTCATGGTCAACAAGTCAGAGGAAAATTCAAAGTAAAAGATAAGGGTGACTGAAATAAAAGAAGAGCTAAAGGGACCAAGTGAAGAATTCCCCTACACAGCCAAAGCGCATTAGGGTAGCTAGAGGGATGGCTCGCCATGGACTACAAACCCTCCAACGGGGTCACTAAATCGCTCACAACTATTTGGATGGAGGACATTTTCTGCCATTCAACGGCGGTCACCAAAATTGTTTGGACTAGCTAGTCACGATGTTCGATATCCTGCAAACCGACAACATTGGGACCGGTTCAAACAATTTTGCAGTGTTTGCGGACTTGCTAAACAATGAGATCTGGAGACATTCTCGGAGGTGATGACAGCTTGTGTGATCATGCACAACATCATCGTGAAGGATGAGAGTTATGGAGTTCTCCATGGTCTGGATTTTAAAAAGAGGATGATCCTATTAAGCTTCCAGAGCAGAATCCGACAACATTTGAGGATTTTCTCCAAATGCATCATCAAATTCGCAATCAAGGAACTCATGTGAAGCTTGAGAATGACCTGGTTGAGCATCTTTACGATTTTTGCGTGGACAATTAGAACGCGTATCTGACAAACTTGAATTCAAACTTTAACTTTTTTATTTCAAAACTTTATGTTTGAATTGTAATACTCCCTCCTACCATATTCATTTTCACTGATTTAGTACAACTACTAAATCAACAACAATTAATATGGATCAGAGAGAGTATTTTTATTTGAAATATTCTTGCATTGGAGTATTCCTCTTTCAGTTGCTTATGAATTGTGTTGTTTATATTTGATTATTTTGAGTACTCCGGATATTAAAAAAGACCTGGGAGCGGACATTTGGTTCCTACGGTTGGATGGCCTCCACACATGTGGTGAGGTCCATTTTGATGATCCGCATTGGAGTTTCCCTTACCAAACTTGACCTATATATCCTTCCCCACATATTACTGTCATGTGTAGCCTTGGTAATTTATCAAGGACCTCTACTATATAAGGTCCTCATGGGCATGTAACTCACCCAATTCACTTGAGTAACTCATTCACTCTCACTTGAGTAACTCAAGGGGAGGTAGAACTACTATGACACTTAGCCTAGGATGTTTCAGGATCTGAGAGGTAGCATTGTCAATGTTTTTCTTCAGTTGAGAGTAAGGAACACTTAGCCTAAGAGGGAGTACTTGTGTTGTACACTCTTGCACGAGCTGTACGGCCTTGCTCTTCTCTCTGAAGAAAACATGATGGGGTTGCATTCGGCACTGACAGTGATCCGTGACCTGTTCCAAAGTGTTGGTTTGTTTGAACTCTGCATTGTCTGTTTTCTCTAGTCTAGTGACCAAATTGTGTCTGAGCTTTGGTCTGTGACAGTGTTTCTAACTTGTAAGCTGCACACACGCACACATTTCCAACTAATTGTGGGGGGTGAGCTCATCAAGCATGCAACATTTGAATTGCGGTTCAGCGATTTGTGGTATAACCACTTGATGAATGAAATCTGAATTTGAGTAGTGTCTCTGAGGCCAGGCCCTGGCCCTGGCAGAGTTTGTGTGAAGAAACTAAACAATCCAATCGACAAAATAATTACATCCTTTATCATATCACATGTGTTCGACACTCCTGCACGAACTTAATTTTGGCTATCGTTAATTCTAGGTCAATCTGACGGTAGTCATAAAATGCTCGCCCACTCGACACAGTCATTGCTCATGGCCTCAAATTATATTGAAGATTTTTTAAATGTAAATGGATTTAAAGAGTGTTCACGTATTTAAAAAAGCACTTGCATTAGAAAATTTCCAAACATCAAAACAGAAGATTTGGCCGAAAACCCTGGAAAAAATCCTCAAGAAAAACCAACAAAAATCACAGATACCCAGTGGAAATAGAGAAACCAAAATCAACATAAAACCAACTTTAAAAATGGTCAGAAAACATCGGAAGGCATAGAATCATAATAAATGGCCTTGTCTGTTACTGCCCAAGTTGCGCGATTTGTACATGGACAGTACTATTCTACATTGTGAGCGTAGAATAGGAAATTCCTCAACGAGGGAAAGGGAGGGAACGTTGGTTTGAATGGAGAGAGAGGGAAGCAAATTAGAGCGGCCCGACCTGCCACGTCCTAGCTAACTAGGCCGGATTAGGTGGCCGCACTGGGCTAGCCCACAGTTTGATAAAAGTTTGATATGTGTTCTCCACAATGACAATGGTTTAAGCCTTCTGGAAAAATTCTTTCCAAAAAAAAAAGGTTTACTAGAAATTTCACCGCAAATGATAGTTTTTTACATCTGCGAGAATGTAAAAAAAAGAATCATTTGTTTTATTTATAACCTCTAACTGCAAGAGTTTCTTATCGTAAGGATTTTGTAAATTTCCTTCAGATTACTTTTGTTTCATAAAGAAGGCGGAGATGGAGAAGGAGAAGAAAGTGTCTGAAGGGAATGATGTATCGTCTGGGCAGAGGGGATGTTGCCATGAAGACAATGATGTATCATCTGGGCAGTTGTTTTCATCATCTGGTATCTCCAAAATCCACGATATATCAATCTTATCTCTATAGCTGTCGGTCGATTCAAAGATCTGCCATGGCAGGCAGTAGATGCTTATCCTCATCGCACCCTCATGAACACAGGCAAACACCCTCTCTCCATGCATACGTGCAAAACAGAGCAACATTCACCAAGCAAGATTCTTCGTGCAAAACACAATGCATTCCACTAAATGCTAGCCATCATGGGCGGGCACAGAGTAGATTCACAATGGTGGGTGCACATGAGGAAATATCCAAATGGATTGATTGAGGGCCTATTCATGAAAAAGTAAAGCTCCATGGGTATTGTGTGAAATAATGTATGATTATGGCTGGTTCGGAGTGATTTGGACTATTTTGTACCTCTTACGGACTGGTTCATTGCATTTTGCAACTTTGTGTACTCCCTTCATCGAAATATATAGGGCATGATGTTTCTGTTGGGGAACGTAGCAGAAATTCAAAATTTTCCTACGTGTCACCAAGATCTATCTATGGAGAAACCAGCAACGAGGGGAAGGAGAGTGCATCTACATACCCTTGTAGATCGCTAAGCGGAAGCGTTCAAGAGAACGGGGTTGAAGTAGTCATACTCGTCGTGATCCAAATCACCGGAGATCCTAGTGGCGAACGGACGGCACCTCCGCGTTCAACACACGTACAGCCCGGTGACGTCTCCCACGCCTTGATCCAGCAAGGAGAGAGGGAGAGGTTGAGGAAGACTCCATCCAGCAGCAGCACAACGGCGTGGTGGTGGTGGAGGAGCGTGGCAATCCTGCAGGGCTTCGCCAAGCACCGCGGGAGAGGAGGAGGACTTGAGAGAGGGGGAGGGCTGCGCCAGAACTTGTGGTGCGGCTGCCCTCCCACCCCCCACATATATATAGGGGCAAGGGAGAGGGGGGGCGGCCCCCTCAGATCCAATCTGAGAAGGGGGCGGCGGCCAAGGGGGGGAGGAGTGCCTCCCAAGTCAAGTGGAGGCCCTCCCCCTTAGGGTTTTCCCCTTCCCATGCGCATGGGCCTTGGGGGGCTGGTGCCCCTGGCCCATTAAGGCTAGGGCGCCCCCCTACAGCCCATGCTACTGTATTGGACGTGGTGGAACAATTTCCGGACCTCCGGACCCCTCCGGAATCCTCCGGAACCTTCTGGAAGCTTCCCGGTACAATACCGAAAAAACCCGAACTTTTTCCGGAACCCGAACAACAACTTTCCATATATAAATCTTTACCTCCGGACCATTCCGGACCTCCTCGTGACGTCCGGGATCTCATCCGGGACTCCGAACAACATTCGGTAACCACATACAAACTTCCTTTATAACCCTAGCGTCATCGAACCTTAAGTGTGTAGACCCTACGGGTTCGGGAACATGCAGACATGACCGAGACGTTCTCCGGTCAATAACCAACAGCGGGATCTGGATACCCATGTTGGCTCCCACATGTTCCACGATGATCTCATCGGATGAACCACGATGTCAAGGACTCAATCGATCCCGTATACAATTCCCTTTGTCTAGCGGTATTGTACTTGCCCGAGATTCGATCGTCGGTATACCGATACCTTGTTCAATCTCGTTACCGGCAAGTCTCTTTACTCGTTCCGTAACACATCATCCCGTGATCAACCCCTTGGTCACATTGTGCACATTATGATGATGTCCTACCGAGTGGGCCCAGAGATACCTCTCCGTTTACACGGAGTGACAAATCCCAGTCTCGATTCGTGCCAACCCAACAGACACTTTCGGAGATACCTGTAGTGCACCTTTATAGCCACCCAGTTACGTTGTGACGTTTGGTACACCCAAAGCATTCCTACGGTATCCGGGAGTTGCACAATCTCATGGTCTAAGGAAATGATACTTGACATTAGAAAAGCTTTAGCATACGAACTACACGATCTTTGTGCTAGGCTTAGGATTGGGTCTTGTCCATCACATCATTCTCCTAATGATGTGATCCCGTTATCAACGACATCCAATGTCCATGGTCAGGAAACCGTAACCATCTATTGATCAACGAGCTAGTCAACTAGAGACTTACTAGGGACATGGTGTTGTCTATGTATCCACACATGTATCTAAGTTTCCTATCAATAAAATTATAGCATGGATAATAAACGATTATCATGAACAAGGAAATATAATAATAACTAATTTATTATTGCCTCTAGGGCATATTTCCAACAGTCTCCCACTTGCACTAGAGTCAATAATCTAGTTCACATCGCTATGTGATTAACACTGATAGGTCACATCGCCATGTGACCAACATCCAAAGAGTTTACTAGTGTCACTAAACTAGTTCACATCACCATGTGATTAAGACTCAATGAGTTCTGGGGTTTGATCATGTTTTCCTTGTGAGAGAGGTTTTAGTCAACGGGTCTGCAGTATTCAGATCCGTATGTACTTCGCAATTCTCTATGTCATATTGTAAATGCTGCTTCCACGCTCCACTTGAAGTTATTCCAAATGGTTGCTCCACTATACGTATCCGGTTTGCTACTCAGAGTCATTCGGATAGGTGTTAAAGCTTGCATCGTCGTAACCCTTTACGCCGAACTCTTTATCACCTCCATAATCGAGAAACAAATCCTTATTCCTCTAAGGATAATTTTGACCGCTGTCCAATGATCCGTTCCTGGATCATTCTTGTACCCCTTGACTGACTCATGGCAAGGCACACTTCCGGTGCGGTACACAGCATAGCATACTATAGAGCCTACGTCTGAAGCGTAGGGGACGGCCTTCGTCCTTTGTCTCTCTTCTGCCGTGGTCGAGCTTTTAACTCTTAACTTCATACCTTACAACTCAGGCAAGAACTCCTTCTTTGACTGATCCATCTTGAACACCTTCAAGATCATGTCAAGGTATGTGCTCATTTGAAAGTATTATTAAGCATTTTGATCTATCCTTATAGATCTTGATGCTTAATGTTCAAGTAGCTTAATCCAGGTTTTCCATTGAAAAACACTTTTCAAATAACCCTATATGCTTTCCAGAAATTCTACATCATTTCTGATCAACAATATGTCAACAACATATACTTATCAGAAATTCTATAGTGCTCCCACTCACTTCTTTGGAAATACAAGTTTCTCATAAACTTTGTACAAACCCAAAATCTTTGATCATCTTATCAAAGTGTATATTCCAACTCCGAGATGCTTACTCCAGTCCATGGAAGGATCGCTGGAGCTAGCATACCTTTTAGCATCCTTAGGATCGACAAAACCTTTCTGATTGTATCACATACAACCTTTCCTTACGAAAACTGGTAAGGAAACTCGTTTTGACATCCATCTGCCAGATTTCATAAATGCAGCTAATGCTAACATGATTCCGACGGACTTAAGCATCGCTACGGATGAGAAAATCTCATCGTAGTCAACTCCTTGAACTTGTGAAAAACTCTTCGCCACAAGTCGAGCTTCATAGACGGTGACATTACCGTCCACGTCCGTCTTCTTCTTAAAGATCCATTTATCTCAATGGCTTGCCGATCATCGGGCAAGTCCACCAAAGTCCATGCTTTGTTCTGATACATGGATCCTATCTCGGATTTCATGGCTTCTAACCATTTGTCGGAATTTGGGCCCACCATCGCTTCTCCATAGCTCGTAGGTTCATTGTTGTCTAGCAACATGACCTTCAAGACAGGATTACTGTACCACTCTGAAGTAGTACGCATCCTTGTCACCCTACGAGGTACGGTAGTGACTTGATCCGAAACTTCATGATCACTATCATAAGCTTCTACTTCAATTGGTGTAGGTGCCACAGGAACAACTTCCTGTGCCCTGCTACACACTAGTTGAAGTGACGGTTCAATAACCTCATCAAGTCTCCACCATCCTCCCACTCAATTCTCGAGACAAACCTTTCCTCGAGAAAGGACCCGATTCAAGAAACAATCCCTATTGCTTTCGGATCTGAATTAGGAGGTATACCCAACTGTTTTGGGTGTCCTATGAAGATGCATTTTATCCGCTTTGGGTTCGAGCTTATCAACCTGAAACTTTTTCACATAAGCGTCGCAGCCCCAAACTTTTAAGAAACGACAACTTAGGTTTCTCCAAACGGTGTCGTCTCAACGGAATTACGTGGTACCCTATTAAAGTGAGTGCGGTTGTCTCTAATGCCTAACCCATGAACGATAGTGGTAATTCGATAAGAGACATCATGGTACGCACCATATCCAATAGGGTGCAACTATGATGTTCGGACACACCATCACACTTTGGTGTTCCAGGCGGTATTAATTGTGAAACAATTTCCACAATGTCTTAATTGCGTGCCAAAGCTCGTAACTCAGATACTCATCTCTATGATCATATCATAGACATTTTATCCTCTTGTCACGAAGATCTTCAACTTCACTCTGAAATTACTTGAACCATTCAATAATTCAGACTTGTGTTTCATCAAGTAAATATACTCAGTATCTACTCAAATCATCCGTGAAGTAAGAACATAACAATATCCATTGCGTGCCTTAGCACTTATTGGACTGCACACATCAAAATGTATTACTTCCAACAAGTTGCTATCTATTTCCATTTTACTGAAAACGAGGCTTTTCAGTCATCTTGCCTATGTGGTATGATTTGCATATCTCAAGTGATTCAAAATCAAGTGAGTCCAAACGATCCGTCTGCATGGAGTTTCTTCATGCGTATACACCAATAGACATGGTTGCATGTCTCAAACTTTTTCAAAAATGAGTGAGTCCAAAGATCCATCAACATGGAGCTTCTTCATGTGTTTTATACCAATATGACTTACATGGCAGTGCCACAAGTAAGTGGTACTATCATTATTATCTTATATCTTTTGGCATGAACATGTGTATCACTACGATCGAGATTCAATAAACCATTCCTTTAGGTGCAAGACCATTGAAGGTATTATTCAAATAAATAGAGTAACCATTATTCTCCTTAAATGAATAACCGTATTGCGATAGACATAATCCAATCATGTCTATGCTCAACGCAAACACCAAATGACAATTATTCAGGTTTAATACTAATCTTGATGGTAGAGGGAGCGTGCGATGTTTGATCACATCAAACTTGGAAACACTTCCAACACATATCGTCAGCTCACCTTTAGCTAGTCTCCGTTTATTCCGTAGCTCTTTTATTTCGAGTTACTAACACTTAGCAACCGAACCGGTATCTAATACCCTGGTGCTACTAGGAGTACTAGTAAAGTACACATTAACATAATGTATATCCAATATACTTCTATCGACCTTGCCAGCCTTCTCATCTACCAAGTATCTAGGGTAATTCCGCTCTAGTGACTATTCCCCTTATCACAGAAGCACTTAGTCTCGGGTTTGGGTTCAACCTTGGGTTTCTTCACTGGAGCAGCAGCTGATTTGCCGTTTCATGAAGTATCCCTTCTTGCCCTTGCCCTTCTTGAAACTAGTGGTTTCACCAACCATCAACAATTGATGCTCCTTCTTGATTTCTACTTTCGCGGTGTCAAACATCGTGAATACCTCAAGGATCATCATATCTATCCCTGATATGTTATAGTTCATCACGAAGCTCTAGCAGCTTGGTGGCAATGACTTTGGAGAAACATCACTATCTCATCTGGAAGATCAACTCCCACTCGATTCAAGTGATTGTTGCACTCAGACAATCTGATCACAAGCTCAACGATTGAGCTTTTCTCCCTTAGTTTGCAGGCTAAGAAAATCGTCGGAGGTCTTATACCTCTTGACGTGGGCACGAGCCTGAAATCCCAATTTCAGCCCTCGAAACATCTCATATGTTCCGCGACGTTTCGAAAACGTCTTTGGTGCCTCTACTCTAAACCATTTAACTGAACTATCACGTAGTTATCAAAACGTGTATGTCCGATGTTCGCAACATCCACAAACAACGTTTGGGGTTCAGCACACTGAGCGGTGCATTAAGGACATAAGCTTTCTACTGTCCGCATAATCGCTACTATCAACTTTCAACTATATTTTCTCTAGGAACATATCTAAACAGTGGAACTAAAGCGCGAGCTTACGACATAATTTGCAAAGATCTTTTGACTATGTTCAGGATAATTAAGTTCATCTTATGAACTCCCACTCAGATAGACATCCCTCTAGTCATCTAAGTGATTACATGATCCGAGTCAACTAGGCCGTGTCCGATCATCACGTGAGACGGACTAGTCATCATCGGTGAACATCTTCATGTTGATCGTATCTACTATACGACTCATGCTCGACCTTTCGGTCTCTTGTGTTCCGAGGCCATGTCTGTACATGCTAGGCTCGTCAAGTCAACCTAAGTGTTTCGCGTGTGTAAATCTGTCTTACACCTGTTGTATGTGAACGTAAGAATCCATCACACCCGATCATCACGTGGTGCTTAGAAATGACGAACTTTCGCAATGGTGCACAGTTAGGGGGAACACTTTCTTGAAATTTTAATGAGGGATCATCTTATTTACTACCGTCGTTCTAAGCAAATAAGATGCATAAACATGATAAACATCACATGCAATCAAATAATGACATGATATGGCCAATATCATTATGCTCCTTTTGATCTCCATCTTCGGGGCTCCATGATCATCATCGTCACCGGCATGACACCATGATCTCCATCATCATGATCTCCATCATCGTGTCTTCATGAAGTTGTCTCGCCAACTATTACTTCTACTACTATGGCTACCGGTTAGCAATAAAGTAAAGTAATTACATGGCGTTGTTCAATGACACGCAGGTCATACAATAAATAAAGACAACTCCTATGGCTCCTGCCGGTTGTCATACTCACCGACATGCAAGTCGTGATTCCTATTACAAGAACATGATCAATCTCATACATCACAAATCATTCATCACATTCTTCTTGGCCATATCACATCACATAGCATACCCTGCAAAAACAAGTTAGACGTCCTCTAATTGTTGTTTGCATGTTTTACGTGGCTGCTATGGGTTTCTAGCAAGAACGTTTCTTACCTACGCAAAACCACAACGTGATATGCCAATTGCTATTTACCCTTCATAAGGACCCTTTTCATCGAATCCGTTCCGACTAAAGTGGGAGAGACTGGCACCCGCTAGCCACCTTATGCACCAAGTGCATGTCAGTCGGTGGAACCTGTCTCACGTAAGAGTACGTGTAAGGTCGGTCCGGGCCGCTTCATCCCACAATACCGTCGAAACAAGATTGGACTAGTAACGGTAAGCATATTGAACAAAATCAACGCCCACAACTACTTTGTGTTCTACTCGTGCAAAGAATCTACGCAATAGACCTAGCTCATGATGCCACTGTTGGGGAACGTAGCAGAAATTCAAAATTTTCCTACGTGTCACCAAGATCTATCTATGAAGAAACCAGCAACGAGGGGAAGGAGAGTGCATCTACATGCCCTTGTAGATCGCTAAGCGGAAGCGTTCAAGAGAACGGGGTTGAAGGAGTCGTACTCGTCGTGATCCAAATCACCGGAGATCCTAGTGCCGAACGGACGGCACCTCCGCGTTCAACACACGTACAGCCCCGTGACGTCTCCCACGCCTTGATCCAGCAAGGAGAGAGGGAGAGGTTGAGGAAGACTCCATCCAGCAGCAGCACAACGGCGTGGTGGTGGTGGAGGAGCGTGGCAATCCTGCAGGGCTTCGCCAAGCACCGCGGGAGAGGAGGAGGACTTGGGAGAGGGGGAGGGCTGCGCCAGAACTTGTGGTGCGGCTGCCCTCCCACCCCCCACAAATATATAGGGGCAAGGGAGAGGGGGGCCGGCCCCCTCAGATCCAATCTGAGGAGGGGGCGGCGGCCAAGGGAGGGAGGAGTGCCTCCCAAGTCAAGTGGAGGCCCTCCCCCTTAGGGTTTTCCCCTTCCCATGTGCATGGGCCTTGGGGGGGCTGGTGCCCCTGGCCCATTAAGGCTAGGGCGCCCCCCCTACAGCCCATGCTACTGTATTTGACGTGGTGGAACAATTTCCGGACATCCGGACCCCTCCGGAATCCTCCGGAACCTTCTGGAAGCTTCCCGGTACATTACCGAAAAAACCCAAACTTTTTCCGGAACCCGAACAACAACTTTCTATATATAAATCTTTACCTCCGGACCATTCCGGGACTCCTCGTGACATCTAGGATCTCATCCGGGACTCCGAACAACATTCGGTAACCACATACAAACTTCCTTTATAACCCTAGCGTCATCGAACCTTAAGTGTGTAGACCCTACGGGTTCGGGAACATGCAGACATGACCGAGACGTTCTCCGGTCAATAACCAACAGCGGGATCTGGATACCCATGTTGGCTCCCACATGTTCCACGATGATCTCATCGGATGAACCACGATGTCAAGGACTCAATCGATCCCGTATACAATTCCCTTTGTCTAGCGGTATTGTACTTGCCTGAGATTCGATCGTCGGTATCCCGATACCTTGTTCAATCTTGTTACTGGCAAGTCTCTTTACTCGTTCCGTAACACATCATCCCGTGATCAACCCCTTGGTCACATTGTGCACATTATGATGATGTCCTACCGAGTGGGCCCAGAGATACCTCTCCGTTTACACGGAGTGACAAATCCCAGTCTCGATTCGTGCCAACCCAACAGACACTTTCGGAGATACCTGTAGTGCACCTTTATAGCCACCCAGTTACGTTGTGACGTTTGGTACACCCAAAGCATTCCTACGGTATCCGGGAGTTGCACAATCTCATGGTCTAAGGAAATGATACTTGACATTAGAAAAGCTTTAGCATACGAACTACACGATCTTTGTGCTAGGCTTAGGATTGGGTCTTGTCCATCACATCATTCTCCTAATGATGTGATCCCGTTATCAATGACATCCAATGTCCATGGTCAGGAAACCGTAACCATCTATTGATCAACGAGCTAGTCAATTAGAGACTTACTAGGGACATGGTGTTGTCTATGTACCCACACATGTATCTGAGTTTCCTATCAATACAATTATAGCATGGATAATAAACGATTATCATGAACAAGGAAATATAATAATAATAACCAATTTATTATTGCCTCTAGGGCATATTTCCAACAGTTTCTTTTTTAGGTTACCTTTGACCACTGCTAAGATAGTACAAAATATGAGGATGTATGATGTGAAAATTATATCATTAAAAACTCCTTTCAGATACGAGATTGATGGTATACTTTTTATAACACACGCATCATGTATTATTTCTCTAACCCGTTGTCAAAGTCAACCTCGAAAAGCATAGTAGGCCTCGTATTTTCATTGAGGCATTGACCTTGTATATCTAGACGGAGGGAGTACCAAAGTCTTCCATCATACAACTTGCGTGTTAAATGACTCGTAGAGACACTTTCCGTTAATCACATTACAATTTTTTTACTATATAGGCAAAGGTAACATATCATCGAGTATATAGCCCCTTATTATATTTCCGTAATTTCCAGATTAGATAATCGAGAAATCGATTATACTTTTGCTAATCAATTTACACTCTCGGATTCTGGCAATTAGTCAGTGCATGACCAGAGAAGTATGCACTGTATGCATGTCTTTTTTTCGAAATAGTTTGACTACATGTTGCAAGGCTGTGTGGCCGCAAGCATGCATGCATGTCGTGCCCTATAGCTATTTAGTGTGTTACACTTGGGTAATGAAAAAACGGTACCTGATAAAAAGCCAAACCGTAAATTTGAAACATAGTGGCTTTGCAAAGATTCTTTGTTAGATTATATACCAGTTAATGTGCTTTTTGACATCTCAAAAGCAACACTACACTCATGTCATGGAGTGTTTCTGTGTTTGGACTATAATTTTAGCATTCCACTTAGAAGGCGTCGCATAGCTTAGATGCCTGACCTATGGAATGACGTTGTTGGCAACCTGAGTGCTAACTAATTATCGCAACAGTTCAGTCCACAACAAACATGAACATGTCTTCTAACTACATGCCAGTTTTTGCCCTCGAAAAAAGTGGTGTTGTTTGGTTAAAAAAACAAAAATGAGTGCCATAAAAGGGTATTTAGTATCAATTTTGCCATTTTCCTTCTTACCCACGGCACCAGACATGTCTTTTCTTCACGAAAAAATGCAAACTGCGCATGAACATGTCCAATGGCAAAATAAAATAAAATATCTAGACGGTTTTAATAGGGCACATACAAAATCTAGATGGTTATTTAGTATAGCAATAAGAGACGTAGACTATGCCAATAAATTAATATTTTTATGGCAAAAAAATAACAATTTTTTTACTTTACAAATCTCGCATGTCACCATTTATATATATCCAAGTAAGAAATCACGCACATCATGATATACACTTCAAAAAAAATGAATCAAATAGGTGTCCAAAATTCTCTTTGGTTGGAGACCTATCAGTGCCAAAGGAAGACCTGACCGTTATCGAGACTACCCTAGCAACATGGCACAAGAAAAAAATGGTGATAAGACGACTCGACCTTATCACCCAGAAGGAACAAGTGGGATTATTAGTCCATCTTATTTTGTGCATCTCATCTTTGGTTAAAACATCATCCTGGCTACCATTTAGCTACTTTCTCTCATGTCATGTCATGGTTATGGTGCTCGGCTCCTGGGGCGCACTGTGCAGCCACCCCCGCACATACGGTTTAACATTTCACAACCACCCTTGCAATTTGCCCCACTTCCTCTCCAGCTCTTCAAGAAAAATTTAGGTCCAATTGAAGAACCAACCTATGACTGGATGGTTCGTAGGTTGGTTGTACCCCCAGCCTACCAGGGATGAAACTTCAGGTTTGACACATGTGTATCTTGTAAAAGCGGACTATTCTTTCAGTGAAGGCTTTGGCCCCACTGCTTACGAGGTGCTTATGATGACTTCATCAATAACAATACCCGTTCACTAAGCCTTTCGGAGGAGCTTATAAGGGTATGATGTACGTGTGTGCGTTTATAAGATTGAGTGTACGTGTGTACATGTGAGCGTCTGTGTTGTACTCCCTCTATAAAGAAATATAAGAGCTGCTCTTATATTTCTTTATAGAGGGAGTACTTTGTTTCTAAAAAAATCAGGTCCAAAAGAGCGCAAAATCAATCATTGCCTCTGATTTCCTGTTGGACATTGAGAGTTTAATTAAAGATGTAGGGTCTGTTTGGTAGAGACTAGTGTAGCCAAGTCAAAGTGTGACCAGCCACACAAGTATGGCAAGCCACACAAGTGGCTGAGAAATTGGGCACCAAACTTTAGCAAAAGTTGACAAAAAAAATTGTCTCTATAACAAATGAGCCATAGGGGCAATAAAGTGTGGTAAGCCAAAGTGTGGCAAAAACCAAACACATGCCAACTAAATTATGGTCGGGAACTACTGAGCCAAAATGCTACTACTGTATTTATCTATCGGCAGCCTGCAATAATTCTGGAGCCTGCCTTTGACCAGCTTCGTTGGAGCTGTTGAAGGTTCTAACATGTGCAAGTTGCATATTTATACATATTCAGATGCAGGTAGTGGCTGGCCGGCCATTCCATCCTGCAAATTTTGGGGAGAATATATGCTTCTGCTCTAGCCTGTTTGTTACAACTGTTTTTGATCAAAAAAATCAGGAAGCATGTATCACCACCGTCGACGGCCCTGACCTGATAACAATTCTGTTGCTACGCATGCCAAAAATTAAGAATCTGCCTATCATTTGTGCTTTTGCATATAAATCTTTTTAGCATATATTCTTGGCCGTGGCTGTCAGAATCCGGCGCTCTGAAGACGGGAGGAGATAGGCCCAAGTTGGGTTGGGCGACAATTTGATTCGAGAGGGAAGCGTACCGTCTTCTGTTTAAGAACCCACTTATCATTCTGTTTATGCTCTTTCAGTGGATCTTAGGCTTCCACACCCATGGAATAGGAGAAATGTTTATGTATGCATTGCTTCCCCTCGGTTGGTCAGTTGTTTATGCACAAGTGATTTCAGTATTTTGTGCTCTACAGTGACATGCATACCATAGGAATAACAGACTAACAAATGAAGTTTTATTTTTGTGATGGTCTAGAGGAATAATTTGCACTACTACACGACAAGGTCTATGCGTAACTCTTGTACGCACTCTACTAGTACAGGACCCAAATTAAAATTTTGGGCGGCCGCTAAATATTTGAGTGGATGCATCTCTTGTGAAAATTCTTTTTTCATTTTAAAAACTGAATATATTAATTAAAATAAAGAAAGTACAACATACCAACAAAGCTGAAATGTACCCTAAAAACAAAGCTGAAATGGACATAATGTACTTAACTCACTGATAAAAACAGAAAGTTGCATTGCTTTGAAGAGCAACATGAGTCAGCATGTGCTAACTAAAAATTGGTACTATGTGAGGGGGGCAGGGGGTGCACGCGCGCCGGGTGGGTGGGGGGGGGGGCAAGAGCATCTACAACCGGCCGCCCCAAACCGACCTCAAACGCTCTGGCGGCCCGCTCGGTCACTGGTTGGTCATGATTTTTCGACCCAAACGGGCCCCTCAAACGACCGGGCTGACCGGCACCCCTCATATCCAGCCCAAATATGGGGCGGATATGGGGGCGCGCGGGCATGCCCTCCACGTCGGTCCGATGGCAGGGTCCCACGCATATACGCCGAGAAACCCGGCGGTCCGACGAACGCTGCGTCCGTCTCCGCGATGTGAACGTCGCTTGGCGTCGCTTCGGCTCGCCGCCCGAGACCAAATCCGGCTATTCAAGTCGGCCGGCGTCTCGCAACCCAAATCCGGCTATTTAATCCAGGATGAGGCCTATGTGAAGGCCAACCGAGCGTTCCTCCGGCAAGAGCAGACGGCATCTGACGCGCTCTTCGCTGAACTCGACGTGGAGATAGAGGCGGAGGAGGCAGGAGCGGAGCAGCCGGAGGAGCTGGAGCTGCAGCTGCCGCCCATGCTGCCAGAGCCGCCGATGGATACAAAGAGCATGATTGGTTTGCTGCCAATATTTGGCTAGCCAAATATTGGTAATACCAACACTTGCAACTATTGACAACTTTCTATGAGATGGCAAGACGACTCGGTAACCAATCAAGTAGTAGCCAATATTTGGCACAATGTCAAACACTGGCATATCAATTTTTGGCACGAAACCAATTATGCTCAAATTACCTAGTCATTTGTCAACCCGAGATTTAAAAAGACCAATACTCAAATCCATAGCATGGCCAACAATACCTTATTAAAACATTAATTTCCATTTTAGACACACACGCACACGCATACACACATGCACCTGCACGCACGCACGCACATACGCATGCACGCACATATTATGCCTTTTTTATAATGAATTTCACCTGGCCACACATTGTGCATGCCGGCATCCCCCCCCCCCCCCCCCCCACATGAATTTGACCACAAAACTTACACCCCATATGTGCAAAACAACAATATTATTTTTTCAACCACCTATTACATACCGAGCAAGAACTACAGATAATCCGTCTGTCTGATTAATTAAAGAGCCGACCAATAGAGCTAACAATCCTAGCGATATGTTGTGCATAACAAGTTTAGGTAGTAGTACGAATGAGCGATGGGTGTTAACCCTGACCTCCTCGCTAGATAGTGCTGATAACAATTCCTTCATTGCTTTCTAGCGTGCAGAATCCAGAATCTGCCAATCATGTGGACTTTCTGCATTTAAATGTGGCATATGTTCTCGGTCGGCCATGGTTGTCAGAATCTGGCTAGTGCCCCGGAGGAGATAGGGCCGAAGTAGGGTGCAAATTTAATTCGAAAAGAAGACATGTCATTCTTTTTCTAGGACCAAGTTATAGTTCCATTATTTTGCTTCAAGTGGATCATAGACTCCGACACTCCGTGGCATTGGAGGAGCAATGTGTATTTGTTTTGGTGTACTTATGCGGCAGTGTCCGACAGAAAATATATCCCCGCCGGCTTTTCCAATTTACTGACGGTTAACAGCTGACAACAGAAGAAATGCATCAGGCTAGGTAAGCAAAAAATGTTGCATCCCTGTTACGATAGTGCCGTCAGGAAAATAACATTTGGGTGGAGAAAAAAAATATGATAGAAAAGCCATAATTGTTCCATTTCAAATTTCACAAAAAAAAAATAGAACATATAGCTCAACATCAGTAGCTCACATCAATGATAGGTCTAAAAAAAGACATGTATCTTCTTCATATACAAATTCGTTGAAAATTCACACAGAACAGGTGAAGGTCATAAGAAACACAAGCGCACATCTAAAAACATGCAAGTCCTTCAACTACATATGCAGAAACAAAACCTCATTTTCACTCAATTTTATCTTGACTTGCAAAATTCTCTTCCAGATTAGCCTACATTGAAGTTGTAATTTTTCGGTCAAGTGTTATATATGTTCTAACTGTTGTATGCAAATTTTTAACGAACCATGTTGTACATACAAGATTTAAAAGCAATATTGCGAGAACAAGTACCATTATTTATAAGATACGGTAAGCATCTATTTGACATCTCAGTTTCTCACATTAACTTCACCAAAAATTGGCTTCACCCATCTAATATGATCGCATACTAACTGAGTTGTGCATGCTATAATCCTGTCTAAGATATGATACCAACCATTCAACTAGCGAGAACCATTCAACTAACAAATGACAACATTAGCACAAGGTTTTTGAATTTTTTTTCGATAAAGGGTGGTCTTTATTAACTCATGATGTTGCATCAAGAGGATACAAAACACAACGAGTACATACCCGACCTCTGCATAACTAAGATGCTTACAACCAGCAAATAAAGAAAACAACGGAAAGAAGAGAACGACCCCGTAGGGTCTGGGCGAGGCAAAGAACTCATTGGAGCAAAACATCAACTATTACCACCTCTATTGACAACATCGGGACGGCGAGGAGGCTCCCTCAACAACAATGCCTTCAGGAAGGAGACGGTGTGTGAACACCATCATCGCTGGATCCAACCACAGGTGAGATCGTGGTCGTGGGTTTTCACCCGGAAAAGAAAGATCGAGTATGATCCAGACAAGGTTTTTGAATAATGTACTTGTTTAATTC
Source organism: Triticum aestivum (assembly GCF_018294505.1). Classification (NCBI taxonomy): domain Eukaryota; kingdom Viridiplantae; phylum Streptophyta; class Magnoliopsida; order Poales; family Poaceae; genus Triticum; species Triticum aestivum. The sequence continues at coordinate 676,559,057 of NC_057795.1, read as the reverse complement.
CATGCATATGTACAAAGTGTCGGACCATAAATCACAAAGTAATGTAAGGCCCTGTACAATGTAAGGTGCTTAGGATGGTGCTTGCTAAAATAAACCGAGCTTTTCTGAAGCACCAGTGCTCAGTGCGGAGACCGAAAAAAATTGAGGTGGGGCGGACACTAAGGTGTAAATTAAATTATGATATGCTACCATTCACAATATGAAAATACCACTAAGATCACTGAATTGCACATTGTCCAACTGTTTTACCACACAAACCACACAAACCACACAAATCACACTGTTGTACTCTTTCTTTTCTTACCCATCTGCAGATCTGCTAGATTTCTATGTTTCCCATTCACTGGCAACAACGCGTGCCAACGACAAGGTCACCACGCCATCCATCACCACCAAGCCATCACACAATCTGCACTGGGTAGCAATAGTAGAACCATTCAGTATCGACATAAGCCACACAAATTATAGTAATAAGCACCTCCCTCTCTCAGACATAAAAAATAGCTAATCGGTAGAAATCCCAATCCCAGCCTATAAGCCTCTCTCATCCCTGATCTCTCACAACCTGTCACCTCCCAATCTCTCGTCGCTGACCACAACAGCAGCACACAGCCGCCCGCCTCTCACCAAGGCGTGCATACAACATCAGCAATCGGGGCGGTGAAGACAGAAATCAGGCCAGCGGATGGGAGGGAATCGGGAAACTGTTGTTGGGGATTGAGGATGCCTTTTAACGTTCCCAATTTGCCAAAATGAAGGGACAATTTTGAATGAATGAGCCGCCGCACACATCCATTGGAATTAAAGGAATACATTTTTCAGATTTTTTTTGTTAAGTTAATTTTTAAAACCATAGGCAAAGTTGTGCACTAAATCGTTGAAGCTAGATTTTTTGATATTATTCTCTCATACAAAAAGTAAGATATATTCTGGATCGCATGGCCAACACGCACCAGCTTTCTGGTGATGGATTCCCAATCTTTGCAACTAGTTATCTGTAGAGAGCGACATGATGCTCTTAAAATAACTCTATAGCTAGCTACTTCACATGTAATAGTTAGCTCATTTTCTTTAATATTATGAATAATCGAGATTTTTAAGGTACACTCAAGACAGTAACAACCCAATATTACTGCACCAAATATGTCGATGGTAGAATCATCACGCTCGCAAGAAGTTGGTTGAACCACAACACTAGTAATAAGAATAGTTTTTCGCTATTTTGTGGTGTAAATAAGAGTCAACATGGATGTAGATGAACACTTTAAAGCTAATAGAACTTGCTTAATTTGGTGTAACAAAAAGCTTTGATTCACTAACCATGGATTACTTTTTTTTAAATGATAGAAGGGAAACCTCTTTCAGTATCTGCATATGAAGATGCACATGTCTCAACTTTAACTACGAAAGCATACATGTATATGCATGTATGGATGCATATATATTATATGTTTTTCTCTTTGAATCTCAATCTTTGAGAGGGAGGAGGTGAGGAAGGAGGCTGAGGCGATTCACGATGCAAAAGGGCTGAAAAGATAGAAAGGTAGATCCCCCACTTCCAGGGGACAAAAATGTTTGTTCCTTTCTCCAATCGCCCCCCCCCCCCCTCCTCACTCCTCTCGTGCTGGCCTGTTGCTTCAAAATTCCTCTAGTTTTCCCATCCACTCGTACGCACATTATCATCCATCTTCGCCGTCCCCCACACAAAGCTGAATCCTCCTCGAGTGCTATAAGTAGCACCTCTTCTCACACCTTCTTCCCTATCCATCTTACCGATCGAAGAACCAATCGTCGAGCGACATCAATGGCTTCTCTGTCGATGAGCGCGGGGTGGACGCCGAAGCAGAACAAGCTGTTTGAGAAGGCGTTGGCGGTGCACGACAGGGACACACCCGACCGCTGGCACAACATCGCCCGTGCTGTCGGGGGCGGCAAGTCAGCGGACGATGTCAGGCGCTACTACGAGCTGCTCGTCCACGACATCGCCCGGATCGAGGCCAGCAAGGTGCCTTTCCCCGCCTACCGTCCACCATGCCCCGGCTCCGGCCACAACGGCAGCTACGAGGCCGACAGGTACGACCGCCATCACTGTGTTTATTTTCAGTTATGCATGGGCTTAAGCTGGAGTTAAGCAGGTAATTTGTGTGATCAGGTTGAAGCACTTGAAGATCTAGCTAGGCGGTAATCTGGTAATGGGCAAGGGATGATACACACTACACAGATGGACTGAACGAAGAAGCATGTGCGTGCATGGGGGTACCTTGTAATACTCATAAGAGTGTGGATGGTGTCCATGACTCCATGTCAATGTATACATGCACGACTAGCGGGCAGAAAAGTCGGCCGGTTATGCAGATGCATGCATGTTCATAATACTCTAGTGGATAGTGGTCTATAAGTATGTACGTGAGATCGACTTGTCTCCTTACTCACATGGGTTTAACTTATCTCGTATGTATTCTAATGTACAATATTAATATTATCCTTATATTATTGTCTGCACATGTAACCATATGTCCATATCAATGGAGAGATAAATTGATGTTAATGCCAAATATGTTATACACACACATACTACTAATACAAAGACAAAACATCTGCGGTGTGTTTCACGCTTTAATCACTTTTTTTTGGGAGCATTTACAACTTAGCATCTCGTTGAGGTGCCACAATAGAGGCAGTAGAGATCATGAGTATATATGTTCAAATAATATTATGTAACCAAGGACGGAGAACACGCACCAATTGATCAAACGGCAGAGCAGAACCGAGAAGAAATCACACTACCACAAAGCACCCATATCATGCTAGGGTTGTTACCTCTCCTCGCATGGGTTCATCATTGTTGTTGATTGTGGAGCTCCTGCGGATATTGGGACACCAGGTCCGGGCCATGGACCTTCCCCCCTTCTGGCTGTTGAAGTCAATGGTTCCTCTTCCACTCGGTGGAACCACTCCAACATCCCCTTTGATGATGGTGGAGCCGCTTCATGTTGTTGTGCTTGGATCATGCTAGGCAACTGTTTGTTGCTCCTCAAGTGCAAGGGTTTCAAGAGGTAAGCTCCCCCGTAGTTTAGAACTGTTGTAGGAATAACTAATTTACCTGGGTCCCACCCGCTCCTATGTGGCAAAATGGTCAAGACGACAACAAGTCAACAAAATTAAAAAACAAACCCTTCATGGTCAACAAGTCAGAGAAAAATACAAAGTAAAAGACAAGGGCGACTGAAATAAAACAAGAGCTAAAGGGCCCAAGTGAAGAATTTCCCTAGACAGCCAAAGTGCATCTGGGTAGCTAGAGGGATGGTGCCTCGCCGTGGACTACAAACCCTCCAACGGGGGTCACTAAATCGCCCGCAACTGTTCGGGCGGGAGGACATTTTCTGTCATCCAACGGCGGTCACCAAAATTGTTTGGACTATTCCCGATGTTCAAAATCTTGCAAACCGACAACATTGGGACCGGTTCAAACAATTTTGCAGTGTTCGTGGACCTGCTAAACAATGAGATCTAGAGACATTCTTGGAGGTGATGACAGCAGGTGTGATCATGCACAACATGATCGTGAAGGATGAGAGTTATGGAGTTCTCCATGGTCAGGATTTTAAAATGAGGGTGATCCTACTCAGCTTCCAGAGCAGAATCTGACGACATTTGAGGATTTTCTCCAAATGCATCATCCAATTCGCAATCAAAGAACTATGTGAAGCCGGAGAATGATCTGGTTGAGCATCTTTGCAGTTTTTTGCATGGTCAATTAGAACACGTATCTGACAAAGTTGAATTCAAACTTTAACTTCTTTATTTCAAAACTTTATGGTTGGATTGTAATACTCTCTCCTATCCATATTAATTGTCGCTGATCTAGTACAACTACTAAATCAACGATAATTAATATGGATCGGAGAGAGTACTTTTTTTTGAAATGTTGTTGCATTGAAATATGCCTCTTTCAGTTGCTTACGAATTGTGTTGTTTATATTTGATTATTTTGACTACTCCGGGTATGGAAAAAAACTGGGAGCGGACATTTGGTGCCTACGGTTGGATAGCCTCCACACATTTGGTGAGGTCCATTTTGATGATCCGCGCTGGAGTTGCCCTTACCAAACTTGACCTATATCTTTCCCCACATATCACTCTCATGTGTAGCCTTGGTGATTTATCAAGGACCTCTACTATATAAAGTCCTCATGGGCATGTAACTCACTCAATTTCACTTGAGTAACTCATTCACTCTCACTTGAGTAACTCAAGGGGAGGTAGAACTACTGTGACACTTAGCCTAGGATGTTTCAGGATCTGAGAGGTAGCATTGTCAATGTTTTTCTTCAGTTGAGAGTAAGGAACACTTAGTCTAAGAGGGAGTACTTGTGTTGTACACTCTTGCACGAGCCATACGGCCTTGTCCTCCTCTCTGAAGTAAACGTGATGGGGTTGCATTCGACACTGACTGTGATCCGTGACCTGTTCCAAAGTTTTGGTTTGTTTGAACTCTGCATTGTCTGTTTCCTCTAGTCTAGTGACCAAATTGTGTCTGAGCGATTTTCTGTGACAGTGCTTCTAACTTGTAAGCTGCACACGGGCACACATTTCCAACTAATTGTGGGGAGTGAGCTCATCAAGCATGCCACATTTGAATTGCGGTTCAGCGATTTGCGGTATAACCACTTGATGAATGAAATCTGAATTTGAGTAGTGTCTCTGAGGCCAGGCCCTGGCCCTGGCAAAGTTTGCGTGAAGAAACTAAACAATCCAATCGACAAAATAATTACATCCTTTATCATATCACATGTGTTTGACACTCCTGCACGAACTTAATTCTGGCTATTGTTAATTCTAGGGTGAGCATCATCTGCAAAAGGCCGCGATATGCCGATTTCTTATCCCTGTACCTGGCCAGATCTCATCGGCCACGGCAGGCAGGAGATGCTCACCCTCGTCTCAACCAGTGGCGCTAGCAAGCTAGCAGAATCGCCAGACTGCAATAGTGCTGGAGCCAGCCTTTGACCAGCTTGGCTGCTGCAGCTGCCCAAGGTTCTAACGTGTGCAAGTTGCATAAACATGCATATGCAGCTAGCTAGTGGCCGGCCATTCCTCCCTGCAACTTTTTGGTTACAGACCAAGAAGGGCTTTTGCCTAGTTATTACAAGTTGAACGCGGATTCAGCACGACGATGTGTCGCCGTTGACAGGGACCTGAATACCTGATCACCGGTGATGATAACGATTCCGTTCCTATCGCACCTGTGTGCCAAAATCAAGAATCAGCCAATCCTATCGGCTTGCCGCGCATAAACGTGGGATATGAATATATCCCACGTCCAGTGGCGGACCTAGCCCACTGGGCCAGGGTGGGCCAGCAGTGCATACTATACATATACATTTATTTTTTCTTTTATTTTTATCCTTCCTCCAATGATATAAAAGTTATTTCCAAATCTCAGGGTGGGCCATGGCCCACCCTGGCCACCCTCTACCTCCGCCACTGCCCACGTCTATGCGCGGAAAGTACACTCTTTCAAGAACGGAGGGAGTACTTGAAAAGAAATCCACAAAAAGAAAACCCCCGTTGACTTCTTTTAAGAAAACAAAAATTTGGCCAAAATAGTGTGAATAGTGACCTATAATAGCAATAAATCTTGTTTTTTCCCTGAAGTCGGTGCTGGTTTTTTTATTCGTGAAAATTTATATACTAGTGCAAAAGAAAGTCAAGTTTATTCAAAAAAACGTCTAAACTTTTTTGACTTTTTTCCAAAAAAATCCCCCAAATCAGGTGTATATACACCCAGGAACCAAAAGGGTATTTCCTGCGAAGAGTATCACTTCTTTTTAGAAATGAACTTATCATTCCATCTATGCTTTTCAAATGGACCTTAGACTTCACCACCCCATGGTAAAAAAAATATTTATATGTTTCGGTAATTTAATTTGAGAAGGAGGCCTATCACTTCTTTTAATGTACCTTAGACTTTTCAAATGGACCTTAGACTTCCCCACCCCATGGTAAAAAAAAACTATTTATGTGTTCCGGTATTTTAATTTCAGAAGGAGGCTTATCACTTCTTTTAATGTACCAACTTTTTTTTACCATCTTAACAGTCCATTTATGCTCTTCAAGTTGATCTTAGAATTCCACATCCCATGGTATTGGAGAACTGTTTATGTATTTCGGTACACGCGTGTGACCTTGTTGAATGAAAATTCGGGTGGTGGAAAAATTATCAAGCGCATGCATTTCTTAGAAAAGAACAAATATTTAGTATTTTTTTCCTTTTTCACAGTAGACCTGTCTTAAAAACTTAAATAGGAAATATATCAACAAACCTAAGACGTACACGATCAACCGAGCTCACTGATATAAAAGTACAATTGTATTTTTCTAAAAGAGTTGTATGAGTCGTTTGACCCAATGAGCTAAAATGTGAGAATGAAGTGCAAGGCCCAACCAAACTTATCCTAACTAAGATCGTTTTAGCTCGGTGAACTGGGTTGGTCCTATGTTTGTGAAGTTTTAGATGTGCCCTCCACACTGATGATTCTTTAATCCATGCTTGGAATGATATTACATTGAAACAAAAAATAGATATCTCACAAGCCGTTCCGTTCATGGACAATGAATATACTTAACCTTCGCAATTGTGCATGTTGTCTCAAGCAAGCCGAAAAAATAGCCATCACGGTGTTTCATATTAACCTGGGCCTGAACATGTATACTTTTTTATTAAATCGGATTAACCCCTGATGAAACTAGTAAGAGCTAGGCCATACGCTTTTTGATGCTTTTAATAACCACTACGCCATAGCACACCTTTGTTGATCGATCACTACTTCCAAGCACAGAAATGAAGGAAATATGCCCTAGAGGCAATAATAAAGTTGTTATTTTATATTTCCTTATTCATGATAAATGTTTATTACTCATACGAGAATTGTATTCCGGCAACTTGATACACATGTGGATACATAGACAAAACACCGTGTCCCTAGTAAGCTTCTAGTAGACTAGCTCGTTAACCAAAGATGGTTAAATTTCCTAACCATAGACATGTGGTGTCATTTGATGAATGGGATCACATCATTAGGAGAATGATGTGATGGAAAAGACCCATTTGTTAGCTTAGCATAATGATTGTTCAGTTTTATTTCTATTGCTTTCTTCATGTCAAATACATATTCCTCCGACTATGAGATTATGCCACTCCCGGATACCGGAGGAATGCCTTATGTTCTATCAAACGTCACAACATAACTGGGTGATTATAAAGATGCTCTAAAAGTATCTCCAAAGGTGGTTGTTTGGTTGGCATAGATCGAGATTAGGATTTGTCACTCCGAGTATCAGAGAGGTATCTCTGGGCCCTCTCGGTAATGCACATCATAAGAAGCCTTGGAAGCAAAGTGACTAATGATTTAGTTGCAGGATGATGCATTATGGAACGAGTAAAGAGACTTGCCGGTAACAAGATTGAACTAGGTATGAAGATACCTGCAATCGAATCTCGGGCAAGTAACATACCAATAACAAAGGGAATAGCGTATGTTATCATTACTGTTCGACCGATAAAGATCTTCGTAGAATATGTGGGAGCCAATATGAGCATCTAGGTTCCGCTATTGGTTATTGACCGAAAAGGTGTCTTGGTCATGTCTACATAGTTCTCGAACCCGTAGGGTCCGCATGCTTAACGTTCGATGACGATTTTGTATTATATGAGTTATCTGATTTCATGATCGAATGTTGTTCAGAGTCCCGGATACCGGGTATTTATCTGACTACCGGGGGGGGGGTTATTGGAACCCCGCGGGGAAATAATGGGCATTATGGGCCATAAGAGGGGAGCACACCAACCCATAAGGGTTGGCGCCCCCCTTAAGGCAGGAGGCCAAATAGGAGAAGGAAGAGGGGGTTCGCCCCCTTTCCTTCCTCCCTTCCCTCTTCCCTTTTTTTCTCTTCAGGTAAAAGGAAAGGGGGCGGGGGGGGGGGGGGGGGGACTGGACTAGGGCCCCAAGTAGGATTCGTCCTACTTGGGGCACCCTAAGTAGGACTCCTCCTACTTGGGGCACCCCAAGGCTGCTCCCCTCCCCTCCCACCTATATATACATGGGGATGTGGCGCCTAGAACACACATCAATAATCATTAGCCGTGTGTGGCGCCCCCTCCATAATTTACGCCTCCGGTCATATTCTCCTAGTGCTTAGGCAAAGCCTTGCGTGGATCACTTCACCATCACCGTAACCACACCAATTCTCCCTCCTCATCATTCTACTTCTTTTCAGCTATGACACCGATGCAGTTCCACCTCCACTTTGTCGCATCCTCTTCATCCAAACCAATAGATTTTTGGGGATCTTGAGACATCACTATTTGGGGTTGGGGGGGGGGGGGTGAGATCATCAAAGAAGTATTTCCGCTTGGTTTTGCTATTGAACAACATCCAATACTGTGATAACGAAAGTGGTTCTTCTTATTTTGATGGTTCAATAGGGCAGCTAAGCTCAACTATAAATAAAACCCATGCCAGAATGTTGCAACAAATAAAGCAAGCAAAAACGATGATGATCAAAGTGGACCAAGCAAAACTTACATGGCTTCCGACTCCCACAATACTTTCGTTCGTATTCACCACTTGCACATAAGCACCACAAAATTGTTTGTTATTTCTCGGATGGTATGTCATTGATGATTGAGAGAGCTCGGATTGTGGTGAGTTGCTATTGGATGTAGTGTGACGTAGATCTTGAATTCATGAGGCACCCGTAAATTTTGTCACAATATTTTGAACCCGTTTGGCTTAGTTTCATATATAGGATCCATGCTAGTATACAACCAAGCTTGGCACAACAAATTATCTTCTTTTGTGGTGTATGCACTTCCAGTAAGAGGATTGGAGAGGGGTAATGGGTGGAATCGTTGTTGTTGTATTGCCGAGTGTCATGGGTCTATATACATAGAGTACGTGGACCTTCATGGAGTACAAGACAAGGTAGAATAAATCCTAAACTATCCCATATTTCCTAAATATCGTGATCCTCTGACACCCCTCGCAGTCACAATGGGAGCGGCGCAGATGGAGAGACTGGAGAAAAAACCGAAGGTTGTAAGCTAACGTGTAGTTGACATCCCCCGCAGTCAGAACCGTCCATGCGCCGCGGATGTTGTGGCCGGACACTACTAGGGAAAACCCTAGTAGCAGCGCGGGGTAAAGCCCTAGCAGTAGCGCGGGGGCTCATGCTACTACTAGCGCGCTACTACTAACTTTTAGTAGTAGCGTAGTGTACAAACCCGCGCTACTGCTACTTCTGGTAGTAGTAGCACAGGCCCAGACCCAACACTACTACTAACCTTGTGTAGTGGCAACGGAGGCCCCGCGCTGCCGCTAGGCCCTTACCCCGTGCCGCTACTAGGGTTTCTGTATTTTTTTCTTCTGGCTACACATACACAATATTTATACATGTTTTAACGGTATAGACATACAATGAAACTATACGAGATAACAATCATCATAGTGCTCCAACATAAGCATAAGCAAGTTCATCCATAGTTTAATTGGTTCTCAATTGAGCGTCTTTTAATGCATTACATATGATCAACGCCATGTGAGATAAGAGATGTGTTGTGCATTTTTTGTTAGCTGAGATTGCTTTTGTAGCTTTCTGTAAAAAAAACTTTTTAAAATGTGTTGAATCGTTTGGTACTACTCGTTGTCCTCAATTGGTGCTAATCATCATTCTCATTTTTTGATAACCGCCATTCTAACTTTCATAATTATACATGACCACCTTATATTTTGGGGCTACTTCAATCATTAGGTAGGTGGAATTCGAACGGTTCGGAAAATCATTAGTTTGAATACCCTTTTTATAGTTATACCTAAATTGGTAGCAAGCACATCAAATGGCTAGATACACAATGGTGAATCAATGTGCCTTATCATGCAGATTTTTCCACATTATAACCACTAGCTACATATCATAGATTAGTTTGGTCAAAAAGAGTCAAAACGATTGATGATAACATATTTGTACTAGGCATTTAACATTAACCCCATTTTGCAGTATGAGTTAAATTTTAACAATAATACAAAGTGCTAAAGTGAACTTTACTTTAGTGGAGATTGTGTCCTCCTTTTTATTGACATATTTTTGGACTTAAATTTTATGTAAATCTAAGCAAGTAAAAATTACATGAAAAAATCACTTCAATCTATGGAATAAATTACGTGACTTAGATTCTTCAATATGTTTACAACTATTTATGTTTAAATTAGTATTAAATACATTTTCAAAAGTAGCCAGTTAACTTGTTGATTAATTGATTAACTTGCCTATTAGCCTATTAATCCCTACTCGCCGACTAACCGAGTAGCTACCAGTTAAAGATTTCCTCATAAATGCTCATAGTGTTGGGACATCTTCACCGCTATCCCTTGAACGGACGCCCTCAAATGTCCATAGGCGTGTCCGCGAATAGCTGATCGGGCTCAGGCCCTCCAGCGGTATCCCTCATTTTTTGGACCGTGAGGTGTAACTATCAGTGGGCTGGACATCAACTAAGAGGAGAAAGAGATTAGTGGAGAGACGTGCATCATGGGGAGACGTGGTCCGCGAGGATTATCCGGACTACCATGTTCCTTCCCTCGATTTGGGGACATAGTAGGGGGATTTTGGAAGTCCGATCCGGTCCTCGGACAATCGAGGGATAGCTTTGCAGGCCCAAAATTATCTGGACCATCCGGTCTAGACATACATGGGAGAAATGAGTTTCCGCGTTTCCTTTTAAGTCGTGGTCTGGGTCACGGGAATGTGCGTGCGTTAAGAAGGGAGCTTGTGTTGGAGCTGTGTTGTGTGGCCTTAACCCCGGGCCAATATAGAAATGTTTGGTAGTTTATTTTTTTTGCGAGGAATGGTGGTGGTTAATAGGAAGAAAGAACAAATGCCATGCTTGGCCTTGGTTGCCTGGGGCCCAACTCCGCCCCTGCCCATTCGTGATCTCCGCCACCTCTGCCGTATCACCACGATGATATAACAAAAGGAATCCATGAAGCTTGAAACGCACTGTATTTGTTTAGATTTGTTTTTGGTAGTATGTGTGTATAACATATCTGCATTATCATCAATTTCTTTTCTCTTTTGATTGGTATGCACATATGGTTACATGTGCAGACGATATCAATATTGTACATTAGAATACATACGAGATAAGTTAAATCCATGGAGGAAGGAGACAGGCCATAGACCACTTGCTACTGCAGTATTATGAACATGCATGCATCTACATAGCCTTGCATTGCATGCGTACGTTGACATGGACACCATGCACGAGACTTATCTCATGCACATGCACATGCTTCCAGTTCCATCGATCTATGCGGTGTGTATCATTCATTGTCCATTGCTTCCTAGATCTTCAAGTGCTTCAACCTAATCATCAAAATTACAAGATTAACCCCAGCTTTGAAGTCCACACATAATTTGATAAGAAACACGGTAAAGCCGGTCGTACCTGTCGGCCTCGTAGCCGGCGTTGTGGCCGGGGCCTGGGCACGGGGAACGGTAGGCGGGGAAGGCCACCTTGCCGGCCTCGATGCGGGCGATGTCGTGGACGAGCAGCTCATAGTAGCGTTTGACATCATCGGCCGACTTGCCGCCACCAACGGCACGAGCGACGTTGTGCCAGCGGTCAGGCGTGTCCCGGTCGTGCACTGCCAGTGCCTGCTCGAACAGCTTGTTCTGCTGCGGCGTCCACCCAGCCCTCCCGGCCGCGCTCATTGACAGCGACGCCATTGCTCGATCTACCTAGCTACGATTGGGCTTATGATGTTGGTACCGTGAACTCGTTGGTTGCACAGGCTGCTTCTGAGATGGATGAGGAAGAAGGGTGTGAGAAGGGGTGCTACTTATAGCCGGCCGGACTAGACAATGGAGAGGAAGGATTCAGCTCTGTGGGGCCGGAGAAGATGGAGAATAATGTGCATACGGGTGGAGGTAAAAAAAAGGAATATTTGAAGCAGCCAGCCGCCACCGGAGTGAGGAGGGGGGTCAGCTGGAGAAGGAACAAAATTTTCTGTCCCTTGGAAGTGGGGGATCTACCTTTCTATCTCTTCGGCGTAGTCCCGTCACGAATCGGCTCTGCATCCTTTCTCGACCTCCTCCTGCTCAAAGATTCAAAGTAAAAATGGAAATATATGTCCACGCAAAAAAATGTAAATATGTGTCTATATACATGCATATACGTTCTCATAGTTCATGTGAAGACAGATGCATATTCATATGCAATATGCAGAGGCTGAAAGAGGGTTGTCTTCTCTCAATACGAATCAAATCTATGGCTATGTGTGCTTTGTTTAAAGACAACAATCAAAACTATTTGTCACACCAAATTATGCAAGTGCTACAACGTGCATGTCTTGACTTCTTATTTAGACCACAAATATCAAAAATCTAAAAAAATACTAGTATTTTGGTTCAACTAACTCCTTGCGTAAATGATGATCTTGGTTCTACCACTAACATATTTACTGTGGTTGCGTTGGGTTGTTACTCTCTTGAGTGTACCTTAAAATTTTCAGTTATTTTTAAAAGAAAATCTAAGTTCCATCCTTTGTAATATTCATAGATGATAACATCGAGTATAAAGAAAATTAATCAGTTATTTCTTTGTCAAGGAGCTAGCTATATAGTTAAGAGCATCTAGTCACTATTTACAAAGAGCTAGTTGCAAAATTTGGATTCCATCACCAAAATTCAGGTGCGTGTTGGCCATACGAACCAGGATATATCTTGCTTTTTGGATGGAAGAATCATATCTGGAAATCAAGCTCCAACTTCTTTCTGCATGATTCTTCCTATGGCATTAAACATTGATTCCAAAAGAATCGTTTATTTTAGAGTCCAATGGAAAGAAGAAACACTTTCTGGTATGAAGTGACAAGAATTTTCCTCTGTGTGTCGCGGCTCATCGATGCTAAATTGTCCTTCTGTTTAGACGATTCAGGAAGGTTAAAGGGCAACCTTTCGTTTGATATTAAGCTCAGTATATAGATAGGGGAAGGGAAATGTTAATTTGACACCTAAGTACATGTGTATTTATTAGAACTAGGACTAAATGGGCATATATACCATTACAACAGTTACACTCTCTCCCTTAGCTTATTATGATAGTATACATTACCTTGTGATTTAAGGTTGGATGGTAAACTTCAAAACTAGTTTAGTCATGTGGTTATTTTATAACAAATTATATGCATCATCAGGAATCATACTAGCAAAAAATCCTAGAAATTAAGTCAGACAAACATGCTAAAAACACCCATGTATACGTGTTTTCAGTTAATTGTTCAAAATAGAAATATATAGATTAGTAGTTGCAGAGCTAGTTACAAAATAAATTCAGCTTCAGCCTTCACTTAAGTACTACTCCTGAATCGTCTAAACTTTGAGCCACATTTGGTATATAGTACAATGTAAATATATAATCACCAGTTGATTCAATTTATTGCAATTTGCTGCTATATTTCTCTCATATTTATATTTCTTTCTGAATAGAGTTGAATCAAACATATTTCTTGAAAAATATAGCAGCAACTCGAATTAGATTGCCAAAGATGGTTAGACGCAGGGAGCAATGTAGGGGTTCCATACCGCAACTGATGTGGGTCAAAAGCCTCAACCCCCGGAGCAAATGGACCCATGTGATCGATGAGCCTGATTCGGTTTACCTTTTTCTTTTATTTCCTTAAGAGGAGATTCTCGCGCAAGTACAATCAAATGTGAATCTTTACAGGCAACTTGGTATTTGATCTATGCACGAGAAAAGTAAAACATCGATGTATACACAAGCACTAATAAAATTTTAATGTACGCCGAGTGCCAGAAACACTCGGCAAAGGGCCAAATAAACTGGACAAAGTCTTTGCCTAGAATTGTTCTTGGCAAGAATACCCGACATACTACCTCGGAGATGGTACAATTTACAAGCAGCGTTAGGTGAGGCTTAATCGAAACACGCCCAAACTTTTACCACGCCCTACAGGGGTCATGTGATGACACCGTGCCAGCTCTCGAGGAATTTCGACATCGCACGATTTTCCGAGAATTTAAATGGTTGGATCATTGCTCTCACACATACGAAAAAGTGAATCATAATTTAACTGAACTAATTAAAAAGAGTCGGCAGCCATCATTACTCTCATTAGGAATATGGATCGTCACTATGGCCCTTCTCTGCCCGGAACAGATGAAGATTCATAGTGACAGTTCATATTCAAGACTGTAGCTTACTGCTTCTGAACTACCTGGCTATTTAAACCGGTCGTGATGCTTGTCCTTAGGGAAGGTGGGACTAAAATAATCACGCAATGAAACAACGCGTTGCTACTAGGAGCCAAGTCCCGGGCGCTCGGCAAATCCTACCCACCGTCACCGAGTCGTTAAAGACTGCCGACTTGCCATTTGCTCACAGTTTGGTTCTCGACATACAGATTGTTTGCCGAGGATCTTCCTTTTGCCGAGAATCTTTCGAGCAACGACTCGGTAAATGCCTGTGTTTGCCGTGTTTCATCTATTTCCGAGTTTAGTTCTCGGCGTACTTAGCTTTGTCCTGTTCCTGTGTTTTGGTTCTCGGCGAAGCGCCAAACACTCGGCATACAGAGAAATTCCAGTAGGGGAGTAACCATCAACGCGTTTTGTACACACACATAGTATACATGCATCTCGTGAAGTGATTTATAACTATTACACATATGTGCATCCATAGTAGGGAAGCGGATTCTCTAACATTCTCAAGGGATGTCACGAAGCTACAGTGAAATGCGTGTGTAAAGCGAAGAAGGAATGGCAGGATCACTGTAGCAACTACTGTGCGGATTTACTGTAGCATGTAAAAAATAAATTCAAAAATATTTTTATTGCATCATAATTTTGTTTGTATGTAATTTTTGTAAATGTATATAGTAGATTTGTAATTTGTAAATTAATTATAATCATTTTAGGCTTAACCATATGAATATGAAAAAGGATGTCACGGTTACTGTAACTTACGTGACATCCCTTGAGAATGTTAGAGGATCCGGTTCCCCATAGTAGGGGAGTACATGTAGCTGTAGCAATAATATTAATTGATAGCCGCTAAACATTACACGCGCTTCAAGCTTTCAACAGTGATTCTACAGCTAGTCTGCAGTGCTGGTCGATGGATCTACCTGCAGCTACATATATATAGTTTACTTAGTCTTGTATAAGTAGAATTCATCAGGAAGCTTTAGAAGGTACTAGATGGATCTGCAGACAGACATAAACAGGGGGCCCGCGTCAGTGTCATTTCAGTAATCAATGTGTAAGTAGCATATGCACTCACGCATGCACGTTGACAGCCATACACATGGTAATGATACACACAGCTTAACGCTAGCTCGATCGATCAGAGGAGCCGGTGCTGTACGTTTCGAACGGCTGATATTAAAGCTTATCACTATCTGTCTGACCCATGTGTATATCACAATCAGGATTAGATCTCATGTGGCACAGTGGCATGCATGCACGCACCGGCAAGCCAAGCCGGCCGGCCACCGACGCAGCACGCACGCACGCACGCCGGCACGTCGGACCACGTGTATCCATACACGCACACTCACGTAAGCATGTCCCCGCATCATTCGTACCTCGCGTCGACGGCGTCCAGGCCAGCGGCGGAAGGGCGGAGATGGCGACCTAGCCGGCGTAGCGCCCTGACGACTCGATCTGCGCGACGTCGTGGACGAGGCGTTCGAAGTGGCGGCGCACCTCGTCGGCGGACTTGGCGCCGCCCATGTAGCGGGCCACGTCGTGCCACCGGTGCGGCGTGTCCAGGTCGTACACCGCCAGCGCGCACTCAAACTGTTTGTTCTGCCGCTGCGTCCACGCCGTCGCCGCTGAACCCTTGGAGCCGGCCGACGACGACATTGACGTATGGGTAGCTAGCTAGTAGGTCTTGATGGTTATTATGGAATGGTTTCAGTTCAGTGAACTGCTGGGTCGACCGTGTATTTATAGGACACGATCGCGCGCTTCGTGCATGCATGCGCACAACCCTCTGATGAGCAAGTTCGGTTGGAAGTGGCGACCAATCAGAAAGGTACTTATAGCCATGATATTGGCGGTATCTTCGATCGGTTTGGATTGCAGGGGTCTCGTTTGAAAGCTTGGCAAAAATGAGATATATGTTTCATGATTTTTTTTCAATTGTTTTTTAAGCTTTGAAATATGCCTTTTGAACTTTTCAAAATACCTCATGGACCCTCTCCTATCCTAATACTCTTGCTTTTCCTTTAGCAATGACCACATCCGACCATGTGCCATGTGTGATCAAGATTCAAACCACAATGCCCAAAAGTAATATTTTGCCGAAAAAGGGTTTCCCCCCGCTTTATATACAAAGCAACCAACCGAGACAGTAAACGATAGGTGCTGGGGCGAAAGCAGCACAGTCACGCCCAAAAGAAATGATAAAGAAAATGAAAGAGAAACAAATGCCAACAACGGCTGATCGACAAAAAACGAAGAAGCCTCATGGCCGTTGCAACCACCGAAGATCGCCCACCCAGCTCCGAGCCTCCGAAGCGCCGGTACCAAACAACACCTCCAAGAAGGGATGCGACGATGACGACGCTGCTGCCAAGGGTTTCCCCCGGTACGCGGTGAGGAGAGAGGAAGGGTAGCCCCGACGCCCTCCAGCAAGGTCCGGCGGCACCCTCATGCGCCACCGCGTCGGTGTCGGTCAAGCCAACAGGGATTTCTCCTGATCCCAACCTTCACCTCAGGCACTCCGGAGCTCGCCACCAAACCGACCACCACCCTGCGCCAACCCGGACATGAAGCTTCCCATGCTGCCTCACCACGGCACCGTGAAGCATGGCCTGCACAGTGAAGAAGAGGAGCCGGGACTAGAGCAGCAGCACCGTCGGCACGCGGGAGGGCCCCATCTCCACCGTCGATGAAGGTAGCTGACCGGACGCAATAGCAGGAACATACCAGGCCCGTGGCCACACAGGCCCGGCCGGGATCTCCGAGGCCCGTAAAGTTCCCGCCTTCGCGCTGCAGCCGGCACGCCATCGACGCCGCCGCCCCTGTCCAAGCCGCTCCCCTGCCTCCCCGCACAGAGAGCCGCCAAGTGGAAGCACCACCACCACGAGCACCGCCGGCCACCACCACTAGGTTGCCGGACCGCCACCGGCCGAGCCGCACCACCGCCGCACGCCCGCGACGAAGAGGAACCATCTCAGCCGCCGGAAGCCGAAGCCGGACCCCAGCCGCCGCCCACACCGCCCGCGGCCCGCACCGCCTGGCCAGATACGCCGCCGAATCACGCCCATGCACGCCCCACCAGGCAGCCGCCGCGCCAGCACAAGGCACCAGCGGGGCCGACACGCCGGCACCACCAGGAGCTCCCGGATCCGCGCCGTCGAGCCCCGCCACAGCCCGACGCCTCCTGCAGCCCGCCGTCCCACGCCGGCCAGGAGCTCCACGAGGACGGGATGGAGCGATCCCGCCGCCGCCCACGCCGACCGGTCTTCGCCCGGCGGCACCCCTAGGCGGCGACGAGGGAGGAGGAGGCCGGAGGAGGAGAGGCTGTGGGCGGATCTCGGTTTCCCCCGGCCCGCTCGTGGGAGCGACGGTGTGGGTGGGGGTCGAGTCGGTACCGCCACTGATTTGCTTCGTATGTTTATTTTTTCGCCAAAGTAATATTTTCAGATTTGAAAATTGGTGGCTTCAGCAAGATAGTTTTATGCCCCTAGTAGACTCCATTTGGAAACAGAGCATACATTATGCTGATGCAGCCAAGAGGATTAATGCTAAAATGAAAATCTTAAGGAAAGGCTTAAGGAAATGGGCTAAAACTTTATCCAATCTCAAAGATGACATTTCTGATGCCAATGCTCTCATTGAAATGCTGGATGCTATTGAAAATTTCAGATCCCTCACACCTTTGGAAGCTGATCTCAGGAAACGTATGAAAGCTCAGCTAGACAAATTACTACAGCAACAGAAAGCTTACTGGCAGCAGAGAGGGAAAATTAAGTGGGTTACCCTTGGCAGTGAAAATTCCAAATTTTTCCATGCTATGGCCACAATACAGCACAGAAACAATTCTATTCCTTCTTTAATTGGACAGGATGGTACTGAGGTGACTAGCCATGGGGCTAAAGCTACCCTTTTACATGAGGCCTTCAAAGAAAGATTGGGGACATCAGAACATTATAATATACCTCCAGATCTACTTAACCTCCTCACTCCCCATAATGACCTTTCTTTTCTGGAAAAGGAATTCTCCCCAGAGGAAATTGATGTTGTTATCAAAGACATGCCCTCAAACAAATCACCAGGTCTGGATGGTTTTAACACAGATTTTATCAAGAAATGCTGGCCCATCATTAAACAGGATTTCTATGATCTCTGTCACCAATTTCATAAAGGGGACCTATACTTGCAAAGTATCAACAATTCCTACATCACTCTCATCCCCAAGAAACCCGGTGCTTCCTCTGTTAATGATTTTAGACCAATCTCCTTGCTCAGCTGCACCATCAAGTTAATTACTAAGTTACTTGCCAATAGACTACAATCCATAATTCTGGAACTAGTACATGTCAACCAATATGGATTTCTCAAATCCAGATCTATTCAGGATTGCATAGCATGGGCTTATGAGTATTTATTCCAATGCCACAAGAGCAAAAACCCTACTGTTGTACTTAAATTAGACTTTGAAAAGGCCTTTGACAAAATGGAACATGGCATGATCATGGATATTATGAGAAAGAGGGGTTTTGGTAACAAATGGTGTTCATGGATTCAGCAAATTATGAGCACTGGTACATCTGCTATCCTCCTAAATGGGGTCCCTGGGAACTACTTCAAGTGCAGAAGAGGGGTCAGACAAGGGGATCCTCTATCCCCACTTCTCTTTGTGCTTGCAGCTGATTTTTTACAAACAATCATAAATGATGCAATGCAGAAAGGTCTACTACAACCTCCACTTCAGTTTGCTTCCTGCCCTGACTTCCCCATTCTGCAATATGCAGATGATACTTTGATCATTATGCCAGCATGTCCTCAGCAACTTGAACAAATGCAACACTTGGTGCATCTATTCTCCCAAGCTTCTGGTCTCAAGGTAAATTACCACAAATCCAGTATGCTACCTCTGAATGTACCCGAGGACACAATGCAACACCTTTCAACCTTGTTAGGCTGTACTATTGGAACTTTTCCTTTCTCTTACTTGGGCACACCTCTCAGTTTCACCAAACCAAGGATGGAATTTTTCATGTACCTGATTGAAAGAATACAGAACAGACTCAGTGGTTGCTCCCAATTCTTGAGTTATGATGGCAGACTCCTCATGGTCAATGCTGTCTTCTCCTCCCTACCCACCTTCATAATGAGTTGCCTGCTCCTTTACAAAGGGATTATTGAGCAAATAGACAAATACAGGAGGCATATTTTCTGGAGAGGGAAAGATTTGGAAAAGAAAAATCCTCCTCTAGCTGCCTGGGATATGATATGTCGTCCAAAGGATAGAGGAGGCCTCGGAATTTTGAACATGTCCACAGAAAATACATGCCTGCTACTGAAGATGGTTCATAAGTTCATTAATCATCATAACATACCCTGGGTGAATCTAGTGTGGGAAGTATACTATCAGCAAGGCTTCCATACAAATCAGCTGCAACAATGTTCATTTTGGTGGAGAGACTGAATGAAGCTCTTCCCAATCTATAAGCAGCACGCTTCTGTCAACATGAACAATGGCCAAACACTAGACTTTTGGAATGACACTTGGGATGGTACCCCCAAGACTGAACTCTGGCCCCACTTGCACTCTTTTGCTTGGAAGCAAAATATTTCTGTCGCTGACATGTATCATACAGAGGAACTTCCAGATCTCTTTCATCTACCACTGTCAGAGGAGGCCTTTACACAGTTTCAAGCCCTCGAAGAACTTTGTCACAGACTTGAGCTCAACGATGGCCCAGACCATTGGCAATTACCAGCTGGAGCGCAGCATTATACGGTCTCAAAGGTTTATAAAATCCTAATGCCTGCAACCGACACTTTTCCAGTTTTGAGATGGCTATGGAGCACATGCTGCCAACTCAAACACAAGATTCACTTCTGGCTATTGGTGAATGACAGGTTAAACACTCGAGCACTACTCCTACGTAAAAACTTCTTTATACAGGATTATACTTGCATCTTGTGCAGCATGCAGATACTTGAAACAAGGACACACCTATTCTTCACATGCCCTTTTGCAAAATTATGTTGGAACTACATCTGCCCAACTTGGGCCCCTGCTGGACAAGGCATTCAAGAAGAAATTAATCAACTGAAGCAATTGCTAAATCTGCCATTCTCCCTGGAAATCATAATTCTGGTGACTTGGGCAATCTGGACCACCCGCAACGATTACATCTTCAAATACATTACGCCCAGCCTATATGCATGCAGAAGAAAATTCAAAGAGGAAATCAAGTGGCTAACATTCAGAGCAAAGCGGAAAGAATACCATTGATTAGAAAACTGGGCGAAGGCTTTTGTTTGAGTTAACTGGTTGATACTCCTACCCTGTATGAAATGATACTCCTGTTGTTGCTGCTGTTGTTTTGTGTCTTTGTTTTCCTAGGTTGTGCTTTTTCTGTATAGCTTATTTTCTTTTGAAAAGACCTTTTGTATCATTTATTTGAAAATCAATAAAAATACGCAGTAGAGTCCTGCTGTTTCCCTCAAAACAAAAACTTTTCAAAGTACCAACCTCCCTCGAGCTCGGTCACCAAGAGTCCACACTCAATAACTATTATGCCCTACTCAGCAGTAGTTTATGATATTCAGTCGTAAGAACATCACCACTTGTGGACTCACATTGGGCTCCTTAGCAATGACTTTTTCTATATTAAGCCATCACTAGCGGGTACTCCCTCCGTCCCATAATATAGAGCGTTTTTGGCCCAAGTACCACGCCGCGTCACAGTGGTGTTTAGTGTTACTGATGGCTTTTTCCTATCCGGTTGTGGAGACCCATCAACAAAATGTCTTTTTCGAGTAGTGTCTTCTGTAAAAAGAAATGATGAAACAAATCATCCATATGTAGACAATTGGAAAAATCATGTAGGTGCACACCAAATAATGCTTAACCATCTAACTTGCAACAAGATGTTTGCCTAATAGAAAGAAAGAACAATGTTTAGAATTTCAAAAAAAACACAAATACAAAAAATGTTCACAATTCAAGAAAATAAAAAGTTCAAAACAATATTCTCAAAATTGAACTTTTTTTTGCATTTTGATGGACATTTTTAAAATTTTGATAGACTTCTTTATTTTTCTGATTAAAAAAATGAATTTTGGTAAAAAAAATTGAATTTGAATTTCCTGTGAATTTTTTTGAATTTTTACGAACATTTTTTATTTGAGGAACAAATGTTAAATTAAATGAACATTTTTTAAATTGGTGATCAAATTTTAATTCAATAAATTTTTATTCGAAAAACACTTTTGAATATGACGAAATTTTAGAAAAATCATGAACACTTTTGGGATTTGATGAAACTCACTGATTTGAAAAAGTGTTCAAATTCAAAATAATATTCACCGATTTGAAAATTATTCCAATTTTTATGAATTGCTTGTGAATTTGAAAATAAAAACGAAATTAAAAAGAAAACAGGAAATATGAACAAAACTTACAAGAAAAAGGAGAAAATAAAATTAAAGAGATAAAAACGAAAGAAAAAAAAGAAAATGATCTAGAACCTTCCCAAAACCAGAAACGACTTGGTAAGCTGACCCAAACCTACGCAGCGTGAAGGGATGTTGGGGGGGGGGGGGGGGTTCGCTACGCAGCCACGCGCCAAATATCATCTGCCGCACTGGTGATGGCAATTATCCAATTGCTTAGAGCATCTCCAGCCGCGCCCCCAGAACGGCCTCCCCACGCGTTTTCCTTCTGCCGGCGCTGAAAAATCGGCCCAGCCGCGCCCCCAGGAGCCCGTTTTTTGTCGGCTTGGGCCGAAATCAGCGTCGGCGAACCCAAGCCGAACCCGACGCACTGGGTGGTGCTCGGGGGCGCCGGCGCGAGCGTTTTGGCGCGAAGCAGTCGCGGGCCCGCCGCGTCATCGAGACGGCTGCATCGTCGACCCCATCACCTCGGTTCCCGCGGGAATCAGTGCGAAGGCTGCTGGCCTGTCGCGCCGGTCGGCCTCCATTGATGTTCACGGGCGGCGCAGTGAAGACGCCGCCGACGCGCGTCCGCTTGCATGCACCCCGCATCCGCACACATACCGCCCACCACCACCCCTGCTCTGGCTATAAAAGGCGCCCCTCCCCGCCGGTGAGCACCACACCCTTCCCCTCTCCCTCCCGCGAAAGCCTTCTTCCCGTCGACGAGCTCTCTGTTGGAAATATGCCCTAGAGGCAATAATAAAAGGGTTATTATTATATTTCCTTGTTCATGATAATTGTCTTTTATTCATGCTATAATTGTATTATCCGGAAATCGTAATACACGTGTGAATACATAGACCATAACATGTCCCTAGTGAGCCTCTAGTTGACTAGCTCGTTGGTCAACAGATAGTCATGGTTTCCTGACTATGGACATTAGATGTCATTGGCAACGGGATCACATCATTAGGAGAATGATGTGATGGACAAGACCCAATCCTAAGCATAGCACAAGATCGTGTAGTTCGTTTTGCTAGAGCTTTTTCAATGTCAAGTATCTCTTCCTTAGACCATGAGATCATGTAACTCTCGGATACCGTAAGAGTGCTTTGGGTGTACCAAACGTCACAACGTAACTGGGTGACTATAAAGGTGCACTACAGGTATCTCCAAAAGTGTTTGTTGGGTTGACACGGATCGAGACTGGGATTTGTCACTCCGTATGACGGAGAGGTATCTCTGGCCCACTCGGTAATGCATCATCATAATGAGCTCAAAGTGACCAAGTGTTTGGTCACGGGATCATGCATTACGGTACGAGTAAAGTGACTTGCCGGTAACGAGACTGAACGAGGTATTGGGATACCGACGATCGAGTCTCGGGCATGTAACGTACCGATTGACAAAGGGAATTGTATACGGGGTTGTTCGAATCCTCGACATCGTGGTTCATCCGATGAGATCATCGAGGAGCATGTGGGAGCCAACATGGGTATCCAGATCCCACTGTTGGTTATTGCCCGAGAGCCGTCTCGGTCATGTCTACATGTCTCCCGAACCCGTAGGGTCTACACACTTAAGGTTCGGTGACGCTAGGGTTGTATGAATATGAGTATGCAGCATACCGAATGTTGTTCGGAGTCCCGGATGAGATCCCGGACGTCACGAGGAGTTCCGGAATGGTCCGGAGGTAAAGAATTATATATAGGAAGTGGTATTTCGGCCATCGGGAAAGTTTCGGGGTCTCCCGGTATTGTACCGGGACCACTGAAAGGGTCCCGGGGGTCCACCGGGTGGGGCCACCCATCCCGGAGGGCCCCAAGGGCTGAAGTGGGGAGGGAACCAGTCCATAGTGGGCTGGTGCGCCCCCCTTGGCCCACCCCCTGCGCCTAGGGTTGAAACCCTAGGTGGGGGGGGGGGGCGCCCCACTTGCCTTGGGGGGCACTCCACCCCCCTTGGCCGCCGCCCCCTTGGGAGATTGGATCTCCCAGGGCCGGCGCCCCCCTGGGGGCCTATATAAAGGGAGGGGGAGGGGGCCAGCCGCACCCTGAAGTCTTGGCGCCCCCTCCCCCTGCTACACCTCTTCCTCCTCCGTCACGTGCTTGGTGAAGCCCTGCCGGAGTGCTGTTGTTCCACCACCACCACGCCGTTGTGCTGCTGCTGGAGCCATCATCATCAACCTCTCCTTCCCCCTTGCTGGATCAAGAAGGAGGAGACATCATCCGCTCCGTACGTGTGTTGAACGCGGAGGTGCCGTCCGTTCGGCGCTAGGATCTCCGGTGATAGGATCACGACGAGAATGACTACTTCAACCCCGTTCTTTTGAACGCTTCCGCTTGCGATCTACAAAGTGGTATGTAGATGCATCTCCCATGACTCGTTGCTTAGATGAACTCATAGATGGATCTTGGTGAAACCGTAGGAAATTTTTTAATTTTCTGCAACGTTTCCCAACAGTGGCATCATGAGCTAGGTCTATGCGTAGTTCTCTATTGCACGAGTAGAACACAATTTTGTTGTGGGCGTAGATCTTGTCAACTTGCTTGCCGCTACTAGTCTTATCTTGCTTCAGCGGTATTGTGGGATGAAGCGGCCCGGACCAACCTTACACGTACGCTTACGTGAGACCGGTTCCACCGACTGACATGCACTAGTTGCATAAGGTTGCTGGCGGGTGTCTGTCTCTCCCACTTTAGTTGAAGCGGATTCAATGAAAAGGGTCCTTATGAAGGGTAAATATAAGTTGACAAAAATCACGTTGTGGTTATTCGTAGGTAAGAAAACGTTCTTGCTAGAACCCAATTGCAGCCACGTAAAAGATGCAACAACAATTAGAGGACGTCTAACTTGTTTTTGCAGCAATTGTCATGTGATGTGATATGGCTAGAAGTTGTGATGAATGATGAATGATATATTGTGATGTATGAGATCATGTTCTTGTAATAGGAATCACGACTTGCATGTCAATGAGTATGACAACCGGCAGGAGCAATAGGAGTTGTCTTTATTTTTTGTATGACCTGCGTGTCATTGAAGAACGCCATGTAAATTACTTTACTTTATTGCTAAACACGTTAGCCATAGAAGTAGAAGTAGTCGTTGGCGTGACAACTTCGTGAAGACACGATGATGGAGATCATGATGATGGAGATCATGGTGTCATGCCGGTGACGAAGATGATCATGGAGCCCAGAAGATGGAGATCGAAGGAGCTATATGATATTGGCCATATCATGTCACTACACTATAATTGCATGTGATGTTTATTATGTTTATGCATCTTGTTTACTTAGAACGACGGTAGTAAATAAGATGATCCCTTATAATAATTTCAAGAAAGTGTTCCCCTAACTGTGCACCATTGCTAAAGTTCGTCGTTTCGAAGCACCACGTGATGATCGGGTGTGATAGATCCTTACGTTCACATACAACGAGTGTAAGATAGATTTATACATGCAGAACACTTAGGGTTAACTTGACGAGCCTAGCATGTACAGACATGGCCTCGGAACACAGAGACTGAAAGGTCGAACACGAGTCGTATGGAAGATACGATCAACATGGAGATGTTCACCGACGATGACTAGTCCGTCTCATGTGATGATCGGACACGGCCTAGTCGACTCGGATCGTGTAACACTTAGATGACTAGAGGGATGTCTAATCTGAGTGGGAGTTCATTATAATAATTTGATAAGATGAACTTAATTATCATGAACTTAGTCTAAAACCTTTGCAAATATGTCTTGTAGATCAAATGGTCAACGCTCATGTCAACATGAACTTCAACGTGTTCCTAGAGAAAACCAAGTCGAAAGATGATGGCAACAACTATACGGACTAGGTCCGGAACCTGAGGATCATCCTCTTAGCTGCCAGGAAACAATATGTCCTAGAAGGACCGCTAGGTGACGCTCCCGTCCTAGAGAACCAAGACATTATGAATGCTTGACAGTCTCGTGCTGATGATTACTCCCTCGTTCAGTGCGGCATGCTTTACAGCTTAGAACCGGGGCTCCAAAAGCGTTTTGAGCAACACGGAGCATATGAGATGTTCGAGGAGCTGAAACTAGTTTTCCAAGCTCATGCCCGGGTCGAGAGATATGAAGTCTCCGACAAGTTCTATAGTTGTAAGATGGAGGAAAATAGTTCTGTCAGTGAGCATATACTCAAAATGTCTGGGTTGCACAACCGCCTGTCCCAGCTGGACATTAACCTCCCGGATGAGGCGGTCATTGACAGAATCCTTCAGTCGCTCCCACCAAGCTACAAGAGCTTTGTGATGAACTACAATATGCAGGGGATGGTGAAGTCCATTCCTGAAGTATTTTCAATGCTGAAGTCGGCAGAGGTTGAAATCAAGAAAGAACATCAAGTGTTGATGGTCAATAAGACCACTAAGTTCAAGAAGGGAAAGGGTAAGAAGAACTTCAAGAAGGACGACAAAGATGTTGCCGCGCCCGGTAAGCCAGTTGCCGGGAAGAAGTCAAAGAATGGACCCAAACCTGAAACTGAGTGCTTTTATTGCAAGGGGAAGGGTCACTAGAAGCGGAACTGCCCCAAATACTTAGCGGATAAGAAGGCCGGCAACACTAAAGGTATATTTGATATACATGTAATTGATGTGTACCTTACCAGTACTCGTAGTAACTCCTGGGTATTTGATACCGGTGCCGTTGCTCACATTTGTAACTCACAGCAGGAGCTGCGGAATAAGCGGAGACTGGCGAAGGACGAGGTGACGATGCGCGTCGGGAATGGTTCCAAGGTCGATGTGATCGCCGTCGGCATGCTACCTCTACATTTACCTATGAGATTAGTTTTAAACCTCAATAATTGTTATTTAGTGCCAAGTTTGAGCATGAACATTGTATCTGGATCTCGTTTAATACGAGATGGCTACTCATTTAAATCCGAGAATAATGGTTGTTCTATTTATATGAGAGATATGTTTTATGGTCATGCCCCGATGGTCAATGGTTTATTCTTAATGAATCTCGAACGTAATGTTACACATATTCATAGCGTGAATACCAAAAGATGTAAAGTTGATAACGATAGTCCCACATACTTGTGGCACTGCCGCCTTGGTCACATTGGTGTCAAGCGCATGAAGAAGCTCCATGCTGATGGACTTTTAGAGTCTCTCGATTATGACTCATTTGACACATGCGAACAATGCCTCATGGGCAAAATGACCAAGACCCCGTTCTCCGGAACAATGGAGCGAGCAACCAACTTGTTTGAAATCATACATACCGATGTGTGCGGTCCAATGAGCGTTGAGGCTCGCGGAGGATATCGTTATGTTCTCACTCTCACTGATGACTTGAGTAGATATGGGTATGTCTACTTGATGAAACACAAGTCTGAGACCTTTGAAAAGTTCAAGGAATTTCAGAATGAAGTAGAGAATCAACGTGACCGAAAGATAGAATTCTTACGATCGGATCGTGGAGGAGAATATTTAAGTCACGAATTTGGTACACACTTAAGAAAATGTGGAATCGTTTCACAACTCACGCCGCCTGGAACACCTCAGCGTAACGGTGTGTCCGAACGTCGTAATCGCACTCTATTGGATATGGTGCGATCTATGATGTCTCTTACCGATTTACCGCTATCATTTTGGGGATACGCTCTAGAGACAGCTACATTCACTTTAAATAGGGCACCATCTAAATCCGTTGAGACGACACCGTATGAATTATGGTTTGAGAAGAAACCTAAGCTGTCGTTTCTAAAAGTTTGGGGATGCGATGCTTATGTCAAGAAACTTCAACCTGAAAAGCTTGAACCCAAGTCGGAAAAATGCGTCTTCATAGGATACCCTAAAGAAACCATTGGGTATACCTTCTACTTAAGATCCGAGGGCAAGATCTTTGTTGCCAAGAACGGATCCTTTCTGGAAAAAGAGTTTCTCTCAAAAGAAGTGAGTGGGAGGAAAGTAGAACTCGATGAAGTACTACCTCTTGAACGGGATAGTAGTGCAGCTCAGGAAAATGTTCCTGTGATGCCTACACCAAGTGAAGAGGAAAATAATGATGATGATCAAGGTACTTCGGATCAAGTTGCTACTGAACTTCGTAGGTCCACAAGGACACGTTCCGCACCAGAGTGGTACGGCAACCCTGTCCTGGAAATCATGTTGTTGGACAACGGTGAACCTTCGAACTATAAAGAAGCAATGGCGGGCCCAGATTCCAACGAATGGCTAGAAGCCCTGAAATCCGAGATAGAATCCATGTATGAAAACAAAGTATGGACTTTGACTGACTTGCCTGATGATCGGCGAGCGATGGAAAACAAATGGATCTTTAAGAAGAAGACGGACGCGGATGGTAATGTCACCATCTATAAAGCTCGACTTGTCGCTAAGGGTTATCGGCAAGTTCAAGGGATTGACTACGATGGGACTTTCTCTCCCGTAGTCAAGCTTAAGTCCGTCCGAATCATGTTAGCAATTGCCGCATACTATGATTATGAGATATGGCAGATGGACGTCAAAACGGCATTCCTTAACGGTTATCTTAAGGAAGAGTTATATATGATGCAGCCGGAAGGTTTTGTCGATCCTAAGAACGCTAACAAAGTATGCAAGCTCCAGCGATCCATTTGTGGGCTGGTGCAAGCATCTCGGAGTTGGAACATTCGTTTTGATGAGAGGATCAAATCGTTTGGGTTTATGCAGACTTATGGAGAAGCCTGCATTTACAAGAAAGTGAGTGGGAGCTCTGTGGCATTTCTCATATTATATGTAGATGACATACTCTTGATGGGAAATGATATAGAACTTTTGGACAGCATTAAGGCCTACTTGAATAAGTGTTTTTCAATGAAGGACCTTGGAGAAGCTGCTTACATATTAGGCATCAAAATCTATAGGGATAGATCGAGATGCCTCATAGGTCTTTCACAAAGCACATACCTTGATAAGATTTTGAGGAAGTTCAAAATGGATCAGTCTAAGAAAGGGTTCTTTCCTGTACTACAAGGTGTGAGATTGAGCTCGGCTCAATGCCCGACCACGGCAAAATATAAAGAAGAGATGAGCGTCATCCCCTATGCCTCAGCCATAGGATCTATTATGTATGCCATGCTGTGTACCAGACCTGATGTAAACCTTGCCATAAGTTTGGTAGGAAGGTACCAAAGTAATCCCGGCAAGGAACACTGGACAGCGGTCAAGAATATCCTAAAGTACCTGAAAAGGATGAAGGACATGTTTCTCGTTTATGGAGGTGACGAAGAGCTCGTCGTAAAGGGTTACGTCGACGCTAGCTTCGACACAGATCTGGATGACTCTAAGTCACAAACCGGATACGTGTATATGTTGAATGGTGGAGCAGTAAGCTGGTGCAGCTGCAAGCAGAGCGTTGTGGCGGGATCTACATGTGAAGTGGAGTACATGGCAGCCTCGGAGGCAGCGCATGAAGCAATTTGGGTGAAGGAGTTCATCACTGACCTAGGAGTCATACCCAATGCGTCGGGGCCGATCAAACTCTTCTGTGACAACACTGGAGCTATTGCCCTTGCCAAGGAGACCAGGTTTCACAAGAAGACCAGGCACATCAAGCGTCGTTTCAACTCCATCCGTGAAAATGTTCAAGATGGAGACATAGATATTTGCAAAGTACATACGGATCTGAATGTCGCAGATCCGTTGACTAAACCTCTCTCGTGAGCAAAACATGATCAACACCAGAACTCTATGGGTGTTCGATTCATCACAATGTAACTAGATTATTGACTCTAGTGCAAGTGGGAGACTGTTGGAAATATGCCCTAGAGGCAATAATAAAAGGGTTACTATTATATTTCCATGTTCATGATAATTGTCTTTTATTCATGCTATCTGTATTATCTGGAAATCATAATACACGTGTGAATACATAGACCATAACATGTCCCTAGTGAGCCTCTAGTTGACTAGCTCGTTGGTCAACAGATAGTCATGGTTTCCTGACTATGGACATTAGATGTCATTGACAATGGGATCACATCATTAGGAGAATGATGTGATGGACAAGACCCAATCTTAAGCATAGCACAAGATCGTGTAGTTCGTTTTGCTAGAGCTTTTTCAATGTCAAGTATCTCTTCCTTAGACCATGAGATCGTGTAACTCCCGGATACCGTAAGAATGCTTTGGGTGTACCAAACGTCACAAGTAACTGGGTGACTATAAAGGTGCACTACAGGTATTTCCAAAAGTGTCTATTGGGTTGACACGGATCGAAACTGGGATTTGTCACTCCGTATGACGGAGAGGTATCTCTGGGCCCACTCGGTAATGCATCATCATAATGAGCTCAAAGTGACCAAGTGTTTGGTCACGGGATCATGCATTACGGTACGAGTAAAGTAACTTGCCGGTAACGAGACTGAACGAGGTATTGGGATACCGACGATCAAGTCTCGGGCATGTAACGTACCGATTGACAAAGGGAATTGTATACGGGGTTGTTCGAATCCTCGACATCGTGGTTCATCCGATGAGATCATCGAGGAGCATGTGGGAGCCAACATGGGTATCCAGATCCCGCTGTTGGTTATTGCCCGAGAGCCGTCTCGGTCATGTCTACATGTCTCCCGAACCCGTAGGGTCTACACACTTAAGGTTCGGTGACGCTAGGGTTGTATGAATATGAGTATGCAGCATACCGAATGTTGTTCGGAGTCCCGGATGAGATCCTGGACGTCACGAGGAGTTCCGGAATGGTCCGGAGGTAAAGAATTATATATAGGAAGTGGTATTTCGGCCATCGAGAAAGTTTCGGGGTCACCCGGTATTGTACCGGGACCACCGAAAGGGTCCCGGGGGTCCACCGGGTGGGGCCACCCATCCCGGAGGGCCCCAAGGGCTGAAGTGGGGAGGGGAACCAGCCCATAGTGGGCTGGTGCGCCCCCCTTGGCCCACCCCTGCGCCTAGGGTTGAAACCCTAGGGTGGTGGGGCGCCCCACTTGCCTTGGGGGGCACTCCACCCCCCTTGGCCGCTGCCCCCTTGGGAGATTGGATCTCCCAGGGCCGGCGGCCCCCCCTGGGGGCCTATATAAAGGGAAGGGGAGGGGGGCAGCCGCACCCTGAAGTCTTGGCGCCCCCTCCCCCTGCTACACCTCTTCCTCCTCCGTCACGTGCTTGGCGAAGCCCTGCCGGAGTGCTGCTGTTCCACCACCACCATGCCGTTGTGCTGCTGCTGGAGCCATCATCATCAACCTCTCCTTCCCCCTTGCTGGATCAAGAAGGAGGAGACGTCATCCGCTTCGTACGTGTGTTGAACGCGGAGGTGCCGTCCGCTCGGCGCTAGGATCTCCGGTGATAGGATCACGACGAGAACGACTACTTCAACCCCGTTCTTTTGAGCGCTTCCGCTCGCGATCTACAAAGTGGTATGTAGATGCATCTCCCATGACTCGTTGCTTAGATGAACTCATAGATGGATCTTGGTGAAACCGTAGGAAAAATTTTAATTTTCTGCAACGTTTCCCAACACTCTCCTCCCACTGCCTTCCACCGCCGACGAGCAAAATGGCCGAGAGATACCTAGGCGACGGCGCAGTGGTGAACGGCTTCGGCCGCCGACATCTCCAGGAGCCAGAGGCGCGCCTTCTGTACGAGGCAGAGTACCCGGCGCCGCCCGACATCCGCGTGCCGGGGGCGTAGAGGTTGAGCGCCGGCGGCGTTTCGGTGCCGCCCGTCCCCGAAGGAGGCGCACGGCGGGCGGAGATCGCCCGCATACGCTCGTCGCTAACGGAGGAGCAGCGGAACGAGCCGAGGTACGCGCCCAACAGCGAAATGCTATGGACGTTGTACTTTCAGGCCCACCGCGAGGAGCAGATCGCCTCCACCAACGGTGTCATCCCCCGCGGCCGCCTCAACTCCGAAGGACGGCGCGAGTGGTGGGGCGTCCCCGGCCGCACGCTCGACGCCGCTCTCGACCACATTGAGACCGGCAATGTGCCGCGGCTGGAGTACCCGGCGCGCCCCTCCTTCTCTCGCCGCCATGGTAGTTCCTGGATACCGCGGCGAATGGAGCCGGGGTCGTCCTCCTCGTCGGGCTCCGGCTCGCCGGCCATCCGCCCCGTCAAGCCCGAGCCGGAGGCGACACCGCTCGGGCGTCGTGCGCGGAGCAGCGCCCTCGACATCAACGAGCCGTCGCCTGCGACGGCGCCGACGAGGCGCTCTCTTCGCCTTGTCCGGCCGAAGCCCGAGCCGGGCACGGCCCCGGTGAAGCGGAGCACGCCGGCATGGTGGCACCCGACGACGAGTCCGCCCTCAATGGGCGAGGGAGGACTACATCCGCGAGCAGGTGCGCCAACAATGTCGGGCTTACCTGGAGACCCAGGCCCGCAGCCGCACCGAGGCCCGTCGCCGCGCCGAGGAGCGTCGTCGCGCCGAGGAAGGCGGCGTTATCGTCATCGACAGCGACGACGAGGTCGAGTCCTGGCTGTCATGCGCTGTCGGCAACCCGGGCGAGGGGTGCAGCAGGGATGCCGCGGGCGAGGCACGCGATGATGTCGACGACGACGACGATGGCGGCGGCGACTACACCCGCTTCTACAGGCTTCTCGGCATGTAGAAGGCGGCGGTGGCGACGGTAGCGGCACTAGCTAGGCGTTTTAAGTTCGTTTTTAAGTTAGTTCACGTATGTTTTACGCTTTTGTACAAATTTGGACGAAAAATGGTAGAGTTCATGCAAAAGTCGTCCAGTTTAAAAAAAACAAGACGAACTTCGCCGAACCCGTGGCGACCGTGGGCGTGCGACTGGGAACGAACCGAACCCCAGGGGCCGAACTAGCGCCGGCTCGCCCCCAAGCCGCTATTTTTCGGCGCCCTGGGGGGCGAACGGCTCGAGATGCTCTTATGGGTCCACCACCTAGAGTATATATATTTTCTGCTTGTGTAGTTGAAATTATCTCTATATCACCAAGGACATGTGTACTAAAATACTCCATGCAGTGTGGAAGTCTAAGATCCACTCAAAGAGAACTAAGTATGGTTCTTAAAAAGGAATGATATGTTCCAGTCTTAAATCAAAATTATCACCCAACTTGGCCCTATCTCTGGTCCTCTTGCATGCTTGCCCCCCTCCAATCTCCTTGGCACTAAATTCTGACAGACACAACTAAGAAGATATGCAAAAGCTATTCTGTAGGATTGACAGATTCCAAATTTGGGTTGGCAGCTCCAGTGCGCGATGGAATCGTTATCACTTATGAGCACCAACGATCATGTCACGGTCGACACTCGACAACGATACACCATACCAGTGCTACCTGAACTGAATTAATTTGTTACTCATCAACTAAACATATAAGCTAGGCTTGTTTTATCGGCCAAGCTAGCAGAAGTATATGTCCTGCGTCCAACTTTTGCACACGTATGTTAGATCCTTAGACGGGAAGAGAAGCTGGTCAAAAGGCTCCACAATAATTGCATGCAGATGATTCTGCTGGCCGGCTCGATCGCGCCACTGTACTAGACACTGAAACTTCTGAAGAGAACATCTTCTCACAAACGAACTTCTGAAGAATTCATTGCCGAAAAGTAGCTCAACTTTTTTGGTTGTTAGCAACTACTCCCTCCGTTCCGATTTACTTGTCGTGGTTTTAGTTCAAATTTGAACTAAAACCACGGCGAGTAAATCGAAACGGAGGGAGTAGATAGATAGAGCTAGTGGATTTGGCGGTACGTGCTGTAGTAAATTCTATGGTGAAATCTGTGCGAGGATCGAGATGCTAGTGGGTGGCCGGCCACACGCCGTGCAACCTGGATGCTGGCTTTGCGAGGGGGTGCGATGAGCATCTCCTGCCGTGGCGGGAGATCTTTTGTATCGATCGGGCGACCTTTTGGAGATTTTTTTTTCGAAAAGGGGATTCCCCGGCCTCTGCATCAGAACGATGCATACGGCCATTTTATTATCAAAATAAAGTAGTACCAACATGGTTCCAAAGATCTCCAAAAGTCATAGAACAACACATAAAGCTCACACAGAGCCAAAAAAGGCTAGGAACAGCAACTAGCCAAATCAAAATGCCACAACCGGCTGGCTAAAACTAGATAGGGATACTAAATGCCTATCCTATTACATGATCGCCATCCAAACTGGTTGAAGATATCCCGAGCTACCATCTCCCAGCGGACAGACCCAGTAACCAAATGCCCCCTGGCCTCCGTCTGGGTGAGTAGCGACCACGAACGGATCAGTGACGTAGTTCGGAATAAGACCTGCAAAAAATATATACATGATATTCTGTTAAAGACCAAATCGTTTCTGCAATTCCAGATAGTCCACAGCAAAGCACAAACTCCAACCCGAATATGTCTCGCTAAGTCAGGCTCAATCCCATTAAGCCATGTCCCAAATAACGCATTAACAAAATTCGGGGGATTGATATTAAACGCAATGTGGACCGTCTGCCAAAGTACCTTGGCCAGCGGGCAATCAAAAAAGAGGTGTTTGATAGTCTCATCCCGATCGCAGAAACTACACCTAGTAGGTCCTGTCCAATTACGCTTTATCAAGTTGTCCTTAGTTAAAATAACTTGTTTATGGACAAACCACATAAACACTTTTATTTTCAAAGGAACTTTGACATCCCAAACATGCTTGGACGTAGGAATGGAGTTCGAATTAATAACATCAATATACATTGATTTAACCGTGAATGCTCCAGACTTAGTCAACTTCCAGCGTAATTCATCGGGTTGTTGAGAAAGCTGGACTTCCATCAGTCTCCTAACTAGACGGAGCCATTCTTCCCAACGATTGCCCGCTAGCGCTCGTCGGAACTGGATATTAAGGGGGGTAGATTGAAAGACCGATGCAACGAACACCTCACGTCGTTGAACAATGCGGTACAGAGAAGGGTATTGGATGGCCAAGGGTGTGTCACCGAGCCAAGTATCCTCCCAGAAACGTGTACTCGTGTCGTTTCCAATAACAAACTTTGTCCTATTAAACAATGCCTGCTTGACCTTCATGAGACCTTTCCAGAAGGGCGAGTCGGTCGGCCGTACTGTAACCTGGGACAAAGTTTTTGTCTGGAGGTACTTGCCGCGAAGGATTTGAGCCCACATAGCATCATTCTCCGAAGAGAGTTTCCACAGCCACTTGCTAAGAAGGCATTTATTCTTAATTTCGAGATTCTCAATACCTAGACCCCCTTGGTCTTTCGGTCTACAGATGATATCCCATTTAGCAAGCCGATATTTTCTTTTAAGCTCATCACCCTGCCAAAAGAAACGCGATCGATAGAAGTCCAGTCTCTTCCTAACACCAACTGGTACCTCAAAGAACGATAGAAGAAACATTGGCATACTCGTGAGCACCGAATTAATTAGGATTAATCGGCCTCCGTATGACATGAGCTTGCCCTTCCAGTAGCTCATTTTCCTCTCAAATCAGTCCTTGATGCACTTCCATTCTCTGTTTGTCAGCCTACAATGGTGGATAGGAATCCCCAAGTAAGAGAAGGGTAGCTCTCCCAACTCACATCCAAACAATTGCCTATAAGCATCCTGTTCATCTTTGACCCTGCCAAAACAGAACAGCTCGCTCTTATAAAAGTTGATCTTTAACCCGGTCAATTGTTCGAATAGGCATAACACAAGCTTCATATTTCTCGCCTTGTCCAAGTCATGCTCCATAAAGATGATTGTATCATCAGCGTACTGAAGGATAGAGACACCTCCATCAATAAGATGAGGTACCAATCCACCTACTTGACCATTTTCCTTAGCCCTTCCTATCAAAATTGCTAACATGTCCACCATAATGTTAAACAAGATAGGGGACATCGGATCTCCTTGTCTTAGGCCTTTATGTGTCTGGAAATAGTGACCTATGTCATCATTAACTCTAATTCCCACACTACCTTTTTGCGTAAATGATTCAATCCTGTCGGCGCCAGGCTTCATCAAAACCTTTCATACACAATGACTGTTGGAGAAATGGCCAGTTGACCTTATCATACACTTTCTCGAAATCCACCTTAAAATCACTCCATCTAATTTTTTGGAATGGATTTCATGGAGCGTTTCATGCAGGACTACCACCCCTTCAAGGATATTTCTGTCCGACATGAAAGCGGTTTGGGACTGTTGCACCACAGAATGTGCAATCTGAGTGAGTCTGTTAGTCCCGACCTTGGTGAAAATTTTGAAACTCACATTAAGGAGACAGATCGGCCTGAATTGCTCAATTCTCACCGCATCGTCTTCTTAGGAAGCAGTGTGATAGTCCCAAAATTCAAGTGGAATAATTGAAGCTGTCCAGAGAACAGATCATGGAACATAGGTAGTAAATCCCCCTTAATAATGTGCCAGCACTTTTTATAGAACTCTGCCGGGAATCCATCCGGTCCGGGAGCCTTATTATTTTTCATCTGTGCAATAGCATCAAACACCTCCTTCTCCGAGAACGGGGCAACCAGAATCTCATTATCGGCAGCCGATAGCTGAGGTACATCCTCAGTTCTGGACTCATCAAGGGACACACTATTATCCTCCGGAGGTCCAAATAACTGCTTATAATATTCGGTAATATATGTCTTTAGGTTATCCTGACCTAAAATAGTGCCCACATCTTGCTCTAGCTGAAAGATACGCTTCTTTCTGTGTTTGCCATTAGATATCAAAATGGAAGAACTGAGTATTCGCGTCCCCCTGGACCACTTTGCGGACTTTAGCACGCAAAGCCCACTTCAGTTCTTGTTCGCGGAGTAGTTCTTTGAACCTCTTCTCCGCCTCATTTTTAACCTGAAGCTCTGCTGGTGATAAATATTGGATTCGGCCTGTATGTCCAGGTCCTGTATAAGAGTAAGGAGTCTATCCTTTTCAATCTTATACTCACCACTGAGGTGCTTAGCCCAACCCCGTAAGAAGCTTCTCAAATGCCTAATCTTATTTTGCCAACGCTCAATAGCAGTTTTGCCTCCTACTCCTTTAACCCATTCCCTGGCAATCAAGTCCAAGAACCCCTCACGTTCAAACCATGACATCTCGAAGGAGAAGGTGTTCTTGTTACCCACGTGGTTCGGCTCCCCTGAGTCCACGAACAATGGGGTATGATCAGATATTCCCCTCGAAAGAGCTTGCACCGTAACCAGAGGGAACTTTTGTTCCCACTCCATGCTCGCAAGAACTCGATCAAGTTTTTCGTAGTTGGGTTTGGCAGAGCGTTAGCCCATGTAAATTTTCGACCAGAAAGCTCTATCTCTCTCAGATCCAAGCTTTCAATAATGGTGTTGAACATGAAGGACCATCTGCCGTCAAAGTTATCATTGTTCTTCTCCTCTCTCCTCCTGATGATATTGAAATCACCTCCAACTAAAATTGGCAGCTGCTCTGACCCACAGATTCGAACAAGGTCCGCGAGAAACTCCGCTTTAAGCTCGGGCTGTGCGGCACCATATACCGCCACCAAAGCCCAGTTAAAGCCATCTATCCTAGACCTAACTCGAAACTTCACCGCGAAGTCGCCCATCACTACACTTCGGACTTCAAGCGAATCGCATCTCACACATAGTAAGATACCACCCGATCTTCCTCGTGGAGGGAGGAAATGCCAATCGAAATCAATACCACCCATAAGAGAAGAGAGAAACTGTGGTGCGAAGTTATCTCTACCCGTCTCTGATAGAGCAACAAAATCTAACTTCTGCTCTAAAGCTGCCTCAGCCAGAAATCTTCTTTTAGCCATGTCCTTCAGACCTCTGCTATTCCAAAAAATTCCTCTCATAGTTCATCATGGAATTTTTTGGTGGTTCGAATCCTAGCACCCCTACGAACTGCGGAATCGGGATAGATCTTACGTTTCCACTTTCGCTTAGGTTTACTAAGCTCTGTCACCCGGTCCTCATGACCGGGTTCACAGATATTACTAGCTTCATTCTCTAGGGGTACATCATCTTCCTCAGCGTCATGATTGGGGTTTGCTAGATCCGCACACAGATTATCAAGCACTCTAACCCCTAACGCATCAATCTCATCATCATTCATTGGTTTAACTGCTGCAAGATTGCGAATAGTCTCTAAAGCCCGTTCCGCCTCCAAATCTAATATATCATTCACCGAATTGGTAATCTCACTATCCGTAGCACCTAGTGAAACTCCTAATTGGTTTGCATTATTTATAATGTCCTCATTAGAAAAATGCAATAGGGAATTAGACAAGTTGACGGACATACCAGAAGATAAAGCAGCCTCCTGAAGCTTGGCCGCCCTCATAGCGCACCGTTGCTGCATATCGTCCACCTCAGGGATGTCGAAGATGCGAGCACTCATCTGTCTCCCCTCGGAGATAGGGTTCGGGATCCCACCAAACGCGACCACCTCCTCCCTAGTATAACCTGGCACCGAAACCCTGGAAGGTGGTGCCGAAGTTACCAGAGATGGCGTCCGCGGGCTCCCGATCCCCTTAGACGAGTGCCCCACACCAGGTAGTGGGGAAGAGGGGATAACGGTGGCCTCCTGCCCGCACCCTCCTCCCGCCACAGCCGCCGGCTCAGACGACAGAGCCATCGGCGAGGTGGTCCTCCTAACCGTCGGTGTATAGGGAGGAGACAGGGCCTCCTGCCCCGGCGCCCCCCCAAACGCAGCAGCTACCACCGTGGTTGCCACCACCGTCGGAGTAGCAGGAGTCGAGGCCGCCTGCCTCGGGCTCCCTCTCCCAGCAGCAGCCGACCCCCTCGGGGTCGACGTCACCGACGACACCGGGATCGGTATGGGGACGGGAGAAGACAGGACCTCCTGCCCCGAACCCCCTCCCCCACACCCCATCGCGCACACAGTCGCCGACCACGAAGTTGCGTCCGCGTGAGGCGCCAGACCAAGAGAAGCATCCTCCGGCCTCCTCTCCGTAGCGCCGACCAAAGACCTCGCCTGACGACCAGCAGACAAACCAGGCTCCCCCTCGAACTCCAACGGAGGGAGGTGTGCTCAAGATAATCACCAGACTCTACCCGGTCACTCCATAGTCTGGGAGGTGCCAAGGCTGGCTCAAAAGACCCAAAACGCAGAGTAGTCATGGGCACCGCCGGTGAAACTGTGGGCTCAGCCCCGGACCCATCCCCAGGTGACTGAGAAGTTGTGTGAGAACCGTTAGATCCCTCTCGCATGGGCTCATCTAACGGTGCCCCCTTAGCCCCCGCATTACCATCCCTGTCGTGCATGTCAACATCGTTACCATTAACTGCATCAGCAAATAAATCGGTGTCCTCAAACTCGATCTCTAACGGGAACACCTCTCCCTTATAGGTCCAGTTGACCTTATCAGGCACAAACTCAATATCGAGAACGCTTACTAAAATCCGGGCTACCCCATGGGCACGTGTGAAAGCCATATCCACTTTTTCTGTCTTGCCAACCATGATGCCCAAACTGGCCACCACTCGAGCATCCTGCAGCGGCTTAGAAGGAGCTCCAATAAATCGCAACCAGACCTGTGTAAGCGGCTTTCCCTTAGGCTCAACCTGCTTCCACTCGTTAAACTCCAGGATACACTTAGTACCGGGAACTTTACACAAGCCAAAGCTCAACAATCTCTGCAAGTCATCCACAGAAGGGAAATCAACCTTAAACACCCTGTCCTCGATGAGCACCAAATCCCATCTAAAATCACCGGGAGCTAGCTCCTGAAGCCTCCTCACAATCTGTGCCTCAATCACCTCGCCCTGGGTCGCTCTCACAATCCCAGTAGTCAAGCTCCGGGTATCCTCCGGGACCTCTCTCGCCGCCGGGGACTCAAAAAACATAAGCTCAACACAGTAGACTCCATAAATATTCAGTGTCGGAGGCAGGTCACGCAATAACGGGCACTCCCCCGAGTCATGTGCAAGCTTGCCACATGACTCACACAGCTGGGCCACACACTCAGCAACGAAGTGACCCTTCTCACCACAACGGTAGCAAATCATCCTCTCCTTCTTACGAGCATATTTGGACGCCCTCTCGGTATCAGACCTGTCGGTAGCCTCATCCACCGTCCCAGCCTCAGGAACCTCAACACTTGCCAAAGTAGTCACCACCTCCATCGCTTGTGAAGGAAGCTCAGGCTCAGCCTCCTCTGTAGCAGTTGTAGGAACATCAGCCCTGGGCGGGGGCGGGCGGCGAAATCTCCCACGGCCCCAACCCCGACCACCACGATAGCCACGAAAGCCTCCTCTCTGACGGTGATCCGGGCCGGATGCCCCCTCGACAAAACCACCTGCCGGGCCAAGAAACGGTCTCTCAGCCGACCCGTCGCTCTGCCAGGCGTAACCACGCCCTCCTCCCGTAGAAGAAGAACCTCGGTGATGTCCTTCACCATACGCATCATACCCGTCATCCCCCCACTTGCCTCGGGGCGGATCGTTGGGCTCTTTGTTGCTTGTCGGATTCTGATCGGACCGGTTTTGCGCCGGCCTTGCAACGTATTGGGGCGGTGGTTTGCCTGTGGTCGCCGGCGCGCCTCCAACAGGCCTAGGTCCTCCACCGCAGCTAGACGGATTCTCAGCATATGCGCCCGGCGCGGGAGGTCGAGGGCCAGAGGGGGTCAGCACCATCCCAAGGCCAGTAGTACCACGACCAGCCGGAGCCATTCCGGCGACGCCCGGCGCCGGCGGCCGCATGCCTGCTGCCTGTATAGCTCCGGGCGTCGCACCCGGCGCAGGCGGCCTCGGCCCGCCCCGCCCTGCAGCAGGGGGCTGCTGCCCTGATGGTCGGGCGCCCTGGAGAGACGCGCCCTGGCCCTGAAGACCTAGCGGCCCTCCACCGGCCGCCGGCGGTCTCTGTCCGGGCGGCGCCATGGCCCCTCGCCCAGCCGACGGCAACGGAGCAGCCCCGCCCCTTCCCACCGCACCGGTGGTCTTCCCAGCAGGCTGCGGAGCAGTGCCACGGCCGGCCATCGAATGGAGCGGAGGGATCCTCCTTGCCCGCCTAGCCCCGCAAGCCGGAAAACCTCTTGACCCAACCTTGCGAACCCTAGAAGGAAGGGGCGACAGCGCACGATAGAAATCTCTCTCGCCCTCGTACATGCATGAGGCATCGATTACGATACGGGCAGAAGCGCTTGGAGCAGCATGGGCCTCATACCCATCTGACTCCGGCCCAACTACACACGGGCCCAAATCCGTCCGAACCGGCCCAGCCGCACCTAGCAGCTGTTTCAAACGAATCGACCTCGCGGTGGAGATCTCGGTCGCTGCCGTAGCCAAGCCCGGCGCCGCCGACGACTGCCGACCGGCGTGCCGCCTCGCCTTCTTCCGCTTCTTCACCGTGATCCAAGATTCCGGTCTAATCATATCAAATAATGTAAGATTTGGAAGACTCACCTTTGGAATGGGTCCTTTCCAGGGCCGGATTGCTGACGCCGCCGTCTTCGGATGAACAACGCGCCGGATCATCTCGATCTTCTCGCCCACGTGAAGACCTATACGTGCCGGATCGTCCGGTGGTAGAAACCGATCGATCGTAGTAGCCACCTCCGCTTCGCTGTATCCCGAATGGAAAAATTCAAAGATGAGATCCGAAGGTGAGGGAGACGGCGGCGACTCCCCCAGCGCGGCTTCCCCATCCTCATCCGCTTCTTGATCGTCGGCCTTGGCGAGCGCCCAGAAACGTCCGCCTACCCGCCGTTGATCGCCGGCACCGGACGACCCAGCCGCAGTCGGGCGCATGGTCGCCCGCCTAGTCGCCTTCAGTTCATTTCTTCAACTTTATGTGTGCTGCCTTTAAAATGGAGAGATTTTCACTTCCCGGCCTCTGCACCAACTAAGGATGCATACGACCATTTTAGTATGAGTACCAAGATAAACATGGTCCTCAGAATTTTTTAAATGAGTATCAAGATATTTCTTGGTGAGTGGTTCCACCACACATCAAGACTGATCCTCAATAAACGGGGGAAAACCCCTGTGCATCACCTGTCAATTCTGGGAATTGAACTTGGGTCGTTGGGTTGCACAACCACATACCCAACCACTGAGCCAAGGCTCTCTCTGCAATGATGTTTTTTTTTCTTCTTTTTGAGAAGGCCAACATGACGAGCTTTATAAGCAAAGAGTAAGCCGGAGCCCAACCAGGTAAAACTCAATGTATATGCGGCTTTCTCATCCTAGTTTCCTTCTTTCACATGCTGTGTGCTGCGATAATGGCCAAGGCAACGATGTTGAAGCGTTTAAACAAGGAAGAGTGATTGTCATTAGTTGGTGATCTACGCCATACTAGTCCTCTATGAATGGGGCCGTAGGTGGTACTACCGACGGTTTTCTGGGCTTGGATGTGGTGATCGATCAGCAGAGGTGTGCTATTGCGTAGTGGTTATTAAAAGCGTCGAAAAGCGTATGGCCTAGCTCTTACTAGTTTCATCAGGGGTTAATCCGATTTAGTAAAAAAAATATACATGTTCAGGCCCAGGTTAATAGGAAACACCGTGATGGCTATTTTTTCTGCTTGCTTGAGACAACATGCACAATTGTGAAGGTTAAGTATACTCATTGTCCATGAACGGAACGGCTTGTGAGATATCTATTTTTTGTTTCAATGTAATATCATTCCAAGCATGGATTACAGAATCATCAGTGTGGAGGGCACATCTAAAACTTCACAAACATAGGACCAACCCAGTTCACCGAGCTAAAACGATCTTAGTTAGGATAAGTTTGGTTGGGCCTTGCATTTCATTCTCACATTTTAGCTCATTGGGTCAAACGACTCATACAACTCTTTTAGAAAAATACAATTGTACTTTTATGTCAGTGAGCTCGGTTGATCGTGTACGTCTTAGGTTTGTTGATATATTTCCTATTTAAGTTTTTAAGATAGGTCGTGAAAAAAGGGAAAGAAATTTAAATGTTTGTTCTTTTCTAAGAAATGCATGCGCTTGATAATTTTTCCACCACCCGAATTTTCATGTAACATGGTCACACGCTTATACCGAAATACATAAACAGTTCTCCGATACCATGGGAGGTGGAAGTCTAAGATCCACTCAAAGAGCATAAATGGAATGTTAACTTGGTACATTAAAAGAAGTGATAAGCCTCCTTCTCAAATTAAATTACCGAAACACATAAATAGTTTCTTTTACCATGGGGTGGGGAAGTCTAAGGTCCATTTGAAAAGCATAGATGGAATGGTAAGTTTTTTTATAAAAAGAAGTGATACTCTTCCGAGGAACTACCCCTTGGTTCCTGGGTGTATATACACCTGATTTAGGGAATTTTTTTGAAAAAAAAAGTCAAAGAAGTTTAGATGTTTTTTTTAGAATAAATTTGACTTCCTTTTGCACTAGTATATAAATTTTCACGAATAAAAAACCAGCATTGACTTCAGGGGAAAAAACAAGATTTGTTGCTATTATAGGTCACTATTCACACTATGTTGGCCAAAATTTTGTTTCTTAAAAGAAGTCAACAGGGGTTGGGGAAGGGGGGGGGGGGGGTTCTTTTGTCTTTTTACATAATTACTAATTTTTGTCCATATAAGGGCGTATACACACCCATACACCAAAAGTTCCAATCCTACTCTTCCCTCTCAAATCAAATTACGAAAACACATAAATAGTTCGCCGATACCATTAGCCAAAGCTCCAGTTGAAGAGCATAAATGGAAACTATAAGTTGGTTCTTGAAAGTAAACGATATGTTTCACTCTCAAATCAAAATTATCACTCAACTTGGGCCTATGTCCTGCTCTCCTCCGGTGTCAAGGGCGCAACCTAGATTCTGTCAGCCATGGGCACGAACATATCGCACGTCTATGCGCGGAAAGCCGATAGGATTGGCCGATTCTCAATTTTTGTACATAGCTGCGATAGGAACGGAATCGTTATCATCACCAGTGATCAGATATTCAAGTCGCTGTCAACGGCCACACATCGTCGTGCTGAATCCGCGTTCAACTTGTAACTAGGCAAAATCCCTTGTTGGCTCTGTCGGCTGGCCAAGCCAAAAAATTGCAGGGAGGAATGGCCGGCCACTAGCTAGCTGCATATGCATGTGTATGCAGCTTGCACACGTTAGAACCTTGGGCAGCTGCAGCAGCCAAGCTGGTCAGAGGCTGGCCCCAAAAGTATTGCAGCCTGCCGATTCTGCTAGCTTGCTAGCGCCACTGGTTGAGACGGGGGTGAGCATCTCCTGACTGCCGTGGCCGATGAGATCTGGCTGGGTACAGGGATAAGATACCGGCATATCGCGGCCTTTCGCATAAGATATCTGGTTGGAGAGAGTATTACAATCCAAACATAAAGTTTTGAAATTAAAAAGTTAAAGATTGAATTCAACTTTGTCAGATACGTGTTCTAATTCTCCATGCAAAAACCA
The DNA here is from genome assembly GCF_018294505.1 of Triticum aestivum. NCBI lineage: Eukaryota > Viridiplantae > Streptophyta > Magnoliopsida > Poales > Poaceae > Triticum > Triticum aestivum. The sequence goes on along the minus strand of NC_057795.1, from coordinate 676,515,050 downwards.
CAAAGATGCTCAACCAGATCATTATCAAGCTTTCACATGAGTTCCTTGATTGCGAATTTGATGATGCATTTGGAGAAAATCCTCAAACGTCATCGGATTCTGCTCTGGAAGCTGAATAGGACCACCCTCTTTTTAAAAATACAGACCATGGAGAACTCCATAACTCTCATCCTCGACGTTCATGTTGTGCATGATCACAAACTATCCTCACCTTCAAGAATGTCTCTAGATCTCATTGTTTAGCAGGTCCACGAACACTGCAAAATTGTTTGAACCGGTCCCCATGTTATCGGTTTGCAGGATTTCGAACATCGGGACTGGTCCAAACAATTTTGGTGACCCCCGTTAAATGGCAGAAAATGTCCACCCGTCCAAACAGTTGCGGGCGAATTAGTGACCCCCGTTGGAGGGTTTGTAGTCCATGGCGAGCCATCCCTCTAGCTATCCTGATGCGCTTTGGCTGTCTAGGGAAATTCTTCATTTGGGCCCTTTAGCTCTTCTTTTATTTCAGTCGCCCCTGTCTTTTACTTTGTATTTTCCTCTGACTCCTATTTTTGAATTTTGTTGACTTGCTGTTCGTCTTGAACATTTTGCCACATAGGACTGAGTGGGACCTAGGTAAATTAGTTATTCCTACAATAGTTCTGAACTAGGGGGAGCTTACCTCTTGAAACCCTTGCACTTGAGGAGCAACAAACGGTTGCCTAGCATGACCAAGCACAACAACCTGAAGCGGCTCCACCATCATCAAAGGGGATGTTGGAGCGGTTCCACCGATTGAAAGAGGAACCATTGACTTCAATGGGCGGAAGGGAGGAGGCAGCCCATGGCCCGGACCTGGTGTCCCAAACTCCCAATATCTGCGGGAGCTCCACTATCAACAACAACGATGAACGCATACGAGGAGAGGTAGCAACCCTAGCATGATATGGGTGCTTTGTGGTAGTGTGATTTGTTCTCGGTTCTGCTCTGCCATTTGATCAATTGATGCATGTTCTCCGTCCTTTGTCACATAATATTGTTTTTAACATATATACTCATGATCTCCACTGCCTCTATTGTGGTACCTCAACGAGATGCTAAGCCCTAAATGCCCCCCCCCCCCACCCCGCCCCCCAAAAAAAATATGCGATTAAAGCGTGAAACACACCGCAGTTGTTTTGTCTTTGTATTAGTAGTATGTGTGAGTATAACATATTTGGCATTAAGCCATTAACATCAATTTATCTCTCCATTGATATGGACATATGGTTACAACGTGCAGACAATAATATAAAGGATAATATTAATATTGTACATTAGATACATAGGAGATAAGTTAAACCCATGTGAGTAAATCTCACGTACATACTTATAGACCACTAGCCACTAGAGTATTATGAACATGCATGCATCTGCATAATCGGCCAACTTTTCTGCCGGCTAGTAGTGCATGTATACATTGACATGGAGTCATGGACACCATGCACACGCTTATGAGTATTAAAAGGTACCCCCATGCACGCACATGCTTCTTCATTCAGTCCATCTGTGTATTGTGTATCATCCCTTGGCCATTACCAGATTACCGCCTAGCTAGATCTTCAAGTGCTTCAACCTGATCACACAAAATAGCTGCTTAACTCCAGCTTAAGCCCATGAATAACTGATAATAAACACAGTGATGGCGGTCGTACCTGTCGGCCTCGTAGCTGGCGTTGTGGCCGGGGCCGGGGCATGGTGGACGGTAGGCGGGGAAAGACACCTTGCCGGCCTCGATCCGGGCGATGTCGTGGACGAGCAGCTCGTAGTAGCGCCTGACATCGTCCGCCGACTTGCCGCCCCCGACAGCACGGGCGATGTTGTGCCAGCGGTCGGGTGTGTCCCTGTCGTGCACCGCCAACGCCTGCTCGAACAGCTTGTTCTGCTTCGGCGTCCACCCCGCACTCATCGACAGAGAAGCCATGGATGTCACTCGACTATTGGTTCCTTGATCAATCAGCTGCTATTATATACCTTAAGTTATGACCTGAACTATGCTTGGATGCTTGGACCTGGTGAGATGGATGAGGAAGAAGGTGTGAGAAGAGGTGCTACTTATAGCAGTCGAGGAGGATTCAGCTTTGTGTGGGCGCGGAGAAGATGGACGATGATGTGCATACGAGTGGAGGAGAAAACTAGAGGAATTTTCAAGCGGCAGGCCAGCACGAGAGGAGTGAGGAGGGGGACGATTGGAGAAAGGAACAAACATTTTTGTCCCCTGGAAGTGGGGGACCAACCTTTCTATCTTTTCGGCCCTTTTGCGTCGCGAATCGCCTCGGCATCCTTCCTCACCTCCTCCCTCTCAAAGATTCAAAGAGAAAAAACGTAAATATATATGCATCCATACATGCACATACATGTATGCTTTCGTAGTTGAAGTTGAGACAAAAATCCATGGTTAGTGAATCAAAGCTTTTTGTTACACCAAATTAAGCAAGTTCTATTAGCTTTGAACTGTTCATGTACATCCATGTTCACTCTTATTTACTCCGCAAAATAGCGAAAAACTATTCTTATTACTAGTGTTGTGGTTCAACCAACTACTTGCGGGCGTGATAATCTTGGTTCTACCACCGACATATTTGGTGCAGTAATGTTGGGTTGTTACTGTCTTGAGTGTACCTTAAAAATCTCCAATCTTAATAATATTCAGAGAGGATAACACCAAGATAAAGAAAATTAGCTAATTGTTACATGTGAAGTAGCTAGCTATATAGTTATTTTAAGTGCATCATGTCGCTATCTACAAATAGTTAGTTACAAAGATTGGGATGCCATCACCAGAAAGCTGGTGCGTGTTGGCCATGCGATCCAGAATATATCTTACTTTTTGTATGAGGGAATAATATCAAAAAATCTAGCTCCAACGAATTTAGTGCACGACTGTGCCTATGGTTTTATTAAACCAATAAAAATATCCGAAAAATGTTTCTTTAATTCCAGTAAAATGTATTTCTTTAATTCCGGTCGATGTGTGCTGCGGCTCATTGATTCTAAATTGTCCCGCCATTTTGGCAATTTGGGAACGTTAAAAGGCAACCTTTCTTGATACCAAGCTCAATAAATAGAGTAGGGGGTGTGGGGGATATGATAGCCAAGAACTAGGTAGTTTGTGTTTTCAGCACAAGCTGTAAATTATTATAAGTGAGATTCTGGCAATGTGAATAAACATATTTCGCTCAAGTGTATGAAAATTATGTTAATTTGACACCAAAACACATGTGTACTTAATATATAGAACTAGGATTGAAGTTATGGTCCGAGGCTATGTTAATTTGACTCGGTTGCAACAATTATGCTCCCTCCATTAGCCTACGATCAGAGTTCGGGCTTATACAATGCAAGATAATTAGGAAAAATGCTTAGAGAGACAAACCAATTTTCTTGAAGAACCGGTGCTTATTTATACAGGGCAGATGCTTAATTAGACACCTATTCTGTAGGTATAAACATTGGTGCTTCAAAAAAGCTCGGTTTATTTTAGCAAGCACCTTACATTGTACAGGGTCTTACTTTACTTTGATTTATGGTCTGAGGCTTTGTGCTCATGCATAAGCAAATCATACAATTATTTTTATTTGAGGAATTAAACAAGTAGATTATTCAAAAACCCTATCTGGATCATACTCGGTCTTTCTTTTCTGGTGAAAACCCACGATAATACTCAGTAGCTGTATCCAACGATGACAGTGTTCACGCACCCTCTCCTTCCCGAAGGCGTCACTATTGAGGGAACCTCCTCGTCGTCCCGGTGTTGTCAATAGAGGTGGTAGTAGTTCATGTTTTGCTACAGTGAGTTGTTTGCCTCGCCCAGACCCTATGGGTCGTTCTCTTCTTTCCATTGTTATTCTATTTGTTGGTTGTGTGCATCTTAGTTACGCAGAGGTCGGGTGTGTACTCGTTGTGTTTTGTACCCTCATGATGGAACACCATGAGTTAATAAAGAGCGCCCTTTATCGAAAAAAATTCAAAATCCTGTGCTAATGTTGCCATTTGTTAGTTGAATGGTTTGTATCATATCTTAGATAGGATTATAGCATGTATAACTCAGTTAGTATGTGATCATATTAGATGGTGAAGCCAAATTTTGGTGAAGTTAATGTGAGAAACTGAGATGCCGAATAGATGCTTACCGTATCTTATGGACAATGGTCCTTGTTCTAGCAATATTGCTTTTAACTCTTGTATGTACAATATGGTTCGTTAAAAAATTGCATACAACAGTTAGAGCATATATAACACTTGACCGAAAAATTACAACTTCAATGCGGGCAAATCTGGAAGAGAATTTTGCAATTCAAGATACAATTGAGTGAAAAATGAGGTTTTGGTTTCTGCATATGTAGTTGAAGGACTTGCATGCTTTTAGATGTGCGCTTGTGTTTTTTATGACCTTTACCTGTTCTATGTGAATTTTTCAACAAATTTGAAGATACATGTCTTTTTTAGCCCTATCATTGATGTGAGCTATTGACGTTGATCCGTATGTTCTAACTTTTTTGTGAAATTTGAAATGGAACAATTATGGCTTTTCTATGAAAACTATTTCTCCACCCAAATCTTATTTTCCTGACGGCCCTATCGTGACAGGGATGCAACAATTTTTTGCTTACCTAGCATGATGCATTTCTTCTGTTCGGTTGTTAACCGACAATAAAATTGGAAAAAACGACGGGAATATATTCTCTGTTTGACACTGCCGCATAAGTACACCAAAGCACATACACATTGCTCCTACAATGCCACGGAGTGTTAAAGTGTATGATCCACTTGAAGCGAACTAATGGAACTATAACTTGGTCCTAGAAAAAGAATGATATGTGTTCTTTTCGAATCAAATTTGCACCCTACTTCGGCCCTATCTCCTCCTGGGCGCTAGCCAGATTCTGACAACCATGGCCGACTGAGAACATATGCCACATTTAAATGCAAAACGTCCACATATTGGCACATTCTGGATTCTGCACTATACAAAGCAATGACGGAGTTGTTAACAGCACTAGCTAGCGAGGAGGTCAGTGTTAGAAGGGGTAGAGAGATTGGTGGATTTGTTCGTTGTATTGCTTGAGCGTCAGGGCATATATATATGAGTATATGATTATCTTGGAGTACAAGGCAAGGTAGAATAATAATCACGATACTCAACATCCCCTGCAGTCACAACGGTAGCGATGCATCGCGAAAGTTGTGGCTGGAGGGGAACCCTGACATAATTAACACTCATCGCTCATCAGTACTGCTACCTGAACTTGTTATGCACAACATATCGCTAGGATTGTTAGCTCTATTGGTCGGCTCTTTAATTCTTGGCAGATAGATGGATTATCTGTAGTTCTTGCTCGGTACGTAATAGGTGGTTGAAAAAAAAAATATTGTTGTTTTCTTCACATTGGGGGTGTAACTTTTGTGGTCAAATTCATGTGGGGGAGATGCTGGTGTACAATGTGTGGCCAGGTGAAATTCATTATTAAAAGAGGCATAATAATGTATACATAAACAACTGACCAACCGAGCGAAGCAATGTATACATAAACATTTCTCCGGTTCCATGGGTTTGGAAGCCTAAGATCCATTGAGAGAGCATAAATGGAATGATAAGTGGGTTCATAAACAGAAGACGGTACGCTTCCCTCTCGAATCAACCCAACTTGGGCCTATCTCCTCCCGTCTTCAGGGCGCTGGATTCTGACAGCCACGGCCAAGAATATATGCTACAAAAAAATCTATATGCAAAAGCATAAATGATAGACAGATTCTTAACTTTGGCATGCAGCAGCGACAACGGAATCATTATCAAGTCAGGGCTGTCGACGGTGATACATGCTACCTGATTTTTTGATCAAAAACAGTTGTAACAAATAGGCTTGAGCAGAAGCATATATTCTATCAAAAACTAGCCGCATCTGCATATGTATACATATGCAACTTGTGCATGTTTGAACCTTCATCAGCATCAACGGAGCTGGTCAAAGTCGGGCTCCAGAATTGCAGGATGGCGATTGATAAATACAGTAGTATTTTGGCTCAGTAGTGTCCAGCTCGAGGTGGCTCCACGAGGAATCTTGCTTGGTGACCGTTGCTCTGTTTTGCACGTATGCATGGAGGGAGGGTGTTTCGCTGCGTTCGTGGGGGTGCGACGAGGATAAGCATCTACTGCCTGCCGTCGCTGATCTTTCGAATCGACCGGCGGCTACAGAGATAAGATTGATATATCGTGGCTTTTGCAGATACCAGATGATGAAAACAACTGCCCAGACGATACATCATTCCGTTCATGCACTTTCTTCTCCTTCTTCTTTATGAAACAAAAATAATCTAAAGGAAGCAAAAATGATAATCTAAAGGAAATTTACAAAATCCTTACTGGAAAAATTCTCGTGGCCAGAGGTTATGAATAAAACAATGAAAAAAAATTACATTCTTGTAAATGACAAAAAATTATCATTTGTGGTGAAATTTCCAGTGAACCTTTTTTTTGGAAAGAATTTTTCGAGAAGGCTTAAACCATTGTCATTGTGGGAAACACATATCAAACTTTCATCAAAATCAGATAGATAGACCTAGAATTAACGACAGCCAGAATTAAGTTCGTGCAGGAGTGGCGAACACATGATAGGATAAAGCAGGATGGAATTATATTTTGTCGATTGGATTGTTTAGTTTCTTCACAGCAAACTTTGCCAGGGCCTAGCCTCAGACACACTACTCAAATTCAGATTTCATTCATCAAGTGGTTACGCCGCAACCGCAAATCACTGAACCGTAATTCAAATGGCATGCTTGATGAACTCACTCGGCACAATTAGTTGGAGATGCGTGCGTGTGTGCAGCTTACAAGTTAGAAACACAGTCACAGACCAAAGCTCTGGTGTTTCCCCACCTGCTGTCTCAGACACAATTTGGACACTAGACTAGAGGAAACAGACAATGTACTGAGTTCAGGCAAACCAAAACTTTGGCACAGGTCACGGATCACTGTCAGTGCCGAATGCAACCCATCATGTTTTCTTCAGACAGAAGAGCAAGGCCGTATGGCTCGTGCAAGAGTGTGCAACACAAGTACGTACTCCCTCTTAGGCTAAGTGTTCCTTACTCTCAACTGAAGAAAAACATTGACAATGCTACCTTTCAGATCCTGAAACATCCTAGGCGCTAAGTGTCACAGTACCTTCATCAGATCCCCCGCGTCGCCAACCCTAGGCGACACGGGGGGCGATCGCACCGCTGGCCCTAGGCCCCCTCCCCTCGCCTCCTCCATCCAGTCGCCGCCTGAGGCCTCACTGGCGAAGCCTGGACTATGATGGCAGTGGTGAGGCCTTATCCCTCGCGCGATGGTGGCGATTTTTCCGGGCGGCGGCGCATCGTTCGGCGGAGATCCGGCGGCAAGGATCGGCGGGGTCCCTACGACATGCATGACGGCGGCGTCAGCGGAGGCGCAACCTCCCAGTGGCGGAGTCGCCCCTGTGGCGGCGGCCGAGATCGCCGATCTGGTCTTGCCAAGATGGGCTTGGGTGGGCCAGCGGTTCCGGTGTGCATCTATAGGCGAGCGTGGTGGGCCTGACGGCGCCGGCTGTAGGCACCGTGGTGGTGCCATGGTCGGTCAGGCGGCGACGGCCTGGATCCCTTCGTCCAGTCCCCAGCAGAGACGGCGGTAGTCCATGCACGAGATGCCGGAGGGAGGATCTTTGAACAGATCTGGGTGAAAACCTGCTTTCGGCTAGCTGCCAAGGGCGGTGGTGGCGGCACTGTCTGCGTCGTTCCCTTCTTGAAGGCATCCCCGTGGAGAATTTCAAGGCCACTCTATGCTACCTCCGGGGGAAACCCTAGATCAGTAGATCAGATGAGGGCGGCGCTATGGTGTCGTATCCCTCTTGGGGGCGTCATTCGTGGAGGTGTACACGAACCGAGGGACCAGTGAAAGGCTTTTTTGGTGGAGCGGTGCTTCAGCTTACACATTGCTGGCGGCGGATCTTGGCGGCATGGCGCCATGGAGAATTGACGTCCGATGCGTGGAGATGGACTCGCGCAGGAAAGTGGCACTGTCTGGCGTCGTGGTGGCGTCGACGGCAGCTAGAACAGGCAAGGTTGATGCAGCAGTACAACACTGAAGATGGATTGGTGGCATGTGGCTGCAGCGACCTCATACCTGGCAGGCGTCCTGGTTGAGAAGGGCGCCGGACTGGTGGGTGCCCCATACCCGGCCGGCGTCCTGGTTGGGACATCTGGTCTTAGATGGTAGGTTTGGCTGCGAGGTATGTTTGGTATTAGGCCCTGACTATCAGCATCCCTTCATCAACTGGATAGGAGCGACAGATGTTGCCTAGACGGTGGATTTAGTTTTACTGTTGTATGACTTTGTAAGGTCTTGTGTGAATTATTAATAAAGTGACCGCATGCATCGTCCAGATGCAGAGACCGGAGGTCCTCCTCCTTTTCTAAAAAAAATTGTTATAGTACGTAGTTCTACCTCTGGCGCTCGCTACCGTCACCAAAAGCAGACGACTCAAGAAGGCGGAGCGCAGAACGAGGTACCGCACCGTCTCCACCTCCATTTTATTTATTTATTTATTTGGAAAAAGAGGTTTAGATCCCGGCCTCTGCATCAAGCGATGCATGCGGCCATCTTTATTTATTATTTCATCAATGTCTAACAAGAACATATATCAAATCACCTGAAGCCACCACTCACACCTATAGAACTCGATTATGTGGAGTGCTCTCACTCCCCATATCTAAATTGGTGTCGTCGCTGATCCATCCACATAACTTATTGGAACGAACAGCCGATGCAGCAGACCTAAAGTGTACACCACACATGCACACGTTTTAGACGTCGTCATCATCATCGGACCGTTGAGCCATCTTCAGGAGAGAGATCTGCATCATCCTTGTCAGTCTGTCCATCCGTCGAAGCCACCACGGCGCCCAACAGCACCACCGCCCCACGCTCGTCCATCCAAATGTGAAGATTCTGAAAGATCTGTCGTGCGTAGCACCTGCCGACCAGGCATGACACAACGTAGCACCTATCAGTCAGGTATGACTTGATATCTCCACCGAAACTTCGTGCAAGACGAAGCCACTCCACCTCCTGCCTCTGTCTTCTAGCGTTGCTCCACAAATGATACTCCCAAGAGAGAAACGACACCGCAGTACCGCCATCGTCCAATGTAGAACACCAAATCTTAGGGTTTCCCCCAAAGCAGCACGAGTGGGTCGACAGTCGTTGCACGACAAAGCCTTCATCAAGGTAACAACACATAACGCCGCCATCGCCTGCCATCGTCTCGGTTTTCACTAGCAACTATGTCATCCCGACTCACAACCAGAACTAGATGACAGATCTCGAGATCTGACCATCCAGCCTCAGACCGACCACCTCCGACGGAGTAGATGGCCACTACCGCCACCTGCACCGGCCAGATCGGATGATCTGACCGGAGGCACCGACAAATCGTCCACCGGACAAGATCAACATGAGCGACACCCGACCACCAGAGGTAGCCGCCGCCACCATCATGGTTGGTCATGCTGCCAGATTGGATGTCATCTGCGCGCGTGCGCCCGTGCCACGGCCACCACTCCTCCTCCATGGATCTGGGAAGGATCCCATCCCTGAAGAAGAGGGCTGCAGTGACATGGGTGCACAGCCTTGACCACCACCGTCCTCCCACCACCATCGGGCCTACCGACGTGGGCGGAGGAGCACCGCACCGTCCACCCATCGCTTGAGCCTCCCACCCGAGGACAAGCCACACCAGGGTGCCAGGGGCCCCGCCACCGCCGGATCTGCACGGGCTTAGCCCGGCCGAGTCCATAGGGCGGCGACGAGGGGAAAGAGAAGGTGCGAGGGGGACCTGGCGGAGTAGATCTCGCTACCGCCCGAGTCGCCCTGGGAGGTGGGCGATGTGGGGGCCGTTGTCGGGAACGATCTTGACCTTCATGGTGTGTTAGTTCTCCAATGGCGCCCCGCCTTCAACCCCATCAAAAAATATCTTAATAATCATTTAAAAAATTCTGAAGACCATGATTATCTTGGTACTCATACTAAAATAGTTGTATGCATCCCTAGTTGGTGCAGATGTCATGAAGTGAAAATCTCTCCCATTTTTGGATTTGGCATCTACCAGACTTGCCTTAAACGCAACATCATATAGAGATCGCATCTAAGCCCCAGCGTCGTCCCCCGGGGCTTGGTGGCATAGCGGCGGATTCTCACGACGGTTACGTCCTCATGGTGTCGCGCGTGCTCAGTTCAACGGCGGTGGCGATGTCCAGCCCGGATCCCGTGGCGGCAGCCCTGGAAGGTGGTGGCAGGTGAAGCTCGGGCTTCCTGCGTCGGCATGGCATGGTGATGTCCCTATCCATGGTGGATCTGCACTGGCGATATAGTGGCTTTGGCTCCGGATTGGGTCGGAACAGACACGGTGATGAGTGATGTTTGCTTGAACTACGTCGGTATTTCCCCAAAGAGGAAGGGATGATGCAGGATAGCTACGGTAGGTATTTCCCTCAATGATGAGATCAAGGTTATCGAACCAGTAGGAGAACCACGTAACACCACGTAAACAGCTCCTGCACACAAAGAACAAATACTTGCAACCCAACGTAAGAGAGGGGTTGTCAATCCCTCACGTGTAAAAGAATAGGTAAAATTGTAGTAGATTGGATAAATATATCTCACAGGAACGCGAGATAAAATAAATAACTAAAAATTGCAGCAAGATATTTTTGTATTTTTGGATTAATAGATCTGAAAATAGAAGCAAATAAGAATAGATCTCGAAGGCAAATATAATAAAGAAGAGAATTGGGGGCCGTAGATTTCACTAGTGGCTTCTCTCGAGAAAAATAGCACACGGTGGGTAAACAAATTATTGTTGGGAAATTGATAGAACCTCAAATAATCATGACGATATCCAGTCAATGATCATTATATAGGCATCACATCCAAGATTAGTAGACCGACTCCTGCCTGCATCTACTATTATTACTCCACACATCAAACGCTATCCAGCATGCGTCTAGTGTATTAAGTTCATGGAGAAAGGGAGTAATGCAATAAGAACGATGACATGATGTAGACAAGATCTATTTATGTAGAAATAGAGCCCATCTTGTTATCCTTAATAGCAACGATACATACGTGTCGGTTCCCCTTCTGTCACTGGGATCAAGCACTGTAAGATCGATCGAACCCATCACAAAACACCTCTTCCCATGGCAAGAAAAAGCGATCTAGTCGGCCTAACTAAACCAAAGATTCGGAGAAGAAATACGAGGCTATAAGCAATCATGCATATAAGAGATCAAAAGACTCAAATAACTTTCATGGATAAAAACATAGATCTGATAATAAACTCAAAGTTCATCGGATCGTGACAAACACACCGCAAAAATAGTTACATCAAATAGATCTCCAAGAGACCATCGTAGAGAGAGAGAGAGAGAGAGAGAGAGAGAGGATACCATCTAGCTACAAACTACGGACCCGTAGGTCTACAATGAACTACTCACGTCGCATTATCAGAGAGGCACCAATGAGGATGATGAACCCCTCCGTGATGGTGTTTAGAATGGATCTGGTGGTTCTAAAACTTGCGGCGGCTGGAATTGATTTTCGTTGACTCCCCTAGGGTTTCTGGAATATTGGGGTATTTGTAGAATAAAGAGGCGATGCCGGAAGTCACCGAGGTGGACACGACCCACCAGGGTGTGCCTGGGCCTCCAGGCGCGCCCATGTGTCTTGTTCTCACCTCATGCCCCCTCTTCGGTACTTCTTTGGCCCACTGGATGTCTTCTAGTCCAAAAGTTCCATAAAAAGTTTCGCTACGTTTGTACTCCCACGGTGGCAACTGGCACTTGGCACTATGTCAATAGCTTAGTCCCAAATAATAATATGGAATTGATACAAAATGATTGTAAAACATCCAAGAATGATAGTATAACAACATGGAACAATCAAAAATTATAGATACGTTGGAGACGTATCAATGAGCGCGCGGGATTCCTCTTGGTTGATCTTGTGGTTTGGCGAGGTGGGTGGCGGCCCTCCTCCCAGGCTCCAATGGTGGCACACACAGGCAGTGGCCGGTGTGCCAGGGCTCCCATGGTGGCAGTGTTGTTGTGGATGGTCACTGGATCTAGGGCTTTGTAGGCAGTCTGGATGGTGCACAGGTTGTTGGGTGGATGTTCTTGGGACAGATCCAGGTGAAAACCTGGTCTTCAGTCGGTGGCCGGAGCCGGTGATGGTGAAATCCCTTGGTGTTGTTTCCTTCATGAAGGCATCATCGAGGTGAAGCTCCCAAATCCTCCCGCTACCTCCAGGGGAAACCCTTGATCAGTGGATCGGATGATGGCAGTGCTCTTCCGTCGTTCCCTCCTTAGGGGCGTCATTATCGGAGATGTGCATTGGCTAGAGGGATCAGTAGACGGTTTTGTGGTGGAGCGGCATTTCAAGTCACACATCGACGATGTGGGTCTCGGTGGTCTGGCGTAGCAGGGTCTCGGCGATAGATGTATGACGATGGACGCGTGTAGGGAGGTGGCGTTGACAGCAGGCCTGGCAAGGTCAATGCGTCAATGCTTGCTTTGAAGATGGCTCCGTGGAAGACGGTGGCCGCGGCATTTGAGAGTGCACCGGACCAGTGTGAGCCCTAAACTCGGCAGCGGCTTGGTTGGGGCCTCCGGCATTAGATGTTAGGCCTTGGTGCGAGGCCTGTATGGTATTTGGCTCGGACAATCAGCACCTTTCATCAAGTGGATATGAGTAGCGACAGACGTTGCCAAGATGGTGCCTTCAGAATTATTGATGTATTACTTTGTAAGGTCTTTGTGAATAATTAATAAAATGGCCGCATTCATTGCCCAGATGAAGAGGCCGGGGGTCATCCTCCTTTTCAAAATAAATGCCATGTCTTTATACTAATTTTATAAACATACTATAAATGAAAAATGTACACTAAAAAATGTCAAAACTTAAGTGTGCCGTATTTTTGGGAACGACGAAGATCCATAATAAAAAATATGTGTAGTGTCACATTATAATGCTTTTCCCCATTTGCACACATTTCTTATATGTAATCACCTAGTTTGATTTTGTACAATCATCTATAACAACAAGTAGCATGTTGCTGTTGTGTTTGTAATTTGTGTATACAATTCCACTTGAAAAATAGAACTCACTTGTATCATATAGTCACATTTGTATTCTAGTATTTCTATCGTGGGGTTAAGGTAAAACTATTTTGGAACGAACTATTTCCCAAACTACTGGAATACTTAAAAGGAAATGCTGTCATTTAACGTTCGTCAATTACCTAAAAGGTGGGACAATTTAGAATCAACCAGGCGCAACACACAAAAGGAAAATTCCTTTCACTCATTACCGGAAAGCAGTTTTTCTTTCTTTCCATCGGAATATAAAAAGACATTTCTTTTTGGTATAGGTAGAGTCACACAAACAGGTTGGAGCTAGATTTCTTGATAATATTCTCTCATCCAAAAAGCAAGATATATATTCTAGCTCCTGGATCGTATGGCCAACACACACCCGTTTTCTGACGTTAGAATCCAATCTCTGCAACAAGCTATTTGAAGATAGCAACATGATTCTTTTAAAATAATTTTCTAACTAGCTCCTTTACAAGCAGTAATTATCTAATTTATGTATTGCTTGATGTTATCCTTTCTGAATATTTCACACAAATACGAAGTTCAGATCGGAGGGAGTAGTTTTTTTCTTAGAAGATATCAATCGACACATTTGCGGTGTAAATATGCTTAATCATGAGGGTGCATTTCCTTGCGCATATAAATATTTACAATTTCGCATGCTTTGAATCTTTGAGCAGGAGAAGATCGAGCACAGATGCAATGCAACTGGGCCAAAGAGATAAACAAAGTTAGATCCCCCACTTCCCGGGGACAAAAATGTTGGTTCCTCCTCTCTCCTCTCGTAGTGGCCGGCTGATGATTCTCCCCCTTGTTCCCCTTGTTTTTTCCACTCCAGCTCCCTCAGTTTTGACCTTATGCTCCATATACTGTACATATTATTCCCATCTCCCGCCCCCAGACCGATCATGCAATCCTCGTCGACTCCTGCCTGACCGCCTATAAGTGGCACCGCTACTCACAAACTTCCAACTCATTCCTCAACAATCTCACCGGCATTCAACTATAGGTCACATCACCGGCATTCAACTATAGCATTCCTCAACTCATCACTCATCACTCGACGGATCAATGGCGTCGCTATCCATGAGCGCGGCCGGGAGGGCGGCGGGGTGGACGCCGAAACAGAACAAGCTGTTCGAGCAAGTGCTGGCAGTGCACGACAGGGACACGCCCGACCGCTGGCACAACGTTGCCCGCGCCGTTGGCGGCGGCAAGTCGGCTGATGACGTGAGGCGCTACTACGAGCTGCTCGTCCACGATGTCGCCAACATCGAGGCCGGCAAGGTGCCCTTCCCCGCCTACCGTCCCCCCTGCCCCGGCCCCAACGTTGGCTACGAGGCCGACAGGTTTGTACCCCTCTCCTTTGGTATCCTCTTCGGGCGTGCTTATCGAATTAATAGGTACTCCCTCCGTAAACTAATATAAGAATGTTTAGATAACTATTTTAGTGATCTAAACACTCTTATATTTTAGTGATGTTAATAGCTAGCTTGTTGATGACATTGATTCTTCTCGGAATGAATTCAGGTTGTTAACTAATTCATGTATGCAGGCTGAAGCACTTGAAGATCTAGCGAGATAGCTGGTAGGTACATGGATATGAAGCATATATGTGCGTGCTGGCCAGCATGGATGGGGATATCCTATGATATGATATGATATGCATGCAAGTCATGGCGTGCATGCAACTGTATATGCAAGGCTGCTAGCTAGAAGAAAGAGTCGACCGATGCATGTTCATATGTATACATAATTATTACTCCCTCCGTCCCAAAATTCTTGTCTTAGATTAGTCTAGATACGGATGTATCTAACACTAAAACGTGACTTGATACATCCGTATTTAGAAAAATTTAAGACAAGAATTTTGGGACGGAGGGAGTATTTGGCAATAGTAGCTAGTACAGTACATATTACATGTTATAGGATGGTCTGTCTCCTTCTCCTGTTTGTAAATCGCAGTTTTCCTTATGTAAATGTACATTATATGGTCTGCAACAAAAATACAGTACTCCCTCCATTCGAAAAGTGTAGTGCATTTTTTTCTTCTGAAGTCAAATTCCATAAACTTTGACTAAATTAAATAAAAGTATCAATAACATCAAATAAATAAAATTAGAAAACATATTTTATGATGGATCTAAGGATATTTATTTTGTATTGTAGATGCAGTAAATTTCTCCATCAGTTTGATTTTTTTTTCTGCGGGTGAAGTCTGATTAAATTTTACAAAGATTGACATCTATGGAAAAAATTCTATGCTCTATATTTTGGACAGAAAGGTGTATTAAATGCTAACTTACACCGCGTGAAGTCTATCGAAAATAGAAATAGACCAGGCAGTGATAAATGTGATCTTTAGGATCCTGGCAAAAGGGTACGCCAATAGAATGACCCTGCTCGCAGATCATATTACCCACCCCAACCAATCGGCCTTCATCCAAGGTCGATATATTCTGGATGGGGTGCTAGTCCTTCATGAAGTCCTCCATGAGGTCCGCTCCAAACACCTCAAGGCGGTCTTTTTGAAGATCGATTTCCATAAGGCCTATGACACTGTTAGCTGGCCCTTCCTTCGGGAAGTTCTACCCCGGAAAGGTTTCGATGACCGTTGGGTTACTAGGGTTATGCAGATGGTCTCTTGTGGTCGCACTGCCGTGAACATCAATGGGGAGATTGGCCCTTACTTCCCCACTTTTTGCGGGGTGAGGCAAGGCGATCCTTTCTCCCCGTTCTTGTTCAATATGGTGGTGGACGCGCTTGCAACCATCCTGGATAAGGCTAAGACTGCTGGCCATATTCGTGGGATTAAACCCCCACTTGGCCGGCGGCTCCGACATTTCCCTGGTCCAGTACGCCGACGACACCACTATTATGGTCGAAGGCTCTGTTACAGACATCGCTAACCTTAAATTCCTCCTTCTCTGCTTCCAGCAAATGTCTGGCCTCAAGATTAACTTTGATAAGAGTGATGTGATGGTGATGAGATACTCTCCGGCGGAGGCCCTCGACATTGCCAACCGCCTGAATTGTCGCCTCGGCTCCTTGCCCACTACCTACCTGGGGACGCCCATTAGCGACTCGAGACTTAACGTCGCTGACTTGCGCCCGACGGTGGCCAAGCTGCAAACACGCATCGAGCCTTGGCAGGGTCGGTGGCTGTCGAA
Organism: Triticum aestivum; assembly: GCF_018294505.1. Taxonomy (NCBI): domain Eukaryota; kingdom Viridiplantae; phylum Streptophyta; class Magnoliopsida; order Poales; family Poaceae; genus Triticum; species Triticum aestivum. Next base: position 676,498,686 of record NC_057795.1, on the reverse strand, counting down.
GGCGGCCCGGACTATCCTCATCAACTCCTCGCTCTCCAGTCTCCTCTTGTTCCTCATGAGCTTCTACAGCCTTCACGAGACCCTCCACCATGAGATCGTTAAGATCCAATCCCGGTTCTATTGGGCTGGGGACCATAACAAGCAGAAATATCATATGGTTAGCTGGCCTGACATTTGCAAGCCTCGGGAGCAAGGCAGCCTCGGTATCATGTGCGCCAAGCGCATGAATATCGCCCTCCTCTCCTGCTGGCTGTGGCGCATCTCGCAAGGGAACGACGGGCTATGGCTTGATATCATCAGGAATAAATACCTGCGTGGCCAGCCTCTGGCTTTCTGCCAACAGTCTGGTGGATCTCAGTTCTGGCAATCAGTCATCTAGCTGCTTCCCGTCCTCCGCATTGGGATGTCCATTCCGGTCGGATCGGGATCAGCGACTATGTTCTGGTTTGACCGTTTGGCGGGAGATACCCCTTTTGCGGCTCGCTTCCCCGACCTCTTCTCCATCGCTGTCGTCCCGGCGATCTCCATGGAACGGGCCCTTATTGACTTAGGGCGCCTCGCGTTCCGGAGGCCATTTGGGCCTCCGGAAGCTGCCGCTTGGCAGGAACTTCTCGAATGCATTGCTCTCCACAAGCCGGCTGTCGATGCAAGCTCGGATGAGTTCAGGTGGCGTCTTGAGCCCTCGGGCCAATTCTCCACCAAATCCCTCTACTCGGCCATTGCCCCCTCCTCCGCCCCGCCCCCCTCCTGGCGGTGTGGCCCATTCTTCTGCTCCTGAAGATCCGGATCTTCATGTGGCAATGGATCCGCGGGCGGCTCCCGTCTGGGGTCGAGGTCCGCAAGCGCAATGGCCCCAGTTCCTCTGCTATTATTGTAAAAGTAAAGGGAAGGCTCTCGCTCGTGCCCCTCTCGCGGGCGGCAGGGCGAACCCTAGCCGCCATCGGCCAGCAGCCCTTTACCAACCCTTCCTCCCCCTGCCGCCGCCTGAGGGCGCCGCCGGGTGAAGCCCGGCTGGCGTCGGTGGCGGCGGGGCCTTCTTCCCTTCTTCCTTGGCTTCCGGCGGTGCGTGACGCAGGGCCACGGAGAGGAGCGCGTCGTTCGCGCGGGACGGCACGGTGGCGACCCGGGCGGCACGCCGGTGGTCGGCCGTGCGGCGGAGCGGCGGCGGCTGCGTGGTTCTGGTGGCGCGGGCTTGTGCGTGGGGAGGGCGAGGTGCTGGCTTCTTCGGGGCTTCCTCGTCAAATCCCGGCGCAAGGGCCACGGGCCGCGGCGGCGCGGGCTGGGGACGGTGTCCGGCTAGACTAGGCCGGCCTCCAGCATGGTGAGGCGTGCCGGCTGGTGCGCTCGTGGCGGGGCGTGGCTGTACGGGCGTAGGGGCTGCAGATCTGGTGGTGGTTGCGGTGGCGCCCGTGCGGTCAACGCAGGTGGTGGTGGCGTGGTCTCCGGGAGGGGGTAGCAAGGCGCGTGGCTCCGGTGGTGCAAGCCCGGCGGCTCCGGCGCTTGGAGTTCGCCGAGCGACACGGTTTGGGCAGCGGCCGGGCGTGGCCGCTGCTCTGGCCGTGGGCGGCGGCATGGGGAGGTCCGTCGGGTGGCCTCCCGGTGTCGTGGCGCTTCACGGTGGCTCGACGGATCTGCACGCGGCTGCGGCCGGCTTCTCTGGCATCGGCTCGTCTGCGTGTGGACCGTCTCGACCTTCGATCCATTTCCTCGTCGCCCGGGCGCTACTCTCATCAGAGGGCTGGTCCTCTCCCAGCTGCGGTCCATCGCTCGTCTCGCGCCAGGTGTTGCAGGACCGAGCTCCTCTCACGCACGGTGTAGCCGGACCGAGCTCGTCTCGTGAACGGTGCAGCAGGACTGATCTCGTTCCCCTCTCGGTGCTACAGGAGCGAGCTCGTCTCACGCTCGGGGCAGCAGGACGGGTCAGTGGATGCCAGTTCTGGCCGGCCTATTGGGGTCTCGATGCTGTGGGTCGTCCAGGGGTGCGAAAGGTGGGACCTTTCCGCTCGTCTCTTCCGTTGGGGTTGCGGCAGATCTCAGGTGAGGTGGTGTCAAGGTCTTGGATGCCGGGGCGGCGGCCCGGGTGGTGGTAGCGCGGTGCTCTTGGGCGGAGCCCGGGCCTTGGCGCTGCTCGGTTACCATGGCCGTGTGGGCGGCGTGGTTGCCGGGGTGTGGCGTTCAGTGGCTGTGAGCGTTGGCCGAGGTGAAAACCTGTTCTATCTTCGGACGGACCGGCGGCGGCGAAGATTGTTCCCTTCTTGAAAGCGTCGTCGCGGCTCTCATTGCCCGTCATGCGGCTCCAGGGGAAACTCTGATCCTTGGATCAGGCGGTGGCGGCGTTCCGCTGTCGTCCCCTTCTTGAAGGCGCCGCCTTGAAGCACATTGTTCGTCATATGTAGCTTCATCTCTTTGTGGTGGTAGTGCTAGGAGTGGTGTTGCTGCGCTTAGTGTTTATGTATCTTGTCCTGGGTGTGTGCTTGTGTTGCGGTGACGTGTTTCTGTACTGGGTGCTTGTTGATTGGTGTTTTATATATAAAGCGGGACGAAATCCTTTTTCTGTAAAATTGTCCCTCGCAAACCAATAATGCTATAGAAAATTTTCCCTATAACGCAGTGACGATACATGGTCTGTTTCTGACGTTCTCTTCTAACTGTAAGTGCTGCTTAAATTATTCTACCAGGATCCTACAACCAGCCTCCACATCCGTCTGTAAACACTCCCCATAAGCAAACTGTACTTTCTTTTAGGTATAGAAAATTGTGCTTTTGAGGGGCAAGAAAGTTGTACTTAAGTGTAGCATTTTATAATAGTGTGCCGATATTCGCTGAGTGGCTGATCTCACATGTATATCGGTATGGGAGCTCCTATTCCACGACAGGCCCAATAAAGCACAAGACTGCTAAATGGGCTGGCACAAAAAATCATAATTTTGTATTTGAAAGGGTTTTGCCTAAACAATTGCATGTTCTACTTTTTGTTAAGTATATATATTTACTGTGAAAAAATTATGTAAATGTGAAAAAATGTCCATCTTTTTTTTTGCGAGAAAACTTCCAATCTATTCACTTCAATCATGGGAATACAACGAACACCAAAAATAATAAAAATTACATCCAAGTCCATAGACCACCTAGCAATGACTACAAACACTGAAGCGAGCCGAAGGCGTGCCGCCGTCATCGCCTCTCCCTCTCCGGAGCCGGGAAAAACTTGTTGTAGTAGACAGTCGAGAAGTCGTCGTGATAAGGCCCCATAGGACCAGCACAACAGAACAACAACCGCCGCCGAAGAAGAGTAGCGTAGATCGGAAGAATCCAATCTGAAGAAACACAATTCAGAGGGTCTTTGGCAAAAATTGTAATAAAAATATCCAAGAAATAGATGCCTTACTGGAAAATCTAGACAAGGTGCTTCTAAATTTTGGAAGGGTTTGCTTAAATTCGAAAACCATCTATGCAAATTTATTGTGGGCGGTGGGAAAAATGTTAAATTTCGGGAAGATTGGTGGTTGGGAGATAAATCACTTCAACACAATTGCCATAGATTATATAATATATGCTCCAGTAGCTGATGTTCTGGGGAAAGGACTTGACCAGATACACTTCAGAAGGACCATTTTTGGGGAATCGCATCAAAAATGTGTGTGTTGATGTTATCCCCACTGATGACAGAGATACTATTAAAGAGGCATTGACAAAAAAAGAAGTCTCAGACAACCGATGCATGTTGATATGAATACCTAATTGTTATCTATAATACTTAAATAGTTGGTCCCCACTAAGGTATTTCTCTTCACATGCAGCCCGTCCACATCAGCAGTCTCGCCACATCATCAGCAACTGCTCGTCTGCATGATGCCACATCATCTGTTCCGTTCTGTCTTCTCGGTAAAGTCCATTGGCTGATGCCCTAAGCACACCTGCTAACGGACAAGTCTTTCAACCCTTCACGATTCTCTTGGGTTAAGGGCATGTACAAAGGTGGCATATGGATATATATGCCTCATGATAAAAAGTAATTTGAGGCACTTACATTTTTTTTTCTCCCCAATGCAAGCTATCACTACTGGGCCTTATTAAGAAATAGAAAATAAAGACTTTAGTACACATGCATCTCTATTTTTCACTTCAATCTTTTCAGCTTTTGTCACCGGACCACACTTTTTCTCTTCAAGCACCCGCCTCCTGGAGAGAATCCCGCTTCCCTATCCGAACCTATTTTACGTCATATCCGATCCTACATGACATGCGAGGCATCACCTTGAGGCTATGCATTGTACATGCCCTAATTGCCCAGACTCTGGATCTCCCCACTGGCTCTCGATCTTCTCTGCTTCTCCCCGTGACTCTCGATCTCCCCACCAGAAAGAAACATGAAAGGGACGGGGGAAGGCGAGGAATATTAGCGACACACGGCATCACACATCTCATGTATCCCAGCAGGTCGCGCGAGGTAAGGCAGCCTCGGCCAGGTTTGGCGCAGGACCGCTGCCGCCTCCTTCCATCAGTGCTGATCGACTAGGATGGAGCTTCTCTGCCTCTGACCGTTGACGGGCGTGCATCCAGCATTCCCCTCTTCCCCCGTGCCCAGGCGTGTCGGCCAGATCATGGTGTTGCTATATATCTGCATGCCCGTGCGAGGTAAGGCGACCCAAGCTAGGTCTGCTGCAGGACCGCCGCCGCCTCCTTCGGCTGCCACCGATCGTCGCCGGACGTGCAGGCGGGCGTCTCCAACCCCCCTCCCTATCCAGGCGTGTCGGCCAGATCACGGCGCTCCTGTATCCCAGTCCCGGCATGCCGTGCGAGGTAAGGCAACCCCAGCCAGGTCTGGCGCAGGACCGCCGCCGCCTCCTGCCGCTGCAACCGATCGGCAAGGATGGAGATTCTTTGCCGTCGATCGTCGTCGGATGTGCAGAGATTGGCATATGAGAGGAGCAGGAGTGCAGCACATGCGTCTGAACCATGCCGCTACTCTGCAGACGGCACCGCCTCGGGCGCCAGCGGATAAGATTTTTCTTTAGTTATATTATTTTTCATTCGTTTTGCCGATTTCAGTAATTTGGATCTGATGTGATTCACAGGTGATAATGCCTTACTGATAAGAGGGTGGGATTTTGATTTTAGTTCATCTAATCTGCATCAAGAGGATTTCCATGTTCATTGTAATGTGCTGGTTTCAAAGTATGATCTGGGATTTTTTTTTCCTGCTCTTCGAGGATGTGTGACGTTATGGGCTAGCTCATCAGAAGTACAATCTCCTGTGGCATGATGAATGCCATTGTTGGCCTGTTTCTTATCTTTTGGATTTAATGGGAAGGCGAGGCGGTGGACGAACGTCTGGTCTCAAGAGACTGATACACCTTTGCCTCTTCTTCAGCCTGTAGACTGAAATCTTTGTACTACGAGCAGTGACTTTCTACTACGGCGATGGTTGCCTTTTTTTGGCGAACTGAGGTCCTGCAGGCTTCAGCTGGGGAGCGAGCCGACCAAATATATCCGGTACTTTATTTATTGCTATTTTTGATGATATGATGTTTGTTATATTTCCTTCTGTATATGTAAAAATGCAAGAGCGTGCATGCCTATATCACTCTTTCCATCCATACATGGTGGTTCCTTTTAATATAATTGAGTGTTGCCGTTGTGGTTGAGTTATATATGATGTACTCATTCTTAAAATCTATCTGTTTTTTTTTTCAGAAATAATGTGTTCCAGGAAGTTTATTCAAGAGGATTCTGAATATATTCAGGAAATTGCCTCATGTTATGTTACCCTACTCTATTACAAGATAACCTTCCTCTGGTATACAAGTAAATTAATGATTACAAGGACAGTGATAAGCATAGATTAGAACTACGGCAGCTCAATTTTTGTTTCATATTTTTTACTTTTACTTATGCACATCACAGTTCAGGAATCAGGTAATACTCCCTCCGTCCCAAAATACGTGACTCAACTTTGTACCAACTTTGTACTAAAGTTAGTAAAAAGTTGAGTCACTTATTTTAGGACGGAGGGTGTATTATTTACCCTAATTATGAACCGGCAGATCATGATTGATATCTATATGACGATACAGTCTACATGTGTATTATGGGAGTGAGAGCTTCGTTTGTAATTGTAGCCACAGAGTGCACCGAGTGATATTAACTTATCCAACAACAAACTATGATTAAGAGTGGCATCCTAAATTTCTTGGTACAAGTTGTTACTAAATAAAGAACTACTTCCTCTGTAAAGAAATTTAAGAGCATTAAGATCATTGCTTTAGTGATCTAAACGCTCTTATATTTCTTTACATAGGGAGTACCAAGGTAAGAATGATATGAACATTTCCATTAATTAAGCTTAATGATCAATGCTTCTTTTGAATATATCAGCACACCAACCCTTACCAATGCAGTTATCGATCAAAAAATCATGCTTCGCTATTTACTGATTCAATAAGTACTTCTCCTATACAATGCTACTAATTCCCGCAGCAACGCGCGGGGTATCATCTAGTTTGGTAATATTAGCCAGTACAGAGTACATGATACTATTAAGAGATGTTATTCTCACTAATGTGTGTGCCGATGTTTTCATCACTGGAAGAAAGAGTCGACCGATGCTTGCTCATATGTATACTTAATTATTATGGAAATATTAGCCATTACAGTACAGATTAAATGGTATAGGACGGTTGGTCTCCTTCTCCCATGTGTAAATTAAAGTACTCCTTAGGTAAATATGAATTATACTATCTGCAACAAAAATATAGTACTCTCTCCATTCGAGAAAAGCATAGTGCACTTTTTCTGAAGTCGAACTTCGTAAACTTTGACAAAATTAAATAAGAAATATGAACTATCAATATTATGAAATAAATAAGATTACATAAGCATATTTTTGTGATGCATCTAAGGATATTTATTTTGTATTTTATATTGATATAGTAAATTTCTCCATAAAATTGATGAAAGTTTAGAAAGAACATCTAGGGGGGAAAATCTCTATGCACTATATTTTGGAACAAAAGGGGTACTAAATAGAGCAAACTTAGAGCAGATGAAATTCACCGGGAATAGAAATTGACCAGGCGACATTGTCCATCGTAAACCATTAATGCTCTAGGTTTTTTTCTTATGCACTGAGTTACAGATGCTACATGGGTCTTAGCAGGACGACTTTCCGACAGTCTACTAGAACGAGGTTTGTAGTTTTTTAAAAAAAACGAACGAGGTTTGTCCGGCTCTGATGAGGGAGGAGTGATGATTGCGGCGCGCCTTTGGCTTGCTCCAGCGCCTGTAGTCGTTGCTAAGTGGTCCATGGACCTGGCTATAATTTTTATTACCACTAGTGATGAATCGATTGGAAATTCTCTTGCAAAAAGAAAGAGTTACAGATGCTAAATGCTTTGTTTGTCATGTTCTCTACTAACTATTTGCTCTGAATTTTTCTTCCAGGATTCTTCAACAAGCCTCCACGCTAGTCTGTAAACTCTTCCTGCAAGAAAACTCTACTTTTTTAGGAAGAAAAAGAAAGTTGTACTTTTTTTTAGGGAAATAAGATAAAATTGTACAACCATTGTATCAAAATGTAAGACGTTTTTTTAATTTTGCATAGGGCATAAAACATGTCTTACATTTTGTTATGGTGGGAGTGCTTTTATTTAGGGAGAGAATTCCTTATTTGGCTCTTTCTTAAAATTTGGTTCTCTTTTTGGCCCAAAATACTTCTTTTTTCCCTTTTTGACACTTAAACTTAATTTTGTTCTCTACGTGACACTTTCATCCATTTTTTCATCCGACGGTGGTAACTATGATGTACAAAGATAATTTTGCCCCTGGTGGTAATATATATCACCAAGAAAGGGAAGAGAAGGAGCGTGAATATAAATGTATGAAAATGTTGCGCATTGGAGATTTCATGTTTAAATATTCATATGCATCAGCACTCGACCAGTCGCGTTGCACAGCTCGATCCGCGAGAGAGCGGCACTCAGTTGCTCACGCACGAGTACGATACAAAGCTAGCACAAGAACCATGCAAGCTAGCAACTTGATTGATTTTGCCTGAACAGTGAACACACGTCTAGCCGGCACCTCACATGCGTACGCGAACCAGTGAAAGCTAGCGCTTAATCGATCGGATCAATTCGATCTCGAAGGAATACTCTCATGACTATCCTACTGATTTGTGTATATACATGGTAGTGAGGAGACATTTTTCTGGAACAATTCGATGGAGACATTTTACTCGATGGAGGCGTGAGCTTGTGCAGCAAATTGAGGCGCGAACACAGCTCAGGGGCATCACCCGTCGAGGTTAAACTATCACCCGCAAGATTAATCTGCACAAATTTATACACTACAGTCTACAGTAGAGGCTGAATGGGTAGTTATTATTCCACTCATCATATTATTATTAGTCCCCTGCAATTTTTTAATGATTAGTCATATGGTACTATTTTTTTATTTATCCAACCACGACAAAATATATCACATTACCTCTTTGTTTGCATGTGAATAATCTGGTCATATACTACACTAGGGGTAAAAATGTCTTTTTATGTCAGACTTAACACCGTTACTAGTCAAATCTGACGGAAGTGTCACATAAGGAACAAAATGAAATTTAAGTGTCAAAAAGGGAAGAAAAGTGTTTTTTGGGCCGAAAAGGGAAGCAAATTTTAAGAAAGAGCCAAATAAGGAATTCTCTCTATTTTAGGGGTAAGAAAAGTGTACTTATGTGTAGCATTATATAATAAATAATGGGCCAATATTCCGACATGCACGTCCGTATGGGATCTCCTATTCCAGAACAGGCCCAATAATGCATAATAGTGCTATACGGGCTTGGCCAATAGATTCATAATTGTTTATATGAAAAATGTTTTTAATTTAGTAAAATGTTTCCTGTTCATTTTTTCTTAAATATATATTTATTACAGAAAAATAATGTCAATTTGAAAAAAAAATCGTCTTCTGTTAAAATGTTCATGTGCTTAATTGTTTTGTGCATTTTTCAAAAATGTTCACGTATGTATACAAGTCATATTTACAAATACAAATTGTTCACATATTGGACTAAGAAGTTCATTAAGGATTAGATTTATGTTCATATTTTAAAAAATCATCCTACCCCCCCCCCCCCCCCTCCACACAAAACAAAATCAGAAATGAAGGGTGATTAATAAAGAAAACATAAAAATGTAGCAGACAAAGAACCAATTGAAGGTAGATGTAAAATTGGACGAAAAAAAAAAGATGAAATTACATCTGGCAACCCATGTAGTCCATGTGGTTATAGGATTTTTTTTATCAATATACCACCATGGGCAATTACAACAATGTCGATCAGACATGAACGCCATAAATGCCTAACTGCCGCATTTGCTAAAGCCCTTCACCAATCGGTCGCACTGTCTCCTACTAAACTACTCCTTCTCATGGTTAAAATTGTTTATCATGGATCGAGCTTATCACGATCATTTGCATGGAGGACTAACCATGCTATTGACTACAAGAGTTCAGAGCTGATTTTATATTTCATGCTGAGAGCTCCTCGAATGTCCATCATCCATGAAAGATTGCGCACACCTAATAGCATCTTCAGCCGCCCCCAACACGGCCTCCCCAGGCTTCGCGCCGGCGCTGAAAAAATGGCCCAGTCGCGCCCCCAGAAGCCCTTTTTCGTCGGCTTGGACCGAAAGCAGCACCGGTGAACCCAGGCCGAACCCGGCGCGCTGGGGGGCGCCCGGGGGCGCCGGGGCGAGCGGTTTTGGCGCGAAAGAGCTGTGGCCCGCTGAGTCAGCGACGCGCGCCTCGTTGTCATCGGAACGCCCCGGTTTCCCGCGTGGAAATAATGGCAAGGCTGTCACCGGTTAGCCTTGCCATTGATTTCTCATCACGGGCGGCGTGTCACGGGCGGCGCGGCGACGCCTCCCCTCCAGCCACGCGTACACACGGCGCGGCTATATAAGCCGGTGGCCTCCCTCGTCTCTGGCCACACCAGCCCTAGCCGCCCATCGACCGCCGGCGAGCTCTCCCTCTCTCCCTCTCCCGTGCGCAGCCGCCGACGCTTCTTCCCTCCCTCTCCCTCTCTCCCAAGCCCAATGGTCGCGCGTTTCTCCTGCGACGCGGCGGCGGCCAACTGCTTGCCGCCGCTTGCTTCACGAGTGGCAGGCCTGGCTACTGTTCGAGGCGAGCATCCCGGAGCCACCGAACATGCGCGCCGGGCCGACAGGGTGGAGACTCAGCAACGGGGAAGTGCCCATTCCCCCGGTGATCGACGTCGAGGCGCGCCCCGCATTCTTCGCCGCCGAGATCAACCGCGTGCGAGCCTCCCTGACAGAGGAACAGCTCGCCCTCCCCCAGTACGCTGCCGACAACCACGCGGCGTGGCCGGCGTACTTCCATCGCCGCCAGGAGCAGAGGCTGGCGTCCACCAAGAGCAAAGCGGGCGCCGGTGGTGGGCGGCGTCAAGAACAGCGAGGGGCGCCACGTGTGGTGGGGCACCCTCGGCCGCACGCTCGACGACGTGCTGGAGTACCTCGAGGGCGGCAACGACCCGCCGCTGGCATACCCTGCCGTGGCGGCCGCCCTGGTCCACTGCCGGCGCGCCGGGCAATGGATGCCCCGGAGGTTCGGTTCCTGCTCAACTTCCTCCTCGCACTCCTCCTCCCATTCTTTTTCCCACTCCTCCGGCTCGCCGGCGGTGTTCGGCGTCAAGGCCGAGCCCGCAGCGGAGACGCCACTCGGCCGGCGCACTCGCAGCGCCGGCATCATCATAAACGAGGGCGGCCGGCGCGCCTCCTCCTCGGCTCCTCCGTGCTTCGTCAAACCAAAGACGGAGTCGGGGCTCGCGGCCGTGAAAACGGAGCCAGGGCTCCCCGCCGTGAGACGGAGCACGGCGACGGGGAGCTCGACGAGGCGGCGGCCCTGAAATGGGCGCGCGACGACTGGATGAAGATGGAGATGGAGCGCCAGTGCCGCGCCCTGGAGCACTTCGAACATTGCGCCGGGCCGCGACGAAGGAGGTGTTGTCGTCCTCGACGACAGCGACGACGATGACGCGCCGCCACCGCCACCGGTCCGCCTGGCGACGCCAAGCAGGGGTCCAGCAGGGGCGGCCGCGTCAAGGAGGGGAAGGCTGACGACGACGACGGCGGCGGCGAGGATGGCGGCGACGGTGCCGACTACGCCGCGTTCAGCGACTTCTTCGACCCGTAGTTGCAGTTTCAGCCCTTTTTTTTAATAAATTTGCTATGTAAAATATCGAACATGTCTAATATATGCCAAGTTTGCCGAATTGTAGCGAAATTTTAGCCGAACTTTACCGAATGCTTTTTTTAAACATAAATGGCGTCTGGGGGGCGGCCCTGGGGTCGGCGACTGGGAACCCACTCACCCCCTGGCCAATCTTTTGCGCCGGCTCACCCCCAGGCGGCGATTTTACACGCCTCCTTAGGGGCCAACGGCTGGAGATGCTCTAATGCACTAGAGTATCTTCAATTCCAAAAACATATCAGAATTTTGTACTATTTTTTCGAATTTATGGTTCACCAGTTGCTGATGAGCCTGGGTACGGACATGGATTACCTAGAAGCGCTAGCTATAGTAATGTAGATGTACTTACATTATATGTGTCGGTAGGTCTCCCTTGTGTAATACTTCCTCCGTTCAAAAATACTTGTCGAAGAAATAGATGTATCTAGACATATTTCAATCTTAGATACATCCATTTTGATCCATTTCTCCGACAAGTATTTCTGGACGGAGGGAGTAAATCATAGCATTCCCTTTAATTTGGAAGTCCAATCATAAAATTTCTTAACAATGGGTGCTTATACACCTATATGAGTCAAAGTGAATTTCATTTTGTATATTACTGTTGCCTACAGTACACAAACTTCTAAACTGAGGTAGCTTAGAACATGTGAGATCCAGAAAGAAATATGGATGAGGCAACATTCTACATACCAAATGCAATGAGCCGGCGGACAAACGGCGGGACCACGCAAAAACTATTTATCGCCGACTAAAACTTGGTGTAATCGCACTCGCCTATACGGGCCTGCTCGCGTGCTGCAGCCCATGCAATTCTTCTTTTCCTCCTTTCCTGTGTGTTCTCGCCTCACGTGGAGTTGGGTTTTCCTTTTTTTTTTCGTGTGTGACTTGCTCTAGACATTCATCCCAATATTTTTTCTTGTTTCTTTTGTATTTTCTTTTCTGTTTCATTCTTTTTTTCTTTGTTATTTTCCTTTTCCCCTTGTCTTATTAGATTTTCCTATCATTTTCATTAGTTTCTTTTGGCCTTTTCACTTATCGTGTACCGTAAGTTAATACCATGATGAATATTTTTAGTTCACAGTGATTATTTTTAGTATGCAATGAACATTTTTACATTTATTATTCAAATCTTTATGAAATAAATGATAATCTTTTAATACACTGTGAAATTAATAATACCTGAAGAACATTTTTGATACACATGTTTTTATAAAAATAATAAACAAAAAAAATTCTAAATGTATATTATGCTACTAGGCACAAAGAAATATATAGTATATATAGAGAGCAGAACAAGGTTCACTAGAGGTGAACATTTTCCAACAATCCAAATTTAGACGAGATGGGTACAAATTTGAAGAGCATGAATGAAAGCTTGAGAAGAAAAAGAAAGAAAGAATGTGAACAGGGCCCAGGTTACCGTAATCTCCTTTAAGAAAAGAAAAACAAAGACAGTTTTTTACTCCCCAAAAAATATAAAACAAGACTATATATGTGCATATTGATGTGTGGTATGTTCATAAATTTTTCAGTTGCGATGTACATAAAAAGGGGAAACATATGCATCAAAGTAGATTAATCTTTGGATTTTTGGAGCCGCGAATTTGTCTTTGTTAAGCTTACAAATACTGTATTGTTTAGTAAGAAAAGTTATGCATGTAGAGCACATCTATATATAAATCCATGGGGATTATTTATGGATATTTTGAAACTTCTATTTTCTTTCATTCCATAGAACTTGTGTTCAAAATACAAACTAACTACTTCTTCTCATGAAAAAAAAAGTTTCCTTTCCTCTATCTATTTAGTGAACCAAAAATCAAATGAATTGTTGCCTTTAACTTTCAGTCAAGATTGGCCTAAAAGGAGGGACAATTTAGATTCAACCAACCGCAGCATGCAAGGAAAATTCTTTTCACTCATTACCGTAAATTGTTTTTTCTTTGCATTGCAATATAAATATATATTTTACTTTAAAAATTAATGTTTAATACCATAGGTAGAATCGAGCACTAAAAGTTGGAGCTAGATTTCTTGATAATATTCTAGATCCTCAATTGTATAGCCACGGCGCACCAGTTCCCTGGCGATAGAATCCATTATTAGAGATAGCAACATGGTGCTCTTAACATTTTTATGAAATAAATGATAATACTTGTAATACGTGAAATTTTAATAGCTGAAGAACATTTTTGTACATATTTTTTACAAAATAGTAAAATAAATATTCTAAATATATATTTGCTACCAGGCTCAAAGAAATATATAGTATAGAGTAAAGAGTGCAGAACAAGGTTCACTAGCAGTGAACATTTTTCAACAACCCAAATTAAGGTGAGATGGGTACAAATTTGAAGAGCACGAACAAAAGGTTGAGAAGAAAACGAGAAAATAGAATGTGTATAAAGGCCCAGGCCACAGTAATCTCTTATAAGAAAAGAAAAACAAAGACTTTTTTTACTCCCCAAAAAAACTAAAAAAAAGAGACTATATATGTACATAGTGATGTGTGGTATGTACGTAAATCTTCCAGTATATATCTTTTCAGCTGCGATGTACATTAAAAGGGGAAACATATGCATCAAAGTAGATTAACCTTTGGATTTTTGGAGCCACAAAATTTTCCTTTTTAAGATTGCAATTAATGTATTGTTTAGTAAAATTATATGCATGTAGAGCACATCTATATATACATCCATGGGGATTATTTATGGATATTTTGAAACTTCTATTTTGTTCATTTCATAGAAATTGTGTTCAAAATACAAGGTAATAACTTCTTCTCATAAAAAAAAGTTTTCTTTCCCCTATCTATTTAGTGAACCAAAAATCAAATGAACTATTGCCTTTAACTTTCATTTAGGAATGGCCTAAAAGAAGGAACAAGTTAGAATCAACCAACCGCATCACGCAAGGAAAATTCTTTTCACTCATTACCAGAAATTGCTTTTTCTTTCCAGTGGAATATAAATATAACTTTTACTTTAAAAATTAATGTTTAATACCATAGGTAGAATCCAACACTAAAAGTTGGAGCTAGATTTGTTGATAATATTCTTTCATCCAAAAAGCAAGATATATATTCTCACTCCTGGTTGTATGGCCACCACACACCCGTTTCCTGGCAATAGAATCGATTTTTTGCAACTAGCTATTGGAGATAGCAACATGGTGCTCTTAAAATAAATGTATATATAGCTACAAACATGAGTGAAAGAAAAATATCAAAACATCTGTATCCTTTATGGCAGAAAATACAAATACTCCTACCAGCTTACTGCCTCCATTCTAGCTCTTTCTCTAAAACTGAAGTGCTACTCATTGTTTGCGTGTGATGATCAACGTGCATGTATTTGAATGCATTTAACACTTCAGAAATAATGGATATGGTTGCAATTGGCGTCATTTGAGGGCTGGCCTGACGCTGTCAATGCCGCCGCCTCGTAAAGAACAAAAGCTAGGTTCTTGTGCATACCTCCTGCCGGTGCCGTCGCCCGTCTGCCATGTCTCTAGTGGCCTTAGGGACATAGAGGCACGGTGGACCTCGGCCCTTGTTAGCGGGATGGATCTTGCTTCATGTCTAGATGTTTCTGTGAGGTTGTTTAGGGTTTGTGTCATGTTCAGGAATACGGTGTAGTGATGGCCCCCTAAAGATGGAATAAGATTCTTTCCGTCCGGCCGCCGTTTCGATGATGCTTGATGTGTTTTCGACGGATCTCGCGGGATTCGGTCGGTATTGGTATCTGGTGGATCTGCTTGGATCCACTTTTTGTTCCTCGTGTCTACAGATTGGATCCTTTCGATCTATACATCTCTTCATCGTCAATGTTTGTTGTTCTTGTGTGCTGGTCCTATGGGCCTTAGCAGGATGACTTCTCGATTATCTACTACAACAAGTTTGACCTGGCTCCGGTAAGGGAGGGGTGATGGCAGCGGCGCGCCTTCGGCTCGCTCCAGTTCTTGTAGTCGTCACTAGGTGGTCTAAGAACATGGTTATAATTTTTATGTTCTTTGTACTGCATGGCATGATGCATGGATCGAAAGTTCTCTCAACAAAAAACATCGATCTCACTCTTGTATTAAGGAGCAACATGCGTACGCGTACCCATTCTACGTGTCTTATTTGTAAAAAATGAATACTTGTTACAAAGTTACAAATATATTGTGCCACTTAAGTGCTTTTAATGAACCGATGCTTTTTGGAACTTATTATCCGCCGCTCGTTTAGACAAGAAAAATGCAAAGAAGAAAACAGGGAACCCATTCTACGTTTCTAGCTTATATCTGCCGCCCGAAGAAGTAGTAAGACGTATGGACTTCGCCATGATGGATCCAAGCTATATCCGTCCGCCGCCCTGAAAACCGTCCAAAACCCCACCGTCTTAACCAACTGACGACTCTTTTCGTCCTTCACACCAAATGGTCACGTATGTGCACCATGTTCTTAAGAAAGCACAATTTACAACTTCTTAAAGCATCTCCAACAGACGCCGAACGCGCCGCGCGCAAAAAACAGCTTTAGCACGCCTCCATCGTCCGGTTTGACGCGGTGCGCAGCGCTGGCTCCAGCAACCGCGCTAAAATGCAGCGCGCGCGCGCCGCTCCAGCAGCACGCAAAAAATATAGCGCGCGCTCATTCTACAAACTATATATATATATATATATATATATATATATATATATATATATATATATATATATATATATATATATATATATATATATATATATATATATATATATAGCGCGGTTTTGGTATGTTGTGATTCTGGAAACATTGCAATCGGAACCGTTAGAAACCTTCGAGATCCGCACCTTCCTCTTTATAAAGTTCTAGTTCTTTCATTTTCTATAAAAGGATTCTATTAGGGGCATGCATAGTCAGACCTTTATCCTATAGGGGTCGATGAGAATGGCAATGTGCGAAAAGTTCCTGCTCAATTTATGCATGCCTTTCTATATGTCAGTGCTCATCACATGATATAGGTGATTTTGTTTCGGGCATTTTTCATCCTTCCCCTTCTGCGCATCTGCCAGCCTGCGTTTTGCAGTACTGTGTGCCTGCTTTTTCCTTTTTTTATTACAATTTGAACGCAAGCAATGAATTGCCCCTCCTTCCCGTTTTGCACCACTCTCAGCCTGCGGTTTAGTACTGCTTGTCTGCTATTTGCCTGGAAGCTTGGTGGTTTCAATTAGTAACAGAGCTATCCAACTACCATCTTTTTACTCAATCTGTTGTTCTTACTAAACAGTTCAGATGCTGCTCTAACACTTCTTTTGATTCAGCGTTCTTTGTTACCAAGGACTTTAACCCTGAAGATGCTTAGCATGGTACAGCAGCGTTACCTAGATCAGCAACTTCTTCCACCTTGCCGTGATTTCCAGATTTTTCAGATTGCTTGGTCAAAATTCAGTGTGTAGCCATCGGGTTGTCATTTTCATTACCTATAAATTTGAATTTTTTTTAAGAACGCCAGATTTTTCAGATTGCTTGGTGATGCAGTACTAAACAGTTCAGATTGCTTGGTGAAATTTCCGCCCGTGAACACTGAAATGACCTGTTTGCAATTTGAGAACCCCTCGTGACGTGATTTCCATGTAGGTATTCCTTCAATGCCTGGTAATTGACAGTAGGTGCAGTCTCTTGCCAGTCTGCTGTGACCTGTGAGGCTGCTCCTGCCAATTTTTTCTTCTTCACATGTGACCACGCCACACCAAACACATCCAGCCAATGTGCTGTAGCAGATCTGGCAAAATACAAAACAGGATAGTGTCATGGCCGGCACACCTGCCATGCCAACCATTGGTGAAGACACTGAACTAGGCTCACAGGTGGGGCGATGGAGTTGAGTCGGGTCGACCTGCCAGCATTGTTGTGTGTTAGTTAAGTGTGTGTGTGTGAGTGCTGGGTCCAACCGTATGGTGTGGCATTTTTGGTTATATGGTGTGAGTCCTTGCTTTGTAAAAATTGGCATATAAACAAATCACTAAACTGCACTAATTATACTGGTAGCACAACATGTTTTTTTGCCTCCTTTTCAGCACCCCCCCCCCCCAAAAAGGTGCGTCCTGCTCTAATAGGAACAGAAAGAAATCATTTTCCCATGAGGCTTTTACTAGGTCCGTTAAACAATCAATACCAGTAACAAATGCTGACCATGCGATAAATGTTCGACACACACTTCATAAATTGTGAAACAATCAAAATAATCCCAAATGACATAATAATGAATACATGAATGTCTTGACACAAAAGAAATACAAATGAAACTACAATAGGTGAAAATAGAATTTAGAAGTGATATTTCACCTGAACCCCATTTTCGAAATTAACGCTTTCTCTTGTATGAGGAATTCCCTCCGCAAGTCGACGAATAGTGACCTCCAAGGCGACATTTCTTGCATGTCACCTCTTTGCTTTTTCGGGCCATCGAATTTTGGGCATTTAGGAGTGTAATGGCCAGGCAGACCGCATTTCTTGCACCTCCTCTGTGCTGATTGAGGAGTTTTCTTGTTTTCGGTGGTCCTAATTTGTTCCCCAGTCTGGCTTTGTTGGTTGAGCTCCGTTTCTTCAACCGCATCTGTGTGGACTGGTAAGGCATCATCTCCCTCGGAATCGCTTGATGTTACTGCACCAACAAGGTGGCAAGGGCAAGACCTTGTGAAATGGTCTCTAGATCCGCATATCGCACACTTCCTTGTGCTATTGCTTGATGCACCCTCAGCTGCTGACTTGAATCGCTTCGTTTTGGGTCTTCCTTTTGCTGATCTCTTTTCTGGTGGTAAACAACTTTGAGAACCTTGTGAGAACATGTTCCCCATTTCGTTCTGCAATCCTTCATCTGTTTGTTGATTATCTGTAGGTGTGGTCTAATTTTCTTTGAATCCTCGGGTTGTTACCTGTGTTGGCTCTTTGCTTGGTTGACCTGCATTGCCTTGGTCATTAGAAGTTTGTTCCTTTGTAATTTCCGCTGCTATAATCTTTTCAAGATCATTCTTCACTTTATCAAATGCCATTATAGCATGCTGGGAAGTAACCACACCCCTGTCAGCCAATTTTATTATCTCCAATGCCTTGATGTATATTATGTTGTGCATGAAAGTCTTCGACACCTGGATGCTCGCATCTTTCTGATAACACTTTAGGTGATCTGGCATATTATCTCTAGCGTCTTTGGTCCATCTCTTCAGAATGTACCTAGCTGGGATTTGGCGGACGCCAATGTGTATCATTACCTGAAGGACAAAAGTTCATTCAGTGGTGTGTATGAGATCTGACATCATAACTAAAATTGTTAAACCAAAAATTGTCATACCTTCAGTACGTGTCGACAAAGCAGTCCAGAGTGCTCAAACATTCCACACTCACATTTGAAAGTGTCGCTCTCCCTGTCAACAATAACATCATAAACAACTTTGCACCAACGCTGCCTTTGTTCTGCATCAGCATGCTCCAATGTGATTCTCCCATCCACCTGATTTCCCCTAAGAATGAATGAACCGGACTGATACAATTCCAGTGAAAACAGCTTGAACACGCCCCTTGTGTAGATTTTAGCTGCGTGTCTCTCTATTAGAAAGTTTGTTCTTATTACCTTCCCATCCTGAAACATGATCAATGTAGTGAGAATGAGAACACTACATATTACATCATTTAAAAAACAATGTAGGAAAGATATCAGGCGCACCTTCTTTGAGTGAGCGATTTCAAAGTCTTCCTCTTCACGTCTGTCGGCAAGCATCTTTGTGCACTACTGAAAAAATATGTTTATTGGTGCCGACCTGGAGACATAACACTTGAGCAGGTTGTTCATGCACTCGCTTCTTTGTGTTTACCAGTTAATATTGTTTTGGCTGGTTCTGTTTGGTTTACCAGTTAATATTGTTTTTGGTGGTTTGTTGCCCATTGCTGATAGGAATGTTTCAAATGCCCACTTGAATGACTCTACAATCTCTTCACGCAGGAAAACACAACCAAACATGCAACATTGATAGTGGTTATTGACTCCGACGAATAGACCAACTGGCATCTCATAGAGGTTTCTCTTGTAAGTTGTGTCGAATGTCATGGCATCTCTGAAGAAACTGTAGTCGGCCCTGCTCTTTTGGTGACACCAAAACAGACCGGACACCCTTCTTTGCTCATCTTTTTTTACTGCGAAAAAGAATCCAGTGCCCTCTGCCTGCATGCTTGTGAATAAAGCCAGTGTCTTGTTGATATCATCCTGACTACATTCTTGAGCTATGGACGCACACATGGATTTGAGAGACCTTTTACGGAATGGGACATCATCGTGTGAACCATGAATGTCGGCCATCACCCCATATACCTTGGTCAGTGAAACATTGTTAGAACGCAAGTGCCTAACAATGTCCTTCATAGATGCGTCGACGTACTTGTGGCACTTCCATAACTTTCTTTCACCGACACTGTCTGCCAACTCGTGGTTGTGTTCTAATACCACCTCTGCATAGTACCATCCGTCGTCGTTGGTGTGAAGCAACCTAACCATAGCAGGGCAGTTTGTTCTGCTAGACCTAGAGTTGAATTTTTTGCGAGTTCCCTAAATGCAAAACTCAGAGTCAGAACAAGAATATTATTATTGCCCAATCATACGCGTTTACTGTACTTACTTACCTCGCATGAGCACAAAAGGTCCTGCTTTGTCTTGAATCCGTGCTTGTTGATGTACTTATTGCCATGCTTGATACCAAAACCAATTTCCCAAGAATATGCATTGAAAAATTCGAATGCATCCTTCTCTGAGTCGAATTCCATCCCTTTAAATGGCTGAAAAACAACTTCCTGCCCAATCTTCCCAGCATTTCCAAGTGCTATCTCCATCTGGCTGCATCTGTCTGAACATGGTTTCCTGAACGCAGCGCCCTGTCGATTCATGTATGTGTGGTCATATAAGATGATTATAAATTGTTACAGGACGCAGCATACTAAGGCGACTAGGAATCTTAGAATTCACAGTACCGTTCTCTTCTTGTCCAACCTTCAGAGTTTACATCGTGTTCATCTAAATTAGGAGAAGCCTGAACCTTGCTTTCTCCCTGAACCGTGTCGCCTTGTAATACGTTCGCTTGAGTCTTGTTTTCGTCTTTTTTCGATAGATGTAAAAAAGGAAACATACAAGGCTGAGCATTCTAGATTATATTTAACGGTACATATGCATATCTTGGAGGAAAAATAACAAATCCACGCATCAGAATAGACTAGAAAAATACTATTCAGGTGATGGGAGAAAAAACGGCCTCGTAATCAATCCCAAACAAACTAGTATATACGGAAGCTCATGCGGCGCATCTTGTTTTTTCTAGATCTACCAGCCTAAAAGAATGAGAACTGTATAAGATTGACATGGAATACCTGAATCCAGACCAACTGAGCCCCCTCCATCACCGCCTGCTGGTGTTGTTCCACCGGACTGATTCATTTAGTTCGCCGGAGAACTCGCTCCTTTGGAAAGAGAAGAACTGCGGCCGTAGCTAGGGTTTGTGGATCGATATGACAAGATGCGAGGCAGGGACTTGCTGTGGCGTCTAGTATATGGAGTATTTTTGACTGTCCGTGACTACCTCTTTGACAAGCAGCGACCCCGTTTTGCATGGAAAGACAGACAAAATGCAAGGAGAGACGTACATCAATGAGCTGCGTGGAAAGACGGCCTGCAGGCTGATTCAGTGCATGCATGCTAGCTGGAAACACATACTACTAGAAAATAGTCACGGGCCTGTAGTTTCTCAGCGTCCTAGCCTTGTAGTACTGTATTTCGGTACAGTGTTTTACAGAAGCTTGCCATAGTATGTTTGAGAGTGCGCAGAAGAACACTTGGTACGCACGCTAGGACTTATGTCTATTCTTCCACAAGGACAAAAACATTTGACCGCTTTTGAGAAGCCACCATTTAACTGTGCGATGTATATCGATGATTTTTTAATACACGACAGAAAAGGTCTGTAAGATGCTTCTTTATCGCTCACCTGGTTGTTAAGTATATTGTTACATTCTAAGTTTATGAGGTAGCCGAGAGAGAGCTAAGGAGGAACTGCTTTCAACGCCACGCTACGCCTTATAACACTTAAGATCCACGACAACACCCCTAGGAGGGAGAATATGCTAAGCACTGCCGTTGCCGAGTTCACAATGGACAATGGTTTACACTTGAAACCCAGACGATGTCTTGAAGAAGAAAACGACGCCCGTGAGCGTCATCATCATCGGTGACAAAGCGCAAAGCTTTTGCTTGACACCTCCCCCGAGATCTCCAGGACAAGCATGGCAAGGTCAGAACTCCATGTCTGGATCAGGGCATCACTATTATCGGAGACAGAGTGCACGCCCAAGCCACCCGCTACTACCTCTCACAGCTCACACGACCAAGAGGAAAAGCCATTACCACCGCACGGTGCCCCTCGGAGAGAGCATGCAGACCGCCATTCGAGGTCATCGCCCTGGCATCCATATCCAAGACAGCACCAACCGCCCAGATCATGGTGCATCCACCACAAATAGCCCGGCATCAGAAACAGAGTCTGGGTCGACGCCTCCACGGTAAGAGGCGCCCACGCTCGCAACTCAAGCCATCCCTCATGGATCGGGGGAGACACAACCCCGTCACTACTGACGGCCATCGTCCAGCATGCTCGCACGAAGCCATGTCAGTGGTCTTCGGCACCGATTGGCCCGACAGAGTAGTGGAGACCCGACCACCACCAACGACCACCGCATCCGCGAGGAAAGGGACCTCAATGCCTGGAGACACCACCCGGACCAAGCCCACCATCACCTACACGAAGCGGGAGCTCTGACCCGTGTCGAGCCTCAAGCCAATCCGGTCCAGCCCCAAGTCTCGGCCATCTCCACCACGCAAGCACCTCGTGCCACCGGGCCAGACCTAGGAGAAGGGATGAGCTACCAGCACCCACACCAACCGCCGTCGCCAAAGCCGCTGTGGCCACCTCGCCTACCACCGCAAGCACCCAGTGGTCCAACTAGATCATGGCAAGGTGCAGGGCCCCCCTGCCCTGAACTAGCTGCCAACCCACAACTCCACACTGGACGCGCAGGCTGCCACCCACCACCAACTCCAGCGGCCACCATCTCCCATCGGATTACAACCATCGAGGCCCACACTACCCACAACCCACGCCACACATAACCAGATCCATAAGATGTGCACATGTTCTCTCTCCATTGTAGTCATATCGATTAGCACACGAATCAAATGGATACTAAGAGGGGGAGGGTGGATTGAGACCGACTATATATGTTTGTGTGTGAGAGAGAGAGAGGGAAGTGATTGAGACTGATAGAGTGTGCATGTGTGTGTGAGAGAGAGACAGATAGAGAGAGAGAGAGGTGGTTGATGTACACAATATTATACTTAGAGCTATGATATGCATATGCATAGAGAAATAAATTTATGAGTTTTTTCGGTGCAAAGAAATAAATTGTTGATTCTGTTGCCATATTCTACATGCCACAATTATCAAGAAAGCGCCAAGTGACCGCGACAAAAGGTGCCAGTCATATTCAAAAACGAGTTCATGATATGCAAAAATAAAGTTTGCCCTACTCAATACGAGATCCACAAGACACGGGTATTTCCCCCAGTTGTAGTCATATCGATTAGTGCATGAATCAAATATAAAAGAAGGGAAGGGGGTGCACGCACCCCTCTCTATCACTCTCTCATTATGGCTCGCTCTCTCATGCACATACCCTCTCTCCTAGTAGCTAGCGATCTATTTCTCGCTATCTCCTTGAAAAATTAGAGGCCTCTTTGATCCGTAGGATTCTAAAAAGATAAGAATAGAAAAAAAAGACAAGATTGAAATGTCATGCTCATCTCAACCCTACAAGATTTTGCTTTGTTTGATTGAATCATAGGAAAAACAGTGGATTCCTTCAAAGAGGATTGAGTGGATGCTAGAAATCCTGTAGAAATTAGTGCAAAGAAATTATAAGGAAAATTCCTATAGGATTTAATCCTATGAATCAAACAACAACATAGAAAATAATCCTCAAGGATTCAAATCCTCCAAATTTCCTATGATTCTTTTTGAATCGAAGGATCCCTACATGATATGGACCCGATCGAAGGAGCCCTACACTCCTAGTACCACCTGTTATTGCCCCTGTCCAAAACCCTTTTTGTTTCTATACGTGGCAATGCGTAGGCGACCAAGTTCACCGGATACCCACCATGAGCGCTAAGGCCAACTCCAATGCAGACCCCTAAATGGTACGGCCGCGTTCGTTTGGATCCAAACGGACAGACTAGCCGGCCCAACGCGCATCCCCATCCTCAAATCCCGTCCGTTTTTCGTCCGCTCGCCCCATTCATGGTGCAAAGTTGAGCGAGCTTTGCGGCCGCGCGGACAACGAGCGAACGGGCACGCGACATCCGTCTCCGGCCCGCGTGTCGGGCACCCAACTACCGCCCACCTATCCTAGTCAATAAGCACGGGTGGTTGGGCCCGCAAGTCAGCCACGCAGACGGCCCCCGACCATATCTTTTTTAATGCTGGAGCTGTGGACTTCCACTGCCAATTCCACCTCCTCGTCCCCATTTGCTTCCCTACCATTGCCCTCTCAATTGGAGACCGCAAAACCTAGCCGCCGCCCACCTCGCTCCCAACCGGCCATGGGGTTCTGGAAGTGGCACCCCAGCAAGAGGAGCAAGCACGACCACGAGGCGAGGTCGTTGTCCACCTTGTCTGGAAGCGCGGGCCAGCCACTCCACCTCCCCAGCCTCCTTCTCCATCTACCCGTTGCCGGCCGCGCCACGCTTCCGGTCGTACGTGAAGGTTGAAGTGTGCCGCGCGCTGGTACTGGGAGACCGGCACACCGCTTCCATGGTCAGACGCGCACCTTCCTAATGGGTGGCATCTGAACCCGGATTAGGTGCTCATTTTGCCCGTCCCGGCGACTGGCCGTGTCCACCTCCAGGAGATCGCCTTCCGCCCGCCCGGGATGTAGTAGAGCTAGAGCGCGGGGCGAGGCCAGGAGCCGATGAAACCGCTGCCGCCAGTCACGCAAACGATCCCGCCCGAGATGCAGTAGAGCTGGAGCGCGAGGGGCGAGCCGGGCTTCCCCGGTGGCCGTGTCATGGAGGAGACAGGGGGCGCGGCGGCGGACACGCGCAGGGTGACGGCCGGATGGGCAGGACGAGTAGGGCGGCGGCCTGGACGAGCGGGGCTGCGGCGGCCCGAGTGGGTAGGGTGGCTTCCCGGATGAGCAGGGCGGCGGCCGGGGACGGACGAAGCGGCAGCCGGGAGCGAGCCATGAAGGTTCTGATGGCAGTTGGGCTCTCGCCAACGGTCTTTCGCATATACAGGACACCCTCGGGTTGGCTCCGAAATCCTTATTTCACATGTTCGGCGGGGATATTTTCCGCGCCCCTTCAAAAATTTACAGGTCGGAGTCATTTACGAGTTCTATTCGGGTCGTTTTTTCCGCCTAAAACTGTAAATCGGTGGTTATTTTACAGTTTCGTACGTTTTAAGGGGTTTGCTAAAGATACTCTTAGAACAGCTTCCACAAACAAAAACTACTTTGTATCTAAAGGGATGGTCTTGAGCAGCACTGCAGTTGCTAAGCCACATCCATCAACAAGACAAACTCTTACTTTTGGATACTTTCTGTAAAATAATTCGCCACTTCCATTGAGTTGTTTTGCTGCCTGTGCCAGCAATATAAGGGATTAACTATTTGCCCTGCTCACTTTATGTGCACTAAACGTTGGCAACAGATTTGTTATTGTCCTATTAATTACATAAACTAGAAGGAAGATAAAAGTTATGCCTACATCTGTTTTGTCATTATGCCCTAATATGTACTCCCTTTGTTTCTTTTTACTTTGCATATAAGATTTGATCAAAGTAAAACTTTGTTAACTTTGACTGAGTTTATAGAAAAAATATTAAAATTCACAATATGAAATCAATATTGTTAAAAGCATCATGAAATTTATTTTCATACCATATATTTTTAGTATTATAGATGTTGATTTTATATTCCTACAAAGTTGGTCAAACTTTACAAAGTTTGACTTTGACAAGATCTTATATGCAAACTAAAAAAAATAGATGGAGTATTAAGCAGTTCAAAAGTCAAATGTTGTGTTAAAGCACACAGAGAGAATTACGTTACAATAGCATGGCCATCGTGCGTGCTTTAACAGTCCTAGACTGACCACTAGGAGGTCAGGAAAACCAGTACGTACTCGTGAAATCGGAGTACTATAGCAAGCTAAAGTAGCCTTTGACCTGACCACCATTAGACTGGACTAGTGCTGACGCGTCTGTTGTTCCAGTCTGGAACTCTGACACTAAGCAAAGAAATTTGTGGTCTCGTGTATACATGGAGGGTTTATACATGGGCACACACACGCACGACGCAACGCCCGGACGACTCGGGCTTGCTCAACAGAATACCAGCTGCGGCTACTACCCAAAACACCAACGGCCTCGGACTCTAACGTGACACACACGCGCCGGCACCGCGACACAAACGCACACCCGCCACGGTTTATTCCTAACAAGCACAAGACTAAACCAGTCCCTGCCGTGGTTTGATAGTCGGCGCTGCCGCATGAAGCTATCATTCCTCCCCACGGACAGCAGGAGTGTGGTGACGGGCGGCCTCGTCGAAGAAGGTGATGCCGTCCTCACCTCGTTGAATCCCTCCAAACTAAACTAAAGATTAGGAAAAGATCAGCAGAAGGTGGCACCGTGGTGGCGTGGTCTCATCGGAGTATATCCATTAATTTTATTGCTAGTATATTGGGTCAAATGCGACAGACAGTTCGTCAATTTATGCAATTTTGTAAGGGGTAATGAAGCGTGTTTATGAAGTTCTGTAAGGGGTAATAAGCGGATCATTAGTTGGGTTAGAGGTGAGTGGAGGGGGCAAGAAAAAAATTGCAACAGCCTGCAATGATGGACCCGTGAATGACTGAAGCCTCTGAAGATTTGTGTGATGTAGGGATACTATGCGCCTCAGGAATCCTGACAGGCGACAGCTACGGCTCAAGCTTTTATCCTGGTTTTGACCATACTGTTTTGGTTCAGACTTGTGCAAGACTGACGCTAGGCCAATTTGAAGAAAGTTGTGTTAACTAGAGGACATACACTAGGCGTGTTACACACACAATTGCTGCACGGTTGACCGAACACACAGACACATGAACGGCTATTCTAGGACATAGTTAAGATGGAAAGTATGGATGCACATTGCTATATTTGTGTGTATAGCAAACTAAGGTGCAGCCAAGGCTGCCTTCTGAAACGAAAAGATTCAACTTCTCTAGTTGTGCTTTTGGGTGGAAGTGAAGGAAAGGTAACAAAACCACTGGTTATGTCTGAAGATTAATGTGTCAACTGTCGAAAATAGAGTGCAAAACTGAAGCTGGATTTTCAGAGAAATAATAGGACAGAAATCATTCGACACAATGGTGCATGTACAACTGAGATAATTGAGATGAGGTGAAAGAAATCTGGTAAATCCATTTGATAACAATGCGTCTAATGCAGTACATGGCAATGAATATGTTGGTTACAACATGATACAAATCGTACCATAACTGAAGATACCGACATAACAAAAAATAGGACTACATACTACTAAACTTGATGCACATAACCAACGCAGGTCCTCCTCGCTGCCTCCCACATAACCAACACAGCAAAGGAAAGGCCGTTCATGGTCTATAGAATCTGACGACCGAGGCCTAACATCCGGCTCGCTGCAGTTGCAAAGAAAAAAGGGGCTGTCACCGTCCATGGATGCTCCCCCGCAGCTAACTTGATAACCCAAATTTCCTTAACTGTAAAATAATCCATGCTGGTTGTAGGGCGTTGCTCGTTGCAAACGCGATGAATATGATGTCCGTGACATGGTATTAGTGCTGGTCAGAGAAACAAAACAAAGCACTGACGAATAGTATTGCACTTTGCCTAAAATGACTGTCTGTTGTTCTCGCAACATCGAAAAAAGGTCCGGCATAGTCCAGAACTCTTTGTGTCAAACGGTGCCGTCCCGCCAGACAAACACATAGGCATGTGGTCTAGACTGCAGCTAGGCTATGAACCACCAAGCTAAAAGAGGAAATATGAGAGAGCTGCGGAAAATCGTTTAATTCACAGATGGAAAGAGACAAAGCTTGCCTGGAACAGATCCACATGCTGGATGGACGGCTTTGATTGTAGAGAGTATGGACTATATATATATATATATATGTATGTGTGTGTATATATATATATATATATATATATATATATAGGGATTGACTATTCGTCATCCTGGGTGAGGAATAGTTATTCTTCACCCCCTCTATTTTACCACCAATGCATTGTAATTTTACATTCCATAAGTTTTGTTTTATTTCTGACATAAAAAGAGACCGTAAAAAACATATCATCGCCGTAAAAAATATTTGATGTTATGTGAAATTACAAACGTAAAAACATAGTGTAAAATATACATAAACATCAAATTTTTTTGTCTTATGACCTATATTTTTTTTCTTATACCAAATTTTACGTGGCGAATCAATAAGAATGTAAATATTTGAATTCCAAATGTAATTTAATTATGAAGTAATCGTAAGATTACCTCGGGTGAAGAATAACTTATTCTGCACCCTGGGTGATGAATAGCATCACTATATATATATATATATATATATATATATATATATATATATATATATATATATATCATCGGAAGCATAGATTGCATAGATTTTTAACGATACAATGGTATTTTACATCGGAAGCATAGATTGCATAGATAAAAACGACAAACGATAAAAACTAGAAAGATTACATAGATAAACTACTCTAAGTCGCTATCATCATCACCATTATCATCCTCGGCGGTGTCGTCCGAGGTATCGAGCCATATGTCCAACCACCGATCATCGTGTGCCGTGAAGAACGAGTGCCCACCTGCTGCAACGAGATCGGACTGCGCATTCGCCAACGCCTTCCGCCGACACCTGTCCAACCGCTCCTCGCGGCGCCTTCGCGTGTCCTCCTCGCGGCGCCTTGCCCAGTGGACTTGCTCGTAGGCGACATCCTCCGGGTGGCGCTGGCGCCACTCCGCCATGACCCGCTCGTCCTCCTGTGCGACGAGGAGGCGGCGCTGCCGCACGGTCTTGTGCCGTGTTCAGACGAGGCGGCGGGGCGACGTCCAGCGCCTGCTGGAGCGTGTACACGTCTTGAAAGTTCATCTGCCCGCGTGACCGGCCTAGGCGCCACGCCGCCGCGTCGTACGCGCGGGCGGTCTCGCGCGCCGTCCCATAGGTGCCGAGGCCGAGCCGGAGATCGCCGGAGCGTATCTCCGAGTAGTAGCCGCCGTTGGGGCGCAGGCGGACGCCGCGGTAGCCGGACGCTCCTCGGCGGGGCGGCGGCATGATGGCGCGTCGGTGGCGGGGAGCTGGAGCGGGGGAGGTGCGTCGGTGGCGGGGAGCTGGAGCGGTGGAGGTGCGTCGGTGGCGGGGCGCTGGAGCGGTGGAGGCGCGCGTGGCAGCGAGGAAGAGAAAGAGGAGAAGAAGAGGCGTGGAAAAGGCGCGTGGCGAGCGCCGCATTTTATAGGCGCGCCGGAAACGGTGCGGTAAAAATGGCGCGCGAGCTGGCGCCTTTTCGCGCGCGCGCAAACGGTTCCCGTGCGCGCAAGTATCCCGCCACCGCTGGAGCGCGGCAAAACATCCCGCGCGCGCTAAAACCTGGGTTTATCGCGCGCGCGTCTTTTTACGCGGTTGTTGGAGTTGCTCTTAGTGTCGTTGCTAACGACAAGGCGCAATTGCAAAAATTACAAGATACCCTCATAATGATGACCTATATCTAGGTAGCAGTTTAGTGGTTAGTTTTAAAGTAGGCAAGCTGACTAGAAAAGTGGGGAAATAATAGTCTGTCACGTAAAGGATTTTACCGAAAATACCACTCTAGCCAAATATAGAGGACGAACATATAAATTTGTCGGTGCATTCTTGTTACCTAAAACAAAGAAAAGAACAAATAAGTTTGCAGTCTCTCGTGTGCAAGTGTGGGCAGTCATACAAGTGTACACGTCTTTTGTGTCCGTGTTTGTCTTTCTAGGGAAACATCATGATTTATCTAAGGCCAATGATAGGCGCCGGTGCGCCGGCCGAAATTTCTGCCGGTCAACGCGCGAGCGTCCGATCTGGCCCTCCGTGAACGCTTCGGATTAAACAAAAGTTGGGTCGTCTCTTTCCTCCAATCCCGCACGTTCCTGCTCCCGCTCCTCGCTCCTTTTCGCAGCGCCGCCACGTGACATGGCCAAATGCTATCACGCACCCCTCGATCTCCCCACTCGATCCCAGCGACGTCTCCGCCATCAGCACCTCCCTCCCCATCAACCACTATAGGGTGTGCGTCCAATCCCGGCAGCGGCTCGTCATTGCCGTGCTCCACGCGGGCGACGTCCTTGACTCGTTGTACCTCTACGTGCACCTCGTGGTTGCAGCACGAGGCACGCCATCGCAGCTCCACCTCTGCCGCTGGTCCAACTCGCCATTGTCGCAGCTCGCCACCGTTGCCCGGCACTGGTCTCGACAAATCGACTCTCTGGTTGCCGGTTGAAGCTTTTCCCATATACAATTGAACCTTTCTCCATCAACGTTTGCAACTTTTTTGGTTGTGCGGTGTCTCGGTTGAAGCTTTCTCTCTCGCCGGTTGGAGCTTTTTCCATCTACGGTCGAAGATTTTTTGTCAATGGTTGCAACTTTTTCGTTTGAGCAGCTCGTCTAGTAAAAGCTTTCTCTATGGTTTGGTGGAAGCTTTTCTCATCTAAGGTTGAAGCATTCTATGCCAACTGTTGTAGCTTTCCCCTGACTGGCAGTGCCGGTTGAAGCTTTCTCTATAGCCGGTTGTAGCATTTGGCGATGCTGGTTGTAGCAAAAAAAGGGTGCCGCTATGTGATGTAGCAAAATGCGATGCCGGTTGCAGCCGGATGGGACGCCGGTTGTAGCAATTTGTGATGCCGGTTGTAGCATGTAGGAAAAATATAGCGACGGCATGAGTTGCTCGGAGCAGCGCCGCCATCCTCACAGCTTGGTGGTCACCACGCTCGCCGCCCATGATCGTAGCTTTCCTGGGCACCGGTTGCAGCTCCCGTTGCCGTCAGTTGCAGCTTGCTCCGTTTTTCGACGCCTTAGTTCGCCATTGCCGGTGACTAGCAGGAAGCAGAGGATGAAACACACGGTCCTGCCATACCGACTACCTCCCCAACTGCATTAGGCAGGGGCATGGCCTGCCGCCGAAGATAGCGGCCATGGCAGCCGTGGAGGAGCTTGCGTGTGTGCCATGGAGAAGATGAGTACGTGAGCACTGTGTGGAGCGGCATGTAGCATGGGGGAGGAGGAGGGGGGGGGGAGGGCCTGACACGCGAGGCCGGGTGCACGCTGCGGGGGAGGGAGGGAGAACAAAGGAACAACAGGGCAACAGAGCAAAGCTATTTTTGTGGCAGGAAGAGAGAGAAAAAGGAATAGGTGAGAGGCTGAAGACAATACATGGTGGTTAGCGCACAAGGAGTATGACCTGGAGCAAAACAGGGGAAAGGATAAGGTAAAAAAACGTGGTTGAGCAGTGAGAAGTGCACCGGAAGTGTACTTCGAGCGATGGGAAGCTAGCTTATGTGAAAACTTCCCTTGTGGTTTAAAGTTCAAATAGATCAGGTGCCTATGTTGTTGATACACCGAAAGATACTAACGCTATGCTCCAATGCGGGATGACCGCAGTAGTGAATTGACTCGTAATTATACAAACAAATGACCCAGCTGGCCTTCTCCTATCCGGGGAATCATCGGGACATGCTTCACTTAAAGTGATTATACCACATAGTTTAGGGAAGAGCGATTGCAAATGCTCCATCGAAGACACACGACGCGTGTGTGAGAGGCCGGCCGAAGATTCGGCCGGCGCACCTAATACAAGCATTTACCTTTATCTAAACGTGGTTCACTAGTCCAGGATCTCGTCCGCAATTACACTTAAGGTATAATCAGGCGGCGAATATGACCACAACACACATACCCTCACCTACAGCTAGCTTAGCAAGAACATGTGCAGCTCTATTTGCGGATCTCCTCCTCCATGTAACCTTGCAACCTTGCCAACCCTGCATGAGACATTTGATATCCTCAATAACAGCACCCATTAGAGAGAGGTTCTTAGACGCCCCGTTGATCATGCCTACAGCCTCCTTGCTGTCCATGTCAACATGGATCCTCAGGATGTTTAGATCACGCCCAGCTTGTAGCGCTTTCCGGCAGGCCAATAGTTCCGCAGCTTCAGGCTTTGAAACATGAGGGAAGAAGTGAGAAAGAGCACCTCTGAATGCTCCAGCATGGTCGCGGAATACAACACCCCCGCCTCCATCGCCTGACCTAGCTGACACTGCTCCATCCACATTGGCTTTAATCCAGCCTTGCTCCGGCGGCGTCCACTTCTCACCAGGTGGCTTGGTCTTGACACGATCGTGCTTTGGAACCGTATTGGCCCACTCATCCATTGATCTTGAGATAGCAACACCAAGTTCCTTCTGTTCCTGGATCCGGACACCATCCCTTGTCGCATTCCTGCCTAGCCAGAATCCATAGACTCCATGAAAGAACACCTCCTTTTGTTCCTTGTAGAAGGGCAAGTTATGGGCTGTGCAATCTCAATGTATTGATCGGTGCACCAGGCACGTATATATAAGTACAGAGGTGGGCCACAACCTCAACTATACAAAGGAAACAGGAGGTGGGCCCTACACACAAATATACACGTACACAAATATACTCAACACCCCCCCCCCCCGCAGTCGAAGCGGCGCCAGTGACGCAAAGACTAGAATGAAACTCCTCGAAGGTAGAAGTCGGCAGTCCCTTCGTCATCACATCGGCGAACTATTGGGCAGTTGGCACATGGAGAACCCGAATGCGTCCAAGAGCCACCTGCTCGCGCACAAAGTGAATGTCCAACTCAATGTGTTTAGTCCGGCGATGATGAACGGGGTTGGCGGAGAGGTACACCGCAGAAACGTTGTCACAGTAGACAATCGTAGCCTGGGATACGTCGTGATGCAGCTCCTGAAGTAACTGTCGTAGCCAGGTGCACTCGGCAACAACGTTGGCCACAGCTCGGTACTCAGCCTCCGCGCTGGAGCGCGAAACCGTGGGTTGTCGCTTAGACGACCACGAGACGAATGAAGGACCGAGGTAGACACAGTAGCCAGAGGTGGACCGACGAGTATCGGGGCAGCCGGCCCAGTCTGCATCAGAGTAGGCCACCATCTCCAGAGAAGTAGACGCCGTAAGTGTCAACCCAAGTGTCATCATGCCGCGGATGTAATGAAGGATCCGCTTCATGAGAGTCCAATGAGAGTCACGAGGGGCGTGCATGTGGAGACACACCTGCTGAACAACATACTGAAGATCCGGTCTGGTGAGAGTCAAATACTAAAGAGCGCCGACAATAGACCGGTAGAAAGGAGCATCCGACGCAGGCGAGCCCTCAAGAGCAAAGACCTTGGCCTTCGTGTCAACAGGAGTAGCAACAGGGTGACAGTTAAGCATGCCAGCACGCTCAAGAAACTCATATGCATACTTCTGCTGATGAAGGAAGAAACCGTCCGAACGCCGAACGACCTCAATGCCAAGGAAATAATGTAGAGCACCCAGGTCCTTGATAGCAAACTCGTCACGCAGCCAGAGAGTAATCTGCTGAAGAACAGCTGCGGAGGAGGCCGTCAGGATGATGTCATCAACGTAAAGCAGCAAATATGCAGTCGTGTCGCCGTGGCGATAGACAAACAGTGAGGCGTCCGAGCGAGTAACGCTGAAGCCCAGTGTCAGAAGAAACCCGGCGATCCGCTGGTACCAGGCGCGGGTGAAAGTGCAACTATCCCTAGGTGGTTTTGGTAATTCATAACAACATATAGCTCATTGAGCTAATGCTATTCCAAGACTATTCTTTCAGGAAAGCTCAATGAATGGCATGGCATGGATGATGAAAGTGGATCCCTCAAAATACTAAGGACAAAGGATTGGCTCAAGCTCAAAAGCTCAAGACTCTTCATTTTACATTTTAGTGATCCAAGATCACATGGAGTCTATAGGAAAAGCCAATACTATCAAGAAGGGATGTGGTGTTGCTTAATGAGCCTCTTGCTTCATGTGCTTAGTGATATGCTCCAAAACCCTCAACTACTTTCCCACATCCACAAATGACCTAAACCTAAATCCAAAATCGGTCACACCGATTCTTTCTATCCGGCGCCACCGATTCCAAAAGTCATAGCCACTGCCACAAACCCTAAGCAAATCGGTCTTACCGATAGGGATCTCGGTCTCACCGAGATGGGATTGTAATCTCTCTGTTTCCCTTCGTAACGTTTCGGTCTAACCGAAGTGAGCGATCGGTCCCACCGAGATTGCAATGTAAACTCTCTGTTTCCTTTTTGTAACATTTCGGTCTCACCGGAAAGAGCAAATCGGTCCCACCGAGTTTACCTGACCAACTCCCTGGAAAGCTTATTACCAAAATCGGTCTTACCGAGTTTGTGTAATCGGTCTTACCGAGATTACGTTATGCCCTAACCCTAACAAAATCGGTCTCACGGAGATGCATGTCGGTCCCACCGAAAATCACTAACGGTCACTAGGTTTACTAAATCGGTCCGACCGAGTTTAACTATTCGGTCCCACCGAGTTTGGTAAATTGTGTGTAACGGTTAGATTTTGTGTGGAGGCTATATATACCCCTCCACCTCCTCTTCATTCGTGGAGAGAGCCATCAGACTAAAGCTACACTTCCAACTTACCATTTCTGAGAGAGAACCACCTACTCATGTGTTGAGGCCAAGATATTCCATTCCTACCATATGAATCTTGATCTCTAGCCTTCCCCAAGTTGCTTTCCACTCAAACCCTCTTTCCACCAGATCCAAATCCTATGAGAGAGAGTTGAGTGTTGGGGAGACTATCATTTGAAACACAAGAGCAAGGAGTTCATCATCAACGCACCATTTGTTACTTCTTGGAGAGTGGTGTCTCCTAGATTGGCTAGGTGTCACTTGGGAGCCTCCGACAAGATTGTGGAGTTGAACCAAGGAGTTTGTAAGGGCAAGGAGATCGCCTACTTCGTGAAGATCTACCGCTAGTGAG
This sequence comes from Triticum aestivum, assembly GCF_018294505.1. Taxonomy (NCBI): domain Eukaryota; kingdom Viridiplantae; phylum Streptophyta; class Magnoliopsida; order Poales; family Poaceae; genus Triticum; species Triticum aestivum. The sequence continues at coordinate 676,464,229 of NC_057795.1, read as the reverse complement.
GCAAGTCCTTCGTGGGCAACGACCATGGTGGGATAGACAAGGTTGCTTCTTCGTGGACCCTTCATGGGTGGAGCCCTCCGTGGACTCGCGCAGCCGTTACCCTTCGTGGGTTGTGTTGGGGAACGTTGTAGAAAATTAAAATTTTTCCTACGGTTTCACCAAGATCCATCTATGAGTTCATCTAAGCAACGAGTCAAGGGAGAGAGTTTGCATCTACATACCACTTGTAGATCGCGTGCGGAAGCTTGCAAGGTGATGATGTAGTCGTACTCGACGTGATTCGAATCACCGATGACCAAGTGCTGAACGGACAGCACCTCCGCGTTCAACACACGTACGGGACGGGAGACGTCTCCTCCTTCTTGATCCAGCAAGGGGAAGGAGAGGTTGAGGAAGACAGCTCCACCGGCAGCACGACGGCGTGGTGATGGTGGAGAGGCAGTACTCCGACAGGGCTTCGCCAAGCACACAACGGAGGAGGAGAGGTGTTGGGGAGGGGAGGGCTGCGCCTTGGAAGGGTGGTGCGGCTGCCCTCCCCTCACCCCTCTATTTATAGGGGGAAGGGAGAAGGGGGCCGGCCCCCTAGAACCCATCTAGGGGGGTGCGGCGGCCTAGGGGAGAGGGGAGAGGGTGGCTTGCCCCCCAAGCCAAGGGGGGCGCCCCCTCTAGGGTTCCCCCTCAACCCTAGGCGCATGGGCCCAAGGGAGGGGGGGTGCGGCCAGCCCACCAGGGGCTGGCTCCCTGCCCCACGCAGCCCATGTGGCCCCCCGGGAGGGGTGGCCCCTCCCGGTGGACCCCCGGAACTCTTCCGGTGGCCCCGGTACAATACCGATATGACCCCGAAACTTCCCGGTGTCCGTTTGACAACTTCCCATATATAAATCTTTACCTCCGGACCCTTCCGGATCTCCTCGCGACGTCCAGGATCCCATCCGGGACTCCGAACAACATTCGGTAGTCACATACTAGTCTTCCTAATAACCCTAGCGTCACCGAACCTTAAGTGTGTAGACCCTACGGGTTCGGGAGACATGCAGACATGACCGAGACGCTCTCAGTCAATAACCAACATCGGGATCTGGATACCCATGATGGCTCCCACATGCTCCTCAATGTTGTCATCGGATGAACCACGATGTCGAGGATTCGATCAAACCCTGTATGTTATTCCCTTTGTCAATCGGTACGTTACTTGCCCGAGACTCGATCGTCGGTATCCCAATACCTTGTTCAGTCTCGTTACCGGCAAGTCACTTTACTCGTACCATAATGCATGATCCCGTGTCCAACACCGTGGAGCCCTCCGTGGACTCGCGCAGCCGTTACCCTTCGTGGGTTGAAGTCTCCATCAACGTGGATGTACGATAGCACCACCTATCGGAACCACGCCAAAAACATCCGTGTCTCCAATTGCGTTTGAATCCTCCAAACCCTTCCCTTTACTTTCCTGCAAGTTGCATGCTTTAATTTCCGCTGCCTATACACTCTTTGCATGCTTGCTTGTATTGTGTGATGATTGCTTGACTTTTCCTAAAATAGCTAAAATCTACCAAACTCTAAAATTGGGAAAAGGTTAAGTTTTTATTGGTCAAGTAGTCTAATAACCCCCCCCCCTCTAGACATACTTCAAGGTCCTACAAGTGGTATCAGAGCATTTGTCTCCATTTGCTTTGATTTCCATAGCTTTTGGTGGTCATAGCCTTGGTTTCACAACCTAGGAGAGTATGGCGTCTAGCGAGGAAAATTATCACCGTAGAGGTCCTTACTTTGATGGTACTAATTTTGCTAGTTGGAAGCCTAAGATGAAAATGCATATTCTTGGACACAACCCCGCCGTTTAGGCAATTATTTGTATTGGCTTGCAAGGTGAATTCTTCGATGGGAGAGAACCAAACCGTGAAGCTAATGCGGAAGAATTGAAGATGCTGCAATACAACGCTCAAGCATGTGACATCATCTTCAACGGATTGTGCCCCGAAGAATTTAACAAAATCAGCCGTCTTGAGAATGCAAAGGAAATTTGGGATACTTTGATTGATATGCACGAAGGTACCGAGTCCGTCAAGGAATCCAAGTTGGATGTGCTCCAAAGTCAGCTTGACAAGTTCAAAATGAAGGATGGTGAAGGTGTCGCTGAAATGTACTCTAGGCTTGCTCTTATCACAAATGAGATTGCCGGCTCAGGGAGTGAAGAGATGACCGACAAATTCATCATCAAGAAAATCCTAAGAGCATTGGATGGAAAGTATGATACCGTGTGCACATTGATCCAAATGATGCCAAACTACAAAGATCTCAAGCCAACGGAAGTCATTGGAAGGATTGTTGCTCATGAGATGTCACTCAAGGATAAGGAGGAACTTCACAACAAGTCAAGTGGTGCTTACAAAGCCTCAAGTGAAGCCCCCACATCATCAAGTGATAAACAAACCTTCAATGAAGAATTGAGCTTAATGGTGAATAACTTCAACAAATTCTACAAGAGTAGAAGCAAAGAAAGAAGCTCCAAGTCAAGGTCTTACAATGACAAGAGATCTTCTAGTCGAGAGCGCACTTGCTACAATTGTGGGAGGCCTGGACACTACTCCAATGAGTGTACGGCACCCTACAAAAGAAGAGAAGATTCTTCAAGAAGAAGGAGCAAAAGAGAAGAATCACCACCAAGAGAGAGGAGGAGTAGAGATGATCGTTATGAACGAAGACCCTCATGGAGAAGCAATGATTCGGAAAGGAAGGACAAGTCATCAAGGAGATACACAAAACTAAGACATCAAGCTCATGTTGGTGAATGGGTTTCCGGCTCTGACTCCGACAAACACTCCGAGAGAAGCTATCACTCCGACTCCGAATATACTCAAGATGAAGGTGTTGCCGGTCTAGCACTTGTGTCAACCAACTCCTACGACCTATTTGATTCACCAAATGAAGGAATTGGAAGATGCTTCATGGCCAAAGGTCCAAAGGTAACACATCCCGAGTATGTTGATTTTAATAGTGATGAAGATGACTTGCTTGTGGATGATGATTGAAAGTGCTAGTTATCGACTAGAGGGGGGGGGGTTGAATAGGCGATTTTTATCAAAGTCTTTAAAACGTGGAAGTTTCGAAGACAAACAATAGAAATGACCTAATTGATATGTAGCGGAAGATAAACTACAACAAGCAAGCCATAGTCAAGTATGCAATAGCGTTAACGTACGAAGACTAATAGCAGCTAGGTAGTAGGATCAGGATGGAAGATAGTATGAAGCCAATCAACAATAGTAGTCAAGCAATGAAGTCAAACAGATAAGACAGATAAGCAGTGACTTCACGAAGACAAACTCAAAGTAAAGGAGGGAAGGGATAGAACCAGTCACTTGTTGAAGACACAGGATTTGTTGGACCAGTTCCAGTTGCTATGACAACTGTACGTCTGGTTAGGGAGGCTGAGATTCAACTCAGAAGACCGTGTCTTCACCTTATTCCCCTTGAGCTAAGGACACATAGTCCTCGCCCAATCACTCTGGTAAGTCTTCAAGGTAGACTTCCGAACCTTCACAGACTTCGTTCACCCGGCAATCCACAATGACTCTTGGATGCTCAGAACGCGACGCCTAACCGGCTGGAGGATACACAGTCCTCAAGTGTAATAATGATGGAAATATGCCCTAGAGGCAATAATAAAGTTATTATTTATTTCCTTATTTCATGATAAATGTTTATTATTCATGCTAGAATTGTATTAACCGGAAACATGATACATGTGTGAATACATAGACAAACATATAGTCACTAGTATGCCTCTACTTGACTAGCTCATTAATCAAAGATGGTAATGTTTCCTAACAATAGACATGTGTTGTCATTTGATTAATGGGATCACATCATTAGGAGAATGATGTGATTGACATGACCCATTCCGTTAGCCTAGCACTTGATCGTTTAGTATATTGCTATTGCTTTCTTCATGACTTATACATGTTCCTGTAACTACGAGAATTATGCAACTCCCATTTACCGGAGGAACACTCTGGGTACTACCAAACGTCACAACGTAACTGGGTGATTATAAAGGAGTACTACAGGTGTCTCCGAAGGTACGTGTTGAGTTGGCGTATTTCGAGATTAGGTTTTGTCACTCCGATTGTCGGAGAGGTATCTCTGGGCCCTCTCTGTAATGCACATCATTATAAGCCTTGCAAGCAATGTGACCAAATGAGTTGGTTACGGGATGATGCATTACGGAACGAGTAAAGAGACTTGTCGGTAATGAGATTGAACTAGGTATTGGATACCGACGATCAAATCTCGGGCAAGTAACATACCGATGACAAAGGGAATAACGTATGTTGTTATGCGGTCTGACCGATAAAGATCTTCGTAGAATATGTAGAAACCAATATGGGCATCCAGGTTCCGCTATTGGTTATTGACCGAGAATAGTTCTAGGTCATGTCTACATAGTTCTCGAACCCGTAGGGTCCGCACGCTTAACGTTACGACGATAGTTTTATTATGAGTTTATAAGTTTTGATGTACCGAAGTTTGTTCGGAGTCCCGGATGTGATCACAGACGTAACGAGGAGTCTCGAAATGGTCGAGACATAAAGATCGATATATTGGAAGCCTATATTTGGACATTGGAATCGTTCCGGGTGAAATTGACATTTTACCGGAGTACCGGGAGGTTACCAGAACCCCCCCGGGGGGTTATTGGGCCTACATGGGCCTCGAGGGAGAAGAGAGAAGGAGGCAGGAGGGGGCCGCGCGCCCCTCCCCTTCCTAGTCCAAATAGGACAAGGGAAGGGGGGCGGCGCCCCCCCTTTCCTTCCCCTCTTCCTCCTCTTTCCCCCCTTCTCCTATTCCAACTAGGAAAGAAGGGAGTCCTACTCCCGGTGGGAGTAGGACTCCCCCCTTGGCGCGCTCTCCTTGGCCGGCCGCCTCCTCCCCCCTGGCTCCTTTATATACAGGGGCGGGGGGCACCCCATAGACACACAACTTGATCTACGGATCATTCCTTAGCCGTGTGCGGTGCCCCCCTCCACCATATTCCACCTCGGTCATATCGTCGCAGAGTTTAGGCGAAGCCCTGCGCCGGTAGAGCATCATCATCGTCACCACGCCGTCGTGCTGACGGAACTCATCCCCGAAGCTTTGCTGGATCGGAGCTCGGGGATCATCATCGAGCTGAACGTGTGCTGAACTCGGAGGTGCCGTACGTTCGGTGCTTGGATCGGTCGGATCGTGAAGACGTACGACTACATCAACCGCGTTGTGCTAACGCTTCCGCTTACGGTCTACGAGGGTACGTGGACAACACTCTCCCCTCTCGTTGCTATGCCATCAACATGATCTTGCGTGTACGTAGGAATTTTTTTGAAATTACTACGTTCCCCAACAGTGGCATCCGAGCCAGGTTTTATGCGTTGATGTTATATGCACGAGTAGAACACAAGTGAGTTGTGGGCGATACAAGTCATACTGCTTACCAGCATGTCATACTTTGGTTCGGCGGTATTGTGAGATGAAGCGGCCCAGACCGACATTACGCGTACACTTACGCGAGACTGGTTTCACCGTTACGAGCACTTGTGCTTAAAGGTGGCTGGCGGGTGTCTCTCTCTCTCACTTTAGCTGAATCGAGTGTGGCTACGCCCGGTCCTTGCGAAGGTTAAAACAGCACTAACTTGACGAACTATCGTTGTGGTTTTGATGCGTAGGTAAGAACGGTTCTTGCTAAGCCCGTAGCAGCCACGTAAAATTTGCAACAACAAAGTAGAGGACGTCTAACTTGTTTTTGCAGGGCATGTTGTGATGTGATATGGTCAAGACGTGATGCTATCTTTTATTGTATGAGATGATCATGTTTTGTAACCGAAGTTATCGGCAACTGGCAGGAGCCATATGGTTGTCGCTTTATTGTATGAAATGCAAACGCCATGTAATTGCTTTACTTTATCACTAAGCGGTAGCGATAGTCGTAGAAGCAATAGATGGCGTAACGACAACGATGCTACGATGGAGATCAAGGTGTCGCGCCGGTGACGATGGTGATCACGACGGTGCTTCGAAGATGGAGATCACAAGCACAAGATGATGATGGCCATATCATATCACTTATATTGATTGCATGTGTTGTTTATCCTTTATGCATCTTATCTTGCTTTGATTGACGGTAGAATTATAAGATGATCTCTCACTAATTATCAAGAAGTGTTCTCCCTGAGTATGCACCGTTGCGAAAGTTCTTCGCGCTAAGACACCACGTGATGATCGGGTGTGATAGGCTCTACGTTCAAATACAACGGGTGCAAAACAGTTGCACACGCGGAATACTCAGGTTAAACTTGACGAGCCTAGCATATACAGATATGGCCTTGGAACACGGAGACCGAAAGGTCGAACGTGAATCATATAGTAGATATGATCAACATATTGATGTTCACCGTTGAAACTACTCCATCTCACGTGATGATCGGACATGGTGTAGTTGATATGGATCACGTAATCACTTAGAGGATTAGAGGGATGTCTATGTAAGTGGGAGTTCTTAAGTAATATGATTAATTGAACTTAAATTTATCATGAACTTAGTCCTGGTAGTATTTTGCAAATTATGTTGTAGATCAATAGCTTGCGTTGTTGCTTTCATATGTTTATTTTCATATGTTCCTAGAGAAAATTGTGTTGAAAGATGTTAGTAGCAATGATGCGGATTGGATCCGTGATCTGAGGTTTATCCTCATTGCTGCATAGAAGAATTATGTCCTTGATGCACCACTAGGTGACAAACCTATTGCAGGAGCAGATGCAAACGTTATGAACGTTTGGCTAGCTCAAAATGATGACTACTTGATAGTTTAGTGCACCATGCTTAAACGGCTTAGAATCGGGACTTCAAAGACGTTTTGAACGTCATGGACCATATGAGATGTTCCAGGAGTTGAAGTTAATATTTCAAGCAAATATCCGAGTTGAGAGATATGAAGTCTCCAACAAGTTCTATAGCTAAAAGATGGAGGAGAATCGCTCAACTAGTGAGCATGTGCTCAGATTGTCTGGGTACTACAATCGCTTGAATCAAGTGGGAGTTGATCTTCCAGATAAAATAGTGATTGACAGAATTCTCTAGTCACCACCACCAAGTTTGTAGAACTTTGTGATGAACTATAGTATGCAAGGGATGACGAAAACGATTCCCGATCTCTTCGTGATGTTGAAATCGACGAAGGTAGAAATCAAGAAAGAGCATCAAGTGTTGATGGTTGGCAAGATCACTAGTTTCAAGAAAAGGGCAAAGGGAAAGAAAGGGAACTTCAAGCAGAATGGCAAGCAAGTTGTCACTCCCACGAAGAAGCCCAAAGCTGAACCAAAGCCTGAAACTGAGTGCTTACACTGCAAAGGAAATGGTCACTGGAAGCGGAAATGCCCTGAATATTTGGTGGATAAGAAGGATGGCAAAGTGAACAAGGGTATATTTGATATACAGGTTATTGATGTGTGCCTTATTAGTGTTTATAGTAGCCCTTGAGTATTTGATACTTGTTCAGTTGCTAAGATTAGTAACTCGAAACAGGAGTTACAGAATAACCAGAGACTAGTTGAAGGGTGGTGTGATGATGAGTGTTGGAAGTAGTTCCAAGATTGATATGATCATCATCGCACACTCCCTATACTTTCGAGATTAGTGTTAAACCTAAATAAATGTTATTTGGCGTTTGCGTTGAGCATGAATATGATTTGATCATGTTTATTGCGATACGGTTATTCATTTAAAGTTAGAGAATAAATTGTTATTCTGTTTACACGAATAAGACCTTCGAAGGTCATACACCCAATGAACATAGTTTGTTGGATCTCGATCGTAGTGATACACATATTCATAATATTAATGCCAAGATGAAAAGTTAATAATGATAGTGCAACTTATTTGTGGCACTACCATTTGGGTCATATCGGTGTAAAGCGCATGAAGAAACTCCATAAAGATGGATTTTCGGAATCACTTGGTTATGAATCATTTGATGCTTGCGAACCGTGCCTTTTGGGCAAGATGACTAAAACTCCGTTCTCCGGAACAATGGAACGAGCTAGTGACTTATTGGAAATAATACATACCGATGTATGCGGTCCAATGAGTGTTGATGCTCGTGGCGGGTATCGTTATTTTCTGATCTTCACAAAATGAATTGAGCAGATATGAGTATATCTACTTAATGAAGCACAAGTATGAAACATTTGAAAAGTTCAAAGAATTTCAGAGTGAAGTGGAGAATCATCCTAACAAGAAAATTAAGTTTCTGCAATTTGATCGCGGAGACAAATATTTGAGTTACGAGTTTGGTCTTCAATTAAAACAATGTGGAATAGTTTCACAAACTCATGCCACCTGGAACACCACAGCTTAATGGTGTGTCCGAACGTCATAACAAGTACTTTATCGGATATAGTGCAATCTATGATGTCTCTTACCGATTTACCACTATCATTTTCGGGTTATGCATTAGAGACAGCTGCATTCACGTTTAATAGGGCACCATCTAAATCCGTTGAGACGACACGGTATGAACTATGGTTTAGCAGTACACCTAAGTTGTCGTTTCTTAAAGTTTGGAGTTGCGATGCTTATGTGAAAAAGTTTCAACCTGATAAGCTCGAACCCAAATCGGAGAAGTGCGTCTTCATAGAATACCGAAAGGAAACTGTTGGGTACACCTTCTATCACAGATCCGAAGGCAAATTATTCGTTGCTAAGATGGATCCTTTCTAGAGAGAAGTTTCTCTCGGAAGAAGTGAGTGGGGGGAAAGTAGAACTTGATGAGGTAATTGTACCTTCTCCCTTATTGGAAAGTAGTTCATCACAGAAATCAGTTCCAGTGATTCCTACACCAACTAGTGAGGAAGTTAATGATGATGATCATGAAACTTCAGATCAAGTTGCTACCAAACCTCGTAGGTCTTCCAGAGTAAGATCCGCACCAGAGTGGTATGGTAATCATGTTCTGGAAGTCATGTTACTAGACCATGATGAACCTACGAACTATGAGGAAGCGATGATGAGCCCAGATTCCGCAAAATGGCTTGAGGCCATGAGATCTGAGATAAGATCCATGTATGAAAACAAAGTATGGACTTTGATTGACTTGCCCAATGATCGGCGAGACATTGAGATTAAATGGATCTTCAAGAGGAAGACGGACGCTGATAGTGTTACTATCTACAAAGCTAGAATTGTCGCAAAAGTTTTTCGACAAGTTCAAGGTGTTGACTACGATGAGAGTTTTTCACTCGTATCTATGCTTAAGTCTATCTGAATCATGTTAGCAATTGCCGCATTTTATGAAATCTGGCAAATGGATAAACAAAACTGCATTCCTTAATGGTTTTCTTAAAGAAGAGTTGTATATGATGCAACCAGAAGGTTTTGTCAATCCTAAAGGTGCTAACAAATTGTGCAAACTCCAGCGATCCATCTATGGACTGGTGCAAGCATCTCAGAGTTGGAATATATGATTTGATGAGTTGATCAAAGCATATGGTTTTATACAGACTTTTGAAGAAGCCTGTATTTACAAGAAAGTGAGTGGGAGCTCTGTAGCATTTCTAATATTATATGTGGATAACATATTGTTAATTGGAAATGATATGGAAATTCTGGATAGCATGAAAGGATACTTGAATAAGAATTTTTCAAAGCAAGACCTCGGTGAAGCTGCTTACACATTGAGCATCAAGATCTATATAGATAGATCAAGACGCTTGATAAGATTTTTCAATGAGTACATACCTTGATAAATTTTTGAAATAGTTCAAAATGGAATAGTCAAAGAAAGGAGTTCTTGCCTGTGTTACAAGGTGTGAAGTTGAGTAAGACTCAAGACCCGACCATTGCAGAAAATAGAAACAGAATGAAAAGTCATTCCCTATGCCTCAGTCATAGGTTCTATAAAGTATGCTATGCTGTGAACCAGACCTATTGTATACCTTGCTCTGTGTTTGGCAAAGGAATACAATTTTGATCTAATAAGTAGATCACTGGACATGGGTCAAGAATATCCTTAGTGAGAACTAAGGAGATGTTTCTCGATTATGGAGGTGATAAAAGAGCCTGTCGTAAAAGTTACAACGATGCAAGCTTTTACACCAATCCAGATGACTCTAAGTCTCAATCTGGATACATATTAAAAGTGGGAGCAATTAGCTAGAGTAGCTCCGTGCAGAGCATTGTGGACATAGAATATTTGCAAAATACATACGGCTCTGAATATGACAGACCCGTTGACTAAGCTTCTCTCACGAGCAAAACATGATCATACCTTAGTACTCTTTTGGGTGTTAATCACATAGCGATGTGAACTAGATTATTGACTCTAGTAAACCCTTTGGGTGTTGATCACATGATGATGTGAACTATGGGTATTAATCACATGCAGATGTGAATATTGGTGTTAAATCACATAGCGATGTGAACTAGATTATTGACTCTAGTGCAAGTGGGAGACTGAAGGAAATATGCCCTAGAGGCAATAATAAAGTTATTATTTATTTCCTTATTTCATGATAAATGTTTATTATTCATGCTAGAATTGTATTAACCGGAAACATGATACATGTGTGAATACATAGACAAACATATAGTCACTATTATGCCTCTACTTGACTAGCTCATTAATCAAAGATGGTTATGTTTCCTAACCATAGACATGTGTTGTCATTTGATTAATGGGATCACATCATTAGGAGAATGATGTGATTGACATGACCCATTCCGTTAGCCTAGCACTTGATCGTTTAGTATATTGCTATTGCTTTCTTCATGACTTATACATGTTCCTGTAACTATGAGAATTATGGAACTCCCGTTTACCGGAGGAACACTTTGGGTACTACCAAACGTCACAACGTAACTGGGTGATTATAAAGGAGTACTACAGGTGTCTCCGAAGGTACATGTTGAGTTGGCGTATTTCGAGATTAGGTTTTGTCACTCCGATTGTCGGAGAGGTATCTCTGGGCCCTCTCGGTAATGCACATCATTATAAGCCTTGCAAGCAATGTGACCAAATGAGTTGGTTATGGGATGATGCATTACGGAACGAGTAAAGAGACTTTCCGGTAACGAGATTGAACTAGGTATTGGATACCGACGATCAAATCTCGGGCAAGTAACATACCGATGACAAAGGGAATAACGTATGTTGTTATGCGATCTGACCGATAAAGATCTTCGTAGAATATGTAGGAACCAATATGGGCATCCAGGTTCCGCTATTGGTTATTGACCGAGAATAGTTCTAGGTCATGTCTACATAGTTCTCGAACCCGTAGGGTCCGCACGCTTAACGTTACGATGACGGTTTTATTATGAGTTTATAAGTTTTGATGTACCAAGTTTTTTCGGAGTCCCGGATGTGATCACGGACGTAACGAGGAGTCTCGAAATGGTCGAGACATAAAGATCGATATATTGGAAGCCTATATTTGGACATCGGAATCGTTCCGGGTGAAATCGGCGGGAGGTTACTGGAACCCCCCAGGGGGTTATTGGGCCTACATGGGCCTCAAGGGAGAAGACAGAAGGAGGCAGGAGGGGGCTGCGCGCCCCTCCCCTTCCTAGTCCGAATAGGACAAGGGAAGGGGGGCGGCGCCCCCCCTTTCCTTCCCCTCTTCCTCCTCTTTCCCCCATTCTCCTATTCAAACTAGGAAAGAAGGGAGTCCTACTCCCGGTGGCGGGGGGCACTCCTTTGGCGCGCCCTCCTTGGCCGGCCGCCTCCTCCCCCTGGCTCCTTTATATACGGGGGCGGGGGGCACCCCATAGACACACAAGTTGATCTACGGATCGTTCCTTAGCCGTGTGCGGTGCCCCCCTCCACCATATTCCACCTCGGTCATATCGTCGCGGAGTTTAGGCGAAGCCCTGCGCCGGTAGAGCATCATCATCGTCACCATGCCGTCGTGCTGACGGAACTCATCCCCGAAGCTTTGCTGGATCGGAGCCCGGGGATCGTCATCGAGCTGAACGTGTGCTGAACTCGGAGGTGCCGTACGTTCGGTGCTTGGATCGGTCGGATCGTGAAGACGTACGACTACATCAACCACGTTGTGCTAACGCTTCCGCTTACGGTCTACGAGGGTACGTGGACAACACTCTCCCCTCTCGTTGCTATGCCATCACCATGATCTTGCGTGTACGTAGGAAGTTTTTTGAAATTACTACGTTCCCCAACAAATAAGTCTTCAGGTCACACAGATAGAAAGACTTCAGTGATGCCTAACACTCTTTGGCTCTGGGTGTTTGGACTTTGTCCTCGCAAGGATTTCTCTCTCAAAGGCTTCGAGGTGGGTTGCTCTCAAAACGACAAAAGCCGTAAACTAACTCTGAGCAGCCACCAATTTATGGTGTAGGGGGTGGGATATTTATAGCCACAAGGCAACCCGACCTGATTTGTCCGAAATGACCCTGGGTCACTAAGGAACTGACACGTGTTCCAACGGTCAGATTTCAAACACACACGGCAACTTTACTTGGGCTACAAGCAAAGCCGACTCATCCAGCTCTGGATAAGATTTGCTCTCATTGTCTTCGCTCGAAGACATAGGATTTGGGTTGAGCATCACTTCAGTCACTCTGACTTAGTTCACTTGGACCCCACTTAACAGTATGGTGGTTCCTATGACTCAACAAAGAAGAAAAGGAAACAACGAAACAACTCAGTCTTCGCGCTCCATAGTCTTCACTTAATGTCTTCTCATGTCATAGACTTCAGTGTGAATATCTTCACACACCACCATTGTCTTCAATGTATTCATACATTTTTAGGGATCATCTCCGGTAGGTAAACCGAATCAATGAGGGACACTACCTGCGTTATCCTGCAATTCTCACAAACGCATTAGTCCCTCAACCAACTTTGTCGTCAATACTCCAAAACCAACTAGGGGTGGCACTAGATGCACTTACAATCTCCCCCTTTTTGGTGATTGATGACAAACTGGTTTTTCAACGGGAAAGAAGTATGTGAAATTGTAAAGGATAGGGTATTGTCTTCATAAGAGGCAAGGGCTCCCCCTGAAGATGTGCATATAAGTAATTTGCTTTTGGAATGCAAATGCATATGGCAGGTTGTACTTGTGGAGATCCTCTTCAACTTATGAAGATAATTCATCATGCATGAAATGATATAACTTAAAGAGTGACATGCATAATGGAAAATGGACGTCTGTAGAATGATCTAAGTGCGGCAGTTGTCATCGCACGTGGAAACGCAAATAAGTAGCAAACGACCATCAAGTTTAAGTGCTACAACTCAAAGGACGAAGTGTATCAAAAGCAAGAGTTGTAGGCACTAGGCAAAAATATAAAGCAACCGCCCTTATGAACCCGCTTGAAGACTATCAAACTCATACGCTTCTCCCCCTTTTGTCAGTAATGACCAAAAAGGTTTGAAGACATAGAGCATCTACTCATCCTCAGGAAGAGTAGTTGAAGCAGCAGGGTTGTCGTTGTCGTTTGGCGGTGCAGACGAACTTGGTGCAGTGTCAATGCGTGCAGATGTAGGGGGTGGTGAAGTAGCATCGTCTTCATCATCGATCACATTGGCATTGACCGTTGCCGCGGAGGAAGAATAGTCAGAGTCTTCAAGAGATGGAGTTCTTCGTAGGACAGCATTTCGTGGAGGAGTGGAGTCAAACTTGAATCTTTCAGTGAAGCCATCGTCTTGAAGATCCGCTTCAGCACTAAGCAGAGTCAAACTCTTCCATGATCGCCGATAAGTTTCATGAGTGACAAAAGCATTCTTGGTGGCAAGGTTTCGAATGCGATTTACATCCACCAAGAGGCTTTGCAGCTGACGCTTGAGCCAAAAATGATGCTTATCTTGCTTCTGATGCAGGGCCACAAGAAGTTCTTGGTCATTTAGGACCCGAGAGCGCTTCCGAGGCCTTTGAGCAATGGTGCTCGCAGTGGCTTCAGTTGATGCACGATGAGGCAGACGAATATTTCCAGCCATCGGATAGACACGCGTGACAACTTGTACTCCTTCCATAGGCTGAGTGAAGCTTTGATGTTCAGCATTCTGAAGACAAAGAGGCTTCTTGGCAGGTTCAGGGTATATGGCTTCAACTGACATATCAACCTCTGGTAGGAAGATCACATGATTGTGAGTAGACGGTTGATAGTTGACAGCAGAGTGTTTCTTGATGAGGCGCATGACCCATGGAGCATAGAATTTCAGTCCGAAAAGGTAAGATCCAGATGCAGCCAGTTGCCTGATGAAGAAATCATGTGCATTGAAGTTGATTCCATTGAGGATGTAAAATACCAATGTCTTCATGGCTCTTTCAAGTTTTGCAGCTAATGAATGTCCTTTGATTGGCCATAGAGTCCGTCTGATGATGTGATATATAGTGCGCGGCAGATACTCAAAGTCATCAAAAAAGAACTCTTTTATATATTCAGCATCACGTGGCAAAGGCTTCATTATGCTCAACATCTGGCTCATATTGGGTTCAGGCTTATGGAAGATGCTCTCCAGTGCATTGCGGTGGTTTTGACAACTAGGTTCATATAGTTCTCCGGGAGTGGATAGGCCTGTAAGCTCAATGATGTCAAGAGCTTTGGCTTCATGATGAACATTTCCTGTCATCCACTGAGAACCCATGTCTTCATATCTCTGTTATAACCGCGAATGTGGAGTGTAGCATAGAATTGAAGCAATAGCTCTTCATTCCAATGTTCTTTGTCTATGACAAAGCTGAGCAGACCTGCATCACGAAAGCAGACAAGTGCTTCTTCTAAGTAGGGCAATCCATCAATGGCTTCAGTGTCGAGGCGCATATGAGGGAAAATGCTCCCTTGATCATACAGAACACAGGAGTAATAGCTTCGCTGCTGATGACTCCAGAACCGATCTGATGATATTCTTGGCTTCGTGTAGGGGTTCTTTGAGCTGTCAAAGAATGTGTTGTGGCTCTTGAAGCCATTTGCATTAAAGGACCCGACAGATGTGGCAGTACCTGGAAACCTTGGCAGTCTTGGCTTTGGCTTCTGGACCTGAGGCCTATGCTCAATGTGATAGTCAAATTGAGGACCAGAGACAATAGGCGGAGGGACCAGAATTGGCCATCTTACTGTGATTAGCTCGCCATGGTTGTATGCTTGCTTGATTGTATAGGGCCTTGGTGGCGGAACAGGAGCAGTGGCAGCAATAGTGGCTTCGGGCTGCACATCAGAAGCTTCAGGAGCATTTTCAGTATTGGCTTTTGGTATGGGGCTTGGCACAGGCTCCACATTAGCTTCAGCCATGACTATGTCATCGGCTTCATTGGTGTTGGTGGTGGCAGCCTTAAGGTTTTCAACCTCCACTTGCTGAGCTGGAGGGTCAGGCACAGACACGTTCACATCATGAACAGTTTCTTCAGGAATGGAGGGAGTAGGGACTAGTTCTTCTTGACGTTCGTCATCGGCTGATGCAGCCGGATTGTCTTCAGCAGCTGGTGCTTCAGACTCGGAGACATTCACAGTAGGAGTGGCTTCTGAAAACACTTGACGTGCAACAGGTTGATGGTGCACTTATCCTTCTGGAACGCTCGGAAGAGGGGCTTGATGCATTGGTCCTTTGTGAAGCCTTTGTAGTACAGGCGACGCTTTTGGGGATGGAGTGGGCAGGTCCTCATCCTCTTCAACTTGCACGGATGGTGTGGCTTGTTGTTGTTGGGGAGTGCTCGGGGAGTCTTGTTCTTGCGGGCGATCAGCCCATGAAGCATCCTGAGCAATTGGCGTCAGAGGACGACCAATGCTGATGATTTTACTATTCATACGAACAGGCGATGATACCACATTGTATTCAATTTGAGGAAGAACTTAATCATCTTCAACATTGTCATGTTGACCAATGTCTTCAGCAGTGATGGGATCAACTGCGGGGATTTCTTCAGCTTCAGGAGCCTCTGTGGAAGCAGGCTCATGAACAGTCATGCGAAGTTCTTGGGATGCAGATGTAGGACGAACCACAGAGACGGGTTCAACAACAAGGGGCTCTGTGGGAGCAGCCCGACTTTTCTTGATCTTGCGCCTCTTCTTGGAGGGAGCAGCATCAGAGGCTTCTGAGGTTTTCTGTTTTCTGGCTTCAGCCTCTGCAACCCTCGTCTTCTTCTGTTCTGAAGCGGTTGACGTGACTTTTGGCTTCGAGCCAGTCATGCTGCTTGGGAAGACAATGCGAGGTTCATCTGGCCTTGAAGGTGCAGATTGGACAATTGATTTCTTCTTCTTTGCAGCCATCCTGGGGTCGATGCCAGGACGTCCAAGAGCCTTGCGCTTTTCAGCCTCATTGTAGGCAAGCACACACTTGTCAGCCAGATTTTTCATGCGCTCTCTGGAGCCTCAAGCTTCTTCACGCTTCTTGTGAAAGGCTTCTTTGAGCTCATGCATCATGATCTTGAAATTCTTTACATCTTGCACATTGAGCGTGGCCACATGCTTCTTGAACTGAGCCTTTTCATAGTCAATCTTGTGCTTCAGTTCGACGATGCGCTGGGTAATAGCTAGCTCAGAAGCAATGGCGCCATTGAAGGCGACGCTGAGGCCAATTGGAAGTTGCAGATCATCAAAGCTGAGATTTGGTGTGTCAAACCACTGATCAATGAAGTTATGGATGATTGCCACGTCAAAGAGAGGCAAGTTGCTGAAGATCTCTGCTTCTTCCTTGCTCTCGATCAGTTGCTCAAGAGCATCATCTGCAAGATCGTCATCGCTGGACAGATCAATGTGCTCTTCACGCAAAAAAGCAGCAGGAGTCAAAGCCTGATCAGTACTCTTGACGATTTTCTTTTTCTTGTCCGTCTTCTTGGATATGCGGGAAAGATCTTCAGAATGCACACTGGCTTCAGGAGGTGCAGTGGCCAGTGGCTTCACACGAGAAGCTTTTGGAGGTGCAGCTGATGATGAAGCCTTAATCTTCTTTGGCTTCTGCGGCCTTAGAGGAGGAGTTGGGGCTTCATCAGAATCAGCATCATTGTTAGAATGATCCACTTTGGCACCTTGTACCAAGATGTAGGAGATGAGGCCATCAAGGTTTGCAAAGGGGCCAATTCTATTTTCTTCAGCTTCACGTGTGCCATCATCACGGGGAGCAGAGAGACCAGGATTGAAGTCTAATCCCCATGACTTCTTATTTTCCTTCGCCGAAGCCTTAGCAAACTGGAGGTTGCGCTTGAAGAGATTGTCGTCACGACACCAGAGCAATGATGATGGGTCGACTTCTTCAGGCTGTGGTCCATGGACCATGCAAGGATAGAATTCTTGCGCAATGGCTTCAGCTTTGTTCTTGGGGGGGAAGGCCTCGATAGAGAATATCACCCCAAGGGCTCTTGATAGCATTCTTCTCAGCGTACTCCTGGGTCACGAACTTGTACTTGAACCATTGTTCAGCCCAATAGCGTCGAATCCATTGGATTCGAGTCTTGCGCTGATTGTAATCTTCTTCAGGATCTGTTTTGTAGATTTCTGCAAGATCATCAGGCAGATCCTTTGAAGTTCCCCCACGACGCTGTCTGCCACCCTTCCTGACAGATTTCTCCGTAGCCATGAACTTCAAACTGAACGGTTTCAATATGTTCAAAGGCTTCAAAGGCTTTTGCTTGCTGGTCAGACAGGAACTGGCTTCAGGATAATCGATGTGTTGCTGTAAGAATTCTGCAAACAAATGCAGACTATGAGAACCTAGGGATTCTCCCACAGACATGTACCTGTGACAGCATTAGAGATGCGAGGGAAGGGGAAGAGGTCATATGCATTCTCAGAAGATTTTGAAGATAAATCAGTTTGAAGACATTGACCTCATGTTGCAAAGACATTCACTTATATGTTGAGAGTCGGTTCCAGATTTGTACGAATCCGTGAATAAGTACAAGTGATGAATCTAACTAGATGTGAAGCTTAAGTGAATATACTAGGCAGTATGAGATGCAGACAGAATAGATCTAACTTTGTATAGACAGAAACCAATTTTGGTAAATTGGATGAATCATTGAGGATCAAAAAGATGGTAAAAATAGAGCTATATTTACGACACGATGAACTGCTAGATGGGATGAAAGGAGACCGAGAAGTTCAATCCACCGGGCCCTAACTTGGCGACGGAGGACACCTACAGCGGCCGCGGAGAGGACGATGCCCGCGGCCGGCGTGAGGACGGCGTCGGAGAAGTCGCGGCAGCTAAGCGCTTTGTCGCCGGCGTCGTCGAGAGCTAGCGGTGGCGCTAGGGTTTTGACGAGGTGGAGAGGTGGAAGAAGGTTTTCTTGACCGCAGGGGACACGTATTTATAAGTAGGTGTGCGACACAACGCAATTACGCAGGTGCCCCTGTCTGTTCACATCCGTGGGACACGTGGCAAGCATGCAACATACTCAGAGTTGTCCCACATTCCCACGCCCGCCAAGTTTCGGCTTCTCCGGATATCGACAATAAAGATGAATCATTTAATAGGACTTGATGTTTGTCTCTGTGTCTTCTGCTGACAAGGATACAGAGAAGACATTCGACAGTTTCAACAGAATGCATATGATTTGGACAGATAGAGTTTGATATAGTAAGCATAGAGAGATTAGGGTCCAATCACATTCACTTAGTTCAAAAGATTCAACAATGAAGACATAGCTATAAATGAATGTTGTAGAGGACAGAATACTAGCATATATATATATATATATGAGAAAGCAATCAACTCAACATAGTGAAGTAAATCATGAAGATAAGTTGAAAGTTGAAGACAAATCAAATATGCGAAGATATTCAACAATAACGCCATGAGTGAAACACTTCAAACTAAGAAATTTGGTGGTGGCGTTACCCACCGTATAGGAAGTATTAGACCCAGACACGGCGCACAATTATCGTGGCGCTCCTAAGTCAAATTCCACTTTTATGTATTCACACTCAGAATGTAAGTCTTCATTGATTGAAGATATACTTTACTTCGTGTGTTGCACATCTAAGCCATCAACATGCATAAGTGTTAGGATGTGTGCCTGATCACAAGACATTTGCGGATTCCAAGATATTTAGCTCACATGGTAACTTGCAAAACCTTTTCTCATCCAAGGGCTTTGTGCAGATATCTGCCAGTTGCTCTTCAGTGTTGACGTGAATGATATCAATATCTTTCTTCATGGCATGATCTCTGAGAAAATGATGACGAATTTCAATGTGCTTTGTCTTCGAGTGCTGAACTGGATTGTTGGCAATCTTGATGGCGCTTTTGTTGTCGCAGAAGAGAGGGACTTGCTTCAGATTGATGCCATAGTCCTTGAGAGTTTGCTTCATCCACAGAAGCTGAGCACAACAAGATCCAGCAGCAATGTATTCAGATTCAGCAGTTGAGAGTGATACATAGTTTTGCTTCTTTGAAGACCAACAGACAGGTGATCGTCCCAGAAAGTGACATGTTCCAGATGTAGACTTGCGATCCACCTTGTCACCAGCATAATCAGCATCCGAGAATCCAACCAGATCAAACCTTGAGCCCTTTGGATACCATAATCCGAGTGTTGGGGTGTAAGCCAAATATCTAAGAATTCGCTTCACAGCTAAGTGATGCGATTCCTTTGGTGCCGCTTGGAATCGTGCACACATGCAAACACTAAGCATAATATCTGGCCTAGATGCACATAGGTAAAGTAAAGAACCAATCATGGAGCGGTATACCTTTTGATCGAACTCTTTACCATTGTCGTTGGGACCAAGATGATGTTTGGCTGGCATTGGCGTCGTGTAACCTTTGCAATCTTGCATGCCGAACTTCTTCAGGCAGTCTTTGAGATATTTTTCTTGAGATATGAAGATGTCATTTCTTTGCTGACGAATTTGAAGACCAAGCAAGAACTTCAGCTCACCCATCATGGACATCTGATATTGCTCTTGCATCATGTATCCAAACTCATGACTATACTTCTGGTTGGTGCAGCCGAAGATTATGTCATCCACATATATTTGGCACACAAATAGTTCACCATCATATGTCTTCGTGAAGAGTGTGGGATCTAGGGATCCTGGTTTGAAGCCTTTGCTCTTCAGGAAGTCTTTGATTGTATCATACCAGGCGCGAGGAGCTTGTTTGAGGCCATACAGTGCTTTGTTTAGTTTGTACACCATATCAGGATGTTTTGGATCTTCAAAGCCAGGTGGTTGAGCAACATACACTTCTTCTTCAATCTTGCCATTTAGGAAAGCACTTTTCACATCCATTTGATATAGCAAGATGTTGTGGTGATTAGCATAGGCTAGCAGTATGCGAATAGCTTCAAGCCTAGTCACAGGAGCAAAAGTTTCATCAAAGTCAATTCCTTCAACTTGAGTATATCCTTGTGCCACTAGACGTGCTTTGTTTCTGATGACTTGACCATGCTCATCTTGCTTGTTCCGATATATCCATTCAGTGCCAATAATGTTATGCTTGCGAGGGTCAGGGCGCTTGACAAGTTCCCAAACATTATTCAGCTTGAACTGTTGAAGTTCTTCTTGCATGGCTTGAATCCATTCAGGTTCCATAAAGGCTTGAACAACTTTCTTGGGTTCAGATATTGATACAAATGAAAAATGCCCATAGAAATTTGCTAACTGTGTTGCTCTTGAGCGAGTAAGCAGACCAGGTGCGTTGATGCTATCAATTATCTTCTCAATTTGTACTTCATTTGCAACACGAGGATGAACTGGACGAAGACCTTGCTCATGCTAATCATTGTCATCATTGGGAGGATTGTCTTCGGTCTGAGCATTGTCTTCAGGTTGGTTTGGTGCAGAAATGATAAGTTCCTCTTCAGGCTGTGCTTCAGAGGGCATGATTTCACCAGTTCCCATTAGCTTGACAGATTCACTAGAAGGAGCTTCATCTAATGTGCTTGGCAGGAGCTCTCGTTGTGAACCATTGGTTTCATCAAATCGCACATCCACTGTTTCAACGATTTTGTAGTGGAAGAGGTTGAAGACTCTGTAAGAGTGCGAATCCTTTCCATAGCCAAGCATGAAGCCTTCGTGAGCTTTGGGTTCAAATTTTGACTTGTGATGGGGATCCTTGATCCAGCACCTAGCACCAAAGACTCTGAAGTAGCTGACATTTGGCTTCTTGCCAGTAAGGAGCTCATAGGATGTTTTGCCCAGAAGCTTATGGATGTAGACACGGTTGATGATGTGACAAGCTGTATCAATAGCTTCAGGCCAGAATTTTCTTGGTGTCTTGTACTCGTCAAGCATTGTTCGAGCCATCTCAATGAGGGTTCTGTTCTTGCACTCAACAATGCCATTTTGCTGAGGTGTGTATGGAGTAGAAAATTCATGAGTGATTCCCATTGTATCCAGATAAAGATCAAGCCCGGTGTTCTTGAATTCAGTGCCGTTATCACTTCTGATATGCTTGATCTTGACGCCATAATTGTTCATTGCTCGATTGGCGAATCGTCTGAAGACATCTTGTACTTCAGTCTTGTAGAGAATTATGTGCACCCATGTATATCTTGAGTAGTCATCAACAATGACGAAGCCATAGAGACACGCCGTTGTTGTGAGGGTGGAGTAGTGAGTAGGACCAAATAAGTCCATGTGCAACAGCTCGAAGGGTTGAGATGTTGTCATGATTGTCTTCGAGGGGTGCTTGGCCCTCGTCATCTTTCCAGCTTCGCAGGCACCACACAAATGATCTTTCTTGAACTTGACACCTTCGATGCCTATGACATGCTTCTTCTTGACGAGAGTGTGTAAGTTCCTCATGCCAGCATGCCCCAGCCTTCGATGCCAGAGCCAGCATTCTGAAGCTTTTGCAAGAAGACATACGGCAAGCTGTGGACCTGCTGAGAAATCTACCATGTATAGATCACCTTTCCTATACCCTTCAAAGACTAGAGACTTGTCAGATTCCATTAGTACAAGGCAACGATATTTTCCAAATATCACAATCATGTTTAAGTCACAAAGCATTGAGACAGACATTAAGTTGAATCCAAGGGATTCAACAAGCATCACTTTATCCATGTGTTGATCCTTTGAGATTGCAACTCTACCTAGACCCAATACCTTGCCTTTACCAGTGTCAGCAAATGTGATTTGACTCTTGTTGAATGGACGTAAGGTTGAGTCCATGAGAAGACTTCGATCACCAATCATATGATTGGTGCATCCGCTGTCCATAATCCATTCTGAAGCACGAGGTGTCATACCCTACAATGCAGTTAGGAGGATAGGCTTCACAAGGTATGTTGTGAAGCATAAGCATTTGATGCACACTTGGATTATCACAGCTTAGATGAAAGTTAGCACACAGTATGACATGTAAGCGATTCATATGTGGAATACATAGTAAGTCATTTTATCATGCGTCCCTTTGTGTCTTAGGTCCCCAATAATAATATCGGACGCCTTTGATTGCTGGCTGGAGACCATGTTCTGCAAAAGAGAGTTAGTTCTTCTTCACCACCCACATCTTTAGGGGTGGCTTAGAAGCAATGAGTCTAAGTGCAGCATCTGAGAATTTCGGCTTTGGAGCCCTAGCAAATAGCCTTGCAGAAGATGAATGATACTCATATGAATAAGCAGAAAATTTCTTAGTCCTATGAACATAGCGGTTTGAAGACATGCACTCATATTCATAAGTTTGAGTATGATTTCCCTACAAAACATTGGCGTTAGGGTGACTCGGGTGAGTCCTGTTTTCGTATGAAGCCGTTGGACCATGTGACGCCTTTGGTCTGGGGTTTGTCTTCTTCCCTGGTGGTGTCATGACAACATTCACAGGAAAATTCTCAAGACAGCTTTTGGGAACCCAGATCTTCTTCATTGGCAGTCCATTCCTGCAGTTAGTACCAATATACCTGGCAAACACTTCACCATTCTGATTTTTGAACAGTTTATAGTTTGCATCAAAGGATTTATCAATGATAATAGGATTAGCATAGGTAAAGCCATATAAAGTGGATGGATCCACTGAAGGTTCCTTTGCAGCAACCCATGTGGTTTTGGGATACTGCTCAGGCTTCCAGTAGGAACCATCAGCATTCATTTTCCTCTCGAACCCAACACCCTCTTTCCTAGGGTTTCGGTTCAGAATCTGCTTTTTGAGGACATCGCAAAGTGTCTGATGCCCTTTCAGACTTTTGTACATCCCTGTTTCAAGCAATGTCTTCAACCTAGCATTTTCATCAGCAATAGTAGTGGTATCCTCAGCAGAGGGGTTAGTTACCACATCAGTAGTTGAAGACAGAGCAACAGTAGCAGCAGTGGAACATTCAGCAACAGAGGCAGCGTTATCACGCTCAATGCATTTTAAACATGGTGGTTCAAATCCATCCTGAGCGGGACTGATCTGTTGAGCGCGAAATGACTCATTCTCTTTTTGAAGATCTTCATGAGTCGCTTTCAATTTCTCAAGCTCTTGCTTCCTTTGAAGATAATCATAGGAGAGCTTTTCATAAGTGGTTGAGAGCGTCTCATGAAGACTTTCAAGTTCTTGATACTTAGCATGAAGATTTTTTATGTCTTCAACTAAGGACTGTGAACGTGTCATTTCCGCGTCCAACATGACATCGCTTTTGTCTAACAGTTTTTGAGTATGTTCCATAGCCCTTTGTTGTTCAGTAGCAATTTTAGCAAGTGTTTTGTAGCTGGGTTTAGATTCACAATCAGAGTCATCTTCACTTGATGTTTGAAAGTAAGCATCGCGTGATTTTACCTTGGCACCGCGTGCCATGAAGCAGTAGGTGGGAGCAGGTTCGTCCTTGTCATCATCAGCGTTGGTGTGGGAGTCATTGTCTTCAGTGTTGAAGATGGACTTGGCAACGTAGGCTGTGTCTAGAGCCAGACTTGCAACGCCAGAGTCGAACTCAGCTTCAGATTCCACCTCTGCCTCCTCAGAAGCAGACTCCTCCTCTGAATCCATTTCCTTGCCAACAAAAGCACGAGCCTTGCCAGATGAGCTCTTCTTATGAGATGAAGACTTTGATGTGGACTTGGAAGAAGACTTTGATGATTTCTTCCTCTTCTTGTCATCAGAGTCATATTCCTTTCTCTTCTTCTTCTTCTTCTCGTTGTCCCACCGAGGACACTCAGAGATGTAGTGCCCAGGCTTCTTACACTTGTGACATGCTCTCTTTTTGTTGTCTTGAGTGGAAGCTTCATCATTTCTTGAACTGGATCGTGAAGACTTTCTGAAGCCCTTCTTCTTGGTGAATTTCTGGAACTTCTTCACAAGCATAGCAAGTTCCCTTCCAATGTCTTCAGGATCATCAGAACCGCAGTCAGATTCTTCTTCTTCAGATGAGGAAACAACTTTTGCCTTCAAAGCACGAGTTCGGCCATAGTTGGGGCCATAGATATCTCTTTTCTCAGAAAGCTGGAACTCATGTGTGTTGAGCCTCTCAAGTATATCAGACGGATCGAGAGTCTTGAAGTCAGGACGTTCTTGTATCATGAGGGCAAGGGTGTCAAAAGAGCTGTCAAGAGATCTCAGCAGCGTCTTGACGATTTCATGCTTGGTGATCTCAGTGGCGCCGAGAGCCTGTAGCTCATTTGTGATGTCGGTGAGGCGATCAAACGTGAGCTGGACATTTTCATTGTCGTTTCTCTTGAAGCGGTTGAAGAGGTTGCGAAGAACACTGATCCTTTGATCTCTCTGTGTAGAGACGCCTTCGTTGACCTTGGACAGCCAGTCCCAGACTAGCTTTGACGTTTCCAGAGCACTCACACGGCCATACTGTCCTTTGGTCAGATGACCACAGATGATGTTCTTTGCAGTCGAGTCCAGTTGAATGAACTTCTTGACATCAGTATGGGTGACACCTTCACCAGTTTTGGGAACGCCATTCTTGACGACATACCAGAGGTCGACATCAATGGTTTCAGGATGCATGCACATCTTATTCTTCCAGTAGGGATATTCAGTTCCATCGAACACGGGGCAGGCAGCGGAGACTTTGATTATCCCTGTAGTCGACTTAGCTAAACTCCAGGTGGTTACCGAATCACACAGAACAAGGGAGTACCTTGCCCTGATACCAATTGAAAGTACTAGTTATCGACTAGAGGGGGGGTGAATAGGCGATTTTTATCAAAGTCTTCAAAACATGGAAGTTTCAAAGACAAACAATAGAAATGACCTAATTGATATGCAGCGGAAGATAAACTACAACAAGCAAGCCATAGTCAAGTATGCAATAGCGTTAACGTACGAAGACTAATAGCAGCTAGGTAGTAGGATCAGGATGGAAGATAGTATGAAGCCAATCAACAATAGTAGTCAAGCAATGAAGTCAAACAGATAAGACAGATAAGCAATGACTTCACGAAGACAAACTCAAAGTAAAGGAGGGAAGGGATAGAACCAGTCACTTGTTGAAGACACAGGATTTGTTGGACCAGTTCCAGTTGCTGTGACAACTGTACGTCTGGTTAGGGAGGCTGAGATTCAACTCAGAAGACCGTGTCTTCACCTTATTCCCCTTGAGCTAAGGACACACAGTCCTCGCCCAATCACTCTGGTAAGTCTTCAAGGTAGACTTCCGAACCTTCACAGACTTCGTTCACCCGGCAATCCACAATGACTCTTGGATGCTCAGAACGCGACGCCTAACCGGCTGGAGGATACACAGTCCTCAAGTGTAATAAGTCTTCAGGTTACACAGACAGAAAGACTTCAGTGATGCCTAACACTCTTTGGCTCTGGGTGTTTGGGCTTTGTCCTCGCAAGGATTTCTCTCTCAAAGGCTTCGAGGTGGGTTGCTCTCAAAACGACAAAAGCCGTAAACTAACTCTGAGCAGCCACCAATTTATGGTGTAGGGGGTGGGCTATTTATAGCCACAAGGCAACCCGACTTGATTTGTCCGAAATGACCCTGGGTCACTAAGGAACTGACACGTGTTCCAACGGTCAGATTTCAAACACACACGACAACTTTACTTGGGCTACAAGCAAAGCTGACTCATCTAGCTCTGGATAAGATTTGCTCTCATTGTCTTTGCTCGAAGACATAGGATTTGGGTTGAGCATCACTTCAGTCACTCTGACTTAGTTCACTTGGACCCCACTTAACAATCCGGTGGTTCCTATGACTCAACAAAGAAGAAAAGGAAACAACGAAACAACTCAGTCTTCGCGCTCCATAGTCTTCGCTCAATGTCTTCTCATGTCGTAGACTTCAGTGTGAATATCTTCACACACCACCATTGTCTTCAATGTCTTCATATATTTTTAGGGGTCATCTCCGGTAGGTAAACCTAATCAATGAGGGACACTACCTGCGTTATCCTGCAATTCTCACAAACGCATTAGTCCCTCAACCAACTTTGTCGTCAATACTCCAAAACCAACTAGGGGTGGCACTAGATGGACTTACAATGATTTACTTGTTGACAACTCTAGTGATGAATACTATGATGAAACGTCAATTAATCATGCTAATCAAACGAATGACAATGATAAGGAGAAAATTGAGCTTCTAACTAAAGAACTAAACACTCTTAAGTTGGCTCATGAAACTATCTTCGAAGATCATCGAGAACTTTTAAGGTCTCATGAGAAGTTACGCTTTGAAAAGCTCAATCTTGAGCAAGAGCATGAGTTCTTAAAGGCAATCAATGATGATCTTCGCAAGAAAAGTTCTTCTTACATTGACAAGCGTTTACTCTTATCTACTTACATGCCTCAAGTCAAGTCTAGTAACAAGTACAAGAAAGATACTTCCTCTAGTAGTAACAATAATAATGCTAAATCCAATATTGTTGCTTCTAGTAGTTCTCTTGATTCCACTAATGATTCTCTTATCCAAGCTACACTTGAGCAAGAAAATATTTTATTGAAGGGAATTATAGAGAAAGGTGTTTACAAGAGCCTTACCGGGAGTAAGCAATTCGAGGAAATTGTACGCAAGCAAGGAAGGCACCAGAAGAATCAATGTGTTGGTTTTGAACGAAAGTTCAACGCCAATAGAGTTAAGTGGGAAGAAGATCAATACCCCAAGACAAAGTTTGTTCCTCAACAAGAGAAGTATGATCCTACTTCCTTCAAGGGGACACAAGCTCAAGATGATCTTCCACCACAAGACCACAAGAACAAAGGCAAGGACAAGCTTCAAGAAGAGATTGATGTATTTGAAGAAGCACCTAAAGCCTCGTTAAAGTGGGTCCCCAAGACTACGTCAAGTTCTACTTCATCAAGTACAACTACAACTCCAAGGATTCCCATCAAGATGATGTGGATCCCGAAGAAGAAGAACTAGAGAGTTCTTGAGGGTGACTCTGCCAACATTCTTCACTCATATCATTTTGGCAAGAACAAGTGCAATCAACCTTCACATCTTGCACTAGTTCAAGGAGTCACAAACCCTCATGTTGGTAAGGCAAGGGACAAGGTAACCTAATGTTTTCATGGACATCATCTTGTGTGTGCATCACTCTATGTCTATGGATATTCTTGTTTGTTCCTTGTGGGACTAACCCATGTAGGTAAGTTGAAAGTGCAACTCACTCCAAAGGATTGCTCCAAATGATCTACATCAACATTGAGCATCTACATCTTCAACACCTACATGAAGTCATCATCGACAAAACCCAAGGTTAGTTCATCCCTCTAAGGGGGGATCTCACATCTAGGGGGAGCTTAACTCTAAGAACCGAGTCAAAGCAACTCTAATGGTGTGAACACATTAATGCATTATGTAAAAGTGGTAACCCCACTTGAGCTTAAACGATGAGTATGACCTATGATCAAATGTTCTCTTTTGACTCCTAAGTCAATATACTCATATATAGATGACCTATTCATCGCCAATTGTTTGATAGATGCTAGAATTGGTTGTGCATGCTTTGCCACATATTTCAATTGTCATCTTATTGTGTGAGCATGTTGGTGCATATTTTACTCATTCAAGGACATCCACTTGTTGTTTTGATTGTTTGGTTCCTTCCTTTGTGCCAAGTGGATGGACAAGAATGCCTAAGAACCTTCTTTAGCTATCTATGATTTTCTCGTCTCAAACTCTATTCATGCTACATCACAAAATTTGATCAAGTCAGATTTGAACCACTCTACATGAGGAGCACTCGGAGTCCGCGGTTCGTCATAGACTTAAACTTCCAAAACCTCTTAGTGATTCTCGGTCTGACCGATCCTTCCATTTCGGTCCTACCGAGATCATCAAGTTGATCTAAGTTTTCAATCTCGATGCAACCGATTTGAACTTTTCGGTCTCACCAATTTGCTGTAACTGAACACAGTTATGCATCTCGGTGCCACCGAGTTGTTCCACTCAGTCACACAGACAGGGTCGGGCTATATATAGCCACGGGCAAAATTTTGGAAATTTCTCTGAAACCCTTCGCCCGCGCAACAGCTCGCTCTGCCATCGTGGTCTCCGGATCGTCTCCTCGTCGCCAGCAGCCTCCTGTCGCTGGTCTTCGCCGTCGTCAACGAATTTCGTCCCCACTGTTGCCGTCGTAGCAAGTCCACCGCCAAGTTAGGGTATGGACTTGATCTTTGTGCTATCCACGTCTGATTCCTAGCACATTGTTTTTCATATTGATTCTTGCCACAATTGAAACCCTTCTATCCAGCCAAAGTAGTTCATAGATTAGATGTGATTCGACTTTTTAGGTTTAGGTTTCCGCCGAAACCATCTCGGACCCACTGAGTTGAAAAACTCGGTCTCACCGATTTGGCTTATGCCATTGCACTAGTGACTCTCGGTCTGACCGAGAATTACTAATCGGTGCAACCGATTTGAGGATTCTGTGAAACCCTAGCAGTCTCGGTACCACCGAACTGAAACTCGGTCCAACCGAGATCATCAGTTTAGGTTCCAAAATTGCTTCGGTATCACCGAGTTTGAAAATCGGTGGATCCGAAATGCTTTATGTGGAAAACTAAAACTGAACTTTTGAGTCATTCTTTTGCAAAAACCTCTGCATTTTGTGATGCTCATCTTTTCTATCTCATCTATAACTCTTCACAGGGTCATCAGTCAGCTTTTGCAGTATGTCTGATCAAAGTGACAGCCAGAACAGGCCAGAAGAGCAGATGGACTTGAGTGAGGGCACTAGTCCCTCCAGTACTTCAGATGAAGGGAGCAGAAGTACTCCTAGCAATTTGCCTAAGGCTGCAACTAGGCAAAGGAGGAAAAGAACTTCAGATTCAAAGGATGAAGACTACAAGGCTGAGGAAGATGAGGCTACTTCCAAGAAAGTGGTGCTCAAGAAGGAATATGGCTCAGCAAAGGATATAAAGCCAGGCATGAAGATTAAAAGACCTGCAAGAAGGCAACCTATGCCCAAGGCTAGAGCATCAACTCAACTGCCTGAAAATCCTGATCCCAAAGAGACAGCTGATGAAAGCAAGAAGAGGAAGGAAAGGGTCAAGAAGACCATGGCCAGAGTTGTTGGGCAACCTTCCATGATGGAAGAGGAAGAGCTTGCTGCACCAACACCAAAGGCACCTAAGCTTATGGGTGATGCAATCAGATCAGGGGCTGCAACATCTAAGCCCAAGGAAGCACCCAAAGCTGCCCCCAAGGCCAAGTCTGCACCAAAGAGGAATACCAGGAGTATTCCAGCTGCTGAGAAGAACAAGGCCCCAGTGCCCAATGTTGCTGAGGAGGAAGATGAAGAAGGACAAGTTCTAAGAAAGCTAAAGCCCAAGATACCAGACCACAATGATGCCCATCCTGTGGCCGAGGACATGAAAATCAGGAAGGATTCAGGGCTGAGACTGTGGAGAATGGCAGATCCATGTGCCACAAGGAGAAGAACTGCTGTTGATTACAGATTCCATACAAAGGAACAACAGGACTTCTATGAGACAATCTTATTGTACAAGAAGCCCATAGTTTGTGACATGAGGTGGGTTGACTGGAAATTCATCAAGAAGAATGAACAGCACTATCCTGGAGTGCAAGACAACTTTGTTGGTTGTGGAGTTGCAGATTTTGTTGGGCAAAAGCTCACAAATTGGAATGATGAACTTATCATGCAATTCTACTCCACAGCATATTTTTACCCAGATGGGAGAATTGTTTGGATGTCTGAAGGTACAAGGTACCAATCTACTGTAGAAGAATGGGCAAGTCTGATCAATGCCCCAAAGGAAAATGATGATGATCTGGACATTTATGCAAAGAAGAAGATGGGACACAATACCATGGCTCACATATACAAGGAGATCCCAGACAAAGCCCTAGAGACTTTCTCTTTTGGATCAGTCCACTTTCTGCTGTCAGGGCTGGCTACTATCAATTGGATTCTGAGGCACACTCTGTTGCCCAAGTCTGGTGACCATAACATGATCAGAGGACATGCCATCAACATGTTGCATTTATTTGATGTTCCACAAAAATTCAAAGTCATGAGCCTTATAGTTGAAACTATCAAGAGGACTGCAGTAGATCAGAAGAGGAGCTGTGGATATGGACCTCAGATTCAGGAATTGATCAACTCAAAGATGGGAACTGGCAAATATCAGCTGGATAAGGAACACTTTCCACTTCATCCAGACTTTGAGGACAATGAGGTTGTCATGAATGAAGATGATCCATCATCAGTTCAAGCTCAGGAGAAGAAAGAAAAGGCAAGGAAGGAGAAGGCTGCCAAAATGCCAACTCAAGAGGAGGCATCTGAATATTTCTTGAAAACCAAACAGGAGCAGCTTGGTTAGTTGATAGCATCATCTCTGAGGATTGAGAAGGGGTTGGCCACCCTAACTCAAAACTAGGAGAGCCTGGAAAGAATCATCGAACAAAAATTATATGATCTAGATGTCAAGGTAACTGAGATTCAGTCAGTTGTGGAGCAGCTGCAGGATGACATGTAGGAGAGGAAGGGCAAGACAACCACCAATGTGTTTGCCCGAGTGCCCAGAGCCCAAAGGTCAGTTGCAGAACCAGTGACAGACACTAGAGCAACAACTTCAGCACCAGCTACTGCCCCTTCAGCTCGAGTGCAACCAGCTTCAGCATCAACTCCAGCACCCTGTACATCAACTGAAGCCTTCTTCCTTGGAGTCATCAGGACACCACCACCAGAAGATCAAGCTTGAGAGTCGATCTAGCACTATGCATTTTCTATGAACTTTTTGGTAACTTGTTGCCAAAGGGGGAGAAAAATGTATAAATCATAGGCTTCGAGAGAGAGAGTGTTGCTTTTGTTCTCTCTTGCTTTTGGTGTGTTTGCTTTTGGTTGAGATACTATGCTTGTGAGACATTGATGATCATGTGTTTGATCATAAGCTACACTTATGCACGCTTGATATTATCTTATCTATCTTATGTGATCACTCACTATGCTTGGTGATGAGTGCATGTATGCATTGTTTATTATTTTGAGCGCTCCACCAAGATGTATGTGACATGGAAGAGTAACCCATCAGCCTAATTCATTGTGCATTTGCAGTCCAAAGCAAATCTAAAACTATGCACAAATTTAGGGGGAGCTCTTGCTTATCACATACTTCTCAAAGCGACGATGTTATTATCATTTGTCGAAGCTTTGATCTATATGTTGTCATCAATTACCAAAAAGGGGGAGATTGAAAGTGCAACTATCCCTAGGTGGTTTTGGTAATTCATAACAACATATAGCTCATTGAGCTAATGCTATTCCAAGACTATTGTTTCAGGAAAGCTCAATGAATGGCATGGCATGGATGATGAAAGTGGATCCCTCAAAATACTAAGGATAAAGGATTGGCTCAAGCTCAAAAGCTCAAGACTCTTCATTTTACATTTTAGTGATCCAAGATCACATTGAGTCTATAGGAAAAGCCAATACTATCAAGAAGGGATGAGGTGTTGCTTAATGAGCCTCTTGCTTCATGTGCTTAGTGATATGATCCAAAACCCTCAACTAATTTCCCACATCCACAAATAACCTAAACCTAAAGCCAAAATCGGTCACACCGATTCTTTCTATCCGGCGCCACCGATTCCAAAAGTCATAGCCACTGCCACAAACCCTAAGCAAATCGGTCTTACCGATAGGGATCTCGGTCTCACCGAGATGGGATTGTAATCTCTCTGTTTCCCTTCGTAACGTTTCGGTCTAACCGAAGTGAGCGATCGGTCCCACCGAGATTGCAATGTAAACTCTCTGTTTCCTTTTTGTAACATTTCGGTCTCACCGGAAAGAGCAAATCGGTCCCACCGAGTTTACCTGACCAACTCTCTGGAAAGCTTATTACCAAAATCGGTCTTACCGAGTTTGTGTAATCGGTCTTACCGAGATTACGTTATGCCCTAACCCTAACAGAATCGGTCTCACGGAGATGCATGTCGGTCCCACCGAAAATCACTAACGGTCACTAGGTTTACTAAATCGGTCCGACCGAGTTTAACTATTCGGTCCCACCGAGTTTGGTAAATTGTGTGTAACGGTTAGATTTTGTGTGGAGGCTATATATACCCTCCACCTCCTCTTCATTCGTGGAGAGAGCCATCAGACTAAACCTACACTTCCAACTTACCATTTCTGAGAGAGAACCACCTACTCATGTGTTGAGGCCAAGATATTCCATTCCTACCATATGAATCTTGATCTCTAGCCTTCCCCAAGTTGCTTTCCACTCAAACCCTCTTTCCACCAGATCCAAATCCTATGAGAGAGAGTTGAGTGTTGGGGAGACTATCATTTGAAACACAAAAGCAAGGAGTTCATCATCAACGCACCATTTGTTACTTCTTGGAGAGTGGTGTCTCCTAGATTGGCTAGGTGTCACTTGGGAGCCTCCGACAAGATTGTGGAGTTGAACCAAGGAGTTTGTAAGGGCAAGGAGATCGCCTACTTCGTGAAGATCTACCGCTAGTAAGGCAAGTCCTTCGTGGGCAACGACCATGGTGGGATAGACAAGGTTGCTTCTTCGTGGACCCTTCATGGGTGGAGCCCTCCGTGGACTCGCGCAGCCGTTACCCTTCGTGGGTTGTGTTGGGGAACGTTGCAGAAAATTAAAATTTTTCCTACGGTTTCACCAAGATCCATCTATGAGTTCATCTAAGCAACGAGTCAAGGGAGAGAGTTTGCATCTACATACCACTTGTAGATCGCGTGCGGAAGCTTGCAAGGTGATGATGTAGTCGTACTCGACGTGATTCGAATCACCGATGACCAAGTGCTGAACGGACAGCACCTCCGCGTTCAACACACGTACGGGACGGGAGACGTCTCCTCCTTCTTGATCCAGCAAGGGGAAGGAGAGGTTGAGGAAGACAGCTCCACCGGCAGCACGACGGCGTGGTGATGGTGGAGAGGCAGTACTCCGACAGGGCTTCGCCAAGCACACAACGGAGGAGGAGAGGTGTTGGGGAGGGGAGGGCTGCGCCTTGGAGGGTGGTGCGGCTGCCCTCCCCTCACCCCTCTATTTATAGGGGGAAGGGAGAAGGGGGCCGGCCCCCTAGAACCCATCTAGGGGGGGTGCGGCGGCCTAGGGGAGAGGGGAGAGGGTGGCTTGCCCCCCAAGCCAAGGGGGGCGCCCCCTCTAGGGTTCCCCCTCAACCCTAGGCGCATGGGCCCAAGGGAGGGGGTGCGGCCAGCCCACCAGGGGCTGGCTCCCTGCCCCACGCAGCCCATGTGGCCCCCCGGGAGGGGTGGCCCCTCCCGGTGGACCCCCGGAACCCTTCCGGTGGCCCCGGTACAATACCGGTATGACCCCGAAACTTCCCGGTGTCCGTTTGACAACTTCCCATATATAAATCTTTACCTCCGGACCCTTCCGGATCTCCTCGTGACGTCCAGGATCCCATCCGGGACTCCGAACAACATTCGGTAGTCACATACTAGTCTTCCTAATAACCCTAGCGTCACCGAACCTTAAGTGTGTAGACCCTACGGGTTCGGGAGACATGCAGACATGACCGAGACGCTCTCAGTCAATAACCAACAGCGGGATCTGGATACCCATGATGGCTCCCACATGCTCCTCGATGTTGTCATCGGATGAACCACGATGTCGAGGATTCGATCAAACCCTGTATGCAATTCCCTTTGTCAATCGGTACGTTACTTGCCCGAGACTCGATCGTCGGTATCCCAATACCTTGTTCAGTCTCGTTACCGGCAAGTCACTTTACTCGTACCGTAATGCATGATCCCGTGTCCAACACCTTGGTCACATTGAGCTCATTATGATGATGCATTACCGAGTGGGCCCAGAGATACCTCTCCGTCATACGGAGTGACAAATCCCAGTCTCGATCCGTGTCAACCCAACAGATACTTTCGGAGATACCTGTAATGCACCTTTATAGTCACCCAGTTACGTTGTGACGTTTGATACACCCAAGGCACTCTTACGGTATCCGGGAGTTACACGATCTCATGGTCGAAGGAAGAGATACTTGACACTGGCAAAGCTCTAGCAAAACGAACTACACGATCTTTTATGCTATGCTTAGGATTGGGTCTTGTCCATCACATCATTCTCCTAATGATGTGATCCCGTTATCAACGACATCCAATGTCCATAGTCAGGAAACCATGACTATCTGTTGATCACAACGAGCTGTCAACTAGAGGCTCACCAGGGACATATTGTGGTCTAAGTATTCACACGTGTATTACGATTTCCGGATAATACAGTTATAGCATGAATAAAAGACATTTATCATGAACATTGAAATATAATAATACTTTTATTATTGCCTCTAGGGCATATTTCCAACAGTCTCCCACTTGCACTAGAGTCACCAATCTAGTTACATTGTGATGAATCGAACACCCATAGAGTTCTGGTGTTGATCATGTTTTGCACGCGAGAGAGGTTTAGTCAGCGGATCTGCGACATTCAGATCCGTGTGCACTTTGCAAATCTCTATGTCTCCATCTTGAACATTTTCACGGATGGAGTTGAAACGACGCTTGATGTGCCTGGTCTTCTTGTGAAACCTGGGCTCCTTGGCGAGGGCAATAGCTCCAGTGTTGTCACAGAAGAGTTTGATCGGCCCCGACGCATTGGGTATGACTCCTAGGTCGGTGATGAACTCCTTCACCCAAATCGCTTCATGCGCTGCCTCCGAGGCTGCCATGTACTCCGCTTCACACGTAGATCCCGCCACGACGCTCTGCTTGCAGCTGCACCAGCTTACTGCTCCACCATTCAACATATACACGTATCCGGTTTGTGACTTAGAGTCATCCAGATCTGAGTCGAAGCTAGCGTCGACGTAACCCTTTACGACGAGCTCTTCGTCTCTTCCATAAACGAGAAACATGTCCTTCGTCCTTTTCAGGTACTTCAGGATATTCTTGACCGCTGTCCAGTGTTCCTTGCCGGGATTACTTTGGTATCTTGCTACCAAACTTACGGCAAGGTTTACATCGGGTCTGGTACACAGCATGGCATACATAATAGATCCTATGGCTGAAGCATAGGGGATGACACTCATCTCTTCTTTATCTTTTGCCGTGGTCGGTGACTGAGCCGAGCTCAATCTCACACCTTGTAACATAGGCAAGAACCCCTTCTTGGACTGATCCATTTTGAACCTCTTCAAAATCTTATCAAGGTATGTGCTTTGTGAAAGACCTATGAGGCGTCTCGATCTATCTCTATAGATCTTGATGCCTAATATATAAGCAGCTTCTCCAAGGTCCTTCATTGAAAAACACTTATTCAAGTAGGCCTTAATGCTGTCCAGAAATTCTATATTATTTCCCATCAAGAGTATGTCATCTACATATAATATGAGAAATGCTACAGAGCTCCCACTCACTTTCTTGTAAACGCAGGCTTCTCCATAAGTCTGCATAAACCCAAACGCTTTGATCATCTCATCAAAGCGAATGTTCCAACTCCGAGATGCTTGCACCAGTCCATAAATGGATCGCTGGAGCTTGCATACTTTGTTAGCGTTCCGAGGATCGACAAAACCTTCCGGCTGCATCATATACAGTTCTTCCTTAAGATGCCCGTTAAGGAATGCCGTTTTGACGTCCATTTGCCATATCTCATAATCATAGTATGCGGCAATTGCTAACATGATTCGGACGGACTTCAGCTTCGCTACGGGAGAGAAAGTCTCGTCGTAGTCAATCCCTTGAACTTGTCGATAACCCTTAGCGACAAGTCGAGCCTTATAGATTGTAACATTACCATCCGCGTCCGTCTTCTTCTTAAAGATCCATTTGTTTTCTATCGCTCGCCGATCATCGGGCAAGTCTGTCAAAGTCCATACTTTGTTTTCATACATGGATTCTATCTCGGATTTCATGGCTTCAAGCCATTTGTTGGAATCCGGGCCCGCCATCGCTTCTTCATAGTTCGAAGGTTCATTGTTGTCTAACAACATGATTTCCAGGACAGGGTTGCCGTACCACTCTGGTGCGGAACGTGTCCTTGTGGACCTACGAAGTTCAGCAGTAACTTGATCCGAAGTACCTTGATCATCATCATTGTTTTCCTCTTCAGTTGGTGTGGGCATCACAGGAACGGTTTCCTGCGCTGCGCCACTTTCCCGCTCAAGAGGTAGTACTTCATCGAGTTCTACTTTCCTCCCACTTACTTCTTTCGAGAGAAACTCTTTTTCCAGAAAGCATCCGTTCTTGGCAACAAAGATCTTGCCTTCGGATCTTAAGTAGAAGGTATACCCGACAGTTTCCTTAGGGTATCCTATGAATACGCATTTTTCCGACTTGGGTTCGAGCTTTTCAGGTTGAAGTTTCTTGACATAAGCATCGCATCCCCAAACTTTTAGAAACGACAGCTTAGGTTTCTTTCCAAACCATAATTCATACGGTGTCGTCTCAACGGATTTAGACGGTGCCCTATTTAAAGTGAATGTAGCTGTCTCTAGAGCGTATCCCCAAAATGATAGCGGTAAATCGGTAAGAGACATCATAGACCGCACCATATCCAATAGGGTGCGATTACGACGTTCGGACACACCGTTTCGCTGAGGTGTTCCAGGCGGCGTGAGCTGTGAAACGATTCCACATTTCCTTAAGTGTGTACCAAATTCGTGACTTAAGTATTCTCCTCCACGATCTGATCGTAAGAATTTTATCTTTCGGTCACGTTGATTCTCTACCTCATTCTGAAATTCCTTGAACTTTTCAAAGGTCTCAGACTTGTGTTTCATTAAGTAGACATACCCATATCTACTCAAGTCATCTGTGAGAGTGAGAACATAACGATATCCTCCGCGAGCCTCAACGCTCATTGGACCGCACACATCGGTATGTATGATTTCCAACAAGTTGGTTGCTCGCTCCATTGTTCCGGAGAACGGAGTCTTGGTCATTTTGCCCAAAAGGCATGGTTCGCACGTGTCAAACGATTCATAATCAAGAGACTCTAAAAGTCCATCGGCATGGAGCTTCTTCATGCGCTTGACACCAATGTGACCAAGGCGGCAGTGCCACAAGTATGTGGGACTATCGTTATCAACTTTAAATCTTTTGGCATCTACACTATGAACATGTGTAATATTACGCTCGAGATTCATTAAGAATAAACCATTGACCATCGGAGCATGACCATAAAACATATCTCTCATATAAATCGAACAACCATTATTCTCAGACTTAAATGAGTAGCCATCTCGTATTAAACGAGATCCAGATACAATGTTCATGCTCAAACTTGGCACTAAATAACAATTATTAAGGTTCAAAACTAATCCCGTAGGTAAATGTAGAGGCAGCGTGCCGACGGCGATCACATCGACTCTGGAACCATTCCCGACGCGCATCGTCACCTCGTCCTTCGCCAGTCTCCGTTTATTCCGCAGCTCCTGCTGTGAGTTACAAATATGAGCAACGGCACCGGTATCAAATACCCAGGAGTTACTACGAGTACTGGTAAGGTACACATCAATCACATGTATATCAAATATACCTTTGGTGTTGCCGGCCTTCTTATCCGCTAAGTATTTGGGGCAGTTCCGCTTCCAGTGACCCTTCCCCTTGCAATAAAAGCACTCAGTCTCAGGCTTGGGTCCATTCTTTGACTTCTTCCCGGTAACTGGCTTACCAGGCGCGGCAACATCTTTGCCGTCCTTCTTGAAGTTCTTCTTACCCTTGCCCTTCTTGAACTTAGTGGTCTTATTGACCATCAACACTTGATGTTCTTTCTTGATTTCAGCCTCTGCTGACTTCAGCATCGAGAACACTTCAGGAATGGTCTTTTCCATCCCCTGCATGTTGTAGTTCATCACAAAGCTCTTGTAGCTTGGTGGGAGCGACTGGAGGATTCTGTCAATGACCGCCTCATCTGGGAGGTTAATGTTCAGCTGGGTCATACGGTTGTGCAACCCAGACATCTTCAGGATGTGCTCACTGACAGAACTGTTTTCCTCCATCTTACAACTGTAGAACTTGTCGGAGACATCATATCTCTCGACCCGGGCATGAGCTTGAAAAACTAGTTTCAGCTCTTCGAACATCTCATATGCTCCGTGGTGCTCAAAACGCTTTTGGAGCCCCGGTTCTAAGCTGTAAAGCATGCCGCACTGAACGAGGGAGTAATCATCAGCACGAGACTGCCAAGCATTCATAATGTCTTGGTTCTCTGGGACGGGAGCGTCACCTAGCGGTCCTTCTAGGACATATTGTTTCCTGGCAGCTATGAGGATGATCCTCAGGTTCCGGACCCAGTCCGTATAGTTGCTGCCATCATCTTTCAGCTTGGTTTTCTCTAGGAACGCGTTGAAGTTCATGTTGACATTAGCGTTGGCCATTGATCTACAAGACATATTTGCAAAGGTTTTAGACTAAGTTCATGATAATAAAGTTCTAATCAAATTATGAACTCCCACTTAGATTAGACATCCCTCTAGTCATCTAAGTGTTACACGATCCGAGTCGACTAGCCCGTGTCCGATCATCACGTGAGACGGACTAGTCATCGTCGGTGAACATTCTCATGTTGATCGTATCTTCCATACGACTCGTGTTCGACCTTTCGGTCTCCGTGTTCCGAGGCCATGTCTGCACATGCTAGGCTCGTCAAGTTAACCCTAAGTGTTTTCGCTGTGTAAAACTGTCTTACACCCGTTGTATGTGAACGTAAGAATCCATCACACCCGATCATCACGTGGTGCTTAGAAGCGACGAACTGTAGCAACGGTGCACAGTTAGGGGAGAACACTTCTTGAAATTTTTGTAAGGGATCATCTTATTTACTACCGTCGTCCTAAGTAAACAAGATGCATAAACATAATAAACATCACATGCAATTATATAGTTGTGACATGATATGGCCAATATCATATAGCTCCATTGATCTTCATCTTCGGGGCTCCATGATCATCTTGTCACCGGCTTGACACCATGATCTCCATCATCATGATCTCCATCATCGTGTCTTCATGAAGTTGTCACGCCAACGACTACTTCTACTTCTATGACTAACGTTTAGCAATAAAGTAAAGTAGTTTACATGGCGTTATTCAATGACACGCAGGTCATACAAAAAATAAAGACAACTCCTATGGCTCCTGCCGGTTGTCATACTCATCGACATGCAAGTCGTGAATCCTATTACAAAGAACATGATCTCATACATCACAATTCATCATTCATCACAACTTCTGGCCATATCACATCACATGATCAATCGCTGCAAAAACAAGTTAGACGTCCTCTAATTGTTGTTGCATCTTTTACGTGGCTGCAATTGGGTTCTAGCAAGAACGTTTTCTTACCTACGAATCACCACAACGTGATTTTGTCAACTTCTATTTACCCTTCATAAGGGCCCTGTTCATCGATTCCGCTCCAACTAAAGTGGGAGAGACAGACACCCGCCAGCCACCTTATGCAACTAGTGCATGTCAGTCGGTGGAACCGGTCTCACGTAAGCGTACGTGTAAGGTTGGTCCGGGCCGCTTCATCCCACAATACCGTTGAGCAAGAAAAGACTAGTAGAGGCAAGTAAGATGACAAAATCCACGCCCACAACAAAATTGTGTTCTACTCGTGCAAAGAGAACTACGCATAGACCTAGCTCATGATGCCACTGTTGGGGAACGTTGCAGAAAATTAAAATTTTTCCTACGGTTTCACCAAGATCCATCTATGAGTTCATCTAAGCAACGAGTCAAGGGAGAGAGTTTGCATCTACATACCACTTGTAGATCGCGTGCGGAAGCTTGCAAGGTGATGATGTAGTCGTACTCGACGTGATTCGAATCACCGATGACCAAGTGCTGAACGGACAGCACCTCCGCGTTCAACACACGTACGGGACGGGAGACGTCTCCTCCTTCTTGATCCAGCAAGGGGAAGGAGAGGTTGAGGAAGACAGCTCCACCGGCAGCACGACGGCGTGGTGATGGTGGAGAGGCAGTACTCCGACAGGGCTTCGCCAAGCACACAACGGAGGAGGAGAGGTGTTGGGGAGGGGAGGGCTGCGCCTTGGAGGGTGGTGCGGCTGCCCTCCCCTCACCCCTCTATTTATAGGGGGAAGGGAGAAGGGGGCCGGCCCCCTAGAACCCATCTAGGGGGGGTGCGGCGGCCTAGGGGAGAGGGGAGAGGGTGGCTTGCCCCCCAAGCCAAGGGGGGCGCCCCCTCTAGGGTTCCCCCTCAACCCTAGGCGCATGGGCCCAAGGGAGGGGGTGCGGCCAGCCCACCAGGGGCTGGCTCCCTGCCCCACGCAGCCCATGTGGCCCCCCGGGAGGGGTGGCCCCTCCCGGTGGACCCCCGGAACCCTTCCGGTGGCCCCGGTACAATACCGGTATGACCCCGAAACTTCCCGGTGTCCGTTTGACAACTTCCCATATATAAATCTTTACCTCCGGACCCTTCCGGATCTCCTCGTGACGTCCAGGATCCCATCCGGGACTCCGAACAACATTCGGTAGTCACATACTAGTCTTCCTAATAACCCTAGCGTCACCGAACCTTAAGTGTGTAGACCCTACGGGTTCGGGAGACATGCAGACATG
The DNA here is from genome assembly GCF_018294505.1 of Triticum aestivum. Taxonomy (NCBI): domain Eukaryota; kingdom Viridiplantae; phylum Streptophyta; class Magnoliopsida; order Poales; family Poaceae; genus Triticum; species Triticum aestivum. The sequence goes on along the minus strand of NC_057795.1, from coordinate 676,423,351 downwards.
ACCGAGACGCTCTCAGTCAATAACCAACAGCGGGATCTGGATACCCATGATGGCTCCCACATGCTCCTCGATGTTGTCATCGGATGAACCACGATGTCGAGGATTCGATCAAACCCTGTATGCAATTCCCTTTGTCAATCGGTACGTTACTTGCCCGAGACTCGATCGTCGGTATCCCAATACCTTGTTCAGTCTCGTTACCGGCAAGTCACTTTACTCGTACCGTAATGCATGATCCCGTGTCCAACACCTTGGTCACATTGAGCTCATTATGATGATGCATTACCGAGTGGGCCCAGAGATACCTCTCCGTCATACGGAGTGACAAATCCCAGTCTCGATCCGTGTCAACCCAACAGATACTTTCGGAGATACCTGTAATGCACCTTTATAGTCACCCAGTTACGTTGTGACGTTTGATACACCCAAGGCACTCTTACGGTATCCGGGAGTTACACGATCTCATGGTCGAAGGAAGAGATACTTGACACTGGCAAAGCTCTAGCAAAACGAACTACACGATCTTTTATGCTATGCTTAGGATTGGGTCTTGTCCATCACATCATTCTCCTAATGATGTGATCCCGTTATCAACGACATCCAATGTCCATAGTCAGGAAACCATGACTATCTGTTGATCACAACGAGCTAGTCAACTAGAGGCTCACCAGGGACATATTGTGGTCTAAGTATTCACACGTGTATTACGATTTCCAGATAATACAGTTATAGCATGAATAAAAGACATTTATCATGAACATTGAAATATAATAATACTTTTATTACTGCCTCTAGGGCATATTTCCAACAGGTTGAAGTCTCCATCAACGTGGATGTACGATAGCACCACCTATCGGAACCACGCCAAAAACATCCGTGTCTCAAATTGCGTTTGAATCCTCCAAACCCTTCCCTTTACTTTCCTGCAAGTTGCATGCTTTAATTTCCGCTGCCTATACACTGTTTGCATGCTTGCTTGTATTGTGTGATGATTGCTTGACTTGTCCTAAAATAGCTAAAATCTACCAAACTCTAAAACTGGGAAAAGGTTAAGTTTTTATTGGTCAAGTAGTCTAATAACCCCCCCCCCTCTAGACATACTTCAAGGTCCTACAGCGGGGTGCCTGCTTGAGCCCGTACAGAGAGCGAGACAGCAGACACACATGGCCGGGAAGTGAGGCGTCGACGAAACCGGTGGGTTGCTCACAATACACCTGCTCCTCAAGATGGTCGTGGAGAAAGGCGTTGGAGACATCCATCTGGTGAACAGGCCAGTCGCGGGATACGGCGAGCTGGAGGACGGTGCGGATCGTGCCCGGTTTGACAACCGGGGCAAACGTCTCAGTGAAGTCCACTCCAGCGCGCTGGCGGAAACCGCGGACCACCCAGTGAGCCTTGTAGCGCTCGAGAGTACCATTCGAGTGGGTCTTATGTCGAAAGACCCACTTGCCGGTGATGACGTTGGCGCGAGGAGGCCGGGGAACCAGGGTCCAGGTGCGGTTCCGTTGAAGAGCATCGAACGCTTCCTGCATCGCCGCAAGCCAGTGAGGATCACGGAGGGCGGCGAGAGCGGATGCGGGAATGGGCGACGGCTCCGCGGAGGAGGCGGCGAGGACGTACTCATAGCTCGAGTACCGAAGGATCGGACGATGAACGCCGGTACGAGCGCGGGTGACTGGGCCGGGCGGCGCCGCCGAAGCCACCGGCGAGGCAGCCGGCGAGGCGGCCGTCGTCGGGGCCGGCGAAGCGGCCGGCGTCGGGACCGACGAGGTAGCCGGCGTCGGGGCCGGCGAGGGGGCCGGCGTCGGAGCCGGCGAGGGGGCCGGCGTCAGGGCCAGTGAGGTGGCTGGCATCGAGGCCACGGAAGAGGCGGCCGAGCCTGCAGCTCCCGATCCCGCGGCGTCCGAGTCGGGGGCGGCGGTGAAGGCGGGGCGTCGGCTACACCGTCAGAGCCGGCCGAGGAGGCCGAGGGGGCGGTTGCCGGCGTGAGGGCGCGAGGACCGCCAAAGCCCGGAGGCGGTCCACGAGCCAGACAGGACCGTCCACCTGACGAAGTCATCAAAGGGCCGCCGGCGGCCGGCGGTGATGAGACGACAAGGGGTACCTGCTGCTGAAACGGAAACACCATCGCATCAAAGTAAACGTGTCGGGAGGTGAAAACACGATGTGAGACGGGATCATAGCAGCGATAGCCCTTGGTGTTAGGTGGGTAGCCGAGAAAGATGCAGGCGACGGAGCGGGGTGCAAGCTTATGAGGCGCAGTAGCGGCGATGCTAGGGTAGCAAAGGCAGCCGAAGATGCGAAGCCCATCATAATAGGGGGGTGCACCGAAGAGAAGATGATGAGGTGTAAAGTTCCCGCGAGTATGACATGGGCGGATGTTGATGAGGAGAGAAGCGGTGGCGAGCGCGTCAGGCCAAAAGCGCGGAGGCACATTGGCATGAAAGAGAAGAGTCCTAACGCAGTCATTGAGAGTGCGAAGGATGCGCTCAGCACGACCATTCTGTTGCGAGGTGTACGGGCAAGTGAGATGAAAAATCGTGCCATGTGTGGTGAGAAGATTACGAACAACGAGGTTGTCAGACTCCTTCCCGTTGTCTGCCTGCAATGCAAGAATGGGACGACCAAACTGCGTGAGAACATAAGAATAGAAAGCGGCGAGAGTGGATATAACATCCGACTTGCGGCGCAACGGGAAGGTCCACACATAATGCAAAAAATCGTCAAGTATGACAAGATAATAAAGAAAGCCCGTATTACTGGCAAAAAGAGATGCCCAAACATCACTATGAATTAACTCAAACGGGTACGATGCAACAAAAGAAGAAGCCCTAAACGGAAGACGAGCATGTTTACCGAGGCGACATGCATGACACGAGTGATCCTCGTTCTTATTACATGTGAAAGAAAAAATCCGAAGTATGTGGCGAAGGGTGGCAGGGTTAGGATGACCCAAGCGAGCATGCCAAAGATCCACTCCGGCGGCGAGAGCGACAGGGGCGGCGGAAGTGGTGGAGGTGGCGGAGTGAACCGGGTAGAGCTCATCGGGGCTGTCACATCGGTGGAGCACCATCCGCGTGCGAGCGTCCTTAACAGAAAAACCACATTCGTCAAATTCAACGGTAACCGGATTTTCACGTGTAAGAGAACGAACAGAAACAAGATTTTTAATAAGTTCAGGAGAAACGAGAATATTAGACATGGATATAGGAGTGGAGTTAGACGGAAAATATGTATGACCAATATGGGTGATGGGAAGGGAAGAGCCGTCACCGACGGTGATGCGGTTGGAATGTGGACAGGATGGGTGGTGTGGAGGTTACCGGGGTACGCCACCATGTGAGCGGTGGCGCCGCTGTCCATGTACCAGTCGCCGCCGCCGGTCTAGCTGGACGGGGAAGGAGTGTTGTGGAGAGCCGCCGGGAGGGCCGGGTCCCACGGTGCCGGCGGGAGAGGCGGCGCGGCCGTCAGGGGCAGCAGCGGCGGCCCACCTGGCGGCGGCTGCTGACCGTAGGGCGCCGCGTAGGGCTGCGGCGCGGCGTAGTACGCCTGGTGTGGCTGAGGCAGGGTGCTGAGAATGCCTGGGGCAGGGGCCCGAGGAACCGGCATGGAGTAGGCGTGGACAACGCCGGTCAATGGGTTCTGGCCGGCGTACCACGGGGTCGGCTGAGAAGCCTGCTGCGGTGGGTGGGGCGCTCCTCCCTGAGCACCTACGCCCCCCCTGCTTGCGGCCGCCACGACGACCGCCGCGACGACCCCCCCCCCCCTCCCCCCCCCGCGTTGGCCGCCGGCTGGGCGGCGGGAAGGCGGGCACTGCCGGCTGGGACGGCGTCGGGCGCGGCGGTGGCGGGGCCGAACCCCCACGGGTGCCTGCGACGAGGCGGTGTGGGTCACGCGAGACCGCGCCACCCGCATCCGGCGCTCCTCCAACTTGAGGTACGCGACCACCTTGGCGATGGTGGGCTCCGGGATGAGGGTGAGGTTGGAGGCGGCGTTCCCGAAGTCCTCGTTGAGGCCGCCGGAAAGGGTGCTGATGAGGAGCTCGTCGCCAATCTTTTCCCCGAGATTGCGGAGCTCATCGGCGAGCTTCTTGAGGCGCATGCAAAAATCATCGATGGATGAGTCAAGTTGCTGGCACCCATAAAACTCACCATAGAGCAGGACCTTGCGCTGCAGCCGATTGTCGGTGAAGAGGCCGTTGAGCTTGGTCCAGACCGCATAGGCGTCGTCCTCGTTGTCCACCACGGTGTGGAAGAGGTCGCTGGAGATGGTGAGGTAGAACCAGCGGATGATGGTGGCGTCGAGGATCATCGACTTCTCGTCGTTGATCATGAGTGCCGAGTCCACGATGCCGTCCACGTGGCCGTGCAGGAGGTACTCACGGAACACAAGCGAAAAATACCGCTTCCAAGCGGAGTAGGACGCGGTGGTGTGATCAAGCTTGACCGGAACACGCTCATGGATGTTGAGGTCGCGGACGAGGGTGACATCGGGACCGGCGAACGGGTTGGAGATGGTGGACGAGGAGGAGCTCATGGCGAGGGTTAGGGTTTGGGACCTGCGGGGCGGGTTGCGGCGCGGCTGGGAGGTGCGGCGGCGCAAGCGACAGGTGGGGTGGAGCGGGTGCGGCGCGGGTGGGAGGGAAGGTGGCGGCGAGAGGGAGGGCGCGGGCGGAAGCGGGACAAGCGGCGACGGCGGCCTCGGGAAGAGGCGGCGGCACCGGCGTCCGAGGTGGTGGGGAGAGGCGGCGGCGACCAGCGGTGGCGACGGCGACCGTGAGAGAGGTGGCGGCGGCGGCGGCTGGTGGCGGCGGCGGGGAGTAGAGGCGCGGCGGCGGCGGCGCATAGAGGCGCGGCGGCAGCGACGACTTTAGGGTTAGGATCATGCTGCGATAGATACCATGTAGAAGGGCAAGTTATGGGATGTGCAATCTCAATGTATTGATCGGTGCACCAGGCGTGTATATATAAGTATAGAGGTGGGCCTTAGATGTTAGGTTTGGCTGCGAGGTCTGTTTGGTATTAGGCCTAGACTATCAGCATCCCTTCATCAACTGGATAGAAGTAGCGACACATGTTGTCTAGACGGTGGCTTTAGTCTTACTGTTGTGTGACTTTATAAGGTCTTAAATGAATAATTAATAAAGTGGCTGCATGCATCATGCAGATGCAGATGCCGATGGTCCTCCTTCTTTTTTAAAAAAAAAAGCTTGAAAATTGTCATCTTGGGCTGCTGGAACCTTTGGATTCAGAGGAATGAAAGAATTTTCAGAAACTTGACTCGTTCCATTCAAGCCTGGAGGCTTGCTTTCAACGTTGATGGGTCTTCTTACCCATAGGATTCGGATCACACATGCTGTTTGTTTGCAGGAGTGGCTTTCAGTAAAATTTTAGAACTTTTTTTTTATGGTTCCTACAACTGGTATTGGATAATCATAGTCTGTTCATGCCTCGCCTTTTGTAGGTTTTTCTTCTTTTGCTCCTCCCTTCTGTACCATACTTTCATATGAGTTAACAGAAAACAAAATACCATAGAATAATCGATCTACGGTTCAGGGATAAAAAACTGAGAAAGAGAAACTTTGAATAGACAGGAGAGAGACAGAAATCCGGCGGCACATTTCTAGTTTAGCTTATACTCCCTCCGTTCCTAAATATAAGTCTTTGGAGAAATTCTACTATGAACCACATACGGATGTATGTAGATGCATTTTAGAGTGTAGATTCACTCATTTTGCTCCGTATGTAGTCCATAGTGAAATCTCTACAAAGACTTATATTTAGAAACAGAGGGAGCATATCTCTGCCGGCCTAAGAAATAACAATGTATATATGACTTCGCCATGATGGACATGGTATATCCGTCCATCGCCCTGAAAACCCTCCACTAACGACTCTTCTCATCCTTCACACCAGAGTGTTAACTTACGTACACCATCTTCTTAAGAAAGCGCACCTCCTTAGTCTTGTTGTTAACGACAAGACACAATAGCCAAATTAAAAGATTTCACTAATATAGATGTAGACGTTGATAGCGATATATTTGAGCAATAGTCTAGTGATTAGTTTCAAAGCAGGTATGTTGTCTAGCAACATGGGGAACTACATAATAGTCTGACACGTAAAGTGTTTTACCAAAAGTACCACAGTTAACCAAATATAAAAGGCAAACAAACAAGTTTGTTGGCACATTCCTCATGCCTAAAACGTACTCCCTCCGTCCCATAACATAAGAGCGTTTTTTACACTGAGGGAGTAGAAAAGAACAAACTAGTCTGCGGTTTCACGTGTGCAAATGTGCACGTATTTCGTGTTCATGTTTGTAAATATATAATTGTTCAAAGAAGAGTATTTTGTTACCCTTGACGAATTTTGTGTGAAGAATATGTGCAGTAACTGTGCATGCATGCATCACTCGAACGTGCATAAAAATGGAAACACGATGTTCGAAGAAAAGAAAAGATAAAGGAAGCGGGGCCAAAGACGTGGAGGAGCCTGCGAACCGTGGCGAGGTCGTGAGAGTCCGGTTGGCAAAAGATGACCACATCATCGGCATAGAGGGATATGCTCGAAGCTGCGTGACGGTTGGTCAAGCGATGGAGTAGGCCAAGATCAACCGCACGCAGCAGCATGGAGTTGAGCACGTCGATGACCAAGGTGAAGAGCATGGGCGAAACCGGGTCGCCCTGACGAAGGCCGTGAGCGTGATCGATCGGAGGCCCTGGGTATCCATTAATGAGGACTCTCGTGGAAGCCGTGGATAGAAGCATGGAAATCCACTCACGCCAACGTGGGCCAAACCCCAGGTGCTGCAGAAGTTGCAGGAGGAATGGCCAAGAAACACTGTCGAACGCACGAGCAATGTCCAGCTTGAGAAGCATGCGTAGCGCCTTCAGGTTGTGCAGGAGACGAGCCGTCTGCTGTATGAGCAGAAAGTTGTCATGGATGCATCGCCCCGCAATAAACGCGCTTTGGTTGGTGAAGACCATGGTGCTCAGCCGAGGAGCGAGCCGGAGAGAGAGAAGCTTCGCGACCAGCTTGGCGAAGATGTGTATAAGACTGCTGGGTCATTCATGGCGTGAAACTGAGACCTAGTCACACCCTAGGAAAATATGCAAGGCGAACAAATAAGTTTGTTGGTGCATTCTTGGTACCTAAAACGCAGAGAAGAACAAATGATTTTGCAAGTGCGTCTGGTAGTGCAAGTGTGCACATATTTTGTGTCCGTGTTTGTCGGTATGTAGTACGGGTAGAAACAAAGCCTGCCGGCCACATAAATTAGTGCTAATCAAAACCAAATGATTTTTAACCGCTCGTTGCGCATCGTTTTCTCCTTAACCAATCCCGCCGGCCTGCATGTAAAATAATAAAATCACGCGGGCCTGCATAAAACCCCACGCGCGCATCGTCACACTCCACAGTCCATGCGTCCATGGCCATCAGCCTGCTCTTCTCTCTTCTGCTCCGCCTCCTCGCCGTGCAAGCGGCTTCGCCCGGCAGCGTCGGCAACGGCAACGACGACGATGACGACAGCGCCCTGATGACGTCCTGCCTCGCGGCCGCCGGCGTGCGCAACGTCACCACACGCCGCTCGCCCGCGTACGCCGCCGCGCTCGCCTTCTCCGTCCAGAACCTCCGGTTCGCGGCCGCCTGTGCGCACCACGGTCCGGCCGCCGTGGTCGTCCCGGCGTCCCTGGCAGAGCTGCGCGCGGCCGTGCTGTGCGCCCGGGAGACGGGGCTGGTGGTGCGCCTCCGCAGCGGCGGGCACAGCTACGAGGGCCTCTCCTACACCACGGACGGCGCCGGCGGCTTCGTCGTCATCGACCTCGTGGCGCTAGACCGCGTTCGGGTCGACGCCGGAACGCGCACCGCGTGGGTCCAGTCCGGCGCGACGCTCGGCCAGGTGTACCACGCGGTGGCCGCGTCCAGCAAGACCCTGGCGTTTTCGGCAGGGTCATGCCCCACGGTCGGCTCCGGAGGCCACATCGCCGGTGGCGGGTTCGGGCTGCTGTCCCGCAAGTACGGGCTCGCGGCGGACAACGTGATCGACGCCGTTCTGGTCGACGCCGACGGGCGCGTGCTGGACCGCGACAGCATGGGCGAGGAGGTCTTCTGGGCGATCCGCGGCGGCGGTGGCGGCGCCTGGGGCGCCGTCTATGCGTGGCGCGTCAAGCTGAGCCCTGTCCCGGAGCGCGTCACCGTGTTCGTCGTGAACCGGCCCGGCACCGTGGAGTCGGTGGCACGGCTGGTGTCAACATGGCAGCACGTCGCGCCGTGGCTGCCCGACGAGTTCTACCTCTCGGCGTTCGTCGGAGCCGGCCTGCCGGAGTCGGACGGGACCGGCATCTCCGTCACCTTCAAGGGGTTCTACCTCGGGCGGTGCCAGGAGGCGTTGGAGATACTCTCCACACGGTTCCCAGAGATCGGCCTCGCGGACCTGAACCCGAGAGAGATGAGCTGGATCGACTCCGTGGTCTTCTTCTCGGGCCTGCCCGAAGGGAGCTCCACGTCGGACCTCACCGACCGGGTGCTCCACGACAAGAACTACTTCAAGGCCAAGTCGGACTTCGTGCGCCGGCCGACGCCCTTCGGCGAGCTGGAGGGAGCCATCGGTTTCCTTTCCAAGCAGCCCAAGGCGTACGTCATCCTTGACCCGTACGGCGGGGCCATGGACCGGATCGCCGCCGCCGACCTCCCGTTCCCGCATCGCAGAGGAAACATCCACGCGATCCAGCATCTCATTGCCTGGACCGCCGACGACGACGGCCAGAGACAGGAGTACATGGACTGGCTACGCCGGTTCTACGACCTCATGGGAGCCTACGTGTCCAACGGCCCACGCACCGCCTACATAAACTACCTAGACCTTGATCTAGGCACCAACAACAATGGCTCTCCTGCTCATCATCATCCTATAATAGGAGACGGCGACCAAGATGGCGGCAGTCCTCTCAACTCGGAGGTCGAGGCGGCGAGGACATGGGGCGAGAGGTACTTCTTGAGCAACTACGACCGTCTCGTCCGTGCCAAGACCACCATCGACCCGGAGAACGTGTTCTGCAATGCCCAGAGCATCCCGCCCCTCTTCGTGGGGGCTCTGCAGATGACCAGGCGTCTTGCACATGACATCTAGCTAGCTAGCCCAAAGTTGCATCGCACCAGCACACCGTATGACATTGTTGTAGCTACAGAGCCAAACACACTCTTACTTACAAAGTCCACTATATGTTGAACACGTAACGCAACGCGTAGACGAGTACCCTCGGGACGACCAGATTCTATGTGGTACCCTGTTCAAAGTTGCATCCAAACCAAATGGAAGAAGACATATGTCATAGGAAGGACATACACACATATCGTCACATTTTTTTAGAATATTGTTTATGTTGTATTTTTGCAATGTTGCTGTCGTGGTGCCGTCTACAAGGACGATTTGTTCTCTTTTTTGTAGAGGAAGGCAATTATGATTGGTAGATCCAGCGAGATGAGCTGAAAACGAGATAATTGTTTGCTACTTGGTGCTTTGCCGCTCTTCCCCATTGAAATGATATATAGGAATCACGTCCATCATCGATTGGAACTACTCGTTGAGTTCTGTTTCATGGTGATAATAACTATGGTACTATATCCACACAAGGATATTCTCTTCTTATTGCTTCTCTCTTTTCTTCCTACAATATGATTCCCCCCCCCCCCCCCCCCCCACACACCCACACGAGAGAGAGAGAGAGAGAGAGAGAGAGAGAGAGAGATGGTGGTACGTTTCTAGCTCAGCTTATCTCTGCTGGCCTACAAATTAACACGGCGCATGGCCTTTGTCACGATGGACAGGCTAGCTATATCCATCCGCTGCCCTGAAAACCCTCCAAAACTCCACCGTTTTGACCGACCGACAACTCTCATCTCGTCCTCCTTCACACCAACGTGGCAACGTACTACATCATCTACTTATTTCAAAGCAGCAGGTATGTTGTCTAGAAAATTTGGGAACTATACAAATTCAGTCTATCACGTAAAGTATGTTGGGCTATGCAGGCCGGCGTGATTTGCCAAGGAGAAAACGATGTCTAACGAGCGTTTCATTTTGATTAGCACTAATCAATGTGGCCGGCAGGCTAGCTGTGTCCATCTTCCTTTTTACTTAGAAAAGAACGTTGTGTTTCCCTTTTTTGTCCTTGCTCGAGTGATGCGCGAACCCATGGTTGCTACTCGTACTGTTCGTTTATATACCGATCGATAAACACGGACGCAAAGTTTATAAACTGATGAGCAGGAAGGAGGGTCTAGAATCAGTTCAATTCTCGGTGATCATCAGCGAGCAAGCGTGCTTAGCACAAAGATGATATGGTTAGCAACCTGTGGTGAATACAGCGTGTTCTTAAACGTACGTCGAGGACACACACGGTGGACGATATGGCCTAGGCTGCTGCAGAGATTTCAATTGGATTGGATGGCCTGCATGCACGCCGGATCACACACATATTCTCCTCTGAGTACATTGGTAGTTGTGTGTTTCGTCGTGTGTGGTTGTCCAGTTCGATCGTGACCCATTCCGTTGTTGTCCAGTACATTGGTAGCTGATGTCTCTTCTGAATATGAGTTGCCAAATCCGAAACCCCAGCATATCTGTGGACGCGCCAGGACCCGTCTACACATAACGCCGAACCGGCCCTCAAAGGACTCCATTTACTACTACTACTACAGCCTTTACTTTTGAAATGTTAAATTCATACAAACTTATGCACATCCATCATCACACATAAACAATAAGTAGCGCACACAAATACAAATTGTTCGCACTTAAAAATACATAATTCAAACATAATCCAAACATAAAATTTGTTGAAAGTGCATAACTAAAAACATAAAAGATCATAGTTCAAGGATTTTTTACGTGGATCCACACATGATTTACAATATCATTTATGAGTTGCATATGCACTTGTTGATCTCGAATTTGTGGATGCGTCCTCAGAAAGTTGGTAATATGCTCCGCCAATTGTTCCGGGAGGCGGACTTGAACACCGGGCTTCTCAGAAACGTGGATGCGGACCGCCTCTTCACCCTCATCCTCGACAATCATGTTGTCAGTGATTACACAACATGTCATGAGATCCCAAAGTGTCTCAGCTTCCACATCATTGCAGCTCCACGAACAATACCCCAACCAACTTGGAGCACTCTGAATGCCATCTCCACATCCTTCTTAGCACCTTCTTGCGCTTGTGCAAAAAGACATTGGTTCCTACCATGAGTATCCGATATAGTCTTTGATACGTCCATTTTGCATTTTGCATCACTATTTTCTATTGCAACTTATCGTATTTCAATTATATATTTCACATTACGATGCAATTCAAATGTCTTTTCTTTCTTAATTGCAAGGAATACCTAGAGAGGGAAATTTCCAGACAAATGAAACTCTGCACATAATTTGCAACAAAAGGAAAAACATTTTTTCAGAGCTCAAAACATGCCAGGGATTTTTGTGAATTATTTCTGAAAAATATGAAGAGCGAAGACCGAAGGAGGACTAGAGGGGAGCCACAGGGGCACCAAACGGCCTGGACACATGGTGGGCCCGTCTGGTGGCCTCTTGGCTGCATTACTGATGCCCTTTGGCTATAAATGCCATTTTTCCTTGAAAAAATGACAAAAAAAAATTCAGGACTTTTGCTCTCTCATGGAGTGGCCTTGAGGTTTTTCCTGTGAGGTGGAACTGAGGCGGAGCACTTTTGCTCTCTCACAGAGTGATTCTGGTGAGGAAACTTCCCTCCGGGAGGGGAGATCTAAGCCATCGTCATCATCAACACCCCTTTCGTTATCAGGATCTCCATCAACATCTTAACCAGCACCATCTCCATCCCAAACCGTAGTTCAGCATCTATTCAATCTGGGTACTATAACCTTCGATTGGTTGCTGGGAGTACTTTTATGTGTTGATTACATCTTATAATTGATGCTTAGGAGTTTTACACCCCCCAAAAATAATTACTATGCATTAGTATATTTGATTAGCATTAATATAACTTTTGTTTGGTTATTCTTCATAGCTTGCGTAACTCCCATCATGCATGATCTGGGTGCACACATGAATGTTTTCTTTTATAATCCCATATACTTCCAGAAACCGCTATAAATTCCATCGAAGATGGAATATTTTGCTGATAAGATGGGGATGTTTCTTAAGAAAAATGGGTGGCCCGGTTAATTTGGAAAGTTTACTTTGATCAATTTGGACAGAAAAAAGGTTTTTCGGCCAGTGAACTCAAGCATATGTCGATATTTACTTTTGGTTCCTAGGAAAACACGCACCTTTGAATCTCATACTTCGAAACTGGACACGCTGTGTCCCACACCCGACTTCGGACTCCAAACTAACGTCATGTGTCTTTTGACCCAAATTGACAGTGGTCCTACTACTTAACCTCTTAAAGTAGGCTACGGTTGTTTTAATCACTTTATTATTGAGTTATCATGTAAGCCTCCTCCAAAATCTTATATTGCATGCTGGAGTATTAAGCTAAAGCTATGTTCCAGTTGAAGAGATAAATAAATAGTTATAGGAATATTGTAGGCGCTATTGATTCGAGGACAAACCCGTTATTAACACCACATACAGTCTAGAATTCTTGTTAGTTATATACAAATCAACAAACTTTTATTAAGATATTTTTCAAACTCGTATATTGTGAAACCCTATATGACGATATTTAAAAGTACTAAAAGAGCTACAAACGCATGAAAACAAACTATAGTATATCTATAGAAACCCGCGTAACTATTTCATCGGTGCACAACTTGTCACCAATGTGATCTTGTCATATTTTTGCTTTACGTCGATTTAGATGGCATGTCACCACCGCACCGGGCCCAGGCGAATCACAAGTGGGCACAAGGCCAATGGGCCAGGAAGGCCCGGCCCAGGCACTGCGGAGCGCCCCTGCGCCCCCACTGGTGAAGGAATGACCGGGTCACCAGCTGCCCCCCCCCCCCCGGCCCATGCACTGGTAAACTGGGCCATTCCGCCAGGCCCAGCTGAGGCACATGCCCGTTCGGCGTCGTCGCCTGTGGAACCCTAGCCAGAACCTGCGGCTCCCTGGCCGGATCCGCCCCCCCCCCCCCCCCGCCGCCGCCGCCGACCCCTGTCAACGACAGCGAGCTCACCGAGTCCGAAGGCGGCACCGCCGGCACAAGATCCCGGCGCCCCACCTCCAGCAGGGGGCGCGAGCGACCCTCTGGGCCCGCATCCACCCCCCTCGGCGGCCGCCAGATCCGCGCCGCCTGGCGGCACCCACCATGCCCACCAGGAGGGAAAGCACGCCGGCGACCGGCCACGAACGAGCCCCGAGCTCCTCCGCACGGGCGACATAGTCACCCACCGAGCACGCCGCACGCGGCCTCGACGAACCACCACCACTTACCTTGTCACTTACCTGGTCGTCCTCGACCTCGTCATCGTCAGAGTCGACCCCCGCAGGACGGCTCGGGGGACCGAACACCGGACGGTGCGCATCGCGCACGCCCCGCGGCGGACCGGACCGCCGACCAACCAGCCTCCGCCGCAACAGCAGCCCCCCCCCCCCCCCCCCCCCCCCCCGTCGACGCCCGCACAATCGCCTGCCGTACGAGAGCCGTTGAGACGCTCTCCATCCGCCCGACCTCTCCCAGCCCTCATCATGTGCATATCTCGGTGCCAGGATAGCTTGTTTGCTGCGTTGCAAGGCCTTGTAACATGCACCTGCCTATACAATCATCAGTACGAGCCAATCGCTCCATGTGTGGCATTTTTGCCTCAACTCTCTCTTTCGCAGAGGACATTACTCTCCCGGTACTATTGTACCCGAGCTTTTTGCACCGCTGTCGCTCATAGCATTGATTCACTCTTGATGATGCCAAGTAGGATTTGTTAGAGCTAAACATGCCGTGTATTGTGTCCGAGTAGTACTCGTATACTAGTCCAAGTAGTACTCCAACAGTAAAACCGAGTAGATTAGCTATAGGCAATCGTACGCATATATATATATATATGCGTCTACCCCTGTCCTTGTAACACAACGAAAAAGAGAAAAGCAATAAAGATTTTTGAAAGGCTCCACAGGAGCCTTTAATTTGGCCATCGATCAGTTTTATCGTTCGCAAGTTACGGAAGTCGCCGCAAGTGTTCCGAAGAGAGTAGATCGATCCGATCCAGCTAGAGCTGCTCCACGCAACGAGAGGCTACAACTAGTTCCCTGTAGATCAATTAAGCTACTAGCTTGGTTGCTTCTTTGAGCTAGCTTACACGTACGTGTGTTGCTGCACCTCTCCGGGGAATTTGATCTACCAAGATCAAAAACCAACAGGATTGGCGGTGGTCTGGACCTGTGGTGGAAAACACGCACGTTCCTCTCATTCAAAATAATCCAACTAATGAGCGCAGTTGGTAAAGCCATGGCTTTCATATTTGGAATTCTCTTGTCAGACGAGTTAACCCACAACTCTTTGATAGAGCACTCCAAATGGCACATGGATATGTCAATGTTCTAGAGTTGGAGCCACTCCTTAGCCAAATCCCAAAGCCTTAAAGGGAAGCGACACTTGGAGAAGAGATGAACCAAAGATTCTGCTCTCTTTTGGATAAGCGGCATATATAGGCCACAATAAGCAGTCGAAATCCTATTTCAAATAGTCAACAAAGCAAAGAACTTAACCGCTTTATAGTGCTCAAGTTTTTCAAGCCGTGAGGTCCATAAGAGGCGCGGCGGGGATGTGTTCATAAACTAGTACTGTATATGTTTGTTTAACTTAAACTAACTGGAAATAGGTGCACCTATGGATATGTGTTCGAATACATGTACGCATGACCCACCGTTGCCACCATACCTAAAACTAAAAGTTAGCATATGTCATGCATACACAAGTGATCATACGACATTTACTAGCTCGCAATACTATCATATCGGCCCTGCTAGCACGTAAACGCTCGAGCAGATAAAGACACTCCTTATTTCATATATAGATACAGACCATTTATATTTGGTTTCTAGAGTGACAACCACCATTTTGACCGTCACCCCGTAATATTCACCTCAAGGATAACCGCTGCCACCATCACCACCATTTTGACCGGCTCCTCCTCCGCCGTTGTTGTCGTAGCCACCTAGGTAACCAGGCCCATATCCACCATACCCGTCTGGAAGTTGCGCCATCTTTTCTTCTGCATGTGGATGCAAAAAATGTCATTACACATATAAACATGGCACCTGCAGGCTGCGTTCATCTTAGTAATATGTCCTCTTCTATTAGAACTCAATTAAGCGTGGGTGCACCGAAGGTGGGTGCAGCCACTACTTTCCCCTCAATTCACTAGCAGCACTACTTGTTCTTAACAGTTTTGCGGTGTCAGTTTGCAAACCACCTGCTGCAGGCGCTGCATCCTGGGAGACGAGCAGGAGAGCGACCAATACGACCCCAAGGAGAAGTGGGAGCCTTGCAGCCATTTCTATGCTTCTTGATAAGACGTTCGATGGAGCTTTGCAAGCTTTGGCTGGGAAGATAGTGTGCCAGTTATGCCCTATTTATAGAAGGGCATAGAGCAGGGCATTTGTGCATGCATGCAAGCTCACCGATGCTGTTAGAATTTGAACGAGCAGGGCATTTGTGCACATCGTTCTCAACTTTTCGTGTTAAGATTTCCCTGAAGGGCATGGCACTCCCATGCATCTATCAGCAATTTACCTGTGACGGAGGTTATAGGGCAACATCCTAATTAATGTCGGCTAATAAAGAGCGATAGGCCCTGCATCACACTCCCTTCTTACAACATTTTTTGTCTGGTTTATAAAGAAACATTTGCGAATAAAAATAAAAGATGTCTCCGCAACAAAATCTTGAACACAAGAAAAGACATAACTACTAAATGTTTACAAAGAGAGAGAAGAAAATCACATTGCGCCAAAGCATGAGTTTAGCACTAGTTTTTCAAGTATCGTTTTTATAAATTTCAAAGGATATTTGTGAGATACTCAGAGAAATATTGATGGTGTGGGTCGATCTAGGACTTCGGGGCTTTTTCGAAGGATGAGCAAGTGTGAGAGAGCCAAGCCGGTGATGGGGTTAAGGAGGAAGAGAGTTCATTAGGGGGTTTTAAATGGAATGGCTGAATCTTTCTTACTCTCCTTCAGAAAAAGGTTTGATTTAGGTGTTCATTCTCTAATATTGTACCTTAGGCCCTAACTTTCTCTAATGGAGTGAACTAAGTCTGGCTTAGATGGTTAGGTTCCTTATGGTGGAACCAACCGAGCTGGTTTCAAGTCCTAGAGTGACATGGGTACTAGCATATTTCATGAATTATTTTTTCAGGCTTTGTGGCGCTATTTTTTTTCAGCGGGTAAGCATGCCCGTAGAAATTAGCCACGTGTGGAAGGAAAGATATGCTGGTCTCATTTCATTAGCAAGACAAAGAGTCACCTGCTAGTCACTCCGACTCCAAGGAGTCATATTCTTTTTTGACGCTCCCAAGGAGTCATATTCACTTCATACACAAAGTGTTGTGCATATAAGCTACCTGAAGTTAACAAACACCTCGCATGAACCTATATACATCAGAGATTTTTTTTTCTCAATGAATGATAAACAACAAATGGCCATGGGTTTTCCTCTGCGTCTTTTAATGATGATCTTTTTCTTTGAGATGGAGTCTTTTTCTATTGGTTTTAATATGACCAGAAGCGTGTCACTCAGGTAAGGATATGATAGCTCTAGAGTTAAAAGTGCTTACTGTGTCGTGTGATGACCGCAAGACGACTAATATCCACGCTACAGTTGGGTTGACGTACAAATATACAGAAATTTAGCACATCCAGTTGCGCTCCCAACCTGTATAAATTCAACATACTTTCATTGGTGTAACGACATACACGAACACCCACACAACTAGCTAACATGGCAACTGTATCCTCGGCATGCATTTCCATGGCTGTACTACTACTTCTCCTACTACTTTCATTCATCTCATGTTCTTCTCCGAGTCCAACCGCCGGCAACGGCAGCGATGCTGATCGCACCGCCTTGTTATCTTTCAAGGTCCAATTTTATGACCCCTTTGGCATCCTTGACAAAAACTGGACCATGGAGAGTTCTTTCTGCCACTGGGTGGGCGTCACATGCAGCCGCCGCCGACAGAGGGTCACTCGACTGTCACTGCCATACAGATCCCTCCATGGGCCGATCACTCCTCTATTGGGTAACCTCTCTTTCCTTTCTTTCCTAGACATCACCAGCACCAACCTCACTGGCTCCATCCCAACTGATCTTGGCAATCTACATCGTCTCAGATATCTCCTTCTAGGTGAAAATAGCCTATCAGGTGCCATTCCTCCTAGCCTAGGAAACCTGGCAGGGCTTAAGGTCTTTGATTTACGGCACAACCAACTCTCGGGCCAGATACCTCCAGGGTTGTTGCTGCATATGAACAACCTTGAGGAGATTTATCTACAAAGAAATTATTTGAGTGGGCAAATACCACCTTATCTGTTCAACAACACTCCTTCCTTGAGGTACCTCAAATTTGGAAACAATAGTCTATCAGGTCCTATACCAGATGGTGTTGCCTCCCTGCCCATACTTGAGATCTTAGACATGCAGTACAATAAGCTTTCCAGCCTAGTGCCAGAAGCTATGTACAATATGTCTAGACTACACGTCATGGCACTCACTGGCAATAGGAACCTAACCGGGCCAATACCAAGCAATCAAACATTCAGCCTCCCAATGTTGCAATTTATTTCTCTCGCACAAAACAGGTTTACTGGTCAGTTTCCAAAAGGTATTGCATCATGCCAATACTTGAGAGAGATTTATTTGCATACCAATTCTTTTATGGATGTTGTGCCAACATGGCTAGCTAAATTGACACACCTCGAAATAGTTTCCTTGGGGGGAAATGACCTCATTGGTTCAATCCCACACGTTCTTAGCAATCTCAGCAGTCTTACAGTACTAGAGCTCTCTTTTGGCAACTTGAAAGGGAATATTCCACCAGAAATAGGAAAACTCCAAAAACTTTCATATTTGCTTCTTATGGATAATCAACTGTCTGGCTCAGTACCGCCAACACTTGGAAATATTGTTGCTTTGAAAAAGCTTGTTCTATCACACAACAAATTAGAGGGGGGCATGGGCTTCTTGTCCGCTCTTTCTGGATGTAGACAACTTGAACGCCTTATCCTGAACTATAATTCTTTCATAGGTGCCCTTCCAGACCATGTGGGCAATCTCTCAACAAAGTTAATTAGTTTCATTGCAAATCAAAATAAATTAACAGGCAGGCTTCCATCAACAATTTCAAACTTAAGTAGCCTTGAACTGTTAGATCTTGGATACAACCAACTCACTGACTTAATTCCAGAATCAATCACTATGATGGAAACTCTTGTGTTGCTTGATATCTCTAACAATGATATTTTAGGCCCTATGCCAACAAAAATGGGTATGCTTTTGGGTCTAGAACGACTATTTCTTGAAAGAAACAAAATATTTGGCTCCATACCAGATAGCATTGGTAATCTTAGCAGGTTAGAATACATTGACTTGTCCAATAACAGGTTAAGTCAAACACTACCGGCAAGCTTATTCCAACTTCAGAAACTTATCCAAGTAAATCTTTCTTATAATTCAATTGTTGGTGCTCTGCCAAATGATGTTGCTGGGCCAAGACAAATCGACCAAATTGATATTTCATCCAATTCCTTGAACGGGAGTATCCCAGAATCATTTGGTCAACTTAATATGCTAACCTACCTAATTCTGTCACACAACTCATTCGAAGGTTCAATTCCTAGCACACTTGATAAGCTAACTAGCTTAACCTCATTAGATCTCTCCTCCAACAAACTCACTGGTGCCATTCCCATGTTCCTTGAAAACCTTACCGACTTGTCTATGTTGAACCTCTCCTACAATAGGCTAGAAGGTCAAATACCCGAGAGAGGTATTTTCTCAAACCTCACGGCACAATCTTTCATTGGGAATGCTGGGCTTTGTGGTTCTCAACGTCTTGGATTTTCTCCTTGCCATAAAAAGTCCCCCCCTTATAGTAGTCATCTTCTCAAATTTCTACTCCCAGCTATCCTGGTAACTTGTAGCGCCCTTGCTATTTTTTTGTACCTAATGATTGAAAAGAAGCATAAAATTTTCAAAGCTCACGGCGATGTGGTAGATGCCACAAGCCATCAATTAGTCTCCTACCATGACCTCGCCCGTGCCACTCGGAATTTCAGTGATGATAACATGTTAGGGTCTGGAGGATTTGGAAAAGTATTCAAGGGACAACTTAGTAATGGTTTGGTTGTTGCAATAAAGGTTCTTGACATGAAGCTTGACCATGCCATCAGAGTCTTTGAGGCCGAGTGTCATGTGCTCCGGATGGTGCGGCATCGTAACCTCATAAAAATACTCAACACATGTTCAAACATGGACTTTAGAGCATTGGTTCTTCAGTTCATGCCCAATGGCAGCTTGGAGACACTGCTACATCGTTATGATGGCACAATGTACCTAGGATTCATGGAGAGGATGGATATCATGCTCGATGTGTCAATGGCAATCAATTATCTCCACCATGAGCACCACGAGGTGGTTTTGCATTGTGATTTGAAGCCTAGCAATGTGTTATTTGACATGGACTTGACGGCGCATGTGGCGGACTTTGGCATTGCAAAGATGCTATTAGGTGATGACAATTCGATGATTGTTGCTAGCATGCCTGGAACGGTTGGTTACATGGCACCAGGTACATTGCTAACATTTGTTATACCGTTTGCTAATTATATTTCATTAACTGTTCTTTAAAGTCTTTACATATTTTCTCGTGTAGAATATGGGTCTATGGGAAAAGCATCACGTAAGAGTGATGTATTCAGCTATGGAATCATGCTTCTTGAAGTTTTCACTCGAAGGAGACCTATGGATTCTATGTTTGTGGGAGAACTAACCCTTAGAGAGTGGGTTCGTCAGGCGTTTCCTGCAAATCTTGTCCACGTCGTGGATAGCCATCTACTGCAAGGCTCATCGCCTTCCATCCGCAACTTGAATGAAGATTTTCTTGTATTGATATTCGAGTTGGGTTTGCTCTGCTCTAGCCATTCGCCTAACAAGAGGTTGACGATGAGCGATGTGGTTGCGATATTGAAGAAGATCAAGGTGGAATACACCAAAAGGATGTCAGCGAAAGAGAGTGTGGATTAGTAAATCACCTGCACTTGTGTATCTATCTTGTTCCTACTCTGAGAACATCCATCAATGGCACTAGATAATCCACTTACTTCCTAGAGATTATGTTGTTAACCTGTCTTGGTTATATGTTGTTGTTTTTAAAACTATGTTCCTCGGTTCCAGCCATGTTGGCGTGTAATGGGGTGCATTAGTTGTTATATGTGCTATACGCTTTTTGCTCCATAATTTGATGATCCAGTCTTACATATAAAATTTTTCTTGGCGATATGAAAATCCGTTCAAAGCAACATCTCTTATTCATCTCCTTCTTTTTGGGCTTCCGTTAAAATCTAGGGTTGACAATAATATGAAAATTGATTCATGCAAGTCTCTTGTATGAAAAACTTTCATGGTACTTGGTCCTTGTTCTTCTAGATTTGTTTCGATCCCTTCGTGTTTCAAAAAATCAGGCGTCGGCTGCTGGGTTTGGATCGGCAACTTGCTTTTGCACATATGTGGCATGGCTCATCTTCACAGGTTCAACACGTGCATTGGCGTTGCATTGCTAGTTCGAGCAGTTGGCCAGTGGTTTTTCTAGATCATTGACCGTAATGATTTTTATTCTTTTTGCGGGATATCATTGTAAGGTCATCTCCAACACCGGTCCTCAAACGCGGACAAAGTAAGAAAAAACCTCTGAAAGAATTTCAATATTGACCATGGACATATAAAAGTTCCGAAATGAATCTCTGTAGAAAGAGGATCTTTTGTCTCATGGTAGCTTGCTCCAGCCCCTTACGAAACATCCGTTATTGGGTTAACCATACACTTCACATGTTTCTAGTGACTCACATGGCGTCATCAAATGATACAAGTCTTGGATAAGAATCTACACCGCATTAGAACACCCTTGTTGGCGATTCTTTACTACGACACCATCTAGGGTTCCTCGAATAATGTGATATCTCACACCGGGCTCGCCTTTTCTTTGGATTCTTATAATTTGCATGAGATATAAATAAGGAATTCCAGACATCTCGTAAACAAAAAAATAGTCTAAACCAAAAAAAGGATTCCCAAAATATATCTTAGATAATTCTAGCAATTTCCAATAAATCGAGGCTTTTTACTAACTTGATAGCAAGAAATTCCAAGATCTAGAAATTCATTTCGTACAATTGAACCTTTTGAAACTGTTTATTTTTTAGAACCAAAAAAACTTGTTCCAAAACAACAGATTCGAAGAAGAACAAAAGGCCTTGGACGCATAATGAATCCCGAAGCATGATTTCTACATCCCTTTGATTACAGTGCGCTGTCTATACGTGTTTTGCCATCCAACACGGGCCTGTATCCGTCTACCGACCGGCCCGGACATTTTTTCAGCAAACCGGAAACAAACTGAGGGCCCATTGCGGGCGTCCAGACCGCTGCCACGCCCGGTTTTGACTGCCCTGGCCCACCCAAAAAAACCTCCCATGCTTTCTATCCAACGTTCGTGTTGCTTCCCGCGTCGCATTCATACTAGCCCGGAGCATGCAGTGGCCCCCATTGATGCTGCGTGACGTGAGTGGACGGGAATGCGACATTGAGGGATGCGACTTCTTGGGCGCCATCGCTTCAATGCGGATGCCGCATCCCAAGAAACCAACTCCGGCTGCTGCGCCGCATTGAAGCGGAGTGACCGGCCCTTTGCATAGCCTGGTCACGGCTATTTAAGCCGTGCAATGCCGACGATGCACACATCCACGCTTCATCCTCTCAGCCCCCCTCCTCTTTGAGCACCTCATCCTTCCCGAGAATCACCAACTCCAGTGATTCTGAAGTCATGGTTCTCCGTGCCGGTAGATAGAGGCGGCGACAGTTCTTCATCAGGGGGCTCATGGCGCCACTGCCCTCACTCTCCAGGCCCATCGGCACTGCTACTTGTGAGCTGCGTTGGGATTTCCTCGAAGAGGACATGATGATGCAGTACAGTACAGATAAGTATTTCCCTAAGTTAAGAACCAAGGTTATCAATCTAGTAGGAGAACCATTCAAGACCCCGTGAACAGCACCTACACACAAAATAACAAATACTTGCACCCCAACACAAACAAGTGGTTGTCGATCCTTTGGCAGTTAATTGGAAGGATCAAATCTTGTAGTGATAGATAGATAAACAAAACCACAAAGTAAAATAACGGTACATAAATTACAGCAAGTTATTTTTGAATTTTAATATATGATAAAGATAGACCCTGGAGCCATAGTTTTCATTAGAGGCTTCTTTCGCAAACAAAAAACATATGGTGGGTAAACAAATTACCGTTGGGCAATTGATAGAAAAGCGCATAGTTATGATGATATCCAAGGCAATGATCATGTATATAGGCATCACGTCCGAGACAAGTAGACTGACTCCTTCTTGGATCTACTACTATTACTCCACATATCAACCGCTATCCAGCATGCATCTAGAGTATTAAGTTCATAATAACGGATTAACGCCTTAGGCAAGATGACATGATGTAGACAAAGTAAACTCAAGCAATATGAATAAATCCCATTATTTTCCCCTTAATGGTAACAATACAAATACTTTCTTGTCCCTTTCTTTCACTGATATATAGACCACCACAAGATTGAACCCATTACAAGAACCTCTCCCATTGCAAGATAAATCAATCTAGTTGGCCAAACCAAATAGATAGATCGGAGAGAAATATAAAGCTATAATAATCATGCATATAAGAATTCATGAAAGACTCAAATAATATTCATGGATAATCTGATCATAAACCCACCAACTCATTGGATCCCAACAAACACACCCAAAAGAAGATTACATCAAATAGATCTCTAAGAACATCGAGGAGAACATTGTGTTGAAGATCAAAGAGAGAGTAAAAGCTATCTAGCTACTAGCTGTGTCCCGTAGGTCTGTGGTAAACTATTCACACATCATCGAAAGGGCAACAAGGTTGATGTAGAAGCCCTCCGTGATCGATTCCTCTCTGGCAGAGTGTCGGAAAAGGCCTCCAGATGCGATTTCAAAGAACAGGAACTTGCAGTGGCGGAAAAAGTATTTCGGGTGGCTCTCTGTTGGTTTCCCAATTTTAGAGAATTTATAGAAGCGGAATTAGGTCAAACAGAGGCACGGGGGACCCATAAGGTACTTTGGCGCACCCAAGTGCCTTGCGGCCTTCTCATTTCTCATGTGGTCTTCTCCTGAAGCTATTAGGGTATCTTTTGTCCAGAAAAAAATCTTCAAAAAGTTTCATGGCATTTGGACTTCGTTTGGTACTGATTTCCTGGAAAACCAAAAAAAAACAACTAGCACTTGGCACTAAGTTGATAGGTTAGTTCCAAAAATGATATAATATTGCATATAAAACATCCAAGATTGATACTATAATAGCATGGAGCAATCAATATCAGGCATCCACATCGATTGGCTCCTACGACAAGGAGGAGATCGTCCTCTTCTCCGCTGACGAGGAAGACCAGACGCCACCGTAGGAGCAGCAGTTGTGCCTCCTCGCATAGCCTACTCTGGCAGGATGACAAATTCGTCCGTCAGATGGAGCTCTTGACGGAGTGATTATATCTCTGAAAATTGTTGAAACTGGGCATTTGTTGATGCAAAAAGAGGAAGTTTCATTGTAGAAACTTAAGACATTATGAAGATTTTCTTTATTACTGTTCCCTCGTGTGAGATTCAACTACTTCGTGAATCACGAGACAAACCGAGCGGACGACAGGGATTTGCAGGTGAGTGCCCTCACACTTACATGCATGCCTCTGTGAATTTCCGATTGGACCACGACTGCATTTGGTTAGCCTGCATGGGGACTTGCAGCCACGGGGATGACGGTTAGGGTTTAATAGGTCTGGTGATAAAGGGTTGCATTCCATCTATCGAAACTAGCTAGTCCTAGAATAACCGATGAGCAGCCTATATTTTTTGAAACAAGGCAAAAGATTTGCCATTTCCATTGATTAAGAAGAGAATTTCCCAGTTAATTGACATAAAACTGGGCTAATACCAATACAACCCAACCCACATGACATTGGTACCACCGGCCAACCTGGCCACCAACATGGAACATAAAGCTACAAAGAAGAAAGACAATCGTTGAGTCGCAAGCGTCATCGTCATCACCGGTTGCCTCGAACGGGTTACTCCGACTTCAGTATAGAGCTCCATCATCAAAGTCAACCCGCAAACAGCTACACAGTAGCCAAGCCGACACATGCCAACGGAGAGCCACACACGCAAGCAACTGACACCTCCGACTTTAACGACGAGCATCACAAGGAAAATATGCCGGACTTGCACCGACCGTGCCCTCTGCAAACGACCATCAAGTATCTGTCATCATCACCACCTAGACCCACTCCACCGCAGTTCTGACTTCAAAGCAACCCAGCAATCCACAAAAGAGCACCTGGGACACGCCGGGAAGAACCGGCCACCAAAGTCCACATCGTGACTGAAGCTCCACTCGACGTCATCATCATTGCCAAAACAGAAACCAGCACCCTGCCTCAGCAAACCACGCGGCGAGGATGCCGACGATGCCCCCAAGGAGGAGAAAGACGCGAAGACGCCTTCATAGCATGATCTAAGGGATCTGAGGTTTACCTCTGGAGCCCAAGCCATGAAAAGGAGGAGCACACTTCCATGACGACGCTTCCAAGAAAGGGCACGACACCCGCGGGCACCACCGTCACCGGCTCCAATGGAAATCAGAGAAAGGATTTCTCCTAGAGACGTGACAACCACCTAGCACCACCAACCGCCACCCACCAACCATCACACGTTCCAAGGCCGAGCTCCTTCTCATGGCGGGATCCCACGATCTGCCGCGCCCAGACACGCACCACCCCCCTGGACGTAGCCGCTGACCACCACCACCGCAGTACCACCACGACTGCAGAAACCAGCGCTGCAACGCAACGAGCAGCACCCAGATTGGGAGTCCAGATTGGAGCCGCTCGAACAAAGCCACTGGACAGGAGCCGGCCATCGATCTGCGCTCCACGCACACATCTGGAGCACCATGAGCACGCATGCCGTCCACACCCAAGTTACGCGGAAGCTCGGACCGAGGCCGCCGCCCCGGCGCCCCACCCGCTACCCGCACACGATGCAAATAACCGCGCGCCGGCCGCCATCCGCCGGTCACCATCGCAAGCTCCCCTTCGCGAGCGAGCCGTTGGAAGAAGAGAGCCCGTCATCACCGGATCCGCGCGGGCTTCGCACGACGGAGCCCACCGGTGACGGCGATGGGAGGGGAGGTGGGGAGGGGACACGGTGGATGGGGTGAGAGGTGCCACCCAAGTCACCCCGAGGAGGGAGTGACGCTAGCGCTTAGCTTTGTGATTGTTCCAGCAACAGAGAGCAGTGCCAAATATGTGCACGATAGTTGTGATATGACCCTACAACATTGAGCAAAGGAAGACCAGATCGTTGGATTTACTATCATAGTAGCATCTTACTAGAAAATTTCATGTTTGTAGTAGTTTCGTAGTCCAATACGCATAGTCGATCCACCATCAAAAAAGCAATCACATGAGGCATGACACCGAGATTCGCTAACGAGGTTCATTGAATATGTCTACATCCCCAGGGTATTGACTACGGCCGCTCCTCCACGTGACACCGTCATAATACCACACACCAGCCACTCGGGTGCCGCAACACACCCTCGGTCCCCCTGCCTATATGTGCTATTATGTTTGCATAGGTTACATCATGTGTCTACCCTCACATTATAATAAAAGGCCTATGATAACAGATGAAATGTCCAGCTTTTGATAAGGAGATAATGAAGAACAAAAGAGAATGCATTGGTGGGCATGATGGAAGATGTGTGTACCAAAAAAGAATTGAGGCATGGGGTTTAGGGACTTGCATGTTTTTAATCTCATGGTGTAGCGAAGCAAAGTTGGAGGTTGATCACAAAACCAAATTCTTTGTGTGCGACTGTTCTCAGAGCTAAGTATTACCCCGATGGCAATTTATTGAAAGCAGGTCCGACGAAGGGTCCTCTTTTACTTGGCAAAGCATAATTGTTGGGCTTTGTACGTTTATGAGAGGACACATATGGAGAGTTGGTACTGTAGCCAATATCAACATATGGGATGACCATTGGGTGCCTAGCAGTCCGAACAGGAAAGTAATAACTGTGAGAGGACAAAGACTTCCCCCAAATGTAGATGATTTAATTGATCCCTTTACATGACCGTGGGATGAGGCTTTGATTAGAGATAATTTTATTTGGGTGGATGTGGAAAGAATTTTATAAATCCCTTTGAGCCCAAACATGACTGAAGATTTTGTGGCATGGCAGTATACGAAGTCGTTCTCGTTCTCGGTCCGATCAACTTATTATGTGGAATGAGAACATCAATTTGGTGCTCAAACTAGGCGGGATGATGGCCAAGGAGTTATGAATGCAAACCTGGTATGGGATATTTTGTGGAAGTTACAAATTCCAAGCAAGGTGAAAACTTTCGCCTGGCGTGCTTTACATGGTATTTTCCCGGGGATGTCAATCTTAGCAAACAGCCACATCAAGGTACAGCCTCACCGCCCAGTATGCAAGCAAGGGGCGAAGATATGCGGCGTCTGATGTTTACATGTGAAAGATCAACAGAAGTATGGAAGAAAATGAGGTTGCATGAAATAGTAGGTGAGGTCATTCATATTGACAGGTCAGGTAGTGTGATCCTTGCAGAATTACTCACACAGCTGGCGAGACAGTCACCTGTTCTCGGTAGGTTGGGATTCCGGGAGTCTTTGGTGGTCGGGGCACGGTATATATGGTGGCAGCGACGAGAATTTGTTAAGGGCAAAAATGTCCAAAATCCTTCAATTACTGTGTTCGCTATCCAAGTGATCACAAGTAACTTCTCTCGAGTTACGGATCAGAATAAATAGAATAAAGTTATGTGGGTGAAACCTTCGGACAATTCTTATAAACTAAATGTTGATGCCGCTTTTTTTTAAGATGGAACTGGTGCAACTGCGGCAATTCTTTGAACAACCGAGGAGAGGCTCTTGCGGGAGCATCCTAGTTGCTTCATCATCTCCTTGATGCAATGGCAGTGGAAGCAGTAGCTATTCAGCGAGAACTAGAGTTGGTTGAAGGACTAGGCTGTCATCAAGTCATTGTTGAATCTAACTCTATTCAAGCATACACTGGCGTGGTCGAGATTTGGAGCCCCTATACTGCTATTTTGGCTGATTGTTTTCAAAAAGCATACTGTATTGGCGTGGTATCCTTCGCTCATTCCCTTAGGAAGGCTAATAGATTGGCGCACAATCTTGATAGACATAGTTACAATTTAAATTCTACTTTGTTTAGGATGGCGATCCCTGAGCTTTTTACTTTCGGACATTATGGATGATGTAACTCTGATTTAAGTTTAATAAAGTGCGGATAGTGGTTTTCCCCAAAAAAAGGCCTATGATACAAGTATTCTATTAGAAAACGACTCTTACCTTATTAATACAAGAGATACAAGTATTTCATTAGTAGACACATATTAGAGGTTTAGGATACAAGTATTCTAATAGAGCATGTCCAATGTTGGACGCCTACCCAGGCGCTTATAGGGAAATCTTTCCCTAGTAATAAAGTGGATGTTGTTTCTGCCCGCTCACCGTCCTGGCATATTTGCAAAAAAAGTCATCATTTTAGGTATTCAACCCGCAGCCCTCGTGATAAGTCAGCCTCAACCGGTACGTGTGATAGAAAAAAAATAGCCCACCCACCGAACTACGATGCCTCATCGATAACATCTCCACCTCCCGCCCTGCCCCGCCTCACCGCGTGCCGCCGGCCAACCCCCCGCCGCCGAGCACCGCCACCGCCTCCTCCCATCGGGATCCCCCCGATCCAAAAATCCATCCACCGAGTCCTCTCCTCGATTTCCAAATCCAGCCTACCGGCAACCTCACTGCGCAGCTGCTACAGATCTAAGGTGATGATGCCAAAGCGGCGAGGAGGGAGCTAGGGAGGTGGATGGCGATTGGCATGGCTGGATGCGACAAACGACCTAGGCAATGTATTGATGGTCCTTTTTTGTTGAACCCGGTCTGGTGTATATGGTTTAGAAAAATATGATTTTAGGGATCTTTAGTGTACAAAATTAATGGATTTTACCACAAATATTATTCTTTTTCTAATTTTATGAATATTCACATATCCTTTATGTATATCTTTGTTTCAGCATGGTTGTGTATCAATGTTCTCTATATGTATAGATGTCAGGATGTTAGTTTCTCCTAGATAAGAAATTGATTTGATGTATGTTAGCCTATGGAAATCTTAGATTATTACGAGGCCAACAAAGGACGGCGCGGTTTTTCGTCGATGCCAGATGAGGCGCTGGGAGTTAACATTTTAACTGGCGATCTAACACTATCAGAATACTTGTTGCAATTTATTTTATTTTATTTTCTTGTTATATTTATCCATTTAACACTATCAAAATTAATCCTTATAATTAACGAGTACAAGAGGATTGACAACTGTTTTGCCAGTGTTGGGTACAAATATTTGTTGCGTGTGTGTGTGCAAGTACTGTTGACATTTGTTTGCCTATGCCTCCTACTGGTTCGATAAACCTTGATTCTTAACTGACGAAAATAATATCTGCTACTATACTACATCATCCTTACTCTTCGGGGAAATCCGAACGCCTATCACAAATAGCAGCCACCTAGCGCATCCGCATCCGCGGACTGGTCCCCTTGTCCGCGGACGGATGCAGTGTCCGATTTGAAGGTCAGCGCTGGAGATGCCCTAATGATTTTGGGATATTATTATCTTTGATTTACTACTATGTTGCATTTTTTGTATGTCGTCGAACAACAAGCCTGACTTCCAGGGGAGGGCCGCAAACAAAAAAAAGGCCTTATATTCTTGAAATAGGCTTTCGTCCTGCTTTATATATAAAGCAACAACCGAAGAAGTACACTACTGAACGATACAAGATGGTGAGGTATCCCTCTTATAAAGCCGATCCTGAGATATCCAGCACACGCAGAACGCACGCGACTACACTACCCGCAACAAGGCACCGGAAGAACTAAACACCCTCATGCTATGACCTAGCACACCTAAGCTCCACGACAACGCCCCCAAGAGGGAGAATGGCGTAGAGGATCGCCGCTGCCAAGTCCACACCAGACACAGGTCTTTACCTAAGTCCGGACATTGAGATAAGAACCACAATGATGTCTTCAAGAAGAGTGCGGCGCCCTCGGGTGGCACCGTCGTCGGCGTCAGGCACGGAGCTTTCGCTCGAAAACTCACCCGTTCCACCAAAAAACCGCGAGGAGGAGCGTGATGATGTCAGAACCCCAGATCCGAAGTAGGATGCCGCCCCATTGAGAGAGAGGACACGTCTGAGCTACCGATCACACCCCTCCCGTTGCCCACACAACCTGAGAGGGGAGCCGCCACCACCGTAATGATGCCTGCCAAAAAGCAACCATGCGGACCGCCCTTCGGGGCCATCGGCCCGGCGTCCCTGTCGCGAGATACCATGTGCCGCCCACATAATCACGCACTCAATCACGGTAGGAAGAGTGACGGGACTCCATCTACTCCTAGCCCGGCATCAGTCCCCGAGTCTGGGTAAGCGTCTCCATCGTAGGAGGCACCCAGACCTACGTCCCCAGCCAATACCTGGTGGACTAGGGGGGACATGACTCTCACACTGTTGATTGCTATCGACAAGCCAGCCCCAAGCCCTTGGCCAGGCGAGCCCACACGACGCCATGTCCATGGTCACCGGCGTCGATCCGTGCACTAACACCATAGTAACACGACCACCACCCGAATCAAGCTCCACCTCACCTACCCGGAGCACCAGCTCCGATCTGCCTCGGACCCAAATTTGATCCACCCGAGCACAAATCCTAGGACAAAGCCATCTCGATGAGTGAAACTTTGCGTCGCCATCCCACAACCAGGAGAAGGGAGGTTGCTACCACTGCTGGACGTCTACCACCATGTTGCGCCCACGCAACCACATGTGCACCCATCACAAGCACCCACCACCACACCAAACCAAGGCAAAAGAGAGCCCATCTAGAGCCAGCTGCCACCGGAGGGGAGCTCCAGCTCGAATCCGGTCGTGGAGGAGGGCCCGCGCCACCGAGGCATCAGCAGCCAGATCTGGCACGGCCAGATTGAGACACCAAGGTAGCCACGGGTGCCCCCACACGGCCCACCACGCCACCTCCAGGACAATGTGGGTGTGAGGTATACACGCGAGCCCGCGCCGCCACGCCCCGCCACCAGGGCACCACCACCAGCCGAAGACCTCCTACCCGCGCCAGACACCAGCAGCCGAGGGGAGATGAGGCCCCGCTTCCACCGAAGCCAGCCGGGCTTTTCCGGGCGGCGGCGAGGGGAGGAAGGGTGGAGCCCGGTGACACTAGGGTTACCCTCCTACTCGATGTCGTGCGAACGATTCCGATAGTAGAAGAGTGGTAGGAAAAGGTGGTCGATCGAGATGTAAACGGGTGACATGGGTCTTTTTTACGAGTTCGGGCCTCTCGCGGTGAAGATAATAACCCTACGTCTCGTGCTCGATTCGGAGAGGCTTTTGTTTCTCTGTGTATGAACATGGTATTACAGGGAGTATGTGGATGAGAGTGTTTGAGAGAAAGAGAGATAGAAGAAAGAGATAATCCCTCCAAGCCTAGTGGTGAGGGGTGGCTTATATAGAGTGCACCACCCCCTCACCTCATATGTTACAAGTGAAGGAATTAATGCAATCCACTACGTAGATAATGCCCCACTCAGCACTATTGACGGTTCAGATGTCATGTGTGACTGTTGACCTTTGCATACCCAAGTAGGTCATATAGCAGAGTGGTTGATGGTCATCCGAGTAGACGAGTAATGTTGTACAAGTAACGTTGACCAGGATGTTTTCTGAGTAGTGTTGGCGTCTAGACCCACTGGTATGTGGACCCCTTGCCTTCTCATACTTTCACCCTTCGTGGATCTACCTATTATGAGTATCCCATCAGTCGCCTGCGGGAGGGACGTGGGAGGGAAGGGGGCATACATCATAACTCATGCTCGCAGAAAATGAATCTTGAGCACTCAAAACACACTAACCAACTAAACTATGCAGCTTATCGGGTGCTCTATTGGGTATGTCATCGCACTGTGGTGCCACTTAAACAAAACTTGGCGTTTTGGCTAGGGTTCAACCACATGGTTTGGCACTGTGGCACGACGGCCTTCTCCATTTCTAATATGCTTAGCTTAGGTAAGCAAATGGCCACAGTGACCCAAGGTCAGCTAAATGGTTAACCAAGTTGTTGTTATCCACGTTCTAGAATCCTAGAGTCCTAGTACCTAGTGGCAAATACTTTGTATTATGATACTGTTTTTGATAAGCAGTTGAACACTTTGTTTAGTGGTTCATGCTTACGTAGCTCAACCCTGCATGATCTGCGTGGGTGTTCTTTAATCCCACTATCTTTCCATTAACTGCCAAAATCAAATTACATGTAGAATAGTTTACTCATATTGATGGAGATTTGTTGAGCAAAAATGTGCGGTCTAGTTTGTAAGGTTTGCAAAGATTAGTTCGCGATGGCAAGGATTGAAGCTGCTATAAATACTACTCCCTCCGTTCCCAAATAATTGTCTTTCTAGCCATCTCAAATGGACTACAACATACGGATGTATGTAGACATGTTTTAGAGTGTAGATTCACTCATTTTGCTCCGTATGTAGTCAATTGTTGAAATCTCTAGAAAGACAATTATTTAAGAATGGAGGGAGTAGATGATACTCCGCGCTATGCGGCGGGAATTGTAAATAAGAATGGTTGCTATTCCAGAAACTAACAATCCAGATTAGCAAAATAAGAAGAAAAAAATTGAGTACTGTGACCGCTAAATGAAAATTTAATAGTACTTTGAAAAGGAGCAATATTTATCGATTGGTCATACACCCAAAAACCTCAACAGGTTATGTCACTTTACACCTATGTCATAGAAATTTATTCTATTATTTAGCGTCTTCACTGACGCATATATAAAGGGTGCACACATGTTAACGATAGTTTGAATTGAATTCATTTTAACTATCAATATATTCGTTGAAACTTTGAAATCTTAATTTGATGATACCCAACTAATGAGACATTTCATATAATATAGTTTACAGAAGTCGACAGAAAGATACAAAACCAATTTGATCTTGTGAATATGATAGATAATTTATGTACTTTCTTCAAGCCTCAAATAAAAGTGCATCTTGAAAAACTAATCAATTCATCCAAATGAACATGGCCAAGTAGTCATGTAAAGAAAGATACTATCTATCATAAATTATCATAAATAAGTTAACGCACAAAGCGAAGAAAAGAGGCACACAACAAAAAGTATTGAAGAGTGATAAAAGGTGTTTACTGCATATCGTAGAACTGTCTTGAAGCGTTCAGTAGGCAAACAATAATAGAATTATGTATGTGGTTTAGATTGGTATGGGTGCATTACATCAACACCATCAATGCAGGGGATCATAGTCTGAAGACAAACATGGAGATATTCCAACCATACAAATTATTTGGGAAATGAGCAATCATATGCCCATCAAAAAACTTTTTTTGAACAAAATTTATTAAGTTCAAATAACAGTTACATCGTGTATAAGGAGAGATACAATCTCATCCAAAGTCTGAATACTTTGATTGTATGCAAAGTCTGAATAACATAGTTACCAATAAGCACCAGGAAAAGGTAATTCTTGATCAATTAATATTGGGCAAGCAAAATTAAATGGTTAACATTGGACGGTGCAAACACAAAAAATGTGACTCAGTTGCACCATAGTATGTACATGACTCTTGAAACTAAGAACTCGGAAAATCACAGACCATGACTTTGGCTCATGAACTGAACAGTGCTTTTCTAGAAAAAAATGAATGGTAGAATATATAATACTCCCTTAGTTCCAAAATATAGTGCGCCCGCGTTTCCCAAGGTTCAACGTTGACCATAAATTTAACCAACGAGACCAATTGCGGCTGGAGAAAAAATTATATAGTTAAAAAGTTTTTTTTTGAATACGAATTCATTGATATAACTTTTGCTCCCGCCGCAGTCAATCTCGTTGGTTAAATTTATAGTTAAAGTTGAAGCACGGAAACCGAGGACGCACTATATTTTGGAACGGAGGGAGTATGTTCTACATAAAATCAATCGCAACCTTGATGGTGAAGATAGATACAAAGAAATGAGCATTGCCAGTTTTGGAAAAGTAAACATTATTACGAAGCTAAAGGTGTATAACAAAAATAGTTCTGGAGCAATCAAAGATGGACAACCAGAAATGACACAAAGAGATTGAAGGAGGACGATCCATTCACTGCATCTATGGATTGGAATTAGAAACTGAGGTGAAATGACAGAGGATGTCATCTCAGTGAATTAATACTCAAGTGAAATTCAACCAGTTTTTTCTAGCAAATCTGCAAGAACAGAAAATATTAGTTGTCTCAACTCTGAAATGTAGCCTTGGTAAAATAAGAGATTTTCGAAAATAAATGAAGAAAGCTTACATGTGCTGCACGCAACAGAAGGGCATAATGCATGCCTCTTTGTCTTAATTCCCTGATCGGCTTGCCAAAAAAAAAGCTACAATTGCCATAGTAGAAGCACGTCTATGAATCATCCGGGACAGAACCCGCGTTCTCGCTGACAAAAGAGAGGCACTATCCTGCGTCGCCACCAGGCCGGTCAATCAGGCCAAAAATAAAGCCCTCCACCATATGGATAGCGCCCTGCCCGGCATCATGTCAACTCCATGGCTGAGGCCGGCGTCGCCCCCAGATCGGAAAGGAAGCCAGCTCTAGAACCCCAGCGTTCGGTCTGATCCGGTGGAACTGAACGGATCCAACATCCATAGCGACGCCAGAGGTATCTTGGCTGGAATGGAGAGAGAGATTGGAGAGGAGGATCAGCGCACCACAGACACCATTTTCATGACAAATCACCACACCGCAGGCGAACATATCCTGAGAGAATTAGGAAGAGCAGCACAGGCGAGCCGAACCGACGGTCGTGCCGGAGCCTCACACAGATATGGGATCCTAGACGCCGCGCCCTACTGTAGCCAGGGGAAAATATATTTCTGTAGGGAAGGAGGATTCGCTGGATTACTGGAATCAACCGAAGGATAGAAAAGGTCGTGTTGTACGCAGGTCATCTTGTGGTGGGTACGTTCTGTAGTTGTAACTGAATGGAAGAGGAAAGGATGGTCATTTCGGTGACCAGGGAATGACTACATGCAAATAAAAATTTAATCTCATGATTTGTTGTCAACCTATGGTGGGTCCTTCCTGTAATCTCTGATGTGGCTGGACTGATGACGTGGATAGCTTGCATGTTAAGATAAATAAGATAGTAGGGGTGAATCTCTTAGGTATATAGGATATAGGATTCCACGGTATATTTCAGCTAGTACTCTGCAGTATAAATCATGTACTCTAGCTAGGATTGTAGGTATGATATTCAAGATAATTTCCTCAAAATGAAGTAGCAAAAAATAACATCGACAGTGCACTGCTTTTGTAAAACATAGGATTTGGGAAACTGCTCGACACCCTAAACGGGGTGTGGCTATCTCATTATATAGAGGTACCAAGGGGTACAATACAATGTTACAATATGTGTACAGAGGCTACGCGTATATACAGTCTAACACCCTCCCTCAATCTTAACTATGGCCTGAAGTACAAAGCAAGTTAAGATTGCGCCTACAGCCTACAAACTGTCGTTGTGGAAGAGGCTTCGTGAAGATGTCAGCAAGTTGATCCTTTGACGAGATGAACTTGATACAAAGTAGCTTATGTGCAACAAGTTCCCGAACAAAATGATAGTCAACCTCAATGTGCTTTGTCCGAGCATGAAACACCGGATTAGATGAAAAATATGTAGCACCGATGTTGTCACACCACAGAACTGGAGCGCGAGCTTGAGGGACTCTCAACTCTCTCAATAAAGACTGTACCCAAATGATCTCAGCAGTCGCATCAGCAACTGCTTTGTACTCAGCTTCAGTACTGCTGCGAGACACTGTTGCTTGCTTGCGAGCATTCCAGGCGATCAAGTTAGAACTAAGGAATACCGCATAACCCCCCGTGGATCGCCTGTCATCAGGACTACCAGCCCAATCTGCATCTGAAAAAGCTGAGAGCTCACACGACGGTGCAGGCTGAAGAAGCAAACCATAGGAGGCAGTAAGACAGACAAACCGCAAAATACGCTTCACAGCTGACCAATGAGATGCCCTGGGAGCATGCAGGAATTGACACACACGGTTGATTGCATAGGAGATATCAGGCCTGGTAATAGTAAGGTATTGCAGGCTACCAACGAGACTGCGATACTCAGTAGCATCATCAGACGAGAGAGAGTCTCCATCAAGAGCAGACAACCGATCAGTAGCAGACATCGGAGTGATAGCATGTTTGCATTTGAGCATTCCAGCACGCCGCAACAAGTCCAAGGAGTACTTCTTCTGAGTAAGAGTCAACCCAGCTGAAGACCGTGAAACCTCCAAACCAAGGAAAAAATGCAGGGCACCTAAATCCTTGACAGCAAAATCACCACTGAGTGCAGTCACAAGACGGTCAGCAGCAGCATCGGAGGAACTGATCAGAATGATGCCATGAACATAAACCAGGAGATACATCATAACCTCAGGACGCTGTGGTAGAAAGAGCGACGTGTCAGCCGTGGAGGGAGTAAACCCAAGAGCCCGAAGAACAGATCCAAGGCGAGCATGCCACGCACGAGGAGCCTGTTTGAGTCCATACAACGCCTTAACCAGACGACAGAGATGATGAGGACGTGCAGGATCAACAAAACCAGGCGGCTGACGCATATAAACCTCCTCCTCCAGAATTCCATGGAGGAAAGTGTTCTGCACATCGAGCTGGCGAAGAAACCATCCACGAGTAACAGCAAGAGATAGCAGCAAGCGAATGGTAGTAGGCTTGATGACTGGATTGAACGTGTCTTCATAATCTAGACCATACCTTTGTTTGAAGCCCTTGGCGACTAGCCGTGCCTTGTAGCGTTCGATAGAACCATCGGCATGTCTCTTGACTTTAAAGACCCACTTGGAATCAATGACATTGACGCCAGACACTGGAGGAACAAGTTGCCAAGTGTCATTCTTTTGTAGAGCCTGAAACTCCTGTTCCATGGCAGCACGCCAGTGAGGAATACTTAGTGCAGCCTGAAAGTGACGAGGCTCTGAAGTGGGATCGGCTGAAATATGAGCCATGCATGCAGCAAGCCATGCAATAGTCCCATCCTTGCGTTCCTTCGGACAAAAAATACCAGATTGGCTCCGTGTTCGAGGACGAAGGGTGACAGCAGGCTGCGCTGGCAACACCGATGCAGCAGGTGACGGTGACGAGGCCGGTGACGTTAAGCCAGGTGAGTCCAGCCCACGGGAGGCCGAGAAAGGGCTGGCCGGCTCACTGGAGGCCGAGACGGGGATGGCCAGGGCAGGCAACACCCCTGGGCCAGTCAAAGCGACAGCCGGCCCAGGCGACGAGACCGGCAGCTTGGGCGAGGCCGGCACCGACCGGGCGAGGCCCACGTGGAGCTGGGCGAGGCAGGCGCCTGTGGCGCTGGCGAGGCAGGCGCCTGTGGCACGGGCGAGGCCAGCAT
Source organism: Triticum aestivum (assembly GCF_018294505.1). NCBI lineage: Eukaryota > Viridiplantae > Streptophyta > Magnoliopsida > Poales > Poaceae > Triticum > Triticum aestivum. Next base: position 676,386,442 of record NC_057795.1, on the reverse strand, counting down.
CGGGCCGGATGAGACCGGCGCCCTCGGGGCAGCCTCCTCGAGCGAGGCTGTGGCGGGTTGGCGGGTGCCACCTGGCATGCATGGCGCATGCACATCCCGACCGTGCACCGCGTTCGCGACCTGTTCATTAAGGAGCTCAAGACAAGCGCCACGTGCAATACCTGTAGCATGATTAGGAAGCAACACAGGGGCATATGCAACATCCACAAATTGATCAGGCGAAGGTATAGACACGGGCACTGGTGGTGTGGGAGTGGTAGAGTTTGTCGGAAGTGCACGAAAAGGGAACACATTTTCATCAAACACAATGTCACGAGAGATGTAGACGCGATTTGTAGGAACATGGAGGCACTTGTACCCTTTGTGAAGGGAACTGTACCCGAGAAAACACACTTCTTAGACCGAAACTCTAGCTTACGCTTGATGTACGGACGTAGGTGAGGCCAACACGCACATCCGAACACTTTGAAGAATGTGTAGTCTGGAATTTCATTGAGCAAGAGTTCAAGCGGGGTTTGCATTTTCTGAAATCGTGAGGGAAGCCTATTTATCAAGAAACAGGCTGTGGAGAAAGCATCACTCCAGAACCGAAAAGGAACGGATGCATGAGCTAGCAAGGTTAGGCCAGTTTTAACAAGATGATGATGCTTATGTTCGGCAGCTCCATTCTGCTGATGTGTATGAGGACATGACACACAATGCGAAATCCCAAGTTTGTTAAAAAACGAGTTGAGGTTGTGGTATTCACCCCCCCCCCCCCAGTCGGATTAAACATGGATGATTTTCTGCTTAAGGAGACGCTCAGCGTGTGCTTGAAACTGAATGAAAACATCAAACACATCAGACTTGCGCTTAATATGATATAGCCAAGTAAACCGACTATAAGCATCAATAAAACTGACATAATAATTGTGACCACTAACGGATGTCTGGGCATGACCCCATACATCAGAAAACACAAGCTCAAGAGGATGTTTCATAACACGACTAGACTCTGAAAAGGGAAGCTGATGACTCTTGCCCTGCTGACAGGCATCGCAGTTAGTTTCAGCAGTTTTATTGGACACAACTGGTAGTTCATGACGATGCAACACATGATGAACTATAGGAGCCGCAGGGTGACCAAGGCATGCATGGCAGTGTGTAGGCGACACACGAACACCACTGAACGCTTGAGGAGAAGACTGCATGGAAGGTGTGCGCGGCGCATCAAGTGCATACAGGCCATGGCGAAGACGTCCGCTAAGCAGAACGACCCTCGTGTCCCGATCCTTGATAAAGAAACGAAAAGGGTGAAACTCAGCAAGGACATTATTATCACGGGTAAGTTGAGGAATGGACAACAAACTACGCGTAGCAGAGGGAACACGAAGGACACTGGAAAGATGCAATTTGCGAAAATTGTGTGTAAGGAGAGAGGCCCGACCAACATGGGAGATGCGCATACCTGCTCCACTGGCGGTGTGCACCTGATCATGACCACGATATGGCTCCTGAGTAGAGAGCTTGCCCATCTCGCCGGTGAGGTGGTTGGTAGCTCCAGTGTCCATATACCACGTAGGATCGATGGAGTAGGACGGAGTGCGGCCATGCTCATGACTCGTCACAGCAGCGGCGGCCTGCTTATCATTCCCTTTGCTATTGTTACCCAGGCCCAGAAAGTCTTGCTTGTAGCGACGATGACAGCGAGAGGCAATGTGGCGCTCAATGCCACACAGCTGGCAGGCTTGTTGAGCACCGCAGCAAGGACAACAAGCAACCGGCCTGCTACCACCCGTGATGGTCGGTGCATTGCCCCGCGAGGCCGGCTGTGAGGAGTGCGCCGGTTTGCCACCTGACAGTGACGACCTCGAAGGTTTGCCGCCAGTCGCGGCATTGGCGGAGGCGAAACCTGGGGAGACACGGCGCGCCTTGATGCGCTGTTCATGACCAAGGAGTCGTGCATAAAGCTCACGAGGTGGGAGCGGATCATCATGGCCATGGACGTTCTCAATGAGATTGTCATAGTCATCATCAAGCCCGTTAAGCACGTAGGTGGTGAAGTCCTCATCCTGCAGCGGCTGGCCAACGGAGGCCAACGTGTCGGCGAGATAGGTCATCTTGTTGAACTAGTCCGTGATGCTGAGGTCACCAAGCTTAGTCTCACCCAGCTCGGTACGTATAGAGTGAGCACGTGCGTGAGACTGGGAGGTGAAGCTGGTGTGAAGCGCCGCCCATGCCTCCCGAGACGTAGCGGCGAAGATGACCATCGATGAGACACTCGGAGTGAGCGAAGACTGGATGGCGGAGAGGATGGCCTGATCCTGGGCCACCCATGTGTGGTACGCCAGATGATGAGGGACGGACACGGGATGGATCCATCAACATAGCCCTCCAAGTAGCGGCTCCTCATAAGAGGAGGCACCTGAGCACGCCAGGACAAGTAGTTGTCCGGCGTGAGTTTCACCGGCAGCAGGTGCGAAAAGTAAAACGTGACGGCACCGCGGCCGGATCAGCGTGAGCATGCGTCGGTGGTGCATAGACGCCCATCGACGGGGCCGTCTCGGGATGAGCGGCAACCGCCGAGTATGGCGAGTAAAAGCTGGGAAGACCAGCGGCTAGGGCGCCATAGTGCGCGGCCCTGTAGGGTTGCTGCGGCGGAGTGGCCGCGGCCCCGTAGGGCAGTAGCGACAGAGTGGTCGTGGACCCGGTCGGCGCGGGGTAGGGTTGGCGCGGCAGCGCCGCATAGGGTTGCAGGGGCGGCATCGAGTAGGGTTGCGCCGGCGGTGGCCCGTAGGGATGCCGCGGGGGCGCCGCGTAGGGTTGATGAGGGGACGGTGATGAGGTTATGTACCTAGGGTAGGGTCATGGACATATCTAGGATACCATACCCAAGGACATCAACATACGAAGCTATCTTCCAGTCGACCAAGAGAAGCTCCACTCGACCAAAGGAGACTCCACTCGACCGGCTAGAAGACACTCGACCATGAAGATGCACTCGACTATTAGAAGTTTAGGATCTACTCTGCATCTAAACGGTCTGTAATTAAATAGTCTTAATGGTCATAATGACACTTTATATAGGGCGTTACCAGTAACGCCCAGCCTTAATGTACTTTAACCCTCCTCTACGTGGGCTGGCTGGGGTCCTGGCGTCCTCTATATAAGCCACCCCCCTCCACTGGTAGAAGGGTTCGCACCCCTGTAACTCATATACACAGAGATCAGTCGACCGCCTCCGGGCTCCGAGACGTAGGGCTGTTACTTCCTCAGAGAAGGGCCTGAACTCGCTAAACACCCGTGTGTACAACTACTCCATAGCTAGGACCTTGCCTTTCCATACTTACCCCCCATTCTACTGTCAGACTTAGAACCACGACAGTTGGCGCCCACCGTGGGGCAGGTGTCTTAGCGACTTTTTTGGAGAAGTTGCAATTTGTCCGATCGCCTTCATCATGGTTTCCGGCGGAGCTCTGGTCGAGGGCCACGAGATCCGTCTCGGTGCGCTCACTTTCATCGCCGACGACTCCGCTTGGCTCCAGGAGGCACCACTCGACATCGACGCGCTCCCCGTCCGTGGGGCGACGCACTTTCGGGGTGTGTCCGCGGCGTCTTGCTGCGGCAGCCGTCGACCCCATACCGGTCGACTCCTGCGCCGTCCTCCCTCCCTGTCTCCCGCCAGCGCAAGCGCTCCGGTCGGTCGAGGCTCCAGCGATGGGTGAGACACGCAGTGGCTCGCCAATCGGCCACCACCCAAGTCGCGGCGATTGAGCCCGACGAATCTCTCTACGGCCTGTTCGACCTGTCGACTGGCTCCGTAGAGACTGCATCCGAGTGCGATAGCAGTGATCCGGCGGCGGAGGTCCTGATGGTCAACGGGCCCCGTAGTCCTCCCGGTTTCCCCCGTGGCGACGGGATGGACGACGAGGATGACCCTGCTCAAGCCCATGAAGAGTACCAACCCGAGCCGCTCACTTCCCAGCAGAGGGAAGAACTTCGCCGCCGGAACATGGATGCCCTGCATACTCCCATTGCAGGAGAAACTCCTGAGGCTCGTGCCCTGGAAGAGGCGCGTTTAGCCAACCTGGCTGAACGCACTCGACTGGAGAACCTTCAGCGAGCACTCGACGAGCGTGCGCGTCAACGAGCGACTAACTCCAATCGACGTCAGCTCTTTCCGCAACCAACTCAGGTATATCGAACCCCAATTCAGAATTTGGCAGCTGCAGCCCGCATAGCGGAGTCAATTCAGCCCTCTCAGTCAGAGGCTGGAAGAGGCTTGATGCAGATCAGAGATTTGCTCCGGGCAGCAGGAGATCAGAATTCAGCTGTGTCACAGTCACGTAACAGGATTCACAGTCGATCTGTCGCTGCGAATACTGTTCAGTCGGCTCACAGTCCAAGGTCGCCTCCGAGGCGCATGGGACGTGAAGGCCGGCGGGACCACTATGATGATCGATTTGATCGTGATGACAGGCGTCGAGTGCCCACTCCTCCTCCGAGAAGTGGGTCTAACGCCCATCGGCAGCAAGATGACAGACGCCAGCTCAGTGTTGGGCGGAGAGCTCCAGTCGACCCCAGAGAGCCAGGCTTTGACGCGAGATCCATCATCGTGCAAGGTTTGGTCGACCGAAACAGAGCTCATAGAGGTGGTCATGACAGAGATGTGCCCACAAGCAGCCGAGTCCACGTTTCAGGTCCAGAATGTTTTAGCAGAGCGATCAGAACCGCAGTGATACCCCCCAACTTCAGGTTGGCGACTGGGGTGAATAAGTTCACCGGAGAGTCTAAGCCTGAAACTTGGCTCGAAGACTACCGAGTGGCTGTTCAGATTGGTGGCGGTAATGATGAGGTGGCCATGAAACATTTGCCACTTATGCTAGGGGGTTCAGCCAGGGCATGGTTGAATCAGTTAGCTCCCAGCAGCATTTACACCTGGGAAGATCTTTCTCGAGTGTTCGTCAGGACGTTTGAGGGAACTTGCAAGCGACCTGCTGGATTGACTGAGCTACAAGTTTGTGTACAAAAGTCGAGTGAAACACTGAGGGATTACATCCAGAGGTGGATCACTTTGCATCACACTGTAGAGAATGTGTCGGACCATCAAGCGGTTTGCGCCTTCAAAGATGGCGTCAAGAACAGAGAGTTGAGCCTGAAGTTTGGTCGAACTGGAGACATGACCCTGAGTCGGATGATGGAAATAGCCACCAAGTACGCCAACGGCGAAGAAGAGGACCGACTCCGGAGCGGCAAGTACAAGCCGAGTCAGTCGGATAAAGGAAACTCCAGTCGGAAGCAAAAGCGGAAGGCCGAGCCAGCAGCTCCTGGAGAGGCTCTAGCCGTGACACAGGGCAAATTTAAAGGGAAGCCCAAAGGATCTTGGAACCCCAAGAAGGTAAAAGATAAGGAGGGTAATGATGTGATGGACCTGCCGTGTCATATCCACACGAAGAAAGACGAAGAGGGTAACTTCATCTACCCAAAGCATACCACTCGCCAGTGCCGGCTCTTAATCCAGCAGTTCCAAGGGAAACAGCCGAAGGACAAAGAGAAGGAGTCGGACAAGGCTGAGGACAAGCAGGACAGTGATGGAGAGTACCCTCATGTCAACTCCACTCTGATGATTTTTGCTGATGTAGAGAGCAAAAGTCGACTGAAAGTGATCAACCGTGAAGTCAATATGGTCGCACCGGCGACACCAAACTATCTGAGATGGTCACAAACTCCCATTACTTTCGACCAGTCGGACCATCCTACTCATATTGCCACCCCTGGGAGGCAAGCACTGGTGGTCGACCCGGTCGTCGAAGGCACTCGACTGACGAAGGTATTGATGGATGGCGGCAGCGGGTTGAACATACTGTATGCAGAGACGCTCAAGGGAATGGGCATTCCGATGTCCAGGCTCAGTTCCAGCAACATGAGTTTTCACGGAGTCATCCCAGGAAAGAAGGCTGAGTCACTCGGCCAAATAGCTCTGGATGTGGTGTTCGGCGACTCGAAGCATTTCCGCAAAGAGAAGCTGACATTTGAAATCGTGGATTTCCAGAGCGCCTACCACGCTATCTTGGGAAGACCAGCCTACGCCCGCTTCATGGCTCGACCATGTTATGTGTACCTCAAGTTAAAGATGCCTGGCCCCAAAGGCGTGATCACCGTCACTGGTAACCGGAAGAAAGCAGAAGAGTGTTTCCAGAAAGGCTCAAAGATTGCGGATGACCAGATAACAGTGATAGAGCTAGAGGAATACAAGAAGAACGCGGATCCGAGTGATTTACTGCAGGCCAAGAAGCCCGCCACAGAGTCAACATTTCAGTCGTCCGGTGAGACGAAGCCAGTTCACATCCACCCGACTGACCCCAATGCAGCTCCGACCCATATTTCCACTACACTCGACTCTAAATAGGAAGAAGCGCTCATCTAGTTCCTCCGTGAGAACTGGGACATCTTCGCATGGAAGCCAGCTGACATGCCAGGTGTTCCCAGGGGACTGGCTGAGCATCGCCTTAGAGTCGATTCAAAGGCAAAACTTGTTAAAGAACATCTTCGACGGTACGTTGTTCAGAAGAAAAAGGCCATTGGCGAAGAGGTGGCTCGACTCCTTGCAGCAGAGTTCATCCGAGAAATATACCACTCCGAGTGGCTCGCCAATGTCGTTATGGTTCCCAAAAAGGACAATTCCCTTCGTATGTGCATTGATTTCAAATATATCAATCGGGCCTGCCCGAAAGATCATTTTCCTCTCCCTCGCATCGACCAAATTGTCGACTCGACCGCAGGGTGCGAGAGATTGTCTTTTCTAGACGCTTATTCCGGGTATCATCAGATCCGTCTGTATGGGCCCGACGAAATCAAAACAGCTTTCATCACCCCATTCGGGTGCTTCTGCTATATCACCATGCCATTCGGCCTCAAGAATGCCGGAGCCACGTTCATGAGAATGATTCAAAAGTGTTTACTCACTCAAATCAGTCGGAATGTGGAAGCATACATGGATGATATCGTGGTCAAGTCGCGAAAGGGTTCCGACCTGTTGACTGACTTAGCTGAAACATTTGCCAATCTCAGGAGGTATGATATCAAGCTCAATCCTTCAAAGTGCACATTCGGAGTACCTGGCGGGAAGTTACTCGGTTTTCTCGTTTCCGAACGAGGAATCGATGCTAACCCAGAAAAAGTTGGCACCATACTCCGAATGAAACGCCCTGTGCGTGTGCACGATATCCAGAAGCTTACTAGATGCTTGGCCGCGTTAAGTCGATTCATCTCTCGCCTCGGTGAAAAGGTGTTGCCCCTTACCGACTGATGAAGAAGGCAGACAAGTTCGAGTGGACTCCAGAAGCTGATGCAGCATTTGCCGAGTTAAAAACTCTGCTCTCCACCCAGCCGGTGCTTGCTGCTCCAATCAGCAAAGAGCCTCTGTTGCTTTATATTGCAGCCACAGGACAAGTCGTCAGTACAGTACTTACGGTCGAGCGGGAAGAAGAAGGGAAAGCCTTCAAAGTTCAGCATCCAGTATATTATCTCTCCGAAGTTTTGACCCCATCGAAGCAAAGATATCCTCATTATCAGAAGCTCGTATATGGGATCTACATGACCATGAAGAAGGTTGCCCATTATTTCTCTGATCATGACATTACAGTCGTCAGCGACGCACCATTGTCAGAGATTCTGCACAACAGAGATGCAACTGGTCGAGTGGCTAAATGGGCGATTGAACTCCTTCCCCTTGATATCAAATTTGAGGCAAAGAAAGCCATTAAGTCCCAGGCTATAGCAGATTTCCTTGCCGAGTGGATTGAACAGCAGCAGCCGACTCAAGTTCACTCGGAGCATTGGACCATGTTCTTTGATGGCTCTAAGATGTTAAATGGTTCTGGTGCTGGGGTAGTTTTGGTTTCTCCCCGAGGAGATAAGCTCAGATATGTGCTCCAGATCCACTTTGATTCCTCCAACAATGAAGCAGAATATGAAGCACTGTTGTATGGGTTGCGCATGGCCATTTCACTCGGCGTCCGTTGCCTTATGGTTTACGGCGACTCAGATTTGGTGGTCAATCAGGTGATGAAGGAGTGGGACGTGAGAAGCCTAGCCATGACTGGATACTGCGATGCAGTGAGGAAGCTTGAAAAGAAATTCGAAGGGTTAGAGCTCCACCACGTTCCCCGACTGAAAAATCAAGCAGCCGATGACTTGGCAAAGATAGGTTCCAAGAGGGAAGCCATTCCGAGTGGCGTGTTTTTGGAACATGTCTACACACCATCGGTTCAAGAGGATCCTTTCACTGAAGAAGCCCCGCAGCCTAAAAGCGCCACAGATCCGACTGAAGTCGAGGTCCCAGCGGTGGTCGACTTGATCATGGAAGTTTTGGTCATCACTCCAGATTGGACAGTGCCCTACATCGCCTATATTTTGAGGAAGGAACTCCCCGAGAATGAAGAAGAAGCTCGAGAGATCGTCCGCCGGTCCAAAGCCTTCACTGTCATGAGAGGTCAGTTGTACAGAGAAAGTGCGACTGGAGTCAGCCAGAAATGCATAACACCGGAGGAAGGTCGAATGACTCTCAACGACATCCACTCGGGGACTTGTGGCCATCATGCGTCTTCTCGGACCATCATGGCCAAAGCATACCGAGCTGGTTTTTATTGGCCCAGAGCGAATGAAATGGCGAAGGAGATAGTCGACAAATGTGAGGGATGTCAATTTTACTCCAATATGTCACACAAGCCTGCCTCAGCCTTAAAGACCATACCACTTGTCTGGCCCTTTGCTGTATGGGGTTTGGATATGGTTGGCCCGTTGAGAACAGGAAGAAGCGGTTTCACACATGTGCTGGTAGCAGTCGACAAGTTTACCAAGTGGATTGAGGTCAAACCCATCAAGAACCTCGATGTTGGTACCGCTGTCAGCTTCATCCGAGAACTGATATTCAGATACGGAGTCCCGCACAGCATCATCACTGATAACGGGTCAAACTTCGATTCTGAAGAATTCAGAGCTTTCTGCACGTCTCAAGGCACGCGAGTCGACTATACTTCAGTTGCCCATCCGCAGACGAATGGACAGGCAGAACGAGCCAACGGTTTAATTCTCAAAGGGTTGAAGCCCCGTTTGATCCATGATCTCAAGCATGCGGCTGGTGCATGGGTTGACGAACTTCCCTCGGTGCTTTGGGGGTTAAGGACCACACCCAAACGGTCGACTGGAAGAACTCCATTCTTCTTGGTCTACGGAGCTGAAGCAGTCTTGCCGAGTGATCTTCTCCACAACGCTCCCCGAGTCGAGCTCTACACCGAAGCTGAAGCAGAACAAGCGCGGCAGGACGCAGTCGACCTTTTAGAGGAAGAAAGAGAGATGGCTCTGATCAGATCGACCATTTATCAACAAGACTTGTGTCGCTTCCACGCCAAAAACGTGAAGAGTCGAGCCTTCCAGGAAGGAGATTTAGTTCTCCGAGTGGACCAGCAGAAATCACACAAGCTTGCTCCTTCTTGGGAAGGTCCCTTCATCGTCACCAAGGTTCTCCACAATGGAGCATACCGTCTTTACAATGTCGAGCATCAGATCGACGAGCCCCGAGCTTGGAACGCGGAGCTTCTCCGCCCCTTTTACACTTAAGTATTCACTCGGATGAGTTGTAATAAAAGTACTCCTGTAGTTTATTTATCAAAGACAAGAGCTTTATAGTTTTCCCAGTGATTGTTATTACTTTTGTCCATATAAAACAATCCCCCAGTGGGTGGCTTAGCTATGAATCCGATTCGCCTAAGTCTGTAAAAACAAATCCTAACCGAGTGGTGAGTCAGTCTCCCACACGAAGGCTTAGCTGCGAAATCTGTTTCGCCTAAGATAAAAAAATCCTACCGAGTGGTAAGCCAGCCTTCCACTCGGAGGCTTAGCTGCAGTCCAAGTACTCGCCTAAGATAAATAAAATCCTACCGAGTGGTAAGCCAGCCTTCCACTCGGAGGCTTAACTGCAGTCCAAGTACTCGCCTAAGACAAATAAAATCCTACCGAGTGGTAAGCCAGCCTTCCACTCGGAGGCTTAGCTGCAGTCCAAGAACTCTTCTAAGTACAAGTACAACATGCATTCCGCAAGGAGGACGAGGTGCAGGTCAACTGCTACCCTCTCCTTCCGAGCTGCGCCACCAATTCAAAAATCCTACCGAGTGGAGAGCAGACCTCCCACTCGGAGGCTTAGCTGCAGACCAGTGCTCACCTAAGTTTCTGAAATCCTACCGAGTGGAGAGCAGACCTCCCACTCGGGGGCTTAGCTGCGGCCCAGTGCTCGCCTAAGTTTCTGAAATCCTACCGAGTGGAGAGCAGACCTCCCACTCGGGGGCTTAGCTGCAGCCCAGTGCTCGCCTAAGTGTATGAAATCCTACCGAGTGGAGAGCAGACCTCCCACTCGGGGGCTTAGCTGCAGCCCAGTGCTCTCCTAAGTTTTTGAAATCCTACCGAGTGGAGAGCAGACCTCCCACTCGGGGGCTTAGCTGTAGCCCAGTGCTCACCTAAGTTTATGAAATCCTACCGAGTGGAGAGCAGACCTCCCACTCGGGGGCTTAGCTGCAGCCCAGTGCTCGCCTAAGTTCCTGAAATCCTACCGAGTGGAGAGCAGACCTCCCACTCGGGGGCTTAGCTGCGGCCCAGTGCTCGCCTAAGTGTCTGAAATCCTACCGAGTGGAGAGCAGACCTCACACTCGGGGACTTAGCTGCAGCCCAGTGCTTGCCTAAGTTAATTGGGGGACAAGTCGATGGCAATAAGCGCTTCGCTTTAACCTGCAAAAGACGCCTCAAACCAAATGCGAACATATTCAGCGACGAACCCAAGTTCGGATAACACCTAGCGGAACCGAAAGTGCTCAGGCGCTAGGCTTGTTAAGGTTTGTCAGTTACAAAACTCACTCGGCATACCGAGGCAAATTTAAAGTATCAAGCTCAGAAGTTTTTTACCCCTCCTGTGGAGGGCTGGAAGGTGCCACAAACTCGTCCAGATCAATTCCATCTGCAATCCGAGTGGCAGCGGCAATGAAGGTCTCCATGAAAGATCTGAAATCGTGCTTCTTGGTGTTGGCCACCCTGAGAGCCACCAGCTTGTCCTCTCGTGCATCCTTACAGTGAACGCGGACCAGAGATAGAGCAACATCCGCGCCGCACCTGGCCGAAGACTTCTTCCACTCCTGCACTCGACTTGGGACCTCGTTCAGTCGAGTCATCAGAGACTCGAGGTCATTCTGGAGTGTCTCTCTTGGCCAGAGTGTTGTGTCGATGCGGGAAGTTGCGACCTTCAGCCTTGCGAGATAATCGATGACGGCAGCAACACGAGATTCAAGTCGGAGCACGTTCATGGCGACCTCATCTTTCACAGGAGAGTTGATGGGGTCCAGGTTTACTTCCAGTCGACCAGTCTCCTCTTCAAAGTTCTGACAAAATTCTGCAAGCATAACCACCGAGTCAAGACAAACAGTCAGAGGTTACAATTAAAATATTTGTTTGATACAAAGGATTACCTTCAAGCATGAGGAACAACTTCTTGGCGAGTCCACCCAGATAAGCCTCTAGATCATTCTTCTTTCTCTTCAACTCACTGGCCTTGTCATTCAGGGTGGTCTTGTCAGTTTTCAGTCGAGTGACCTCCTGGTTGGCAGCATCAAGAACAGCTTTCAGATTGGTTTTTTCTTCTTCAAGCTTAGTCACTGAAGCCAGCTTCTCATCCGCTAGCCTGGTCTCCTCTAAAGCAGTTTTTTGCATCTCAGCCAAGTCAAGCTCTTGTTTCTTCAGGGCGTCCCTCACTTTGCCTACAAAGTTACAGTGAGATTAGATTCGGAAACAAGTGAGAGGCAAAGGCAGTCGTCAAAGGCCTCACCAAGCATACCTTTAGCTTCCTCCTTCGCCTTCGTCAAGTTCTCTTGGGCCAGTTTCAGATCGAGCTCGAGCTGACTGTGTTTGTTCTCCAACTTAGTATAACGAGCCGCAAGGTCACAGGATTTCTACGAAGAACCAATCGACAGACGTCAAAGACAATTCACTTCCGAGTGAGTAAAGAAAAAGAATAGTGTTGCTAAGACTACGGCCGAATGCAAACATTCGACCATAGTCTCGGGGACTACACCCAGTGGGTGCACTCAGCGTGCCCCCACTAGTTTCATCAAGAGTCGACCAGTCCACCAACAAAAAAAAAGAGGCAATGTTCTTTAGACTATAGTCGACTGCCAGCAGTCGACCACACTCTCGAGGACTACACCCAGTGGGTGCACTCAGCGTGCCCCCACCGGTCTATGAATCTATTCGACCTTGTCGAGTAAAGAAAAACTCAAAAGCATAAAGACTATGGTCGACTGCCAGCGGTCCACCATAGCCTTGGGGACTACACCCAGTGGGTGCACTCGGCGTGCCCCCACTAACCCGGAATTTCAATCGACACACACCCAGTGGGTGTAGGACAGACTCTAGGAATTTCAGAAAGAAGAACAGGCAGTGACCGACTGACCTGAACATTACTCTGGAGTGCCGAACTGGCATCATAGGCTGCCTGGCTGGTTTCTCGAATTGCCTTCACTTGCTCCATCATGACCCCCGCTTGGCGTATCGCTTCTTTAGCAGCACTGGCTTGGTCTTCTGGAACGGGGTAGGTGGAGAAAAGCGAGGGTTGAGCAGCACTCGACGACGAAGGGCGAGCACTCGTCAACGGCACCGCGAAGGTTACGGTGGGTCGAGTGACATTGTCTCCCTCCACGACCAACGTCTCGGGTGCTGGCACATCTTGAGTCGCCTTGCCAGCAGGCGTTTTCTTGCTCCTCCTTTGCCTCGGTGGTTCTTCGTCGTCGTCGTCAGGAAGGTCAATAACAATGTTAGATGAAGCTGCAGAAAGAATCAAAATTAGAGATAATAAGTTAGTCGACTGAAAACGGCATCACAAGAATCATACCAGGTTGCGAGGTAGCAGCATCCTCCATCTCGTGGTCTTCAGCCTTGGCCGAAGTATCAGAAGTAGCAGCGCTGCAGTTCCAAAAGTCAGTCGATTGACCCATGAGTCGACCAAGAACAAGTTCATGAAACAGGGAAAGCTCAAAACTACCATTACCCTGAGATAGTGGGGATCACCATCTTCATCTTCGGCAAGACCTTTGCGGGCTTCGATGGTACCACTCGAGATTGTTTCGGAGCCTTCTCAGTCGGCGCCGGACAAGTGGTCCGAGGGCGCTTGGTCGACTGAGAAGCGGTTGCGACCCCCTTACCCCGCTCAGTCGCTGGATCATGGGCAAGCTTCGAGCGTCTTTCCAAGCGGGGAGGTGCGACTTCCTCCTCCTCCTCCTCTTCTTCCTCCTCACCAGAGTCGTCACCCTCGTCGTCGTCGTCAGCATCCGAATCCCACTCCTCCGGGCTTTCGCCCACGCTTCCTTCCCCCTCCTCAGTCGGCGTCTGCGCCCCATTGGGCATCGAGTACAATTCAGTGGTGGCCTGTCAGACAAGCAACAAAGCAAAACAAAGATCAATCGACCAATTCGCGGCAAAGCAGAATGGATAAAACAAAATTACACTCGGAGATAAGCGGACATACCTTGTCCAGCGTATAGGTACAGTCGAGTGGCGGGATCCTCCTCGCCCCTCGAGGGTTGTCCTTGTTCCCTGTGATGGCGGCCACCCACCTCTCCGGCGTGGCGTCGTCGACTGCCTCTGGATGGACCCGAGTGGTGTCTTCAGTACCGCAGTACAGCCACATCGGGTGGCCTCGGTACTGGAGCGGTTGGATACGCCGCCTAAGGAAGACTTCCAGAAGATCCATGCCCGTCACTCCGTCCCGAACGAGTTGGACCACGCGCTCCACCAACATTTTTACCTCGGCTTTCTCCTCAGGAAGCACCTTCAGAGAAGACGGTTTGTCCACTCGGTCCATGGAGAACGGAGGGAGACCAGTCGACTGCCCCGGCGTCGACTCGTCTTGGCAGTAGAACCAAGTCGACTGCCACCCTCTGACCGACTTAGGAAGGGTCATGGCCGGGAAAGTGCTCTTATTCCTCAACTGAATCCCAAGACCCCCGCACATCTGTATAACCTTGGTCCTCTCATCACCCGGGCTCGCCTTTTTTACTGTCTGCAACCGACAGGTGAATATGTGCTTGAAGAAACCCAGTGCGGTCGACAACCCAGGAAGTTCTCGCACATGGACACAAAGGCAGCAAGATAGGCGATGGAATTGGGATTGAAATGGTGGAGTTGCGCCCCAAAGAAATTCAGAAACCCACGGAAGAACACACTCGGCGGCAGAGAAAAACCACGATCTACGTGAGTGGCTAAGAGAACGCACTCACCCTCCTGCGGCTGCGGTTGACACTCGGACCCCGGGAGCCTCGCTGACCCGTGGGGGGTCAGTCCCTCATCGGCCAGGTCGTCGAGGTCCTTCCCAGTGATGGTCGAGCGGATCCAATCCCCTTGGACCCAACCCTTCGGCAGGCGGGACCTCGACAAAGATCCGCCCCGACTGGATGGTCTCCCCTTCGCTTGCCCCATCGCCGTCGCCTTCTTCGCGCGCTCTAGAGCCGCCGTCTTCTCCTTCACCATTATCGCCGGCGAAGGGCTCGAGAGGTGGATAAGGCGGAGGTAGGAGCAGGCGCCGTGGGCGGAGGCAGAGAGGGAAGAGAGGAGAATGGGGAGGCACTGTTCAAAAACTCTTTCCCGACGCTTTATATAAAGGCGCTTCCGAGTGGCTGACGAGTGGGTCCGAGCAGATCTGTCACATCCCGAAACAGTCGCACATGTACGATACGTGGCGAAAAAGGCGGCGCGGAAATCGAGGCGTCCATGCCTTATCCCGCCCGATCGCCGCGGATCGCCCCGCTTCACGCGCTTCCCAAATTTCAGATCCCGCAAAATCCGCTAACAGCAGATCAATCTGTCAGACGATATCCTTCCCGCGATCCGTCGCTCGGAAGTTCACCGGAGTGCAAAAGTTCACTCGACAAAAGATAAGAATGGATCAAGGCGACTGAAGTAAAAGTCGACGCCAACGCCGAAAGAAGAATCGCCGATCCAAGATACGACATGATCAAAGTACAGTAAATAAGTCGGAGAAAATCGTCAACCCCTTCCTCACTCGAACCTCGATCCATTCGTCGGTGGCGAAAAAGGCGGCGCAGAAAAGTAAAACGTGACGGCACCGCAGCCGGATCAGCGTGAGCATGCGTCGGTGGTGCATAGACGCCCATCGACGGGGCCGTCTCGGGATGAGCGGCAACCGCCGAGTATGGCGAGTAAAAGCTGGGAAGACCAGCGGCTAGGGCGCCATAGTGCGCAGCCCCGTAGGGTTGCTGCGGCGGAGTGGCCGCGGCCCCGTAGGGCAGCAGCGACAGAGTGGCCGTGGACCCGGTCGGCGCGGGGTAGGGTTGGCGCGGCAGCGCCGCATAGGGTTGCAGGGGCGGCATCGAGTAGGGCTGCGCCGGCGGTGGCCCGTAGGGATGCCGCGGGGGCGCCGCGTAGGGTTGATGAGGGGACGGTGATGAGGTTATGTACCTAGGGTAGGGTCATGGACATATCTAGGATACCATACCCAAGGACATCAACATACGAAGCTATCTTCCAGTCGACCAAGAGAAGCTCCACTCGACCAAAGGAGACTCCACTCGACCGGCTAGAAGACACTCGACCATGAAGATGCACTCGACTATCAGAAGTTTAGGATCTACTCTGCATCTAAACGGTCTGTAATTAAATAGTCTTAATGGTCATAATGACACTTTATATAGGGCGTTACCAGTAACGCCCAGCCTTAATGTACTTTAACCCTCCTCTACGTGGGCTGGCTGGGGTCCTGGCGTCCTCTATATAAGCCACCCCCCTCCACTGGTAGAAGGGTTCGCACCCCTGTAACTCATATACACAGAGATCAGTCGACCGCCTCCGGGCTCCGAGACGTAGGGTTGTTACTTCCTCAGAGAAGGGCCTGAACTCGCTAAACACCCGTGTGTACAACTACTCCATAGCTAGGACCTTGCCTTTCCATACTTACCCCCCATTCTACTGTCAGACTTAGAACCACGACAGACGGCGCCCCGTAGGACGCCACCTGCCACGAAGACGACGGCGGCGGCAGTGCGCCATAGGCCATCGAAGAAGCGCCGTATGAGGCAGGGGCGCCGCCGTAAGGTGGCGGCGCGGCAACACCGTTGGGCGGCGGCGCGGCAACGCCATAGGGCGGCGGCGCGACGATCTTGGTCGAAGCAGATGGATCCCCAGAGGCGCCCGATCCGATCGGGGGCCCTAGCGGCGGCAGGGCTACATAGGCCGCCGCGAGGAGCCGGGAGGCGAGGAACGGCGACGTAGGGGCGAGGACCGGCGCGACGGCGGCGGTGGCGGCGACGGAGGTCGGTGCGTCGGTGGCGGAAGACATCGTAACCTAGACCGATACCATGTAAAACATAGGATTTGGGAAACTGCTCGACACCCTAAACGGTGTGTGGCTATCTCCTTATATAGAGGTACCAAGGGGTACAATACAATGTTACAATACGTGTACAGAGGCTACACGTATATACAGTCTAACCGCTTTCTCACGTGGATGTTTAACCGGCCTGTTATTAAGCGTGTACTTCCTTAATCTGTACACCACACTGTTGCTGTTGATGAGAAGCATTAGCACGCTTGTCTGTCAGTTGACAATTTTGGCCCTGCAGACAAACTTCAACCCCCTAAAAAAAGGTCAGCAACACACAGACACATGGCTACGGCATCCGTTGGTCCTGGTCCTAGAATGGTTCGGTCTCCCGAATCAAATCATCACTCACTAAAACTAATAGCAGGTGTCAGAAAAGCCTGTGGATTCAAGATCACAAGGACGATCAGATGAGCCGCTGATAAGATTGATCATTCAGTAGCACCATGCCATGATGGGGCTAACTAAATTTCTGCAACTGTTGCACCAGGTGGACTGCACTGCACACTCATCCTCAATCAAACGGGCTTAGAGCATCTACACTCAGACTTCGCAAATCCGACTCTTCAAACTTCGCCGGCATGCCCGGTTGCGTCTCCGGATAGCAACCGGCCACATCTCAAATAATCCATTCTACAATTGGATACCTCGAATCCATACTATTACATGCAACATAAACCGATCTTTAAGAGGAGCTCGTCCGGCGGCCGGCTGCGCTCCCAAGGGTGTTGGTCTGGTCGGCGGCGAGGTAGATTAGGACATGGGACCACGAGCCGGCTCACGGGTCTTAATGCACCGCTGTCTCCCATGCCCTACTCTGGAGGTGTAGGACTCAAATCTGCTGCACGCCATGCCGGAGAAGGCCGGAGATCGACGGATGGAAGTTTGGGTGGCGGAGGGGAGTGGAGTAAAATGGCTAGGGTCTGGTCCGGGGAGCGGATGGGGACAAATATATGTGAGGTCGGGTGGACCAGCATGGGCCGTGTCCGACTTGACGGACGCGCCCGGGCCTGCCCATATCCGTCTCATATTTGGACTGGATATGAGGGGTGCCGGACAGTCCAAATGTTTGAGGAGGATTTGAGATGCCCGGTTGGATCTTTTTTTCTGCCCGGGCCATTCGCACGGGCGTTTGAGGCGGGTTTGAAGCGCCCAGCTGTAGATGCTCTTATGTAACCAAAGGAAAGAACTGACTAGCCTCTAAATTTTCAGAGGATTAATAGACTCTTTCTTTACACATTTTTTTAGTAGGGCAGTACAGTTGAAGCCAAGAGCCCAAGAGACGATCAAAAGTACAGTTGTAACAATTTGGAAGTTGAGATGCATGTTTCAGTCAAGTTGACATCATGTCATAACCCTACGATCAATGACACAATGAAAATCATCGACCAGTTTTCTTGTACGAACAATTTGGAAGTTGAGGATGCACGTTGGATTCAAAGTAAGTATCATGTCAAAACCTGAAGCTTAAGAATAAAGCTGTACGCATATATCGTCGCCGGCTTTTCTTTTCAGTGATCACGATCTTTCAGGCAGCGAGGATGGTGGCTTTGACAGGAAGCTGAAGCATCAATAACGGCAAGCCGGCCCGACCTTGTCTATGAAAGTCAGGAAGTCTTCTGCACGTGCCCTTAGGGACCAGCGTCTAGGGCGTCGCCAACTCGTGACTGAACCCTTGAATTGATTCGAGGCGCTTGACGCCAGATCTCACAGTCTTGCATGTACAGCGAGAAACTCTTACCTCGCTGCATCAAGGTGACGGCAGGAATCTATGCCAGATCTCCATCGACTCCGCCCAACGGACAAACTAAGGGAGGGTCGGAGCCCACAAGGTTAGCTCAAAAATAAAGCGTCACCATCCTCCACAACGTTGACAGTGTGTACAAAGAGGGGAGCGGAGTCCACGGGCTCGACAGCGAAGCCTAGAAGGGTAAGGCTTGGTCCTAGACGCCACCGAGGGAAGGGAAGGAATAGATCGATGACGCTGCCCGATCTGGTCAACTGTCCACATTAATACCGAGAATGAACACAAAAATCTAGTTGGGGTTCATGTTCATCTTGTCGAGCGAGAAGTGTGACGGCTAACAAGAACACAAAATCTTAGTGACGCTAACGAAGGCATCCTCATCTCTAACCCCTCTCTCGGATGGACACTCATTACTGCACCCTTATCTGCTGTCTTCCCCCCATCCTTTGTAGTTCGTTGCAGTCAGCATGGGGCCTCGGAGTTGTGTTCCGTGTGTTGAGTATTATGTTTACTTAGGATATCTGAGATAGATTAAGATATGTTCCGGCTTGTCTTGGACTTTAAGTTGACCATATACTTCTATATATATGTCCACGAGACTCAAGCAATACAACAACTATTTCATTAAATCTCTCTCTCCTTTCTAACATGATATCAGCCTAACTGATCCAAACCCTAGCCACCGCCGTCGCTTCTGCTCCGCGCCTCCCCTGGGGCGGTCGATCTCCATGATCGCCGCCGAGGGCCGCGCCGCCCGTACCTAGGGTTCGTCCGCCGGCCAAGTTAACCGGCTGCTTTAGAAAGTCTTTTTCCCAATCTCTTGATCTGGGTTTTTTTCTCTCGCCGGTCGTTTTGATCGGCGTTTTTTTTGCTTTTACGATCTAAGATAGGTTTGCGTCGTCAGTCGTCGCCGTCAACTCTCGTGCGCCTCTACTTCAACATCCAGATTGGTTGTTGTACAACGGTGCCCCATGGCGCGTCCCAGCTTCACGCATGCAGCGGCATCTGCTCTCGCGCGCTTTACGCTGCTGGCCGGCGAAGGTCGTCCCGCGCAGCATGGACACGCACGCTCCCGGCGTGGCCGTGTTTTGCCTACACGCGCGCATACGCTGGTGTGGCCAGCCACTCGCTCGCCGTGCCATGATGCTTCGTCCGCGGTCTGCATCTAGGAGCCATGATGCGTGCAATGCTCCTGTGCATGTACATGTGGCCGTATGCATGCCCCGATTTGCATAGCCGCCGCATAACAGAATTTATGAAGATTGTGCGCGGGAACGTTACCGTCCGCGTTAGTCTTCGTTACGTTGTCGGGTTCATTATCACCTACTTCGAGCACCGCTGCCGCGCTCCTTCTCTAGCCGCTGCCGCCACCGCTGCTCTTCTTCCGCGGCTCCACGACGACTACCTCGACACCGGCGACCCCCGACTCGACACCAACCACGGCGTTCTTCGCACGGCTACCTCGACTACGGCTACACCCCCTACGCTCTGGGCTACCTCGACAAACGGCACAAAGGGCCACCGCCTTGCTTGAGCAACCTCGTCGGTTTCCACTCCAGCCATGACTCCGCGATGCATCGACCATTACGACTGTGGGGGTGGTGGGGGGGGGGGGGGGGGGGGGGGGTCCGTCGGCTTCCCTTCGGATTCTTTTCTTGTCTTACCGTCTGCGTCGCTACCGTTGTGACTGCGGGGGGATGTTGAGTATTATGTTTAGTTAGGATATCTGAGATAGACTAAGATATGTTCCGGCTTGTCTTGGACTTCAAGTTGACTATGTACTCCTATATATATGCCCATGAGACTTCAAGTTGACTATATACTTCAAGTTGCTCTTTATTTACTTATGGGTAATTTTTCCTACATCCCCTATCTTGTTTTGGTCAATAAACTCTTCATCTCCCACCTAAGCTATGGCCTAGTAGAGTGTAAATTTTGTGCATATGATCCTCAAGGTTAGCTCTTTTCCTGACAAGACGAGCAACAAATAGCATCTCTGCACAAGTTTCTTACATGTCGAACTTTAACCTCTTATTGGGATTACTATTAGTACAATAAAACTTTGTTGTTCATAAGATGCATTAGTCTAATCTAGACTGACAATACACAAATTACCACCGTGTCGCAAGTCTGTACCTCGTACGGTACCGCCGAACGGGCGGACGATGGGCGATCCACATGGAGACACGGGCAAGGCGGACCCGCCTGATCGAAGGTGGGCGGTCCACCTCATCTCCGACCTGTCCGCGCCAGCGGTGACGCTGTTCCGGTGGGGCATGCTCCTCGGAGAGGCGGCTCGCGGTGGTTGACGCTGCTCGACGACCGGGGCATTCGGATTGATACGAGGTGGGTACACGAGGAGGAGGTGGTGCAGGAGGGAACACAGGTACGTTTCCCCTGTCACGTTGTATTGGTGGGCAGAGTGCTGGGGGTTGGTGCGGAGGCGCGGTGCAATGCACAGATCGAGGTTGAGGAGGAGGGGAAGCGTCGGGAATGGCGGAGAATTAAAGTTGTGGCACAGAGCGAAGCGGCCATTCCTTCCCCTCTCGACGAGATCCACTCCCCCCCCCCTCCCACAGACGAGCGCGGCGCCTCCGAAGAACCATGGCGTCCTGGAAGCCGAGGCTCGAGGCACGAGCAAGGGTGATAGCCGAGGGAGACGAAGGGAAGACGGAGAAGCTGATAGAGATCATCTCCTGTTTCACGGAGGAGAGAGATCTAAAGGGGGAGGCGGGGCGGCGTCCAGGAAGCTCATAGAAGCGGAGGATTTGCGCCTCATGCCATCGGGCAAGCCGGTGGGCGCACTCAGGATGCTGCTCTCGGCAATGGAGGAGGCGGCGTCGGACAACCCAAGGCAAGCTATGAAGTGGAAGGAACTTCGCTGGCGACGCTGCGCTCTGGCGGGCCCGTCAGAGTACGTGGCGCGGTGGTGGGCCTCCCTGCACCAGTTCCGGTGGCGACGAGGGAGATGCGGGCAGATCCAGAAAGCAGCAAGGTCGTGGATGGGGTGAAGCCTGGTGCGAAGAAGAAGAAGGCAAAGATATCGCTCGTGCTGAGGAGATCGCCACGCTTCCCCCGTCGTTCCCCGCGCCTGAGCGCCTGCTCAGCCTTGCTCGCTCCCAGGGACGGGGGTAGGAATCTCATCTGCGGGTGGCCGTTTCTGGCTGCTCGCAGGTGGGGTTTCCGACGAGGAGGCTAGGCTCCCATTGGATCTACAAGGTACAATTCTTCCTCTGAACAAATATCTCAATGAACCTACATCAGTGGGGGATTTTGGCAAAATTAAAACGAAGAAAAAGCGGCGATTGGCTGCTGATAATGGGGGGGGGGATTGAGATTAGAACGTGTTTTGATTCTGTTCTCAGAAGAGAGAGTGAGATTGAGATCACTCGAAGCTAAGTTATGCTTGGTAGAGAGATCATTAGTAAAATGAACAAAAAAAAACAGTATGCCCAAATTCCATATTACTGGTCTAATGAGGCATTGAGCAAGGTTTGGGCAATAGAGAGGACTCTACCCCTATTCGGAGAGGAGTTAATTATGAAAAGGAAAAGGGGGAGGGGAAAGTAGAGAGGCGTCTTTGACGAATATGCTTTCTAAAAGTTTTACCAGTATAAATGACGAGTCTCTCCACCTGTTGGGAGGAGAGATCGATCCCTTCGATCCCCAATTGCTCTGATTCTGTCTGTATCCTGCTCAAAGCAAGAATGGAGCTAACTTTAGGGTAATGTGCAACAAATGCAAGGAAAGGCACCTGACAAGAGAATGCAAACTCCCCAACTGCATCATATGTGGGAAGAACTCACACATCACAGAGGACTGTACTTGGCTAAAGTAGATGAAACCACTGCCTAAGTTTGTAGGATATCCAGGTAGGGGTTTGCGAGTGTTGTTGATCAAGAATTCTAAAGAAGTGGTGAGCAGTGAACAAACCAATCCAATGGCAATTATCAAAATTGCTTCTGGAGAGATCAATGAAACACAGTTCTTGGAAGGCTTCAATTATATGTTCAAATGGGACTGGCAGTGGAGGTGCAAGAAACATGGAGACAAAGCTTATCTAATGAGATTCCCTAATAAAAGCAGACTGACAGAGCTCCATAAATTTGGTAACTTCAATCTCCTGGGAACAAAGGGAATCATAAATGTTGACAGCTGGACCTATGATACCCAGGCCATAGGGAAATTGCATACTTTGTGGGTGAATATAGGAAAAGTACCATAGTGCTTTAGACACTTTTTTGATGCTTGTGAGGTGGCTGCCACAATTGGACCAATGCTGAAAATTGACATGACAACAATCCTACAGGAGAAAATCAGGTCCAAGGTGGTGGTAAGAGACTTTGAGAAAATACCCAAACACACTGAAGTTACTGATAAAGATCTCATGATTTACAGAGTGACTTTAGAACTGGAAAAAGTGGTGGAACAAGGTTGGTATGAGGAGAAGAGGAAACATGAAGATACTGAGACAGGTCATGATGTAGACTCAGATGATATAAGGAAGAAAATCAAAATTGGTGGAGTGGATGCTTTGGGGAACAAGCGAAAACATTTCCCTGGGCGGTGTGGGGCTCAAGCAATTTGAGGAAATGAGAAAAATGAATCATGAAATTCTTAATATTCAGAAAGAATATTTGTCTGAAGTTGGACTGAGGAAGAAAGTGGAAGCTGATCTAGATAAAGTGCTACAAAAGCTGCACGAAATGGAGGAAAATAAGTGCAGACAGGAAGCCTGGAGGGCAGTGGAGGGAAAAAAGCATAACTCCTGGGAGGAAGAGAAAAATTAAATGGTGGACATAATCAAGAATCAACAAGAACTGATAGACAAATGTATGGAAAAAATTGAGCCGTGGGATGAAAAGGAATTGACTGGAGAGGATCTTGGATAGAAAAATGATTATGACAAAGACATCCCACGTGATCCATTGATGGAAGACAATTACACTAAACAAGTGGATTACAATGCTAGCCAGGATTCTGTGGAGTCTCTGGGGTCCAAATTGGGCATTAATACTAAAGATGACAAGGACAAGGACAAAGATGGGCCTACCAGAAGAAGTGACAGGAACCTAGATAAAAAGGATGCTAGGATTAAAGATTTGGCCAAGGAAAGAGCTGCTGACAAAGACAATTATGGTAAGTCTCCAACCATTTTAGATGAAAGAATTTCCTTATTTGATATGGCAAAAAATGTGGGTGTAGAACTTGGATGCACTATTGACCTAGTTAATCAAAATCTAGACCTGATTGCCATTATGGAACAGGCTAGGAGAGATTTATATCTCCAAAACATTAAGAATCAAGAGGGAGAGACAAAAATAAATAGCTCTCCAAGTCTTATTGACATTGGTGATGCTGTGTTGGATGAATTATGTTCTGAAGATGACCATTCTAATACATAATTAGAACTGGACTACTATGATAATCTGAAAAAGATTTTCTCTAGCAATAGGAAAATGAAGATTGGCGCCTCAGCTAGTAGTGATGGGAAGTATGCCATATCAATAGGAGGGGGGAGGGAAAAAGGAAAAAACAATGATAGGAATGTTTTGGAATGTTAGAGGGATTAGGCAGGATATTAAAAGAAATTTCATTAGAGAAACTATTATAGTGAAACACTTAGATTTTGTGGGACTACAAGAAACTATTAAAGGAGATTACTCCAAAAATGAACTTCATAACCTTTGTGGAGGGAAAAAAATTCTCTGGGAATGGATTGCTCCTAGCTAGGGGCAAATCTGGTGGTATCTTAGTTGGGATCAATAGTGATAACTTTAATCTTATGCAATTAGAAAAATGGACATACTTTGTGAGGATGCTCTTATTTAACAAAAAAGCTAAATTTAGCTGGAACTTAGTGACTGTATATGGTGATGCCCAAAAAGAAGGGAAAGCAACCTTTTTAGCCAAATTATCCAGATTATATCAAGATAACCCTCTTCCATGTGTTATTGGAGGAGATTTTAATATCATCAGGAATAGTTCTGAGAAAAACAAGCCAGGAGGGACTGGCCATTTCAGCTTTGTTTTTAATGCTATAATAGAACATGTTGGCTTAGAGACATACTTATAAGTGGGAGGAAACGTACTTGGGCAAATAATCTACCAGCACCTACTTATGAAAAGTTAGACAGAATCTTGATCTACCTATATTGGGAAGATAAATACCCTACGACCATGGTTACTGCACTAGAAAGGGAGATCTTTGATCACACCCCTTTACTGTTGGACTCAGGGGAGCAAAGGATTGCTCCACCCATTTTCAGATTTGAAAATGCTTGCATGCTTATGGAAGGCTTTAAAGAGTTTGTTGAGAAAAATTGGGAGATCAATTGCAATGGGTCTAGTATGGACACCTGGCAAAAAAAGATTAGGAATATCAGACAGAAAAAAGGCTGGGTTGTAAATGCAAATGCTATGTATAGAAAAAGAAAGAAGGAATTGATGGCCATGTTGGATGTGATGGACAAAAATGCTGAATCTAGAGGAATTAATGCTCAGGAGAGAGACATTCAAAAAGAGCTAAGGAAAGGATTAAAGGTGTTGCTTAAGATGGAAGAGATTAAATGGCTGCAAAGATATAAAGACAGAGAATTTAAAGAGGCGGACTCCAACACTAGGTACTATCATGCTAAGGTGAATAGGAGGAGAAGAAATAATAATTATTATTAAATTGGTACAAGATGGAAAAGTGACTGAGGGGGGAAAAGAACTTATGGACTACATTACTGAATTTTATAAAAATTTGTTTGGACAGGCTGAGACTTCCAATATGAACCTAAACATTCAAGGGGCTGAGGGGATTTCTCCCCAGGCACAAGACACTGCTGGAATCAGCTACTTTGCCATCTACCAGATCTTTGCCGTCCGCTAGCGTACGACAAAGAAGCTCTTTGCCATCACCTACCGAAAAGCGGACGGCAAAGAAGGTCTTTGCCATCCGCCATTTCTTTGCCGTCCGCTGGCTGATGGCAAAAAAATCTTTGACGTCCGCTGGCTGACGGCAAAGAGGAAGGTGGCACCCGCTAACCGAAAAACTTAACGCCCCCCCTCTTTGCCGTCTGCAGCAGACGGCAAAGATAAACCAAAAGCGGACGGCAAAGACGCCGCGGACGGCAAAGGCTAACCTAACTAACGGCCGAGCCCCCGACCCCCCCCCCCCCGCCCGTTACTCTCTCTGTTTCTCCCTCTCTCCTCCCAGACGCAAACCCACCGCGCCGCACCTGCCGCCTGGCGCCGCCCCCGCCACCACCCCCGCCCCCGCCGCCCTGCGCTGCCCCCGCCCCCGCCCTCGTTGCCCGACGCCGCCCCCGCCACCGCCCCCTCCCCCACCCGCTGATGCCCTACCATCCCACCGTCCCGGCGCCCCGCCGCCCGGCGCCGCCCCCGCCATCGCCCCCGCCCCCGCCGCCCGCCGCCACACCCGCCACAGCCCCCGCCCCCACCATCGCCCCCTCCCCCACACACTGACGCCCCACCATCCCGCCACCCGGTGCCGCCCCTGCCACCGCCCCCTCCCCCACCCGCCCGACCGTCCCACTGCCCCGAAGCCCCGCCACCCCCCCACCCGCCCACCACCCCGGCGCCAGCGTCGCCCCCGGCTCCGATGAGTATTCTTTTTTTTCTGTTTTTTCTATTTTTTGCTGTTTAATTGTTAGTGTTAGATTTAGTGCTAGATATGTGTTAGTGTTAGTGTTAGATTTAGTGCTAGATATGTGTTAGTGTTAGTGTTAGATTTAGTGCTACATATGTGTTAGTGTTAGATTTAGTGCATGGGTTTTAGATGAGAAAAGATGAAAAAAGAAGAAGAAGAAAAGAAGAAAAGAAGTAGAAGAAAAAAGAATATGTAGAAGAAAAGAAGAAGAGGAAGAAAAGAAGTAGAAGAAGTAGAAGAAGAAGAAAAGAAAAGAAGTATAAGAAGTAGAAAAAAGATGAAAAAAGAAGAAGAAGAAAAGAAGAAAAGAAAAGAAGTAGAAAAAAGATGAAAAAAGAAGAAGAAGAAAAGAAGTAGAAGAAAAGAAGAAAAGAAAAGAAGTAGAAAAAAGATGAAAAAAGAAGAAGAAGAAAAGAAGTAGAAGAAGTAGAAGAAGAAGAAAAGAAGAAAAGAAAAGAAGTAAAAGAAGTAGAAAAAAGATGAAAAAAGAAGAAGAAGAAAAGAAGTAGAAGAAGTAGAAGAAGAAGAAAAGAAAAGAAGTATAAGAAGTAGATAAAAGATGAAAAAAGAAGAAGAAGAAAAGAAGAAGAAGTAGTAATAGAAGAAGAAAAGAAGAAAAGAAAAGAAGTAAAAGAAGTAGAAAAAAGATGAAAAAAGAAGAAGAAGAAAAGAAGTAGAAGAAGAAGAAAAGAAGAAAAGAAAAGAAGTAGAAAAAATGAAAAAAGAAGAAGAAGAAAAGAAGTAGAAGAAGTAGAAGAAGAAGAAAAGAAGAAAAGAAAAGAAGTAGAAAAAAGATGAAAAAAGAAGAAGAAGAAGAAGAAGAAGAAAAGAAGTAGAAGAAGAAGAAAAGAAGAAAAGAAAAGAAGTAAAAGAAGTAGAAAAGGATGAAAAAAGAAGAAGAAGAAAAGAAGTAGAAGAAGTAGAAGAAGAAGAAAAGAAGAAAAGAAAAGAAGTAGAAAAAGATGAAAAAAAGAAGAAGAAGAAAAGAAGTAGAAGAAGTAGAAGAAGAAGAAAAGAAGAAAAGAAAAGAAGTAAAAGAAGTAGAAAAAAGATGAAAAAATAAGAAAAAGAAAAGAAGTAGAAGAAGTAGAAGAAGAAGAAAAGAAGAAAAGAAAAGAAGTAAAAGAAGTAGAAAAAAACACCCCGACACCCTGACCCCCTGACCCAGACACCCCGACACCACACCCCGACCCCGACACCACACCCCGACCCCCTGACCCCCTGACCCCGACACCCCGACCCCGACACCACACCCCGACACCCCGACCCCGACACCACACCCCGACACCCCGACCCCCTGACCCCGTGAGCCCGTCATTGATTATAGTGCTGATGATGATTATGCATTTATTGATGATACTGATCGAGATTATTATTGTACTTGATGATGATGATTATGCATTTATACGTAGTGTCAGGTATTCAATTTTTTTATGTTGTACTTGATGATGATACACTTAAGTGATATACATATTATTATTCATGTCGGTATTTTTTGCCGTTGTACTAATTTCGTTTACTCTTTGTCATGGCAGGTGTTGAAAGATGGTGGGCGCTGGTCGGGAGTGCTCCGAGGACCCTTCTTCATCGGCGCGTGAGACGAGGTCTTCCATTCCACACGCACCTCTCCGCCGAGCGTAGCTGGACAATATGGCGACACCGCTGGGCCCTTCTTCGTCGACCGCGGTGCCGAGAAGGGGACGAGGTAAGAAGAAGCAGAGAGGAGCTGGAGCACGTGGCCGCGGGAGAGGAGGTAGGGTGACTGCGAGGGCGCCTTCCTCGCCGCCACCCCCAGCTGTTTCACCCGAGCACGTGACTGCTAGGGTGGACTCGTCCGAGGAGGAGGCTACACGAACTCCGGTCCACGAGCCTCCAGTCCACGGGCCTTTGGGCCACAAGAGTTCGGCCCACGAGACCCCGGAGGAACACACGTCTGGATGGGATACCTGGCCGGATCAGCCTGAGGGGCCGAGTGGCCATGTTGATGATGGCGGGGAGCCGACTGATATTGACGAGGAAGGGGGCACCGTCTACCAGCGTGGTGCTACACGGCTCCCGGACGTGCCGGCGACCCGAGGTAAGTGCATTTAATCTTTTTGTACCCTTCTGCATTCACATTTCTTCAAGTATCTAATGCATTGGCCTTGTCATGTTGTAGGGGTTGGGACCACCATCACAGTGTCCGCCGGCCCAACTCCGTCCTTGGAGTTCTTTGTCGGCAAAACTTCCCGGGGTTTGTTACGTTGCCTAGTGAGGGTCGGCTTCCAGAGCTTGGATTGAGTTGGGAGCACTACTTGGCTGCCTCGGCCCCGCCGGGTGAGATTATCGACGGTGTCTTGTGCAAGACGAGGGCAGACGTGGTGATTAGAAAGTTTTGGGTAATTTCTCCTTTACACAATTAAAAATCTTCAACTAGCTAGTTATTAATTGTACTAATCAATATTGTCTCATTTGATTGCAGACATTCTACAGGTGTGAGGAGGGATACGAGGAAGAGGCGGCAAATGTTATCGATAACATCTGCAAGCGCCTACTACAGAACTTACGGCACGAGGCTCGGGTGCAGCCGTTCGAGACTACTACGCCGCGCGTGGTATCAAGAAGACCAAGTCGGCGTGTCGCGAGAAGCTCTTGAGTAAGGATGAGTACCTGAAGGTAATTCTTAAGGCCTTGTACTTTACTTCCTTCATTTAGTAATTCATAGCCGTAGGCTCAAGTTTCTATTTCCTAACTTAGGCCCCTCCGAGATGGTGTGCGGATCGGATGGATTGTTGGGAGGTGTTGGTCAATGAGTGGTGCTCAAAAGAATGGCGAGCCCTCCACAATGAGGCCAAGGACAAACGTGCCCAAATGGTAGGTGTGCCACACCATCAAGGCAGCTCCAACTTATATCAGTACGGGCGGAACTGGGTATGTGGTTTGCTTCATGATTCATGCAATTCGTTCGTCATGCTAGCTTTCAGCCCTTTAATTACTAATTTACTTTGTTTCTCTCTTTCAGACACGCTACAATAAGGCGGATAAGGTGCCAGAGGTGTACGACCTGTATGCCATGGCCCACACTGGCTCTTACAAGAAAGTCAAGGCATTCTCTGCGTCTGACCTCGATGATCCAAAAAACTTCACCAACGTCTCCTCCCACGACAAGCTCGTGAAATATAGAGATGAGGGGAAGGCGAGGAAAGGGGAGGACTTTAACCCGAGCCAGGGTCCCATTGATACCGAGCTGCTGATGATATCTGGTGGCGGGAGGTCCCATGGCTCCATAGCCATGGGAGATGGACTTATCCGTTGTCCTAGCACTCTCCCAGAGATCAAGGTGCACCAGTCGAGCTCCGCTCCTGAGATAAGGCCTCGTGAACGACCAGTCCAACTCGCCTTCAAGGTTAGTTATACGTACTCAGCTATCTTTCTCCATTACATTGTGTGCGCTTCCATCAATGATTACAAATGGTAACGAGGAGTGGTGTTGCAGGCTGCTATACAAAGTGAGAGAGATAGAACGGAGAAACTTCTGGCAGAGGCGGCAGAGAGGCAGCGGGAGTTGGAGGAGAGGACAACAAAGATGTTGGAGGATGAGAGGGCACGGAATGACATGCAAGCAAGGGCCATGTACGAGCTCCTTGTGGTAAGTTTTTTCTATACATTAGCCAAAACATTCATGTAGTGTTTGTCTCATTACTAACTAGTATGATTAAGTCGTCAAAACCAAATGTGCAGTCTGTGTGCGAGAAGTCCGGTCAGACCGCTCCACCGATGCCAGTGATTGCTCCTGGGACCACGGTGAGTTTAATTTGAATGGACTTTACTTGCTAGTCTTAACATTTGAGTGTCATCATGCTAACGAGACATTGGAAATGATCTTTGGTGCAGCGTAACTCAAGACAAGCATCGCACGATCCTTCTCCAGCTACCGGCATGAGCCACCCTGCTACAACACCTCCATGATCACGGTAAGTGTCTCTAGTGTTTTGCTTAACAAATGCATAAAGACCTAGACTCAGCTTTATTTCCTCCAATATGCTTACCATAATGACTTAGAGTTAGCTTCTTTTCCTCCAAAATGACTTAATAAGCTTACTGACCTCCAAAACCATCCATCTTACCTAGGTTAGCTCTAAAATGATGCATTTTACCCAAGTTGGCTCTAAAATGACCCATTTTACCCAGATTAGCTCATAAACGATCCATTTCACCTAGGTTAGCTCCAAAATGACCCATCTTACCTAGGTTAGCTCCAAAATGACCCATTTTACCTAGATTAGCTCATAAACGATCCATTTCACCTAAATTAGCTCTTAAATGATCCATTTCACCTTAGTTAGCTCTAAAACGATCCATTTCACCTCAGTTAGCTAAAAAACGATCCATTTCACCTTACTTAGCTCATAAATGACCCATTTCACCTAAGTTAGCTCATATATGATCCATTTCAACTTAGTTAGCTCAAAAGCGATCCATTTCACCTTAGTTAGCTCATAAACGACCCATTTGAACTAAGTTAGCTCATAGATGATCCATTTCACCTTAGTTAGCTCATATACGATCCATTTCAACTTAGTTAGCTCAAAAATGATCCATTTCACCTTAGTTAGCTCATAAACGACCCATTTGAACTTAGTTAGCTCATAGATGATCCATTTCACCTTAGTTAGCTCATAAACGACCCATTTCAACTTAGTTAGCTCATATATGATCCATTTCACCTAAGTTAGCTCATAAATGACATATACTTCTTGTTCTAGTCTTCTTCTTCTAGTCACCTATTTCTAACTTTCTTATTTGCCATTTTGCAGATTTCCTTCACTTCATGAAAGCTAGCTTGCTATGATGGAGTGCTTGTTTTTTCTTTGATGAAACTTTGCATTGTATCTAGCTTGCTATGATGGAACTTGCTATCTTGATCAAACTTTGCATTCTAATATGTATATGGATGGAACAATGTGTATGGATGGAACTTGCTTATGTATGAATGGATGAAACTTAATTATGTGCTGGATATATATGTGATATGTTTGCTGTTAAATAGCCTTGTGAAATATATCTATATATGTCATATATATTTGTTGTGAAAATTGTTGTATTCAGAAAAAACAAAAAAAAGAGCCAATATACAGGCTCTTTGCCGTCTGCCACCGACGGCAACGGCCTCAAAGATTAAATGCACTTACCTCTTCCCATCAGAATTTACCCCCTATTGAAGAAATACATGGTCTGAATATACCGCCTGAAGAACCACATTGTCTTGATAACCCGACACAGGTAGTAAAGGGAAATTCTCTCTATAGATATGATAAAGATGAAATACCCTCTACTAAATTTCATAGCCCATGCTTAGATGAATTTGATGACTTTATGGCTAGACAAGAAAGTTTTAATGCTTATGTTGGTAGAGAGTTAAAGAATAATGCTTTCAAGATAGGATGCGTAGGTGATAATCTGGCTAGAGTTAAAGATGAACTTCACTGCGTTAGCAAATATGCTTCTATGGTTGCTACTCAAGCTGAGCAAGTGCTCAAGGCTCAAAATGATTTGCTTGTGGAGTTGAATAATAAAAATGACTTTGTTGTTAGAGTGGCTACTAGAACGTAGAATGACTCAGGAACCTTTGTATCCTGAAGGCCACCCTAAAAGAATTGAACAAGATTCTCAGAATAATAATCTAGATGTTCCTAGTTCTTCTAAGAAGAAGAAAAAGAAGAGTGATAGGACTGTGCAAACTTCTAGTGAACCTAATATAGAAACACTTGAGAATCCCAATAATACTTCTATCTCTGATGCTGAAATGCAATCAGGTGATGAACATGAACCTGATGATAATGCTAATGATAATGTTCATGTTGATGCTCAGCCTAGTAATAACAACGATGTAGAGATTGAACCTGCTGTTGATCTTGATAACCCACAATCAAGAAACCAACGTTATGATAAGACAGATTTTGTTGCTAGGAAGCACGGTAAGGAAAGAGAACCATGGGTTCAGAAACCCATGCCGTTTCCTCCTAAACCATCCAAGTCAAAGGATGATGAGGATTTTGAGCGCTTTGCTGAAATGATTAGACCTATTTTCTTATGTATGCACTTAACTGATATGCTTAAAGTAAATCCTTATGCTAAATACATGAAGGATATCATCACAAATAAAAGAAAGATACCGGAAGCTGAAATTTCCACCATGCTTGCTAATTACACTTTTAAGCGTGGAATACCAAAGAAACTTGGAGATCCGGGTGTTCCAACTATACCTTGCTCCATTAAAAGTAATTATGTTAGAACTGCTTTATGTGATCTTGGAGCCGGTGTTAGTGTTATGCCTCTCTCTTTATATCGTAGACTTGAATTGAATAAGTTGACACCTACTGAAATATCTTTGCAAATGGCTGATAAATCAACTGCTATACCTGTCGGTATTTTTGAGGATGTGCCTGTTGTGGTTGCAAATGTCACTATCTTAACGGACTTTGTTATTCTTGATATTCCCGAGGACGATAGTATGTCTATTATCCTTGGTAGACCTTTTCTTAATACTGCAGGGGCTGTTATTGATTGCAGAAAAGGCAATGTCACTTTTCATGGTAATGGCAATGAGCATACGGTACACTTTCCGAGGAAACAATCTCAAGTTCATAGCATCAACTCTATTGAAAAAGTTCCAACTATTGTTTTTGGAGGTTTTGAATTTCCTCTCCCTACTGTCAAGAAAAAGTATGATATTCTTATTTTGGGGATTTTCATATCCCCGTTGAGGTAACTTAGTGTTATTCGAAATTTCTCCGGTTTCGTGTTATTCGGAATGAGTTTGTTAACAAGACTTGATCAACCTTGTTAGCGGGTTCATTTTGATGACCGCAAGATGGACGAAACTAGAAGGCACAACCTTCTGTACCCTCTTTTTACTTTCTGTTATTTAGAATAAATAAAGCAAAAAAATAATATTATTCGTCTGTTTTCTGATTTATCTGTGTAATAAAAAATAGTCCAAAAATAAAAGTGCTCCAAATGCCCTGCAAATTTAGTATGATTTTTTCTGGAATATTTGAGGATTTTAGGCACTAAAAACACTGCAGGAGGGCCAAGCACCAGGCCACGAGAGAGGAGGGCGCCCCCCTGTCTCGTGGGCCCCTGGTGGCTCCCCTCCACTTATGCCAGCACCCACACACTCCATCTTCTACCTAAAAAATCCCCATCCAACTCAAGCACGAGTTCTAGCTCGTTTTGCTGCGATTTTCGATCTCTTAGCTCAAAGCTCCATTCACAAAACTGCTTTGGGAGACTGTTGCTTGGTATGTGACTCCTCCATTGGTCCAATTAGTTTTTGTTCTAGTGCTTTATTCATTGCAAATCCTTGCTGTCTTGGTGACCCTGTTCTTGAGCTTGCATGTTAAATTTTAGAGGTCCCAAGTAATTCTAATGCATGAGATGGGCTCTAGGCACTTGTAGGAGTAGTTGCTATCAATCTTGTTTAGTTTTATGCACTTTTATTTTGAAGTTACTAAAATTTCAGAAATTTTCAGAAAATGTTGAGGAAACTTTTGAGGGGCTCTTCTAGCCAAAGTTCCCAGGAAAAACAAGCTAAAGACAAGGAAAAAGTCAAGTATAATCTTCCTCACTTAGCGGAAGTACGACCGTGTGAATGGCCATATGATGATTTCTTGAGAGAGGCTGGAATTTATGAAGACTTTTATGCTTTAATCTAGACTGCAGGCCTCACAGGTTTCATCAACGACCGAATCGATCAGTATCTCTTACTCACCAATACTTTCGTGCAAAACTTTTATTTTTATCCTAAGAAGTCACTGCGTGAAGTATCATTTTATTTATATGACGAGTTCAAAGAAATGTCTTTACGTCATTTTTGCACGGTATGTAGGATACCTTATGAGGGATAACTAGAGGAACCCCATCGTGAAGATGTGGCTGGCTTTGTTAATATTATTGTTGTAGAAGAGCCAAAGAAGGGTTCCGAAGCAAAAGTCTCTAGCATACACTTTCCTGTTTTACGCTACTTTACCATATTTGCTAGTAGATGCTTGATCGGTCGTGGGAATAGTGGAAACTTGAGAGTTCCTGATATTATCATGCTTCAACATGCTTTGCTTGGAGACAATAGTTTTAATATTGGTGTCGTCGTTGCTAAACGGCTAGCCCTTAATCGTACAAAAGGTCCCATATTTGGAGGTATCTATGCTGCACGTCTTGCTAGGCATTTTCAGATACCCATTAGGCACCATGAGGAAAAGGAGACAAAACTGCCGCCTCACATTTTAGATTACAAGAGCATGGTAGCACATAAGTTTATTGTTGATAACGAAGATAGGATGCTCTTGTATAAACATAGATTCAATAAGAAACACTTTGAGATTATTATCTTGCCTGCACCTCTGTTGTTTGATTTGCTTGCAGAAAAATTTCTGGTCACACCGGAGGCGGTAAACAAACATCGAGCTCAAGCTTTTACTCCAAAACCTGAACCTGAACCTGAACCTGAACCTGAGCTGGACCCCTATCGTGCATCATCTGTCCAGTGGGATCCGGAGATGACCAACCAGTGGTATCCTGATTACACCTCTCATTACACCGGAGAGAGTAGCGGTGGTCCTTGGTATTAAACCAACTTCGGCCAAAAGCCTAAGCTTGGGGGAGTACGTATTTCTCACCGACTTTACATTCATGTTCACACACTAGTCGTCGGTGCTCATACTCTTTCATTGTATTATCCATGCTAGTTTAAATTTCTTTTTCTAGTTTTCTTCTTGTGTGTTTGATAAACCTTGAGAAAAACCAAAAAATATAGTTAGTTTAATTTCCTTGCCTGTAGTAGAAATTAAAATGAAAACCCAAAAAGATTTCTAGTTCTTCTTTTTAGTTGTTGGGAGCTTTCCCGTGTAAATAGTTTTAATTTCTTTTCTTTCCTTTGGGGGTCGAGAAGACCTTATTAAAAATGCTTAATGGCTCTTATATGCATGATTGTTTATTTAATTAGAGCCCATATTACTTGTCTTCTCTCTTGAGTTGAATGCTTGCAGATTCCAGCTTAGTCCAATGCACGTACACTCTTATTATTATACACATCGTTCGGTCGTGCGAGTCAATGGCAATAATGATGATATATGATGGACTTATTGGGATGAGAAAAGCTGGTATGAACTCGACCTCTCTTGTTTTTGTAAATATGATGATTCATCATTCCTGAGTCAGCTATTATGAAGTAAACATATTTGCAATGACATTTAGAGATTATAGTTACTTGTGTCATGCTTGATTAGCTATGAGTTATAATGGTTTACCTTGCGTGCCAACATGCTATTAGAATGATTATGATGTGGTATGATGGGATGGTATCCTCCTTTAAATGAATTGAGTGACTCGACTTGGCACATGTTCACGCATGTAGTTGAATCAAATCAACGCGGCCTTCATGATATTTATGTTCATGGTGGATTATATCCTACTCATGCTTGTTCTTGGCATGAATTAATTTTAGTGCATGCTTACGACTGTTGTCGCTCTCTTAGTTGGTCGCTTCTCAGTCTTTTGCTAGCCTTCACCTGTACTAAGCGGGAATACTGCTTGTGCATCCAAACTCCTTAAACCCCAAAGTTGTTCCATATGAGTCCACTATACCTTCCTATATGCGGTATCTACCTGCCGTTCCAAGTAAATTTGTATGTGCCAAACTCCAAACCTTCAAATGAAATTCTGGTTTGTATGCTCGAGCAGCTCATGTAACAACTAGGGCTGCCTATATCTTCCATGCTAGGTGGGTTATTCTCAGAGGAGTGGACTCTGCTCCTCATTCACTAGAAAGGGTCGGTAACCGGGATGCCCAGTCCCATGATCCAAAAAGATTAAAGCAAATCAAAATAATTAAACAAAACTCCCCCAGGGCTATTGTATGTTGGAGGCACTCGTTGTTTCGAGCAAGCCATGGATTGATGCTTGTTGGTGGTTGGGGGAGTATAAACCTTTACCATTCTGTTTGGGAACTGCCTATAATGCATTTAGTGTGGAAGATATAGCCATCTCATAGGTGTTGCGTTGACAGCAAAAGTATGCCGCACAAAATGTTATTCAATCTCTATTTTAAAATCGACCTCTGGCACCTCTACAAATCCCTGCTTCCCTCTGCGAAGGGCCTATCTATTTACTTTTATGTCGAGTCATCACCCTTCTTATTAAAGCACCAGCTGGAGAGCACACTGTCATTTGCATTCATTATTATTGATTTATATTGGGTATGACTTGACTAGATCTCTTTTACCATGAATTACAATGTTTAGTCAGCCCTTGATCTTTAAAGGTGCTCTGCATTTATGTTTTGCGGTCTCAGAAAGGGCTAGGGAGATACCATTTTGTTATATCATGTTATGATTATTTTGAGAAAGTGTTCTCATCCGAGTTTTATTATTATGACTCGCTAGCTGATTATGTTATTGATATGAGTAATTGTGAGACCTATGTGTTATTGTGAGTATGGTTAGTTCGTAATATTTGCTGGAACTTGAATGCTGGCTTTTCATGTTTACAACAACAAGGGCAAACAGAGTTTGTAAAAGTTTTTCTTTTTCACTTTCAGTTTATCAACTGAATTGCTTGAGGACAAGCAAAGGTTTAAGCTTGGGGGAGTTGATACATCTCCAACGTATCTACTTTTCCAAACACTTTTGCCCTTGTTTTGGACTCTAACTTGCATGATTTGAATGAAACTAACCCGGACTGACGCTATTTTCAGCAGAACTACCATGATGTTGTTTTATGTGTAGAAAAGAAAAGTTCTCGGAATGACCTGCAAATCCACGGAGGGACTTTTCAGAATTAATAACATTTTTTGGCGAAAGAATCAGGGCCAGGGGGCCCAAGGCATGTCCACGAGACAGGGGGGCGCACGCCCCCTAGGGCGCGCCCCCCTATCTCGTGGGCCCCCCGGACCTTCTCCGACCTCAACTCCAACTCCATATATACCGTCTCGCGGAGAACAAAATCGGAGAAAAAGTTTCATCGCGTTTTACGATACGGAGCCGCCGCCAAGCCCTAATCTCTCTCGGGAGGGCTGATCTGGAGTCCGTTCGGGGCTCCGGAGAGGGGGATTCGTCGTTGTCGTCATCATCAACCATCCTCCATCACCAATTTCATGATGCTCACCGCCATGTGTGAGTAATTCCATCGTAGGCTTGCTGGACGGTGATGGGTTGGATGAGATTTACCATGTAATCAAGTTAGTTTTGTTAGGGTTTGATCCCTAGTATCCACTATGTTCTGAGATTGATGTTGCCATGACTTTGCTATGCTTAATGCTTGTCACTAGGGCCCGAGTGCCATGATTTCAGATATGAACCTATTATGTTTTCATGAATATATGTGTGTTCTTGATCCTATCTTGCAAGTCTATAGTCACCTATTATGTGTTATGATCCGACAACCCCGAAGTGACAATAATCGGGACACTTCTCGGTGATGACCATAGTTTGAGGAGTTCATGTATTCACCATGTGTTAATGCTTTGGTCCGGTTCTCTATTAAAAGGAGGCCTTAATATCCCTTAGTTTCCACTAGGACCCCGCTACCATGGGATGGTAGGACAAAAGATGTCATGCAAGTTCTTTTCCATAAGCACGTGTGACTATTTACGGAATACATGCCTACATTATATTGATGAACTGGAGCTAGTTCTATATCACCCTATGTTATAACTATTGCATGAGGAATCGCATCCGGCATAATTATCCATCACTGATCCATTGCCTACGAGCTTTTCATATATTGTTCTTCGCTTATTTACTTTTACGTTGCTACTGTTACAACTACTACAAAAACCCAAAAACATTTATCTTTACTATTGCTACTGTTACCATTACTATCATACCACTTTTGCTACTAAATACTTTGCTGCAGATACTAAGTTATCCAGGTGTGGTTGAATTGACAACTCAACTGCTAATACTCAAGAATATTCTTTGGCTCCCCTTGTGTCGAATCAATAAATTTGGGTTGAATACTCTACCCTCGAAAGCTGTTGCGATCCCCTATACTTGTGGGTTATCAGTTATTGACCGGAGATGTGTCTCAATCATGTCTAAATAGTTCTCGAATCCA
The DNA here is from genome assembly GCF_018294505.1 of Triticum aestivum. Classification (NCBI taxonomy): domain Eukaryota; kingdom Viridiplantae; phylum Streptophyta; class Magnoliopsida; order Poales; family Poaceae; genus Triticum; species Triticum aestivum. The sequence continues at coordinate 676,348,534 of NC_057795.1, read as the reverse complement.
TAGGGTTCGCACGCTTAACGTTTGATGATGACTTGTATTATGAGTTATGTGTTTTGGTGACCGAAGTTTGTTCGGAGTCCCGATGAGATTACGAACATGACGAGGAGTCATGAAATGGTCGAGAGGTAAAGATTCATATATTGGAAGGTTACATTCGGACACCGGAATAGTTTTGGATAAGTTTCAGAGTACTGGGAGGTTACCGGAACCCCCCCCCCCTCCCAGGAAAATAATGGGACAACATGGGCCTTAGTGGATAAGAGAGGGTCGGCCATAGGAGGTGGCACCCCCCATTGCCAATCCGAATTGGACAAGGGGTGGGGGCGGCGCCCCCCCCCCCCCTTTCCCTCTCCTACTCCCTCTCTCTTTCCCCCTTTGCTGCCTCGGTAAAAAGTAAAAAGGTGGGGGGGGCGAATCCTACTAGGAGTGGAGTCCTAGTAGGACTCCCCTCCATGGCGCGCCCCTCCTAGCTGCCGGTCTCCTCCTCCCCTCCTTTATATACGGTGGCGGGGGCACCCCAAAGGCACATCAATTGTTCTCTTAGCCATGTGCGGTGTCCCCCTCCATAGTTTACACCTCCGGTCATAGCGTCGTAGTGCTTAGGCGAAGCCCTGCGCGGATCACATCACTGTCATCGTCATCACGCCGTCGTGCTGACAAAACTCTCCCTCAACCCTCTGCTGGATCAAGAGTTCGAGGGACGTCATCGAGCTGAACGTGTGCTCAACTCGGAGGTGCCGTACATTCGGTACTAGATCGGTTGGATCATGAAGATGTTTGACTACATCAACCGCGTTAACCTAACGCTTCCGCTTTCGGTCTACGAGGGTACATGGATACACTGTTCCCCTCTCGTTGCTATGCATCTCCTAGATAGATCTTATGTAATCGTAGGAATTTTTTGAAATTGCGTGCTACGTTCCCCAACATGAAAGTCAATGATAGTGTGGGTCATTTTTTCAAAACTTTCAAAGGGCTTAGGCGGGGGGACTCTCTCTCTCCTCTGCTATTTGATCTAGTAGTAGATGCCCTGGCTATGATTATGGATAAAGCTAGATCTGGAGGATTTATAAAAGGGGTCCTTAGTGACATTCATGAAAATGGGGTGAACATGCTACAATATGCTGATGATACTATTTTTCTGATACATGATGATGAGGAATCAACTAGAAATCTAAAATTCCTATTAACTGCCTTTGAACAAATGTCAGGTCTGACAATAGATTTTCATAAAAGTGACATTTACCTCTTTGGGGAAGCTAAAAGTAAGAGGAATCTCTATCAAGAGATCTTCACATGTGCCCTTGGGGAAACACCTTTGAAATATTTAGGCTTACCAGTACACAATAAAAGAATTAGAAATAACATGTGCAGGAATGTGTCTGGAAAAATTGAAAAAAGATGTGCTTGCTGGCAGGGTAGATTGCTCAATATAGCTGGCAGAGTTACACTTGTACAATCCTGCCTAACAAATATTCCCATTTATACGATGTCTTTTTACCTACTCCTTGCTGGAGTTAGAAAAAAAAAGTTGACTTCTATAGAGCCAGATTAGTGTGGCAGGCTGAAGAAGATAAAAAGAAATATCACTTAGTCAATTGGAAAACTTGCTGTCTTCCAAGACAGCAAAGGGGACTTGCGGTAACAAATCTTGAAAACTTCAATATTGCTTTGCTTGCCAAATAGATTTGGAAACTAGACGATGGAGATGGACTCTGGAAAGATATAATTAGATCTAAATATCTCAAAGACAAATGCCTTTCTGGTGTCAAACACAAAAAAGGAGACTCACAATTTTGGTCTAGCCTTCTAAAAATTAGGGGGCTTGTTTACCCTCATATTAAGAAAAGACTTGGCGATGGTAGAAATGCTAGATTTTGGGAAGATTGGTGGGTGGATGATAAACCCTTGAAGGAGGCTTAACCCTCACTCTATTCGATCAGTAATGATAGGGAGATCACTATCAGAGAGGTAAGGGATAAAGGATGGGGGGCATGTCTTTTAGAAGAACAATAATTGGGGATTCTGAAATTCTTTGGGATAGCTTAAAAAGGAGATGTAAGGAAATTATAATGCATGGAGGGAGGGACAAACCTATGTGGATGTTGACTGCAAACAGAAAATTCTCTGTGAAATATTTATACTTGCATCTTATTAAATCAGATGTAGGCTTTCCTCGGAAATTTTTGCGAAAAGTAAAAGCACCTGCAAAAATTAAGTTTTTCCTATGGCTCCTGAATAAAAAGAGCATTCTAACTAGAGACAATTTACTGAAGAAGAGGGGCTGGAAAGGAGACAAACATTGTGTATTGTGTGGAAAAGAGGAGAGTATTGATCACCTCTTCTTCTCCTGCTCTATTGCTAGGCTCATTCGGAGCCTGGTTGGGTGTGCTTTTGACCTTAAACTTATTCCAAAAGATCTGAATGGTTTTTTGGGAAATTGGCTAAATAAATTCAACAAAAATGATAAGAAACTGGTATTGACTGGTACCTCTGCTTTATTATGGGCAATTTGGAATAGTAGGAACAATATTGTATTTGGCAGGAAAAATATAAACGACCCAATTGGGATCGTTAAAAGAATGTGCAATTGGATCGCTGACTGGGTTGTTTTGCAGAAAAAGGACCTAGGGGAAAGAATGTTGAGGCTGGGGGCAAGACTCATTGAGCAGGTGGCAAGTGAAATCTATAAAGCTTCGCAAGGGTGGTGTTTCGGAGTACCAAGGCTACAAATGTGATGCTTTCGGGGGAGCAGAAGCTTCTACTTCTTCGGATCTTGCCATTTTGCTTTCATGAGTTTTTAGTCTCTCTCTTTTGGATGGAATGTAATGTACTTCTGTGATGTCCTCTAAGTTTGTTTGTCTAGTTCATGTAGGGAGGGTTTTAGCCGCTGGTAGTGGCTAGGCTTTCTTCTAGTTTTTGATGGTTTGCTGTTTGGCTTGTAACAGACTACTAGCTCTGAACTTTGGCTTGGTTTCTCTAATGGAAATCGGAGGGGAAACGCTCTTTTAATCAAAAAAAACAAATTACCGTTGTCATTTCCTTAGCTCTCTCTGTTGAGCAGAAAGCCTAATCAGTTGTAAGGGTGGTATGCCTTAGTACTCTACTAGCCTAACACGCGCGGCGGCACGCCGCGCTCGATGATCACTCGCAGATGTGCATTCTATTGATCTAAAAGTGGAACAGTGCATGCTCATTTGATATCAAAATAATGTATAGAGATATTAAACAAACCGAACATACAAATATATCGAAATTTGCAAATGTAGCGATACAAAGGTACAAACTAAAAGTGGCACACTCCTGAGGCAAACAAATTATTGAAAGTACAGTTTACTGCTGACAGAGAACTGTATGTAAAAACACAAACACATTACATAGATAAGCTAGAAGTAGTTGCTAGTGGATTAGATCATTCTAGTATATCCTCCTGCAGGATTGGTGCCTGTGATAAAATGATAAAGTGTTTTTCCAAGTTCTTGCATAAGTCCGACATGAGGGTGTGCGCCTGTATATGTGATAATGGGATCATCACTATCTGGGCGCTGGGGATACATGCGAAGTGGTAATATATCAAAGAAGTCATCGCATATCTTTGCAAGTATCATTGTCTGTCTTGCAAACTCGTTTTGATGTGTGCTTACTTGCTGGCGGGCCATATTGAACTGCCATTGCTTTGTTTTAGCCTTCTCTCTTGTTGTGAACTACCTTTCCTTTGTGACTTCAAGAGCATAGTAATTATGATCATTGATAGAAATATTGTAGTCTGCACAGATGCATTCTAGGGCCACCTGAGCTGCTTTTTCCATTGCTTCATCTTCTGTATTAGCTGCCTCTCCTTCATATGTAATAGAGGATTCTCTGAAGCTATCTTTTTGACGTGGCAGAGCAATCAGTACGGACCCTTGTATCATGCCTTCATGCACGTACCAACAGGTGTACCCTTGTACTTTTAGGCCGATTGTTTCACTCACTGTTTCAAGCATTGGTCGTCTTGGAATATACATTAATAAGATTCTCATCCTGCATGGAAGGATTCGTAATATAATAAGTTGCTTACTTGCAAGGGACAAACAGAGAGAAAAAGTTAGGTGAAGCCAAGAGCTTACCGAGGACCAATAGGTCCATCAACCATCTGCACGCCCGAGGAACCTGCAAGAAAGTATTGGACACAACACATTATAACCCGAACGAAACTCATATACCTGAACAGCTAAACCAAAAAAGAAACGGGCACGTCAGCTGGACCAGACGCAAATACCCACCTGAACAGCCACAAGGAAGCAAAAATAAAAACCAATCAAAGATGTGTGTGGACATTTTTTTTAAAGCAACAGTCGTAAAGGGCTAGCATTACTGAAGTGCATGCGTGCACTGCATGCGGCGGGTATATTCATCTTTTTAAGAGGGCTAAATTTTGAAAGTAAATGTGATTTAGGTGGTTTTTTTCATGAGAATACTTAATTCTTTCCTTAGTAAACGACGATGACAAATGTGAGCGGGTTAATTTGCACACCTAGAGGTGGAGGTCAATGGTTGATCTCATTTTTCAAAAGGTTAGGTGCGAGTTCTCATCTAGTTGCAGGCATGTTCTTGAGGTTGCGGTGGTTGTCTTGGTCGAGTATGTTGTGTTGACGATGGTCTTGGACCTCGGCACCCTTGTATCTGGCCCGGACGACGTCCCTTAAGTGCTATTCCGGTGTGTGTGGTCTTCGCCGATTTCCCTTAATTAACCGATTCCATGTATGGTTTTGTACATGCTTGAAATATATAGTCTAGATTCTCATTTTGATAGCCAAGGGCCAAAACTTGATCCTTGGCCTTGTTATTTACGGAAACATCTTTTTACCTTACCTTTCCCTGACCTTGGATTTCGCTTCCTGGGCAGAAGTTTGTCTTTGTTTGTTGCTTCCGTCAGCAGGATATCTTGTAAGAAATCATGTGAACTTTTATCTCTGAAAACAATGTATTATATTTCTAGGTGCCCACTTATGTGAATAGATCTTCTATTGACATATAGGAGTGCCAACGTTGAAAGCTCTGGAATCATCGCCTTGTCGATGGTAGCAGTTCTGTGTTGCAGCAAACCATGGCGCCCGGGCACGCCCATATAATTAAGTTGTTGATTTCATCCACCAGCGCGCCAAGAAAAACAACGTGCAACCGCACTGCTGATACTCGTCACGTGATGAACTCCACATTCGGAGGCGCCACGAAGAAGAGGAAGGCCGTGCACGTTGGGTTGGCGAGCCAGCCATGCCAGTGCCAGTGCCAGGCCGTCGACACACGCCTCGACGCCGAAGTACGCGCCCGCCCTTAAGAGCATTTCCAACAGCCGCGCTAAAGCGCCGCGCGCAAAAAACCTGTTAGCGCGCGCGCTCGGCTGGTTTTACGCGCCCGCCTGCGTTGGCTCCAGTAACCGCGCTGAAATGCAGCGCGCGTGCGCCGCTCCAGCAGCGCGCTAAAATGCAGCTCGCGCGACTAGAAATGTATGCATTTTTTAAAAATTGAATTTTTTAAAAAAACTAGATAAATTGCATAGATTAAACGATACAAAGGTATTTTACATCCGAAACATAGATTGCATAAAATAAAAACGACAAACGATAAACATAGATTGCATTAACAAAAAAAAACTACTCTAAATCGCTATCATCATCACCACTATCATCCTTGGCGGTGTCGTCCGAGGTAGATAGCCAGATGTCCAGCCACCGCTCATCGTTCGGCGTGAAGAACGACCGCCCACCTGCTGCAACGAGGTCGGACTGCGCATTCGCCAACGCCTTCCGCCGACGCCTGTCCAACCGCGACGCGCGGCGCCTTTGCGTGTCCTCCTCGCGGCGCCTTGCCCAGTAGGCTTGCTCGTAGGCGACGTCCTCCGGGTGGCACTGGCGCCAGTCCGCCATGACCGAGGACGACGAGGAGGCGGCGGTGCCGCTCGGCGTGCTCCGCACGGTCTTCCGCCGTGTTCAGACGAGGCAGAGGGGCGAGGTTGAGCGCTTGCTCGAGCGTGTACACATCTTGGAAGTTCATCCGGCCGTGCGGCCGGCCTAGGCGCCACGCCGCCGCGTCGTACGCGCGGGCGGCCTGTCGCGCCGTCCCGTACGTGCCGAGGGCGAGCCGAAGTTCGCCGGAGCGTATCTCCGCGGTGTAGCTGTCGTTGGGCCGCAGGCGGACGCCGCGGTAGCCGGACGCTCCTCGGCGGCGCGGCGGCGCGGCGGTGGCGGGGCGCTGGAGCGGCGCGTGGCAGAGAGGGAGAGGGGAAGAGATGTGTGTGGAGAAGGCGCGTGGCGCGCGCAGCTTTTATAGGCGCGCGCGAAGCGGCGCATCAAATCTTGCGCGCGAGCTGGCGCCTTTTCGCGCGCGCGCAAACGGTTCCCGCGCAACGCTTGTTTCCCGCGGCCGCTGGAGCGCGGCAAACCGCCCCGCGCGCGCTAAAAGCTGCGTTTATCGCGCGCGCGCGTCATTTGGGGCGACTGTTGGAGATGCTCTAAGGCATGGTCGGCCTCCCCACGGACGGGCACTCCGGGCCCACGCACATGGAGGCCGTCCTGGCCACGTTCGGCAAGTTCCTTGCATTGCCGCTTGTTTGAGGAGGGAGGGAAGAATTATTATGGGGTCCATGAACCACTACGCCCAGATCGCGTGCCACAATCACACGTACAGCAAAGTTCAAAAAAAAAAATCACACGTACAGCAGTTGACCATATACATGCGCTGTACGGTATCTACATAGTGTACTCTAACACCGCTGCCGCAGGACCACACAGCCGCATGCGATCGGTTCCCTACACTCGCCGACGCGTACGACTCGTCCGAGCAGAGCTACTGGCGGTGGACAGCCGGCGTCCAGCTTGGGGAAAGAGCATGCTCCTCGGCTCCCTGCGTTGCTACTGGCACACAGGCACGCCTCGAGACACGCCATGCTGTCGCCGGCAGAAGCACTGGACGATGGTGGGGTCATCGGCGCCGGCAGATGCAACGGAGGGCGGAGGCTCGCCGCCTAAAAAAATTAAAAGGCGCCCGCCGGCACCACAGGGCCTCCCACTTTTGGCCACCGCTGGCTGTCCACCGCACCATCTACCGCCTGGATGCGTCCTCCTCTGACGTCGGTCGGCACCGCACACACCAGCTGCTCGAGCCCGCAGCCATTGCGTCGACCTCGCGCCGCCTCGGCCTGGGTTCCGCCTTCCTCGCAGATGCGGCATCCGCGATCCTGCATTCCTGCTTCACCTCGGCTGCTTACAGCGAAGATGAAGGCCGGCGCTGCGTTGAAAGGGGCACGGGGAGCCGGCGGCATGGTCGGAAGGACGGGCGAGGTCTTGCAAGAATAGCGTCAGCAGCAGAGCCCTACCACGGCCAGCAACCAGCTGCTGCTCCACTCGCTCCTGCGCCCGGGCACGTCGCAAGAGAGATGGATCGGTTGATATTCACAACCGTGAGCCTGGCGGCGGCAGAGGAAGCCGTCTACCACGACGACGACGGAGATGACGACTACTACGACGACCTGGGCCGGGAGGAGCATCACTTGCTGCGGGAGCTGCGCGCACGGCGGCTGCTGGCGTCGGGGCTGGAGCCGTGGTGCATGGGGTCGGCGGTGACGACTTCGGCAAGGCGTTGGCCGACAGCGAGGTCGAGGAATGGAGGATTACGGATTTGAGCGCAATCAGAATCCGAGAGACGCGCACGATGGAGCCAAGCTCGAGCGAGGACATGGTAAAAGGTGAAGGAGGAGACCCAATTTATAGGGCCGTATGGCGGCGAATTGGTCCTTGAGTCGTGCACGTCATTGGGGCAGAGTTTAAAGCGGCGGAGCATCTACGGCTGGGATCCTTCTCGAGAGAACCAAAGCGGCACCGCCTAATTACAAGGAAGCATCACGTGTCAATCGTCTAGACCAATTGTAAGCAAATCCATTACGTGGCAATATCTCTATTAGCCAACAAAGAAGAAATATAAAACATCTAGAGCCGTCTGTTTAGGATAAACCAGACAAAAAAAATTCCAAAACCCATGACACGTACACGTAGTACCATGGACATGCAAACCACACATCGTAGTAATCCATCACGTGGTCACATCCATGCATGCACAGCTCACATCTCACAACCACCAAAAGACAAAAGGAATGTGACAACCCATGCAAAATCGCTAACTGCACCCAGAATCGTACCTGGTCGTATCCCCCAGTAAATAGCGTGTCCTCTTCCGATTGGTCTGATTTTTCACTGATAAGAAAAAGTCAAAAAAATCTGGTAAACTAAACCTGGCCAGATTTAGTATATTTAGAATTTAGTACTGTATGTCACTGCACTGTGCTGCCAATTAAACAAAACCTGCCATTTTTGGCTAGTGTTCAACCACATGGTCTAGCACTGTGGCACGATGGCCTTTCCACTCCTGACATGCTTAGCCTAAGGAAGCAAATGGCCCACGGTGACCCAAGGTCAGCAAAATGATTAACCAAGTTGTTGTTATCTAGATTCTAGAATCCTAGAGTCCTAGTACCTAGAGGCAATCACTTTGCATTAGGATATTTGATTAGCACATGGAAACCTTTGTTTAGTGGTTCATGCTACGATTGCTTGAGCCTACATGATCTATAGGTGGTTGTTCTTTAATCTCATTCGTCCTTCCATAAACAGCTACAACTCAGAATAGTTTACCCATAATGATGGAGATCTGTTAAGAAAAAATGTGGTGTCTGGTTTGCAAAAATTTCTACTAAGATTAGTCTATGATCGCAACGATTGGAGCTGATATAAATAAATGGAGCAAATTAACAGTTGGAGCAGGATTGCATTTGGTTAGCCTGCCTGGGGACTTGGAGCCACGGGGTTGGCGGTTAGGATTTAATGGGTCTTTTGATAAAGTGGCGCATTCCAGCTAGAGCTAGTTTTAGACTAATCCAACATGAATAGTTGATCCACCGAGGAACAAGTAACCACACGAGACATGACACTTGGATTTGTTAACGAGGTTCATTGAACGTGGCTACATCCTGAGGCATGACTACGGCCGCTCCTCCTCGTGACACTGTCACAATACCACACACCAGCCACCCTGGCACCGGCATAAGCTGTCGGCACCGCATGCATGCCTGTGCTATTATGTTGACATGGATTAATCATGTATCTACCCTCACATTATCATGGATTAATCATGCCTGTGCTATTATGCAAGTGTCTAATTGAAACACAACTCCTAACATGTTAACACAAGAGGCCTATGATACAAGTATAAAGGATATGGTTTTTATAATTAAATAGTCGCTGACGTTCAAAAATAAGTGTCTTATTAGCAGCCACATAGCTACCACTCCTGATCTTTGAATGGTTCAATCTCCCGAATCAGCACTCATAAATATTTTGTCAGAAAAGCATATAGAGACTAGATCAATTGAACGACCAGATGAGCTGCTGATAAGATTGGTCATTGAGTGACACCGTGATGGGGCTGACTAAATCTCAGCAACTGTTGCTCCAAGTGCACTGCACTGAACACTACTCGTCCTGTCCTCCGTGAAAGTCGTTCAAAAGGTGCACCTCAGCTTCTTTGCGATGACATTTTTTTTTAAACATGCAGGCGTTTATATATACGCGCGTACACTCATCCTTAGAATACACATACGCAGACCCTATCTTTATGACCACCTTCGAGAGACCGAGCCGGCATATCATCCTAAGATTGATGAAGTCACCATAGGTGCGTCGTAGTCGACGGAAAGGTCTATTTTCACTGAACACGCATCGCCAAAAATCCTGACATAAAACCAGGAATAATGCAAGCATCATGATTTGAACACTAGGGACATGGGGGCGCGGTGGATCCTGCCAAGGGCCGGCGGGAGGGCTCCGTTTTCAGTCGTTTTTTCCTGTCTTGTTAGGGTTTGTGTCATGCTCAGGAAGGCAAGACGGCGACGGCTCCCTGAAGATGGAATAAAGGTCTCCCCGCCTAGCCCCCGTTCCGGCGGTGCATCTAGCATCGTTGATGGGCGTGTGGAGGTGTGTTTCTAGTGGATATATCTTTGGTGGATTTGCTCGGATCTCGTCGTTGTTCGTCTACGTTCGTGTGTCTTCGAGTTGAATCCTTCCAACCTGCGTTATTCTTCATCGGCGGCGGTTGCTGTTCTGGTGCGCTGGTCCTATGGGACCTTAGCACGACGACTTCCCGACTATCTACTACAACAAGTTATGTCCGACTCCGGCGATGGAGGGGTGATGACGGCGGCGCACCTTCGGCTCGCTTCAATGCTTGTAGTCGTCGCTAGATGGTCTACGGATCTGGATGTAATTTTTATTTCTGGTGTTCGTGTACTGCCATGATTGGAGATGAATAGATTGGAAGTTTTTTCGTAAAAAAAAATAATGATCTAAACGCTCTTATATCTGTTTACGGAGGGAGTAATTATAAAAAATATTTGTGTGCATCACAATGATGCAGAGCCCAGAGTTTCAATCTCCTTCCAAAAAAAAAGGAAAAATCATCTCGGCTGAAATGACCTTTCGTAACGAAGAGAAAAAACTGACTAGCCTCTAAACTTAAGGAGCATTAACATAAACTCTTTCTTTATACATTTTTCGGCAGAGAAATATTCCAGGCTATAAAACGTGGCCAAACCTGTCGAAATCAAAGTACGTATACATATAAACAGCACGTATGGATAAAAGAGTTTTACTTTTTTTTGAAGCTAAAAGAGGTGCCTAGAATCGTATTCCTGAAGAGGATTTAGCAGAAGATCTCGTTACGTTAATTTTTTTTTTTTGAGACCAACTCGTTACGTTAAATTGCTTTTTCTTTGCTACCACTACCTATTTTAATCTTTTTAGTTTTTCATCGGAAATCTTTTTCTCTTTTTACGTTACTATGTTTAATTATTATGTAGAATAAATAATATGATGAAGTGGGTATTTTCGTGTACAAGTAAGGGCAAATCCAAAGCGGACCCACAAATCGACGCACCGACCTGTCTGGACACAGTTTGGCAGCCATTGTAGTACCCATCGGTCCGCTGACGCGTCCGGACATCCGTTTTTTCACAAATCGGAACCAAAACAGGGGACTTTGCGAGAGTCCCAACATCCACATGACGAATCAAAAGCCATCACGTGCCCCTCTCTTCTCTGTCCGTGCAGGATTTGGCGGAAGACTAGAATGATAGCACGTGCATTTGGCGGATAGCTTTGAGTGGCCAGCTCTCGTATCAATGTATGGACACCGATCCAGACCGGTATGCGGACATATGCAGTATCCGTTTTAGGGGTATGTGTTGAAAATGCCCTAACCTATCTGTTGTTGTACATCTAGGTAGTTAATGGTAACTCGTTAATGCAGTGTTGTATTGGTGATGTTCTCCTTATAATCTCCTTCGACGGGAGAATAGTACTTGTCGCCAGGTACCACGGTGCAAACTACAAAGCAGGCGCAAGGTGTAGGACGACGCTATAGTATTATAGGTTGTCAAATAATCGCAACATGGATGATGTTGCTAGCATCCATTGCAACATGGATCATATTGGGGTCACCTTCGACTTGCATGACAATTGTAAGTGCGGGTATTTGGTCACCCATTGCAACATGGACCATGTTACGATCACCCATAACAACATGGATCAAGTTGCAGTCACGCCGTGTTGCAATACACGGACGATCTCGACAAGGATATTGCAACATGGTGGTTTTCGACAATGCGTTTCTTGAAACACGGCGGCTGTGCATGGCGGCGGCGACAAAGGGTATTGCAATGTGGTGGTCTCCAAGGTTGCCTTGCAACATGGTGGTTGTTCCAGCAACAATGTGCGGCGACAAGGTAACCTTGCGATTGGATGGTTTCTGCGGTTGCTTTGTAACACGGCGACCATTGCAGCGATGGGCGGCGGCGTGCACAGTTCTTCTCATGTGCATCAGTGCATGAGGCATGCGGCTCAATGGCGACAGAGGCATCAGCCATGGCGGTTGCTCGGTGGTGAAGAAAATAAGAACGGGAGGTTGAGGAAAAGTCGTGTGGAGGAGGAAGGGGATAAGGTAGAGGAGAAAGGTCGTGTGTGTCTAGGGCAACGTGACGTGTGATTAGGTGGTTGATTTCTTTCCATAAATCGGCCAATTAAGGCTGAGTATTTCCCTGTGTTCGCCGTTCCTTTATCTACAAACCGGCCAAGTTCGGTGTCATACGAAAATAGCCTCTCATTTTTGCAAACATTACCCACGTCTATTGTGAAAATTTACTAGAAGTACAAAGCAAAAATTACATCAAGATCACTGGACCACTAGCGCTGTCAGAACCAGACATCGACGTGCCACTGTCTCTGCACCCTTACCAGAGCCAGGCCAACCTTGTCGATGATATCCGAAAAGTCTTCGTGCATTTGCCCTAAGAATCAGCGCCACAGAGTTGTAGTCGTGGCGAGAGACTCTAACCCATCGACCCAAGGCGACGACATGAATCTATGTCGAAGTTGTGTCGACTCCGCCCTGACGGGCAAACTCGAGGAGGATCAGAGCCAGTAAGACCAGTAGAAAGATGAAGCATCCCCCTTACGAAGACTGAATAAAACCTAACTAAACTACTAACCGAGGCATCGGAACTCTCCTCCCCCTCCTCCCCATCGTTGGCGCCGGAGCGGTAGATAGAGGGAAGTCTGCAGGCTCGGCAGCGGAGCCTCAAGGGTGGTAGGGGAGGAACAGGTCCATGACGTTAGAGCAACTCCAACACGCCGACCCATTTCGTCTGCACATGTCCGTTTGGGTCAAAACAGACACAAAAGACAGCCCAAAGCGCGGGCCCAAAAGGACTCATGTTTGCTTTTCGTCCGCTTAGTGACCCATTCCAGGCCCAAATTTGGGCCCCATTTGCTTCGGCGCGCGACGCCCGCCTACTCCTCCTCCTGGCCCAGCAGTCAGTGGCACATAGGGCATTCTCTTTCTCCCATCCACAACAAGCACACAGCCGCCCCACCCCGTCGTCGTCGCCACCGCCTAGCTTCGGTGCCCTCGCCAGCCAGCCGCACCCATATGCCTCCCCCTGGAGCATGCACCTTCCAATGTCGCCGATGGGCCACCGCAACTTCCTCCGACGTCGTTGCCAGCACCAACCCCCCCCCCCCCCCAAATGCCCCCCGGCCAGCTCCTTCAGTGGCGACGACACTCTCGTCTGACGCCACGCTTGCCAGACGCCGCCAGGCCAGCTACTATGATATATTTATTTGGCTTGTAAACTTTGCTATATTTATTTAGTTGTGAAACTACGTAAGATGTTTGTATTTTGTTTGAGACAAACACGGTTGGCCGGCCACGAGGGCGAAAATGGGTCCGCGCGTTGGTGGCACGGCCGACCCAAACGCAAAAGGGAGCGGACGACGAGCGGGCGGCCGACCAAACGGACAATGCTTGCGTCCGTTTGGGTCAGCGCGTTCGAGTTGCTCTTGTTGCTCTGCTCAACCATCCAAATGAATAGCTAGAACACTCAAAAATCTAGTTGGAGGTTCATGTAGTCCAGCCAGAAGCCCAGAAGTGTGACGGCTAACAAGAACACAAAATCTGAGTGACGCTAACATCCTCCCTTGGATGGGTACTCATTACTGCGTCCTCATCCGCTGTATGCCCCCATCCCTTGCAGTTAGTTGCAGGCAGCATGGGCCGGCCCTCGCAGTTGTATTCCATGAAGCAAATGTATCCTCTTCTTCGGCAAACATAGGGCATGTGAGTGACTGACCGGCATGCGTGCCCAATTAGGCCTCGTTCGGTTGCGTGCGAATCCAAGTGGATTGAAGGGGTTTGAGAGGGATTTAAATCTCTTGTAAGTCAAAATACAAACCAATCCTTGTCAATCCCCTTCAATCCTCTTGGGGAGAGGATTAACCGAACAAGCCCTTAAGGGATCTGGTTTGGATAAGGGCTCACTCTTAACCTTCCCAGTAATAATTCAGAACGTGATGCATTCTTTCTCTCTTCAACAAAGTCTTACACAAAATGCACCTGCAACTGAGTGGAGGATAGATAAAGTGATAACCACACACGGGTGAACAGTACTCCTGCATGTGTTGTGGATGCAGCTAAGTTCAGTTGATGCTGATAATTAAGCCACATTCAACCATATGTTCCCACCTCCCAGTACGTACTACTACATTGTGAGCAATGTTAAAGTCAGTTCATGCCCGTATCCATTGTTGATTGTTCTCTTGTTGTCATCGAGAAAGCTACATAAACTGTCATATTGCTGTCTCGTTGAATCTGTGACCACATCGATGATTCTGCATTTGAAGGAGTAGTGAGAAATTACAGCACAAGATGAAAGATCTAGGCTTGCGCAAGATGGCAGGAAGGAAATTGGAGTGGTCAATTGATCTTGTTGTGTTGAGAGGCCAAATCAAATATGACAAAATAAGGACAAATGTAAGCACGCACACCGAGTGCTCCTCATCATCGTCTTCTTGGTCTCAATAACCGACCAATCATCTATCTCTAGAAACAAAAGAAATCCAGTAAAAAACTAAGAAGTAAAATTAGGAGACAATGATGAAGATCAGAGAGAGCCCCTGGTTTCACTTCACTTCACAATATGATCCCTCTTCCCCGGTCGGAAGTACAAAAATAATGATGTGGGGATTCCTGAGCTTGTCCCCTCCCATGGCCAGATCAAGTCGCTTGTCCCCTGCCATGGCTACTGGTGCTGTTGCTGCTGCTGTTGGGACTGTGGCGCCTGCGGCTGCCTCCTGTGGTGCTTGTTGTTGTGCATCCAGACCTTGAAGACCTGCCGCCGGACGCCGGCCTGCGCGCACAGCTGCCCCACCAGGGCCTCGTCCTGCTTCAGCATCCGCCACCCCAGGCGCTCCGCGAGCGCCAGCATCTGCTCCCTCTGCTCCGCCGTGAACCTCGTCCGGAACCGCTTCCGCCGCTGCGCCTGCCCGTGCGCGTGCCCCTGCCCCGACGTCGAGGGCGGGACGGCGCTGGGCTCCTCGCTGGACGACTCGGTCGTCGTGCCACCGCCGCTGGGTGTGCGTTGGTAGTGGTAATGGTGGGGGTTGTACGCGAACGGCGGCGCGTGTGGGTGGCCGGCCGCGTAGGGGTGGTGCTGCGGCGGAGGCGGCATGAGCAGCGGCACGCGCGGTGTCGGCGTCGTCGGCGTGGCGGCGGGCGCGGGAAGGAAGAGGCGGGGGTGCTTCTGCCCGTCGTCCCTGCGGTGGAAGTTGCGGTGGCACCCGCAGGCGGCGCACGTGAGCAGGTCGTGGGCGCCGGAGGGCATGAACTCCCCGCAGCCGTCCACGGCGTGCCCGCCCTGCGCGGCCGCGTGGTTGCGCAGGCACTCGCGGTACCTCGCCTCGCCGCTCCCGGCCGCCCCGCTGTTCCCCGACGAGGCTTCGGAGGGCGCGCGCGTGCCGGGCGGCGTCCCGGCGGCGTGCTCCGGCCCCGTGAACTCCATCACCGCATGCCTCTGGGCTCTGGGTGGATGCAGCTAGCGCGCAGGCGCTTGGCCTCTTGTGGTTTTGTAGCCAAGGGGCGAGAGTGAGAGATGGGGTTCAGCAGGGGAGACACTGGTTCTGAAATGGCACTTTTGTCTCCTACAGCGCCGGCGGGATGGACGGAGGTGTGTGGTGGTGGTGGAGCGGCGAGCGACCGACACCGGCACGGCAGGGGAAGGCGTCACCCCCTCTCCCTCCAGCCCGGCCCTATCCTTTAATTGTCCCACGTGCAGAGCCTGGTTTACCAGCGGGGTACTACGAGCATGTGCAACATTCCGTAAAAATAGAAGGTTAACGGCATCTCCAGACGTTCGGCCCCCCACATGCTCTTCATTAGCGTTCGATCCGGTCGAGCTTGATGGCGTTGCTCTTCGTTAGCGACGACCACCGCGTCTCGGTTTTTTCTTCGCGTAGGACGGCCCGGGCCTGGGCGTCGGCGAGGCAATGCTCGATGGACTTCTGCAATCGTGCGGTTGCCGCGTCGGCACATTTCTCCTTCTTTGCCAATTTGTTGCCGTCCGGCCGCCCCTCTGACGCGCCCGGAGTCGTCGCGTCCGGCTTGTATGTCTCCTTGGCCTTGTCGAGGGCACGTCGGACATCCGCCCACTTCTCGCACTTGTCAATGCGCTTGTAGACGTGGAGGTGCTTGAAGTCGGCGTCTTGGTTGTCGCCCCGATACATGGCGAACATACGCAGCAGCTGCGCGGAGGGACGAACAGTTGGCGGGCGGCGAGCGTAGGGGACGAAGATATGCGGGCGAACGGCGTGCGTACCTGATCCTCAACGCTGGCGCCGCTCTCCGGGCGAGCCGCGACCTCCTCGACGATTCCATGCCATTTGTTGCACGCCAACTGGATACGCCCCCAATGGTTCGCCATCGCCTTGGAGCCGCGCTGCATGTAGACGCCTTTGAAGTAGGGGTCGACGAGCTCCCGCTCGTCGAACTCGGCCTTGATGCGGTCCCGGTATGTCTCCAAGCTCTGGTTCGTGCCGGTGGTCGGGTCGAGGCAGACGACTTTCCATGCTTCGGCGAGGCATTCCTCCTCCTTGGACGTCCACTTGATGCGCGGTTCGCCTGACCTAGCCGCCCGCTTCTTCTTCTTCTGGCGCCCCTTCGTCGGAACAGGAGCCGGCTCCTCCTCCTCCTCCTCCTCCTGGTCCTCCTCCTCCTCCTCCTGGTCCTCCTCCTCCTCCTCGGGTTCCTGCGCGTCGTCGCCGTAGACGTAGCCGAGCTCGGCCTCCATGTCGCCGCTGAGGTCCACTACCTCGTCCTGGGTGGCGAACCTGGGAGACGCGGCGGCCGCGGTCGATCCTGCCGCGATGATGTCGTCCATGTCGGCTCCCGTGTCGTCGGCGTCGCCGAGGTGCGAGAAGGATAGCGGTCCACGGTAGACATGGGGCGTCGGTGTGGACGCGTAGGCGGCGGGCGGCGAGTAGTTGTATGAAGGGTACTGCACGCCGACGAAGGCGGGCGAGGGCGTGCGCGTAGCGGGGTGACCATGAGGGAAGGTCACGTTTGGGTTGAACCCACCGTGCGCGTCGCCGTCGGCGTAGCCGGGCGACGATGAACCCCATGGAGATCCGGCGCCTTGCTGTCCCCAGGGCGCGTACTGGGCGTGGCTGACGACGGGTGGATTCATCCCCGCCTGGTCGACCGATCAGGAAGACGCCGCCGCGCGCGCCGCGTTGTCGCGGGCCTTCTTGGCTATGGCCCTGTTCCGCCTGTCGGCGGTGACTGCTTCGCGCCGCTGAACTTCCACCCTCCACTCGGCGTTCGACAGGCCCGGTGGCTTCGATGGCGGCGTCGTGGGCTTCCTCTGCTTCGGCTGGGCCACAGCGCCAGTCGCAGTTGCCACCGCGCGCGGCATGGCGTACTTCTTCGGCGGCATGGCGTGCTTCTTCGCGGCGAGCGGGAGGGGGTTTGGCGGGAGAAAGGGAGAGAATGGTGGGAGGAAGGCGAGCGAGCGGGAGAGATGCGAGGGAAAAGCGTCAAGAAACGGCGGGAAAAGGCCCTCGGGTCGCCTCCAGGGCGGGCCCACGCGCCTTTTTCGCTTGTGTCGGCTCCCCAAGCGCCCCCCAAGGGCGCCAGGTTCGGTCTGGGTCCGCCGGCACCAGTTTTGGCCCGAGCCGGCAAAAAACGGATTTCTGGGGGCGCGACTGGGGCCTTTTTTTGGCGCCGGCGCGGCAAAATCTCCTGGGGAGGGCCTGTTGGGGCGTGGCTGGAGATGCCCTAAGAGCATCTGCAGCCAAGACTTGCAACTCCGGGTTCTCAAACGTCCGCGGACATTGACCGGTCATTTCTCAAATCACGTCGTCAATCCCTATGTCCATATTATATCATGCAACGTCGATCAAACTACGTAGAACAACTTATCGGACATAGAAATAGAACAATAGTTCACAAGAAGATTCACCAAAGATCACATAAACGACGGACAACTTTATACTACATCTAAAACTTGAAATTAAAACCAACTTCACCGGTAACCTACGTCGGCGACGGACAGAGCTCTCCATAGCCTCCCTCTCCCTTGCTCGCTGCTTCTCGCGGCGTGCGCGTCCGGGCCGGCGGGGTGGGCACAAGCACCCACCGCTGCCCACGAGGGGGAGCAGCAGCTGGTGTGGCGAGGGGACGGCGTGGGGGAGCGGCAGCCTGCGGGGCGAGGGGAAGGAGTAGGAGAGGCGCGGATTGCGCTGGCCGCTTGTCGGAGCTGCCCACGGGCCGGGAGGGGCCAGCGCCGGCGTCCGAGATGCACCGACGGGGATGCTGCGGTTGCGGCGAGGCTGCAGATCCGAAGTTGCCCCCGGTCTCCACCTTGGACCGCAACAAGGCGGTGCAGAAGGCAAGTTCATACTCCGGCTCCATCTCGTCGTCGGAGCGGCTGCCGAAGCTCGATATTGCGCACCAGAATCGGTGAGGGAAGAGGAGGACGGAGCGAGAGAGGAGAGTGAGTGAGCTAGGGTTTTGGACCGACGAGGCCGATGGGGTTTTTTGTGGGACATCCGTGGGGTCGATGGTGGGCCGGGCTAGTCAGGCGGGCGCGCCACCTCATATCCGCCCCATATTTGGGCTGGATATGCAGGGTGCCGGTTAGTCCGGGCGTTTGAAGCCAGTTTGAGGCGTCCGTCTGGGTCGAAAAAATGTGACCGGGCATTCCGCCCAGACATATGAGGCGGATTTGAGAGGTCCGCCTGTAGATGCTCTAACAATTCCTCCGGTCTCTGTTTTTTCTTTTAACCAGCTCAACTTCTTTGAAAGCCAAAGGTGTTTATCAAGTCAAAATAAAGTTTTCGACAAAACCATAGCAAATCAAAATAATTTCTCCACACGGGGACTCGGATCTATTCTTTTGTGATCCATGTCTTCTTCCTCAAGTATACAACGACAAACATAAATTTGGTGGATATAAACTTCTGTGGATGATTCATGTGGTTATTGAGAACCCATGAGGTTGGTTAAGCTTTGTGCAGGGTTGGTCTTGTACAAGATCTTTATTTGAAGCATGGTAAAGATGCAAAAGATAAAGCTCATGACAAAAATTTTGAAGTAACCTTTTTTTGCGGGGTTAAAAGGATTTCATTGCTGAACTAATGGAGAATTCGTTCCTATATCATTGTTCTTTGTTTTTCTTTCATTGTTCTTGATCTCATGTATTTTGTTCGAGTAATCAATAAAATACAGTCATCATCTTGAGTCCTTTGCATTTCTAGGTTTTATCACCATGACTAAAGCATACACGAGCATAATTACATCCGGTCATGTGTTTTTACAGTTAAGTCAAAATGTGTCTATTATAATTGAGAAAAGTATATTTTTCATCTCTCAATGGTTGGTGAAGTCTAGATTTCGTCCCTCAACTTTAAAACTAAACAACTTGCACCCCAACTAGTGAAATCGGACAAGGTTCGTCCCTGGACTCCTATTTTGACTGGTTTTGCTGCTGACTCACCCAGTTTTACTAAGCGGACTCAGATTCCTGGAAAAAAAATTAACCCACATATTTTTTCAAGTTTGCGTATTTTCTTAAATTCGTGTTTTTTTTTCATAATCACTGTACCTTTTCCAAACCAACGTTCACACTGTAACTTGAAAAAGTTTGCATATTTTTTCAATTCACATACTTTTTCCAAATCCGCATAATATTTTTGGAAAAAATTTATGAATTAAATAAGTACGCGAACTAGAATAAAAGTACGTGAATTTGCAAAAAATATGTGAACTTTGAAAATGTATGCGGTTTTGTAGAAAAATATGTTAATTTCAAAAAAGTATGCGAACTAGAATAAAAGTACACGAATTTGGAAAAAAAAATACGAACTTGAAGAATGTACGCGGTTTTGCAGAAAAATATGTGATTTTCAAAAAAGTACGTGAATTTGAAAAAATATGTGAACTTGAAAAATGTACGCGGTTTTATAGAAAAATATGTGAATTTTAAAAAAGTACGCGAACATGAAAATATTACACGAATATTGAAAACTACGCGAACTTGGAAGAGGTACATGGACTTTAAGAAGTACATGAATTTTTAAAATGTTCATGGATTCAAAATAGTACAAGGATTTGAAAGTTTTACACGAATTTGAAACAATCACACGAACTGAAAAAGTACACGAAATTCAAAAAGGTTTACAGATTAAAAAAACAATTTTGAATAAAGTACATGGATTTGGGAGAGTAAACAGATATGGAAAATGTACGTGAATTTCAAAAAAAAAACGGATTTGAAGAAACTACATGAATTTGAGTCAGCACCGGGCAAAACCGGGGTGAGTCAGAGCATCTCCAACGGCCGCACAAAAATCCTGCACCCAATAAACGTTATAGCACGTCACTGTAGCGCTTTTAATGCGTCGGGACCAACTTTGGTTTAGCAGGCGCCCAAAAACGCGCGCCCAAAAAGCAGTCAGTGCAAATTGTGAAGCGCGCGCAATCCGGCGCCCCAAATATGCTGCGCGCGATAGCGTTTTTCAGCGCGCGCCCAAAAACTTTTAGCGCTACAGCTTCTGCTGGAGCTGTCCGGCGCCTAAAAAAACAAACTTTTAGTGCGCAGAGCTCTTTTTGTGCGCCTGTTGAAGATGCTCTCAGCACCATAACCAGGCAAAACCAAGACCAGGGACGAATCTTGTCCGCTTTCAATAGTAGAGGGTGCAAGTTGTTCGGTTTCGAAGTTAAGGGATCAAATTTAGACTCGGCAGAGATGAAAAGTATATTTTTCTCATTATAATACAACTACTAGGTTCAGTGTTTTGAGATTGCTTGTGTCATAGGAAAGAACAGGCCCTTGAAAAAATGTTACTATAGTTTTTAATGTAAATGTTATATGTGAAGAAGGTGAGGATGAGAAATTTCAGTTTGATCTCATAGGTCAAAATAGGATTAAGATTTAAGAATCTCCTGGAACTTAGGAATAAACAATCCTCACTCATGCCATTGCAAAAGCATACATAAAGTTCTCCATCCGCCTATATGGGCACGAAACTAGATAGAAGATACACTTACACATACATATGGATTTGCCATCGACCAGACGAGAAGAATGTGTCTCCTTATTCCTCATTGTCGTTGACTCATGGGCCCAAAAAATTCAATCAATCAAGTTTAGGTGATTCATTCGAGATGTCAAAATTGATCTCCACCCAAACCACATTTGCCCATTTCATGTGCGCCTAAAATACACTGGCAGACTAACTACCCACCAACGCATATGGCAGCTATAGAGCGGGCAATAAGGTTGCTCACATATGGTCTCTTATTAGCTAGAGGCCAATTTGTATGAACTGGAGATATTCATATTTGTATGTGGTTGTGTGTCAAGAAATGCAAAATAGTTGTGTGTCGTTGTATGTGGTTTTCCAAATCAAAATAGACAATGCATAAATCTTAATGAGTTAAGTCAATTTTATGTGAGTTAAGATAATAAGTGCAAGTTATTGTTACTTTTCGTGTTGAATTGCACATTCTTATGGAAATTGTACATCAAACCAAGAGAAAAAAACCAGGTGTAAGTTTCCTTTGTATCTAGCTATACTATGTCATTGAGTACATTGAAACATTTTAATGCATATTGTATATCAAACCAAGAAAAGGGGACTCGTTCAATCCAGGAGAAGCTAAGTGTTGTTATTTCAACAACAAATGAATAAAATGCCGACTGGTTGTTATTCTTATATGGCCATGGGAAAAACTCAAGTAATGTTAATGATTCAAAGGCAGTTTCCCCATACATAGTTGGCTTGCTCTAGAAATTTCTACTAGGTACGTTGGTAATTGCCCCCTTATATTCACTTGCACCTGAAACCTCACGGTTTAGGAAACTTTGTCAAGTTTGGAACTCGCCACCTTCATAATTATGGATTTATACCAAACAAGATGTTGACACATACATATATTGGCAATGTATCTAAGTGACAACAATTGATTTTAGAGACCTATAATTTTTTATTTGTGACTAGTTTAGAATAATTCAGTTCAACAAAACAAATTAAGATCAAATGTCTCATAAAGGAAATTAGTAATGTCACTTTCCATGCAATAGATATTTTTAGCTTAGTGCAAATACATTTTCTTTACATCGGTTTACAGATACATATCAAAATAATGTATCTTAATTTTGTGAAGATTGTTATGTGATTAATTTTGGCCTTATAATCAAATAATGTACATTAAACATTGTATATCCAAAAATTGAGCTATAAAAAGGTTAAAAAAAATTGTCTTGTGCAGGCTGTCAATCTTCCTAAAGTGGTTGTTGGTCATTGTCGCCTCCTTCAACACCTTCTAGCTCAGACTGTATAGAAACTGATTCTGTCGAATCTACACCTTCGAGTTCAACATTGCCGGTGCAGTGGATGTACATCTTGGTGGAAAGAGAAACACAACTAGCAAGGGTGAGCTGGGCAGAGGAGGCGCCAACGACCTGACGTGTGGCTGCTTTAGCAACAATACTAACTTGAGTTGAGTAGAGTGTGGGGTGGCCGCGTTGGCTATCATATGGTATAGCATTACGATGAAGTCAGTCATGGTGTTGTTAGTGTATTAAGTAGTGGCGCTCAGTGATGGGCAACTTCGGCAGCCATCCCTAGCTTAGGAGATTTTTCGTCCATTAACCCGTAATAGATGGCCCACATAAAAAACAAAAATAAGCTCAAATATTGGTCTGACCACCCTCTCCCCCTCCCTCTCCTAAAGACCATCGCAACTCCAAGATTTTGCCCCAAACTCCGCAAAAGGGCAAGATTATAAAATTTTGATGTGCCAAGAAAAAGAAAGCCAAGAGTCTAGAAACTATAGGTTGAGCAGAAAGAAATGTTTCATTAATCTCTAGATCGATTTGATGTTCGTGGGCATGGCCAGATGATGACTGATGCCACTTTGTCTCGCTACTAATCTCCTCCGTTGCATGAAGCTTGCATCATGATAGTGATATGTTCCCAGCATCACACAACAGTTCGATGCACCTCCCGTTCTAGCATTTGGTTAGAGGACTAGGGTGAATCGATTTATTGTGTTATGGTAAAAGTATGGAAATCCGAATGGTTTATTGTTTTCTCATAGATTTGTGGAAAACGCCACAAAAGCATGACAATTTTCATATAGTAATATTGGATACCCTATTTTTAGTTGCCAAATTGTCATGGCTCAATGGTCAAGTGTGGGCAACATTGCAGCCTAGAATTAAAGTTTGTTAGGAAAAATGTTTAAACCCCAAACCTTGATCATGAGTTAGACAACACCACAACCTTTCATTAAGAAGAAAGGCGTGTACACAACTGAGAATGCGAGCACTAGTGCTCAAACTTGGGCGGGTGGGAAGGTTTCGGCACCTCTTGACCATCCTGGTGGAGTCACGATCCACATGTTTAGTGTCCAACGATTTATGACATAGTGCAAGTTTACTCCATATGACTCTTTGACCAAAACAGAATTTGTATTTATGATCTATAGGATACAACTATCAAGAGCACAAAAAAGACATAAAAAGGATTCATAACATAGACTTCAGCCACTTTAAAGATGCTCACCATACTGATAATTCAAGTGGGAGGCCAGGCTCATATGCATCCGATGAATAGTAAAATAAAAAAGCACAAACAAAACATTCTGAAGTTTTTGTGGTACAAGATGGTCAAATGTGTGGTGTTTTTGCGAAATTTTGGGCTGTTTGGACATTCGAGGAGTTCGTGGCAAAAAGTACAAACTCGGGTGTGAACAATGTTGTTTTCAAAAGTTTCTCGGACACCAACATTTGTATTTTTTGCCATGACCTCCACGAATGTCTCACCAAATTTTGCACGGGCCTCACACGCAGGAGCATCTTGCACCACACAAAAAATAAATCTTTTAAAATTTTGTTTTCTAAATTTCGCAAATTTATAGTTCATCATCGGGCTCACCTGAGCCCGGGTGCCGAAACGTCGCTCCCTCACCATACATGGATCCCAAAATTCCAAGATATGCCTACAACAAATATACTCTTTTTATTCCATCTATAATTTATGTTGTAGCATACTCTTCAGTTTGTTTCGGTTACCGGGATTAGTAATGACATTATCTATATTAAACACTCCGGGTTCATGGTCAAGACATCCCTTCGCTCGTGCCCAAGGGAACCCAGCCGCTTAGGGTTTCTTGTGCCTCCCGCCGGTGCTGCCGATCTATCTTGCCTCCTGTTGTCTTAGAGCCATGGAGTGGATCTCGGCCCTTGCCGGCTGGAGGACTCCGTTTTTAGGTGTATTTTGAGTTTTTGTTAGGCTTTCTGTCCTGCTTAGAGAGCCAAGGCAGTGACGACTCCCTGGAGATGAAATATGATTTTCTCCACCTAGTCCCTGCTCTTGTGGTGCTTTTGATGAAAAAGGGTTTATCCCGTTTTATATTATAAAGCAATCACCACACCAAGGATACATAGAGCAACAGAAAAAACAAAAAATGAAAAAGAAAAGCTGGATGACAAAGATACAAGCAACTACAGCTAATAGGCTCTGAATGCGCCAAGCAAGCTTGATCGTCGAAGACCTCAGCGAACCCCATGACCTGCCATGTGCTACGAGGCCAAGGGAGCGTTATGGTGGCGTTTTTAGCATTATCGGAGGGTGTGTGGAGATTTCTTTCCGGCGGATCCACATGTGATTCGGTCGACGTTTGTCTTTAGTGGATCCACATGGATCAGGTCTTCGTTCATCTTTGTTTGTGTGTCTACAGGTTGGCCCCTTTCGATGTATATGTGTCTTCATCGGCAGCGGTTGCTATTCTGGTGCGCTGGTCCTATAGTGTTGTTTCGATGTACTACAAGGTCTGCCCGGCTCCGACGAGGGAGGGGCGATGACTGCGATGTGTCTCCGCTCCAGTGCTTGCAGTCGTCCCTAAATGGTCTACGGGTCTGGATGTATTTTTTACTTCTGGTGTTCTTTATACTACCTTTTTTTTACAGAAAGTTCTTTATACTACCTTGACAGTTCATGAATAGTTTAGAAGTTTTCCTCGAAAAAAAAAACACTTCGGGTTCATAAGCACAAACTTGAGAATTAAAATTGGAATGAGAACCGTTCAGATTAAAATTGGAATGAGAAATGACTCAACATTCTGCCATGCAGGTTTTTAATGCCTACCACTAACACAAACTTCATTAAAAACACTAGATCTTCAACTCCCCTAAATGGACATCAAGACATAATAAAACATGGCAAAAAGGGAGAGGTGCTTCATCATGAAACATGATCACCAAGACAAACCAAACAATTCCATTCATCCTACTACACACTTTAATCTTCGAAAACTTGTTTCTCACAGAAACGATTGGACGCGAACACGGCGGCTTGCACCACCTAAGGCCGTGGCCATGGCGGGCACCCCACCCTCTCCTGCCATCCAGCTTGCCGCGCACCTCTCCTCCATTTCTCCATCTTCGTCACGCACCGCACGCGTCGAGCCCCCGCCGTCACCGTTGTCGTACAGGGCCTCAAAAACCACCGGATACCTCCGGGCGACCAGCTTCTCCCTCGCCGCCCCACGGCGCACCTTCCCTGACGTCGTCTTCGGCACCGCGCCGCTCTGGACCAGCATGACCCGACCAACCCTCACCCTTTCCGCCTCCCACACTGACCGCCTCATGCCGTCACAGAGACTCGTGTGGTCACCGCCGCTCCCCTTCTGCAGCTCCGCGACGATGCACATTTGCTCCTTCGACGCTGCCGCCGGCACGGTGAAAGCGGCGATGCAGCCACCCCTCAGGCGCTCCGGCGCGCTTCCGAGAGCTGCCGTCTCGATGTAGTGTGCGTGCACGCGGCTGTTGAACGCCGTGCCGACCACGTCGACGCTACGGCCGACAACATACAGGTACCGCTCCGGTCCGGTGACGACGCCGCGGTCGCCCGTGCGCACGAAGCGCGACCCCGCCCTCCCCGGCATCCTCCCGCAGAATGCCTCGTGGCTCGCCGACGGGTGGCCTAGGTACCCCGACGCGTTGCTCGGCGAGGACACCCAGACCTCCCCCTCCGTGCCGTCCCTCACCGGCTCACCGGTCTTCTCGTCCACCACGACGATCTCGATCTCCGGCGCCTCGTGCGCCCTGGACGAGGACGATGGCAGCCTCGCCGACGGCAGTAGCTTCTTGTACGACGGGAGGCGGTCCACGCGCCCGCTTGTGCTCCGCCACGCCGTGGACACGAACGTGCAGTTCTCGGCGAGGCCGTACGACGGCGAGACCGACTCGGAGCGCAGCCCGTGGCGGCCGAACTCTGCGACGAACTCGTCGACGCACGCCTTGTAGATCGGCTCGTTTATCAGGATCAGGTTCCGGAGACTGCCGAGCTGCACCGGCCGCTGCAGTCCGTGCGCCGACGCCGAGCGCCCGCCGCCACGGCGGAGGACGAGCGGCAACGTGAACGACGGAACGGGCGTGCACGTGGCATTGAACTCGGAGATGAGCTCTAGCCAAAGGCGCGGGCGCCGGAGGAAGGCGTCGGGCGAGGCCAGCACGCAGGTGGCGCCGGAGACGACGGTGAGGAGCAGGAACATGAGGCCGCAGTCGTGGTACTGCGGCAGCCACGAGACGATCGTGCTGCCGGGGCCCAGGTCGTAGGCCCGCCTCGCCGCCCGCACGTTGTGCGCCGCCGAGCCGGCGGTGACCACCACGGGCTTCGGGACGCCCGTCGCGCCGGACGTGTACTGGACCAGGTACGCGTCTCCCGCGCCGCAGCCTGCGTGCCCCGCCATGGCGCCCGGCAAACCAGCTTCTCCTTCGTCCAGCGCGTCCACGGACAGCCAGCGCAGGCCGCTCAGCGCGGCCGCTAGCCGGCTCGAGGCGACGGCGGTGACGTAGCGCGCGTCGGCGACGGCGGCGCTGGGCCTCGTCTGAGACACGGCGCGCAGGAGGTGCGCGTGCGCGGGGCCGGGCCTGGACGGGTCGGGCGGGATGACGGGCACCGCGGTGAGCCCGGCGCGCTGGCACGCGAAGAGGAGCTTGACGAGGCGGAGGCCGGGGGAGGCGAGCACGAGCACGGTGTCGCCGCGCCGGAGCGTGCCGAGGAGCCCGGACGCCATGCGCTCCACCGCCGCATTGAGCTCGGAGTACGTGATCGCGGTGTATGACATTGCGCCGGTGGGCGCGTCGTCGTCGTCGGCCCAGACGAAGGCCGGCTTGGCGGCGAACGCCGGCATCCTGGCCCACAGGGGCAGGTACCGGTGCACCGCCGGCTGGTCCGGGTAGCAGGGGTCGTAGTTCTCGGTCGCCATGGCCGTGCGTGCTGCCAGCTAGACTGTAACAACTCATGCAACGCAGCGGTATTTATAGTGCCACCCGATCCGCCATGGCGACGGCGACGGTGGCCAGCGCAGCCGATGTGTCAGCCGACGGCGACGTGGACGAAAACAAAGAGGGCGGTGGGTTGGGGCTTGGTGTCGCCTCCTTGGGTGCATCCCGGCGGCGGCGGATATGTGAGGGCATATGCCGTGCAAGCTGTTTATTTTTGCCGCGCTCAACAGTCCCGTGATCGGGACCTGCACCGCAGCACGCACCAGTGTCAATCTCTGTCGCCCGCAACAATGTCGGAATCCGTTGATGCCGAGGAGGATGTGAGAATGACCCCTGGAATTTGGGATCTGCACCGGCATATTCACGCTATCGCACTCACGGAAATGTATTTTTGGGCAGACAGTAGCGATTGGGCGATATCGCTCGTGTTGATGCGATGACGCCGACGAGTCTATCCACCCGTATCGCTGCGTGCATGCTTGTCCGCATTTTTGTTTTTGTATTTGTTTTTGCGAGAACACTTGTCTGTATAATAACACGCACGCATCTCAAGGTTTTCGACCCATGCGAACCAACCTATGGTTGGATGGTTAGGCCGTGTACAATGGGAGGTGCTTAGGGGAGGTGCTTAGAGAAATAAATCAAGCTTTTTTTAAGCATCGGTGCTTATTTGTATAGGATAGACGCTTAACTAAGCGTCTCTCCTGTAGAAATAGGCATCGATGCTTCAGAAAAACCCGGTTTATTTTTCTAAGCATCTCTCTAAGCACCTTCCATTCTACAAGGCCTTAGAGGGACTGTTGTATCCCAGCCCACCAAGCTTGAAGTCCTGATGCTCGCATTATTCCCGGATTTATTTCAGAATTTCCGGCGAAGCGCTTTCAGTGAGAGGAGACGTTCACGTCGACGACGATGCGCCTAGGCGACTTCGTAAATCTCAAGATGATATTGCCGGCTCAGTCTTTCAAAGGTGCTCATAGGGAGTGTGCATGTGTGCGTTCATAGAGGTTAGTGCATGAGCGTTTGCGTCTGTACCGTGTTAAAAAAAATCCCGATCCAGTTAGCTTATTTTTATCTGTAATATCTACTCCTTTTCTTGTCATTTTCCCTCCATTTTCTTCTCCGGTGTTTTTTCATTTTCTGTTTGACCAACGTTCCCCCTTTTGTGCTAGTTGTTTTTACTATTGTTTGTCATTTTCACTTTGTTTTGTTGGGAGGGGTGGGGTTAAATACGTGATTTTCAAAAATAAAAGAGAACATGAATCCTAGTCGTGCATGAGTATATAATAATTACCCCTTTTAAACATTAATGCATTTTTCTGAACACAGATTTTTTAACATAATATGAACATTTTCGTCTGTCCTAGAATCATTTATACTTTTTGCTATTCTTATTTTTACTGATTTAGAAAAATATGTTCAATAAATGATTACCAAGATCTTGGCCTTTCACGTGGCCGGGCCATATAGGAGCTTTGTAAGCATTTCAATGATAATTTGACGCACAAAAAGTTACAAGAACTCCACAACCACTAGGTTCCGACAAAATGAATTATATCTCGCTTACTGCGCTTTCCTTAGGCGTTGTTTGGATAGGGCGTATGTACAGAATCTGTTCTCTATAAATCAGGAAAACGGTTCAACAGACTAAAATCTTATTTGGCTACGATCACTAATCCACGTATATAGGAAACTTAGTTCTCCAAAACCCTCGATTTCAGGTTTGTGGGAAATCTACTATTATCCGTTTTTCCAAAATCGCGATCGCTATATACGTGATCGTAACTGCTTCCCCCTCGACGACTCGTTTCCCAACAGCTTCGTGGCTCCAGTTTTGCGTTTTTTGTCGCTCACCTCCAGTCCCGACATGGACGCCGTCAGGGTGGCCGGCGTCGAGCATTCCCTTAGATCTGCACTACCTGGTACGGATGTGCCTGGACGGCCAGCGTCGAGGGGCGGCGGACCTGCGAATCAACTCGACCCGAGCAGAACCTATGTGGTGCCGAGAGGGATGCTCTGGACGTCCGGCATCGAGGCGCGGCGGACCTGCCGGATGAGCTCGAGGAGCAGTTCTCCCCGCGCAGATCCTATGTGAGGCCGACAAGGGATGTTTCTGGACAGCCAGCGTCGAGGCGCAGTGGACCTGCGGGATGAACTTGAGGAGCAGCTCCCCAAGCAGAGCCTATGCGGGCCGACGAGGGGCGCTCCTGTACGGCAAGCGCCGAGGGGCGACAGACTGCGGGATGAGCGCGAGCAGCAGCTCTCCTTGTTCAGAGCCTATGGGCGACCAGGGAAGCCTCTCTGCGCGAACTCGTCGAGGCCGTCCAGTCGGGAGGAGTGCACCAGCATCGCAAAACAAGGGGAGGAGTGCACCGGCGTCTACGGACAGAGAACGATCTACAGAAGGAATCACAGGTGGAGCTTGCGAAGCCACCAGCAATGGCCAAAATTGGGGTTAGTAAGAGAGAGAAGGTCACGGAAGGAAGCAAATCGTTATCTATCCAAACAAGGAAATACACAAGCCAATTTTACCCGTTTCCAAACCCAAACTTGTTATTGTGTAAATCGGTAATCCAAAAATCAATTAGCAAAACTGATTTTGCTAAAATCCTGGTACAAACTCGTTTTCCATATACCGCCTCTTATCCGAACAACCCCTTAGTGGATCAGCACAATAAAGTGGTTTTGGGAACCTTGTGTGGACCCATACGAATCACTTTTAGAACCTTCCACGTGGTTTTATATTTTTCTTAACTTTACATTGATTTTTTATTTTTTACTTTCTACGTGTTTTCTGCATTGGTTTCATGGTTTCTTTTGGTTTCTATTTTCCCGTTTTATTGTTATTTTTAAAATTGTCAAGAAAAATACAGATTAAACATTTTCATATACAGGTTACAGATTTTCAGATTCGCGTTAAACTTTTTCCAAACACATGTTGAACATTTAGTAAAATGCACACTGAACATTTTATAAAATGGACATTGCACATTTTTTTAGTACACAATGAAAAAAATTTAAACGCAGTTTTGAATTATTTTTTTAAAATGCAAACATGTTATTATGTGTTGCAATTTTTTTTAAAATTGCATTAACATTTTTTATATGTTATGACATTTTTTTGTATAACTGTGCAAACGAACTATTACATTTGTGAGAAATTTTTAAAATGCCATGAAACATATTTTAGAATGTGTCAATCTTTTTGAAACTTTCATGAGAATGGTATGAAATATTATTTACAAATTATGCGAACACATTCCTAAATTCTCATGAGCATTTAAAAATGTAATTATCATAGTTTTAAATGCGTGAACACTTTTTAAAATGCGTATATTTTCTCAATTAATTCAGTTTTGTTTCTGTCACTATTGGACCCAAGCACATGTATCAAAATGTGTATATCTTCTACAATTTGAAAATAAACAATATCTCTAGTTTTCTACAAGAAAATCATTAGTAAAAAAATCTCCTGCAATTTGAAAATAAACACTATCTCCCTTAGACTCTTACACATGTATCAAACTAATTATGCATCCACCATCAGGATAACATACAAGGTCACATGTTTGCCTTCTTGGTGGACAAAAGATACACTTGTACATACGCATGGTCTTAATTAACATTGACAAAAACAATTTGTTCAAGTCTGCAGTTTCTTGAAAATGCAAAAGTTGGCCTCCATCCAAGCCAAATTGCCTATGTCACGTGGTTTCAAAAGACCCAGGTCACTCACTCGCCAAAAAAAAGACCCAGGTCACCAAGTGAGCAATGCGCATGGCTGACCCCAAGCTAGGATAATAAGAATCACTTAGGAATTCCCTTTTGTGATGCCCAATTAGCACACAGTGAAGGCATTCAAATTTATCATAGTATAGGCAATGCGAAGGTAATGTTGAAAACTAGTTGCCC
This sequence comes from Triticum aestivum, assembly GCF_018294505.1. Classification (NCBI taxonomy): domain Eukaryota; kingdom Viridiplantae; phylum Streptophyta; class Magnoliopsida; order Poales; family Poaceae; genus Triticum; species Triticum aestivum. Next base: position 676,317,408 of record NC_057795.1, on the reverse strand, counting down.
AGCCACCCATATTCCTCTCTTCTTTTCATGTACATGTGTTTGCAAAAAAAATATGAATAATTCATGGATGCAAATCAGTTGTATATTTTTCATCTATAAAAATTGTTAAGAAAACAAAGACTTGTTGTCATATGTATAAAAGGATAAATTTTGGTAAAGTGGTGCCTATTTGGCTCAAGCACTATTACTTTATACCTTTCCTTTTTTGTATAGGTCCCATATGGTCATATTTTTTTTATTAAATTTGTAAGTCCACATGATGTAGCATGATTTTCATCCATGAATCATATTCTTTCACATTTTTTAAGGCTCGAAAAAGGGGGAAAGGAAGGAAGGATAAGATGTGCATGGGAAACTAGTTGCACATCTATATATTATTTCCCAAATAATTAGTTAATGCTTAAATATTGATGAGTTAAGTTGATTTCGAGTGAGTTAAGGGGATGAGTGAATGATAATGTTACTTTTGGGGTGGAATTGCACACTTGTATGCACACTGCATACCAAAGTAAGAAAAAAATATAGTGCGGAAATTTCTTTGTGGATATACTTAAAACTTTAATATTCCACTAAGTACAAGGAAATAATTTTATTAGGAAACACATCAGACTTATAAAAAAATCGAGGCGCAGTTCCAGAATGCATGGGATGTTGACTGATTGTTGAACCAAAAACATGAAAGAAATATTTGGCCACAAAGAAACCAATAAACTAGCAATGCCAACAATTCGACAACATATCTCCCGTAGATATTCTTTACTCCATAATTATCCTTTCAACTTGATTACACCAAATCACACACTCTAGAAATATTTATCAACTTTAGCACTCTTTGTCATGGTATTGAAGGTTCTATAACACAGGAACAAACAAATACATATGCATTGAATTCATCTAAGTTCCATAATTTACATTCTGAAGACATGTAATTTGTTCTTTTCCAATTGTTCACCGATATAGAATTATTTGGTTTGACAAAAAATAATTAAGAACAATGTCTCAAAATAAATAAATAATCTAACACCACTTTTCTTTGCAATATATATTTAAATTTATTGAAAGTGTCTTACAAAATTGATAACATAATAAAATATGGTTAATTGTATTTGAATATTTAGATAAACTATTATGTGGTTAATTTCGGTAGTATATATTAGAAAACGATGCTAGTTAAGATTGTATGTCGAGAGAGTAAATTATAAAATGGTATAAAAGTTTAGTTTAAATAAGTGATAAAAGTCTTCTTCAAGTCTAGGATCTGCAGTGGCTTATGTCAATCACGGCAGCATCATCGAGGAGAAGTCATTGTGGATTCCCAATAATGTGTTGCGAAAGATTTGCACATGCATTTACACTATAACAATATTGATGGATTTGGTGTATAACACTTGATGAAAATGAAATTTTCGACAAAGTGAAGATTTTCTCTCCAATAGTGAATATATTAATGAGGAATTTGACTCATAGAACTTTACCACTTATTGTACAAAGTTTTGGGTCTCATAATTCCTACACGATGGGTAACGCCATAAACTCCTTTGTATTTTTGTTTGTTAGTTTTAATTGTTCTTCCATAGATCTAGATTTATTCCTCAATGCATTTCACTCATTGATGTTTTTCTCTCTGAGTGAAAATGTTTAAGACCCTACTTTTCTATTCCTTCTCGTCCATTATATGTTTTTCTCTCGTGAGTACGTAATTTGAAACTTTAAGCATCACTCTGGCTACGATGAAAATGCGTACCGAAGAAACATCTAATTTGGCGAAAGACAGCTCCCCCTCCCCTCCTCAAATAGAGAGACCTAGTTATTTCTTAGATAACACATGTCGACGTTTATCTACCAATAGATCCCGTCCATTGAATGTAAAGAGTCTTTGGTTTTGAACCATTAATTTTCTCTCATGATGATGGAGTTATTCCCTCCACTATACAAAGAGCTCACTGTCCTCCTCGAGATGGTTTCGACTCTTCACGAAATCCCTTGCCTCCTAAACCCTCGAGCACCGGTGATCTGCATCCAACTTTGATGAACGTCATTGCACACCAACTGCCGGTGCAACTTCGCCTTCGTCCTCCCCCAAAGCCACGGTTCTTGTTTTTTGCCATGTCGTCGTAGTGCGAAATCATCACCACGTTAGGGTATGATCTCGGCGGAAGTCGTTCTTCCGTTCCGTCATATTTCTAGTTCATCCCAGTTAATTTTTCTTGATTCTAAATGTGCTGGTACATCCATAGGAATTAGTTGTGCACGGTTTGTAGCATGCTCCTCGTGCGCAAGGAGTAGATTTGTTTTTATGATTTCTCTTGTATGAAGAAAAATGCGTAGATTCTATATTAGTGCAAATCCTTTGATCTACACTAGTATAGAATCAATTGACATTTTTTAGCCTTTGAGCATTCTATATTTTTAGTGCAAATCCTTTTATCTATAGGTGTCTGTGGTGACTTTCTCAATCTCAAGACGTTGTGTGATGCATTTTGAGCTTTCTTTTTGATAAAAATGTGAGAAATAAATTCCCGAAAAGAATGTCCATGTACTGTCAAAGCTATGTATGGCAAACAGCGTGGTGCTTCGTCATATTCCTTGTGACAAGTAATTTCCATGTGTATAGTTACACGTGTGAAGTTATAGCATGCTCCCAAGCAGTATCTTTGCCTCACCTAGTGCGGATCACAAAAGAACCCTTTCTTTTTTTTGAAAAGGATGTTATCCCCCGGCCTCTACATTGGAGTGATGCATGCAACGATCTTATTAATAAGCAAAATGTTTAACAAAGTCTCCAAGTCTCGAATAACAAAAAGGCTCACAAAGAGCAAAAGCATGAAAACGAGATAGCCAACCGGCGGAAAAAAGATAGATAGGAAACTAAACACCTATCCTAAATGACTGCCATCCAAACCGGTTGAAGATAGCCCGTGCTACCGTCTTTCAACGGATAGACCCAGTAACCATACGCTCCCTGGCATCCGTCGGAGTGAGTAGCGACCACATACGGATTAGTGTAGTGGCCCGAAAAATAACCTGCAAGGAATGAATATGTGTCGTTCTGTTAAAAACCAAATTGTTCCTGCAGTTCCATATAGCCTATAATAAAGCACATACTCCTACACGGATATGTTCCGCGGGTTCTGACTCAACTCCATCTAGCCACGTCCTGAATAACATGTGGATGGTATTGGGAGGAGTAATGTTAAACGCTATGTGAACAGACCGCCATAAATTTTTTGCCATTGGGCAATCAAGAAAGAGGTGTTTGACAGATTCATCATGTTCGCAAAAACTACATCTTCGCGATCCTGTCCAGTTACGTTTTGCCAAATTGTTCTTAGTTAGAATAACTTGCTTGTGGACAAACCACATAAACACTTTAATTTTTAAGGGCACTTTGACTTTCCAAATATGCATAGAACGGGGGATAGTGCCGGAATTGATAATATCTAAATACATGGATCTCACTGAAAACATTCCATTCTGAGTTAGTTTCCAGTGCAACTGGTCTGGCTGTTGAGAGAGGTGAACATCCATCAATCTTCTCACAAGATGGAGCCAGGCTTCCCAACTGTTTCCCGCTAATGTCCTCCTGAATTGAATATTTAGAGGGTTGGACTGTAATACTGTTGCAACGTAAGCATCTCTACGCTGAACAATATTATAGAGAGAATGATATTGGAGAGCTAGAGGTGTCTCCCCTAACCACGTATCCTCCCAGAATCTCATAGAAGTACCATTACAACAATGAATTTTGTCCTCTAGAAGAAAGCTGATTTCACTCTCATCAATCCTTTCCAAAATGGTGAATCGATCGGTCTGACCACACCTGAGATAAGGTTCTAGATTGAAGGTACTTATTATGCAGGATCTGGGCCCATGTAGCATCGGTCTCTCTAGATAGCTTGTACAGCCACTTATTGAGAAGACATATGTTCTTCACCTCTAAATTTTCAATGCCAAGACCACCTTGGTCTTTTGGCCTACAGATAATATCCCATTTAGCAAGTCTGTATTTTTGTTTTAACTCATCACTCTTCCAGAAAAAACGTGATCGATAGAACTCCAGTCTTTTCCGAACCCCAACTGGTACTTCAAAGAAAGACAATAGAAACATTGGCATGCTCGTGAGCACCGAATTAATGAGAATAGGTTGGCCTCCATGTGACATAAGTTTGCCCTTCCAGCAGCTTAGTTTCTTTTCAAATCGATCCTCAATGCTCTTCCATTCGATGTTAGATAGCTTGTGATGGTGAATTGGTATGACCAAATATGTAAACGACATCGACCCTAATTCACATCCAAACAGTTGTTTGTAAGCTTCTTGTTTGTCTTTAGCTCTCCCAAAGCAGAACAATTCACTTTTACGGAAGTTAATCTTTAACCCCGGTAACTGTTCGAACAGGCATAACAGAAGCTTCATGTTTCTTGCTTTAGCTAGATCATGCTCCATAAAGATGATAGTATCATCAGCGTACTCTAGAATGGATACTCCTCCGTCCACTAGATGCGGGACGAGCCCACCTACTTGGCCATTTTCTTTAGCTCTTCCTATTAGGATTATCAACATGTCCACTACTATGTTGAACAAAATAGGTGACATCGGGTCGCCCTGCCTTAGACCCTTGTGTGTCTAGAAATAATGACCTATGTCATCATTCACTTTGATTCCGACACTGCCTTTTTGCGTGAGAGAGTCTACCTGCATTCTCCAGGGTTGATCAAATCCTTTCATCCGCAAGGCCTGCTGTAGAAACGACCATTTAAATTTATTGTACCTTTCTCAAAATCCACCTTAAAAACCGCTCCATCTAGTTTTTTTGTGTGGATCTCATGGAGCGTTTCATGTAGGACCACAACCCCTTCTAGGATGTTTTTGTCCGGCATGAAGGCCGATTGAAATGGTTGCACCACACTATGTGCAATCTGCGTTAGCATGCTAGTACCCACCTTGGTGATGATCTTAAAGCTGACATTAAGAAGACATATCGGTCGGAACTGCTCAATGCGCACTGCATCCGTTTTCTTAGGGAGCAGAGTTATCATTCCGAAATTCAGGTGAAATAGCTACAAGTGTCCAGAAAACAAATCGTGGAACATTGGAAGCAAATCACCCTTAATAATATGCCAACACCTTTTATAAAACTCAGCCGGAAATCCATCTGGTCCAGGAGCTTTATTATTCTTCATCTATGAAATTGCCTCAAACACCTCTTTCTCCGAAAAATTGGGTGGTTAAAATTTCGTTTTCATCTGTCGCTAGTTGAGGTATATCGTCAACCCCCAACTCGCCTAAGGACACAAAACTATCATCGGGAGCACCAAACAGCTGCTTGTAATAATTGGTGATGTATAATTTTAGGTTCTCCTGCCCCACTATCGTCCCCTCATCTTGCTCTAGCTGAAAGATTTTCATTTTCCATGCTTGCCATTTGCAATCATATGAAAGAATTGTGTGTTATCATCCCCTTGGACGACCTTTCAAACTTTAGCTCAGAGCGCCCATTTCAATTCTTCCTCTCGAAGCAATTCTTTTAGTCTCAGTTCCGCCTCCACTTTAGTTTCCAGCTCTCTAGTATCTAAAATAGATGACTTGGCTTTTAAATATAAGTTAAGGTTAAGGAGCCTTTCCTTTTCAACCTTATAGCCACCAGTCAGATGTTTGGCCCAACCACGTAAGAACTGACGTAAATGACTAATCTTATTCTTCAATCTTTTTATGCTTGATCTCCCTCCTGAATCTTTTGCCCACTCCTGTGCTATCAGATCCAAGAAACATTCTCTCTCGAACCATGCTAATTCAAAAGAGATGATATTTTTATTTCCCACATGAGTTGCCTCCCCAGAGTCAACAAGCAGTGGGGTATGGTCAGATATCCCGCGCGACAACGCTTGGACCGTCACCAAAGGAAACTTCTGCTCCCATTCCATGCTGGTGAGAACACGATCCAACTTCTCGTATGTTGGATTTGGCAAAGTGTTGGCCCAAGTGAATTTTCTACCAGAAATCTTGATCTCCCTAAGATCCATACTTTCAATAATTGTGTTAAACATAAACGACCATCTGCCGTCAAAGTTATCATTATTCTTTTCATCTTGTCGTCGTATAATAATAAAATCGCCCCAACTAGAATTGGGAGCCGTTCATTTCCACAAATACGGACTAAGTCAGCCAAGAAATCTGGTTTTAACTCAGGCTGTGCAGCTCCATACACTGCCACGAGTGCCCATTGGAAATCGTTGTCGGTGTCAAAACCGGCAGATCTCGGGTAGGGGAGCCCAAGTTGTGCGTCTAAGGATCAATGGTAACAATGGACAAAGGGACACAATGTTTACCCAAATTCGGGCCCTCTTAAAGGAGGTAAAACCCTACGTCCTGCTTGATTGTATTCGATGAGTATAGGGGCTACAAGAGTTGATCTACCTCGAGATAGTAATGGGTAAACCCTAGCTTGTCTAGCCTATGAATCATATTATAGCCTCCGGTTTATATACACACCGGAGGGGCCTAGGGTTTGTACAAAGTCGGTTCATAAGGGAAGGAAACAATACATTCGGACTCATCTTGCCGTCTACGCACATAGGACTCCTACCCGCACACGGAGGGCGGCCTTCTGCTTTATCACGGCCCACTCAGCCCGGCCCTCATCCTTGGGCCGGACACCTGAGGACCCCCGAAACCAGGACTCCCTCAATCATCAACCTTCGATCGGACTCGAAATTTAATCGCAAAATCTCCCATGACAACATTCCGAACCTCCAACGTGTCGCACTTCACCCCAAGTAGACCATGAACACCGCAGCCCACTTGCACCATCTTTTGGGGTCGCCGTCCCAATATGACACCGCTTGTTCTCGAGCTGCAATGCTGCACGACCCAGATGCTCGCAGCCCACGCTGCTCAGGGCAACTTCACGCAGACCATGAACACCACACCACTCAACCCTGACATATCGTCCAACTGTCCCCACTGGGACGCGATGGCCGAGCCGACAACCCTGCGACCCACACACCTCAAGATTGTCACCCAAGCAATGGGACAACAACCCTGACTCATGGAGTTGTCGCCGCACCGCTACCCCGAGACCGTCGTCTCAGCTTACAACAAAGATCCCGAAGCCGTTGCCCCGGCATACACCTCCCAAGACGGTGGGAGAACTCCACACAACATCCAAAATATGACCCTCCAAAACAATGTCTCCGAGGAGTTCATGACGTAGATGCCGCCGCCCACTGCAGAAAGCTGGAGTTTGGGTTTTCACCCAGAGAACCCGAGCATGGAAAGGTAATGAAGCTTTGAGATAACGCCTCCAAGGAGAAAACGCCGCCCGTAGATGTCGTCCTTGCTAAAAGTCTTTCGCCTGAGTTCCACCTCTCCCAGAAGTGTGCATGCGGTTCCAGAGCACCATGGGCACCGAAGACCATCTCAAGCCAAGCTGTTGTGCAGCCCATCCCATCGCTAGCCACCATACCCCACCTCACGAGGATCCACCTACCATGGGAAACACCGCGCTTGCCAGGGTCAGAACCGAGCATAAAGTGCCAAGTCCACCCTCCCCTGCCACTAACTGTCTCATCCCTCACATCACAATTGTTGACAAGGCGGTCGCCACCCCCCGCATCCTTGCAGCTAGCTCGCTGCATCCTATGCACGCGATATTGGGTAGGCGATATGTGCACGACAATGCATCAGCTTCGTCCATTGCATGGCAACAGCCGGCAGCAGACCCTTAGATGCTTATCGTGCACTGGTCGTGCACATATCTGTCGTTTGCACAGCAAATCCGTTGTAAGCTCGGCAGAACTTCTAACGAAACTACTATGCAGACGACAGTTCATCGCACGAACTTTGGACGACGGAGGAATTAACGGTGCTATCCAGTGTTTGGTCTATGCATGGACGGCTTGATGTACTCTGTCGTCTGAAAATCGTTCAGATTTGTCGTGTGTGTAGCAGCGTTGATCAATATTCAATGATGTACCAGATCGATCATTTGCATTGAGTGTCTTGTAAAATGCATCGATATTCAGTATTAAATATCTCATAGAGGAAAAAAAACTCTTTTACAGACTATTGTGCCACTGCCATTTGCGTCATTTAAGTATTTACAACCTTAGGATGTGATTAACCGGGGTTTGTTAACACCAGTTGTAGTTAAGAAAAATTTAGATGATAGCACCTACTTTCCCAACAAGAATGTCAACTTCTAAACAAATACCCACGTGTGCTTGAAACCTGATTACATCCAAACTACTCCCTCTGTCCCATAGTAGTTGTCGCTCAAAGGGATAGATCTAGCACTGAAATACATCTAGATATATCCATTTCAGCGACAACTAATATGGGACGGAGGGAGTACAAGATTACCAGCTTCTATCTACGAGCGTTTAGATCACTACTTTAGTTGTCTAAACGCTTTTATATTTCTTGAGGGAGTATTTATTTATGATAAGCAGGGTGCAAGGAAGCTTGGGATATACTGTATCAGATTTCCGCAGGAGATTGTAATGAGAAAGAATAGTTACCAGGAACAATAAAATTGCTATGTAGTGACAAACAACAGCATGAAGAAGGGATAACTGCAGACTATGAAATTGCAACCAAGATTTATTCAAATTGATACCAACCTGTGCTGGAGGGCAGAGGCAGCAGTTGAGCACAATGTGCATCGAACCAAATATTAGTTGAGATAAATTGTTAGCTCAGTTTAACTTAAAATTCATCCATCAGCAATATTAAAATCATGCAAACAAATGATAACATCTTTATTACTCCTTTGGAGTACTAAGTAATCAACACAGAATGCATGTAAAATGCCCCTAGAAAAGGGCTTCTTGTGTTTATCACAACTCCAAAGGGGAGGGAGACTCATGCATACTAGGAACCTATTTTTACACGATCTAGACAGCGGTGAATCCCAATCTCTTGCCAAGAACTCACAACACAAATGAACGACACAACACCAACTAACTGAATAACAAATTGACTTGAGATGCTCCTTTCCAATGCCACACTTCTCGGCCGATACAGATAAATGATGCACAAATGAAGCAACGGATTCAGATTTCAGCTATCCATCCAACATCAATAATCAACGAGCAGGAGTGGGTGATACCGAATTCACCCCAATCCTGGAAGCATATGAAACCAAATCGATCATTTGGAATGGTACTTGGTTGATACTGTCGTTGGCTGCCCGGCAGTCGGATACTTGGAACAAATTCCAAGCATGCTGGGCAAAGGGGCAACGGATGAGCAAATGAGCAACAGTCTCATGATTTGAGGCCACACACGTTGCAGACAGCAGAGTGAGGCTACCACATGCAGCTAAGCGAACAACAGTTCAGTTCTTTTTCAACAGTTCCGCATATAAAAGCTCACTTCAGGGTCGGACTTGACCTTCCAGATAGCATTCAGCACAGGATCAGGGGTCCAAGTCAGAAACTGGAAGTCCTACGCGGAAGCAGCGGAGTACTGACCGTCAGCCATGAGCTTCCAAGAGATCCAGTAGTTTTTCTTTTTGAAAACGGGGGCAAAAGATTTGCCTCATATATTAAATGAGGAGGAGAAAGAGTTTGTTACAACACAATGTCAAGAAACGGCATGGCAATTACTCTCGCAATAAGAAAGACCCTAAATTTTTCGCCCCGGCTTTAACCCAAAGGTTGGACTCTTCGATCACATTGTTTAGCAAGACAGGCGGAGGGGCACTCTTGTGTCTAAACACCCTTGCATTACGCTCATTCCAGATCACCCATGAAACCAACATGGTTATCGAAGCCTTCGCTTTTCGGTTGGCGGTGCCCTCGGCGCTCAAACTCGCCCACCATTCCTTGATGGAGTCGTACAAGTGCCATGCGGACGTGTCCATGTCGTGGATGCAGAGCTTCTGAATCACCATGTTCCAGAGCCTGAGGGTGAAGCGGCATCTGAAGAATAGATGGGGACCGCATTCCTGCACCCCTCTGCACAAGGGACAAGGGCCACAGTTTGGCCAGCCTCGCCTCTGCAATCTGTTTGCAGTCCAGATCCTATCTTGAAGCGCGAGCCAAGCAAAGAACTTGACTTTCGGAGGGGCCCAAACCTTCCAAACCATTTGATCCATGGGGGAGAGGACCAAGCCCAAAAACTGCGCCCTGTACGCGGAGGCCGCGGAGTAGTTCCCGGAAGCCGTGTGCTTCCAAAGGATGTCATCGTCGGCAAGCTCATCAAGGTGGACCTCTTGGAGCAGCGTCCATAGGGTAAAGAATTGTGAAACATGCTCAATGGAGGCCGGTGTAGGTGGCCTGATTTTGAGAATCCACGCGCTCTCCTTGAGGGCCTCCCGCACCTTCCAGCGCTTCCGTGAGGAAGCCTCATAAATGAGCGGAGCGATGTCTCTGGGCTTGCGACCCAGAAGCCAAGGAGAGTCCCAAAAAGGTGTCCGCGCACCATTGCCGACCGTGATGGTGGTACATGCGTAGAAAAAATTCAGGTCATCCTCATCACACGGGTTCCCACCTCCAACCCACAGCTTTGTGGGCTCCTTCCACTCATACCAAGGCCACCGCAGACGCAAGGCCCGCGCGAACTTGAAGGTGTTTAGGACCCCAACCCCACCATAGTCAAGCAGCCTACTGACAGTGTCCCAATTGACCTTGCACTTTGCCCCAGTTGTCTTATCCGATCCCGACCAAAGGAATGCCCGCTCGAGTTTGTCAATGTTTTGCAGGATGGTGGTTTGTATGACAAGCGGCGTGATGAAGTAGATGACTTGGGAAGCGAGAACCGACTTGACGAGCGTCGCGCGTCCAATGGTGGTGATGTTTTGGCCCTCATATGTTGTCAATCTACTCGCCACTTTATCCACTAAGAATTGAAGATCAGCAAGCTTCAGCCTCCAAATCGACAGCGGTAGCCCCAAATAACGGAGCGAAAAGGCAGCCCTAACAGCCGGCAGCCCATGGGTTATGCGGTCCAAGTCGAGGTTGCCACATCTAATGGCACCATTGAGCTCTTATGGAAGTTAGTGCACAGACCGGTGACGTCCCCGAATCCCCTCAGAATGGCCGCCAGGTTGTCCACATCTCTCTTGATGGGTGCAACAAACACAGCCGCATTGTTCGCGTAAAGAGAGGTACGCACGATGACCCCTCTCCCACGGATCTTGTGCAGAAGGCCTTTCCTAGTTGTCGTGTCGAGGATTTGCTTCAAAGGGTCGATGGCAATGACAAAAAGGAGAGGGGAGATGGGGTCCCCCTGCCGAAGCCCTTGGCCATGCTTGATGGGAGAGCCGGCTACCCCATTCAAGAGAACCCTCGAAGATGAGGAACAAAGGAGAGCCGCAATCCACTCCCAAGATTTGCTAGGGAAGCCACGCCTCCGCAAGAGGTCAAGCAAATACTCCCACTTGACGGAGTCAAAGGCCTTGCGAATATCCAGCTTGAACAAGAGAGAAGGGGTCTTGCTCTTGTGCAGGCGACGAGCAAGGTTCCTAACAGACATGAAGTTGTCATGGATACTCCGCATTTTGATGAAGCCACTTTGGGCGTTGGAGACGAGGGCGGACATGTGCGGTCCAAGCCTACTAGAGAGCACTTTGGCGATGAGCTTGGCGACCGCATGAATGAGACTAATAGGCCTGAAGTCAACGATGCTCTCCGCCCCATCCTTCTTGGGAAGCAACAGAATATTCGCAGAGTTGAGCCAGTGGAGGTTTGTTGTGTGTAGGGAGTCGAAGCGCTGGATCACCGCCATGAGGTCAAGCTTGACGATGGCCCAACACTTCTTGAAGAATAGGCCGGTGAAGCCATCCGGCCCCGGGGCCTTGTCGCTAGGCATGCTATTTATTGCCTCGAGGACCTCCTCCTCAGTGAAGGGCGAGTCAAGCTCGTGCAGGTCATGCGACTCCAGATTGAGCTCCTCCCAATTGAAGTCTGTCGTACTTCCGCTTCCTCTTTTCATGACATGCGAGAAGTGGTCATGGATTATCTTCTCATTGGCCTTGTGTTCGGTTACCCACCCTTGATCGTTCATGATGCGGTGTATGTGGTTTTTTCTCCTCCGCGCGTTGACTCAACGGTGAAAGAACTTGGTGTTGGCATCTCCTTCCTTGATGTTAGCGATTCGGGCACACTGCTTTTTGCGTGCTTTCTCAAGTACGGCCAAGCTTATCACCCTTCTCTTAAGGCGAGCACGAAGGTCACGCTCCTCAGGGGAGAGAAGTTTGCTCTCCTGGGCAATGTCGAGGCGAAGGATAACCAATAGGGCGGCGTGAAGATGGACCTTAGCCTTGGAGAAGAGGCCTCTACTCCACTCCGAGAGCCGCATGGTCGTCTTGTTTAGCTTGTGGAAAAGCAGAATGTAAGGGTCGGTGTGTTCAACTGGCTCTGCCCAGGCCTTTTGGACCACTTCGCTGAATCCGGGCATAGACGCCCAAAAATTCTCGAATCTAAAGGTCCTAGGCCTCCGCGGCCCCTTATCCTCAGCAAGCAGAAGGGGGCAATGGTCAGAGAGAGACGAAGATAGCGCATGGAGAACATGATCATCAAAGGTTGTGTCCCACTCCGCATTGCAAAAGAAAGAGTCAAGCTTGCACAAGGTAGGATTTGACCTCTCATTGCTCCAGGTGAACCTCCTGTGCTTGCTCTTGTCCCTAGCTCGGTAAATCTGGTTGAAATCCCCGGAGGCTAACCAAGCCACCCCCGTAGGTGGCTTATGTGCAACAAGCTCAGCAAAGAACACATCTTTGAGCGAGTGGTCGGTAGGGCCGTAGACGGTGGTTAGCTTGAAGCTCACGCCCGAGTCACGGACCCGAATCATGGCCGAGAGGCAGAAGGTAGTAACGGTAATGTTGGACAGTTCCACCAAGAGATCATCCCAAAGGAGCAGGATACCCCCCCGGGGTGTCATTTGCTGGACGCTGCGCAGTCTATGGCCCCCCAAAAAAGCCGTTGTGAATGGGTCTATATTATCGAGCTTCGTCTCTTGGAGGCACACAACATGGCAAGAGGAGGAAGCGATAGTGGCGTTGACTGTCGACCGCCTATCAGGGCAATTGAGGCCCCTGACATTCCAACTCAAAAAATTGATCGGTTGTGTCGACATGATCTAACCATGATAACCCTTGACCAAAGCCACATAACATGTGCCAGGATAGTGGAGTTCGAATCAGCAGCATACAGACTACAGAAAGATACAAAAGCCAACTCCAACGGGTGTACAGCCACCCCTACAGACTTGAAACAAGGCGTCGCCACAATACGCCATACAGCACACTTCCAATATAAATCTGGACCTCTAAGCACGTACGCATATTAACTAACATTGGAAACTGAAGGCCCTAGGCGTATCGGCATATTGAGCAGCAACTCAAGTTGCTTCCTGCTGCAGCACAGGCTCCTCGTCAATCCTCTCTAGGTCCAGCGCGGCTCCACCTCCATGCGTCAGGAGCGCCTCTTCCACAGCAGCAGCATAAGTGTCGTCGAGCTTGAATAGGCCCCTCATGGCTGTGAGCACCTCCGGCGAAAGCTGCTCCTTGAAGCGGTCCGCGAATGCGTCCAGGGCAGCCGCAGTCACGTCCTCGCCGTCTTTGACGATGCCCAGAGAACGGCAAGCCAGGATTTCAGCCGCCTTCGGACGAGCCGTCTTCGGACGAGCCGTCACCCGCGTCTTGTGCAGCGAGAGTGCACCGCCAACCTCAGAGATGGTGACTCCTGCCAAGGTCTTCCGACGCGCCGCTGGAGCTCGCGGAGGCGTTGCAGCCGGGGTGGGGACGGGCAGAATGGCGGCCTGCCGCTCCCCGAAAAGCGGCGCTAGGCACTAGAGGCCAACCGCACCGGAAGCGTCGGCACCGCACAGGAGAGGTAGTACGACGCACCGGCCCGCTGGACGGCAGAGGAGGCGTTGGGGAGGCCTCGAAACCAGGGGGCCTGGAGGGGGACGGCACCGGCAACAGGAGCATGGGGGGCTCACAAAGCTGGAGCAGCGCCGAGCTCGGCCCCCAGCGCCAGGCAGGAGCATGGCTGACCGGGCTTCGTTCCTCTTTGATCTTGGCGATGGAGGCAGGACGGAGGTAGGCGACAGCGGCGGCGACACCGGTGGCGTGAGGGCCTCCTGGGAGCGACGCCTGGCAACACGCGGCGAGGGGTGCCGAGAGGTGCTGCGGCCGCGCCCAACGTCCAGTGGCTCGGCAAGGAGAGGCAGCATCTCAGCCGCGCGGGCCGCCTCGGCGCTAGAGGAGCTAGAGCCGGCCAGGACGGCCGGCACATCGGCAGAGCACCGGCGACCGTGCAGGAGCATGGCTGACCGGGCTTCGTTCCTCTTTGATCTTGGCGACGGAGGCAGGACGGAGGTAGGCGACAGCGGCGGCGACACCGGTGGCGTGAGGGCCTCCTGGGAGCGACGCCTGGCAGCACGCGGCGAGGGGTGCCGAGAGGTGCTGCGGCTGCGCCCAACGTCCAGTGGCTCGGCAAGGAGAGGCAGCATCTCAGCCGCGCGGGCCGCCTCGGCGCTAGAGGAGCTAGAGCCGGCCAGGACGGCCGGCACATCGGTAGAGCGCCGGCGACCGTGCAGGAGCATGGCTGACCGGGCTTCGTTCTTCTTTGATCTTGGCGATGGAGGCAGGACGGAGGTAGGCGACAGCGGCGGCGACACCGGTGGCGTGAGGGCCTCCTGGGAGCGACGCCTGGCAGCACGCGGCGAGGGGTGCCGAGAGGTGATGCGGCCGCGCCCAACGTCCAGTGGCTCGGCAAGGAGAGGCAGCATCTCAGCCGCGCGGGCCGCCTCGGCGCTAGAGGAGCTAGAGCCGGCCAGGACGGCCGGCACATCGGCAGAGCGCCGGCGACCGTGCAGGAGCATGGCTGACCGGGCTTCGTTCTTCTTTGATCTTGGCGATGGAGGCAGGACGGAGGTAGGCGACAGCGGCGGCGACACCGGTGGCGTGAGGGCCTCCTGGGAGCGACGCCTGGCAGCACGCGGCGAGGGGTGCCGAGAGGTGCTGCGGCCGCGCCCAACGTCCAGTGGCTCGGCAAGGAGAGGCAGCATCTCAGCCGCGCGGGCCGCCTCGGCGCTAGAGGAGCTAGAGCCGGCCAGGACGGCCGGCACATCGGCAGAGCGCCGGCGACCGTGCAGGAGCATGGCTGACCGGGCTTCGTTCCTCTTTGATCTTGGCGATGGAGGCAGGACGGAGGTAGGCGACAGCGGCGGCGACACCGGTGGCGTGAGGGCCTCCTGGGAGCGACGCCTGGCAGCACGCGGCGAGGGGTGCCGAGAGGTGCTGCGGCCGCGCCCAACATCCAGTGGCTCGGCAAGGAGAGGCAGCATCTCAACCGCGCGGGCCGCCTCGGCGCTAGAGGAGCTAGAGCCGGCCAGGACGGCCGGCACATCGGCAGAGGGCCGGCGACCGTGGCGGTCGCGACCAGCATCGTCATCACGGCGGCCGCCACGCCCGTTGTCGCGGCCCGCGCCCCACCCCTCCCTGTTGCGTGAGCCGTCGCGGCCCCTGCGGTCGCGGTCACGGCGGTGGTTGTTGACGGGCCTGGAGATGCGCTCCCGCGGATCGCGAGCCTGCCGCTCGCCGTCGACGATCCAGTAGTAGCAACCCTTTAATCCAGCCCCTCAAATAAGGCGTCTTTCACAATTAGGTTCTTTCGACGAGTGGGAGCAAACAAACCAGGAGCAATTGATTTGGGCGCCTGACCAATAAGCCATCGATCAGCCAGAATTTAGCCCGAGGGCCATCCCCGATCTCAATTTCAGTGCACACTGAGAAGAGAGCCTTGTCAATGTGATCACAAGGGAGGCCAGAGCCTGACCAGGGTCTCTGCTCATCGGTCCTTGCATACCCAGGACAGCGATCAAGGGCGCGGATATAACAGGTGATGTCCTTTGGTGCTGCTGGCCTTCCCGCCATGAACATCATCGTCAACATTCCATAAGAAGTTCCTACAGGTTTCCTGAAGTTGAGCAGGAACCCAAGGTAGCAGCAAGGGGGAGAGCCAGCAGCACCACCAAAATCATGGATGATCTCCTCAAAATTATAGATGAGCAACACACTTTTTTAGATTGACTATGAAACCCAAGGAATCAATCACCGAAGCATTGCAGAATTGCCTTCTCCGAGGATATCTTGTGTGTAGGGGTTGACGAAGAGGGCGGCATCGTCAGCATATTGTTGCGGAATTGCCTTGACTCCCAGGCAACCTACCAGCCCTGGACGCCAGAGTGGACGAGATACCACTTTCAGTAGCCATGTCCAGGAGTTTCTGGAGCGGCTCCATTGCCAATTTGACTACATTTCAGGTGTAGCCTTGTGGGGGTGAAGAACATATTGTGCAGTTTTACATGAGTATCTCTGAGCCATGTGATGAACTTTGTGAGGATACTCTAACATACTGAACAGACTTAACGGCCTACTCAGCAGACTGTATGATGCAGCACCCTGACAGATAACATGGATGAATGCATGATACCTCTGAAAAAGATCATATATAACACGCGCATGTCTACACGAGGACAGGCAAAGAAGGCAAAGATTCTGCTAATAGCTTCCCACCCATATTACTGAACACATGTACATTACTTGTCACTTGAGATAGATGTATTAACGAAAATATATATGTATCTTTGATCAAAAGCAATTTGACAGATATCTTTGACAATGCATGGCCAATCTTTTGGGGAATATGTTTCTCACATTTAATCCAAAACAGAAGCTCAAAATGCATGGCAGAACATAAAAGTTTGGTCTAAATTTATTCGTCGGATACAAATATGTCTAGGGCAACAATGTCTCTTTTAAAATAGCAGAAATTTACAAATGAACGACACAACACCAACTATAACTGATAATGAAGTTTCCTCGAGATCCTTCTGTCCAATGCTACACTTCTCGACAGATACAGAACAATGATACACAAATGAAGTGACAAATTCAGGTTTAAGACATCCATTTCACATCAAGAACAAATGAGCAGAGCGAGTATATACCGAATTCACCCCAATCCTGGAAGCATCTGAACCGGATCGAGCATTTGGATGGCAGCTTGTTGTTGTTGCTGCTGATGCTGATGGTGGTGCTGCTGCTGCTGGTGTTGCTGGAGCATGAACTCCTCACCAGGCGCAGGCATTGCAGTTGGCACGACAGGCATGGCCGCTGCCGTCTGTGCCGCCTTGGACTCGATGAGCCGCCACATGTACCAGGCGGCGACGGAGCGGTAAGGGCGCCAGCGCTCGCAGAGCTTCTCCATCTGCGACGGCCGGGGCACATCCTCCAGCCCATACAGCATCTGCACGCCCTTGCGGATCCCGAGATCCGCGGAGGGGAGCACATCCGGGCGCGCCAGGGAGAAGATCATGAACATGTGGACGCTCCAGGCGCCGATGCCGTTGACCATGGTGAGCATTGCGGCGAGGGAGCGGTCGTCCATGGCGACGATGCTGTCGTCGGAGAGGATCCCCGACGCGTACTTGCGGGCGAGGTCATGGAGGTAGGACGCCTTGCGCGCGGAGACCCCGATTTGGCGGAGCTGCTCGGGGGAGAGCGCGAGGACGGCGTCCGGGAGCACGCCGGCCTCGCCCCCGACGAGCGCGATGAACCGGGAGTAGACGGAGGCGGCGGCCTTGAAGGCGAGCTGCTGGTAGAGAACGGATCGGACGAGGGAGTGAAATGGGGGATGCGGGCAGTGGAACGACGGGGGGTCGTGCGCGTCGATGACGGGGGCCAGGGCCGGGTCGGCCGCGCGCAGGTGGCGGATGGCCGCGTCCACCTCGCCGTCGGCCGAGAGGGGCCGGCCCCGGACGGACGGCACCAGGCGGGGCTTCTTGGGCGCCGGGTTGGAGCCGGACGACCGGGCCTTCTTCTTGGGGCGGGAAGCGGAGGGGGGGACGACGAGGGCGGTGGCTGGCGGCGTAGCGGCGGCGGATGCGGCGGGCGACGGGGAGAGGGGATGGGGAAAGGGCTGGGAGAGGGATTGCTCGCCCATGGATGAGGAGGAAAAAGGTGGGTTCTTGACCTTGGGGTGGATCTGGGGCTGGGGGCGTTTGTGGTATTTCCGAGCTGCGACTTATTAAGGTGGGGTTGGCCGGCCTGGATCTGAAGCCGATCGACGACCATCGTCACTTTCCAAAATCAATTTCCAAAAGGCGGTAAATCTATTTTTAATGGTTTTGATTTTTTTAAATGAATTTGGACAAAAATTTGTACTACTAGGTATGTTTTGGTTATGGGACGAGCTACGCGTCGGCAGCGCATCTTTTTAAAAAGATCGACCGCCTCGCGAAACGTCTGATCTAGGTTGCTCAGCGTGCGGTACCTCTTTACAACAAGTCAACAAGAGTATTGTTTCAGAAACAATTATGACTACTGTGACAGGAGCTTTGTTTCGGAAACACATCGGTGACCATTGCAACAAGATCTTTGTTTCAGAAACATTGGCGAGGATGCAAAAACATCTCTGTGTACGATCCCTCTTTGCAACAAGAGCTTTGTTTAGAAACAACTATTGCAGCAAGGGCAGTAAGGAGGGCTCCCTCGACACCAACAACATCGACGGAGAGGCCATGCGATGCACTGCACGTCGTTGGAACGACGATCGAGCCGCGCGAATATCAGGCACCCTCGTCGACGTCGTGTGGTGGCTTGGCGATCCCGATCTAGATGCAAGGCAGGAGAGATGTGAGCGGTAGCGCGGCCGGCTGCTTGGCCGATGACAAGTGAGGCGGTGAAAGAAAAGAGGAGGGATGGAAGTTAGGCGGCAAAGGCATGCCTCACCGGCAAACGACTACTGCCGGAGCGGGCTGGTGGCTAGCACGGGCGTACCTGGCCATGTAATAGTGTCGAGTTGTGGAAACGCTTCTGGAACAGGGGTGGAGTTGCAAGAACGTGAAGTATGTGAGGGTGGCTCTTGACCGTCGATCAACAACAGATCAAATGCCCACGGATGTGGTCGATGTGCACGGAAGATCAGCCGGGTGAACACAAGGGTTTCCCTTTGATTATGGAGTTTTGAAGATACAATGGGGTCTGAAACCGTTCTGGGTAGCTGCATCACAGGAATCTAAAAATTAACTCTTATGATAAGCAATATTGGAATATCTTAAAACCCTGAAATATTGTCTACTTGTTAGTATGGAGTTAATTGGCTATTTCTATGCTTATGATTAAGGTTACAAGTTTCACATATCCACATGTTTTCGTGATAGTTAAGTGAATATGACATCAACGATACAAATGCAACCATGTCCACATAATTTTGGAACATAATGATGGGAAAAAACGATTATAATGATTGCTCTTATTTCCATACATCTTATTTGGGACACATTAGCTAGGGGACACCTCACACTATAGTCTTACTTACGACTTAAGTCCCTAGTCCTCGTGTCTTCTTCCTTGCAATGTCGCATTCTTCTTTTCCTAACGTTGCACACATTGCCTTAGGTCACGCACCACCCCTATCCCCTATGGTCTTTGAGGGAGCCCTGGATTAGGGGGTGTCTGGATAGGTGAACTATCACCGTTGGCCGGACTCCTAGACTATGAAGATACAAGATTGAAGACTTCGTCCCGTGTTCGGATGGGACTTTTCTTGGCGTGGAAGACAACCTTGGCGATACGGATATGTAGATCTCCTACCATTGTAACCGACTCTGTGTAACCCTAACCCTCTCCGGTGTCTATATAAACCGGAGGGTTTTAGTCCGTAGGACGAACAACAATCATACCATAGGTTAGCTTCTAGGGTTTAGCCTCTCTGATCTCGTGGTAGATCTACTCTTGTACTACCCATATCATCAATATTAATCAAGCAGGAGTAGGGTTTTACCTCCATCGAGAGGGCCCGAACCTGGGTAAAAACATCGTGTCCCTTGTCTCTTGTTACCATCCGCCTAGACGCACAGTTCGGGACCCCCTACCCGAGATCCGCCGGTTTTGACAACGACATTGGTGCTTTCATTGAGAGTTCCTCTGTGCCGTCGCCATCAGGAAGGATGCCTCATCTCGTCTTTAAAGACGGCACCGTTGCCAAAGGAGCTCTAGCCATCGGCCAAACTCTCCGGCTAGGTGGTTTTCTTATGACTGTCTGTTCGGCCGCCGCGCCGACGATGACTTCTCGGGTCATCAAAAGCAATCTTCACGTCAACTCGGAACTCGCCGAGCAGTTAGATCCGATGCAGCTCTCCTCCTTAAACGAGCTCTTGGATCGCATCGCCGCCCTGGGAGTCGCTACAGATTACGACCAGATCGGGCCTAAAACCGATCTGAGAGAGATTAACTCTCCCCAGGCTACCCACCACGTTGTTGTGGTAGAAGAACAATACGACGACCCTTCTTCTATCCTAAGGACTAGCTATGTCCTGATTCCTGATCCCTTCATGCCGGATTCCCGCGGAGGGGAGAACACCACTCAAGCCCTGAACTTAAAGTTAGGCAGCGGGCCAGATTCATCGGACAACGTCCAAGAACCCAAGCTTCCATGTTCAGAAGCTTCTTGGCCCCTGAGTCTTAGATCGGACGGAGTTCAGAATCTAACTCCACCCGCCCACCCAAACATAAGCGATCTATCCCAAATCTGGCAAGAGCTCACTGAAATAGTACATCATTACTGGGCCAGATTCCTCCTGGTCATGAACAGGATAAAGGACTGTCGTGAAGAGGATGCAATTTCATTCTTCTGCATTAAAGGATTGCCTCCGAAGTACTCTTAATGACATTATAAACAACCGCGACGCAACGGGCCGGATTGCCAAATGGGCCATCGAACTCCTCGCGTTCGACATAACCTACAAGCCGCGGCGAGCTATTAAGTCGCAGGTTTTGGCCGACTTCGTCGCCGAATGGACTGAGGCCGAACTCCCTAAAGAGTATGGCGCATATTCCAACTGGATCATGCACTTCGACGGCTCCAAAATGTTGGCTGGCCTGGGGGCTGGCGTCGTTCTGACGTCCCCAACTGGAGATACAGTCCAATACGTACTTCAGATAATGTACACGGACTCCAACAACGCAGCCGAATACGAGGCCCTTCTACATGGTCTCCGGATGGCAGTCTCCATGGGCATTCAGCGCCTAGAGGTCCGTGGGGATTCAAACCTCGCGATATCCCAAATAAATGGAGACTTTGATGCCAAGGATCCGAAAATGGCAGCTTATCACAACGCGTCCTAAAAATGTCAGCTCGGTTTGAGGGGCTCGCATTTCACCATATAACCCGGGAGAACAACCAGGCAGCAGACGTGCTGGCACGCATTGGCGCAAAGCGCGATGCCGTCCCTCCCAACATTTTCCTAGAAAGGCTTTTCAAGCCATCTGTATTATGGGAGGGAGAGTCCGGAAACAACATCCCGGACCCAACCACACTACCCCATACCGAACATTTTGACATAGTTGGCGGCTCTGCCAACGAAATAACATCATCAGCCCACACAATAATGGCAGTCATTGCCCCGTGGACAGAACCATTCCTAGCCTACCTAATTAGGCAGGAACTTCCAGAGGACCAAACCTAGGCTCGCTGCATAGTGCGGCAATCTAAAGCCTATAAGGTCCATGAGGGAGAGCTTTATAAGAAAAGCACAACCGGAGTCCTTCAAAGGTGTATCTCCGAAGAGGAAGGGCGGACTCTTCTGGCTGAAATTCATGCCGGACTCGGCGGGCACCACGCCGCAGCCCGGGCCCTTGTAGGCAAGGCCTTCCGTACAAGATTTTATTGGCCGACAGCCCGGGCAGATGCTCAGGACTTGGTCCAATGATGCGTCGGATGCCAGCTCTTTGCTAATCAAAGCCACATGCCACCTACCGCCCTCAAAACTATACCCATCACCTGGTCGTTCGCGGTCTGGGGACTTGATATAGTTGGACCCCTTAAAGGAGGAACCCACAAGCAAAAATACCTACTGGTCAGGGTGGATAAATTCACCAAATGGATAGAGGCAAAGCCTGTTAAGACGGCCGAATCCGGACCGGTGATAGACTTCATATCAGGGGTAGTACACCGTTACGGCGTCCCCCATAGCATCATCACTGATAATGGCACGAACTTCATGGCCGACGAGGTCAAACTCTGGTGCAAAAATATGGGCATCAAGCTCGACTACGCTTCAGTCCATCACCCTCAAACTAACGGTCAAGTCGAGCGAGCAAATGGTCTAATCATGAGCGGCATTAAACCCAGACTAGTGCGGTCCCTCAAGGAATCTAATACGCACTGGGTAGATGATCTCGACTCCGTACTCTGGGGGCTGCGGACCACGCCGAATCGTACTACCGGATTCACACCATTTTTTATGTTGTACGGCACAGAGGCAGTTTTGCCCTGCGACATAATTCATGACTCACCTCGCGTGCGCATGTACGAAGAAAGAGAAGCCGAGCTCGATCGGCAGGACAGTTTGGACGCCTTGGAGGAGGAACGCGACGTGGCAAAAGCCCGTTCCGCATTCTATCAACAGCAGGCTCGAAGATACCAAAGCAGAGAAGTATGGGCCAAAGCTTACAATGTTGGCGAATTAGTTTTACGCCTGCCGGACAAGAAAAAGGACAAACTCAAGCCCAAATGGGAGGGTCCCTTCATCATCGACCAAGTCCTGACCGGCGGAGCGTACCGTCTGCGGAACGCATCGGATAACCGACTGGAGCCGAACCCATGGAATGCAGCCCGTCTCCGAAGATTCTACGCCTAGCGCCGGACTCGGGGTTCGTCTCCTTCCTCCGTCTATATTTTATACTGTCTTTTATTCCTCTCCTTCTCCCTCCTTTTTTGTGAAGCCGTTGGAGGCTCGTTTGCGCACTGTTCGCACACACTTGACACGTTATCCGCACTCAGTATACCTGGGGGCTTCTTTAACAGAAGCTTATTTATACGGGCTTTATGCCCAATACATGTGTCACACTTCTGCATGTACCTTTTATTCACCATCATATGCATCGATATGACTTAAGTTTTGGCCAAGCTGGGTTGCCTGGCTCCTGTGCTTACCCCTACGTCCCCGATTGTTCGGATAGGTGGTAAAGGGAGCACCTCTGCGATTGTTACCGCCGGGTCAGCCGGACGTGTACCTCAGACTGGGTGAAGCCGAAAGCTAGCGTTCTTAAGAGAATATTCGGTCGGTGAACTAAAAGATGATTTCTTACTTATTCATTTATCTGCCCCCAGATGTTTTGCTGCTTTTTTCGCAGTCCGGACATGCACTTTAGGGCATGCCTCCCAAGGAAAGGAACCCCTAACGGAACTATTCTCCCTGGAAGATGTTTCTTACTAACCATGTAATATAACATAACTAGTCGGGCACTTGTCTGATAGAGCGCTAATGACCCCTACGTCTGGTCTCCACGCATGCCCCGGTTCTTACATAACCGCGAGGGTATTCGGACACACTCCGGACGGTCGGGTCTCAAGGTTGAAGCGAAAAGGTCCGCTACGACAAACGATCTACAATCCGGCTAGAAGGCATTTTACATGTCACTTTAAATTATATAGTCAAATTGACTGATTGTATTCCTCTTCAATACCATCTAATAGGTTGTCTAGTTTACAGTCCCGCTGGGAATACTTGGCGGCCAACTCTACTTGGCCATACACTAAGCTCACAGGTATCTCCTTCCCATCGGGCCCCATAGGTCCGACCTCGGCCATGTGGTTTGGATCAGCCTTCGTGTACCGCGTCTTCACCATGGCCCAGGCCTCCCTGGCGCCTTGACGGCAGGCCAATATCTTCCATAGCCGGAAGCGCCGCCATGCCCCCTGGAGCCTCTCTGCCAGCTCTCCAAGGCCTTCGGGTAGGGAGATGGATGGCCACAAGGCCTGGGCGACGCCTCTCATCACCTGCCAAACTTGTTCGTACAGTTGCAGTAGTTCGGGAAGTAGGTCACCCGTTGAACCGGGCATTTCCTCTGCAGGACGACCTGTGAGCATACCTATAGACATATTTCTGTTAATCGACTTCCTCGCCGAACTTTTTTTTTCAAAAGTTCGCTCAAGCACTTACTATAAATGTCGCGACGAAGCCGCCGATTCTCCTTAACGGAGTCTGTCAGCTGGGCTCGAACATCCTTTAGTTCCTCACCCAGCTGGGTGTTGGCATCTTGGAGATTATTTTTCTCTTGCCTCACCCTTGTAAACACATTCTCGCCGGCCTTTAACTGGCGCAGGAGATGTTGCTTGTCCGGATCTAGTCCGGCGCCATCTGCAATATTATTGTCAGACTTGTACACACACCGCACTTCACAAACTACTTATCTTTCGAAGTATATCTTACCGGAGGGGGTCTCTGTGGCTCCCCTTGTGGCGGCTAGTGCGGCCTCAAGATGGGCCTTGCACTCTTCAAGCTCCTGAGATAGTCGGGTATTCTTTTCCATAGAATCCTGCATAACAAATGATCCTTAAATCAGTTCTCCTAACTATTTTAAGTCTCGGGGGCTACTGGCATATATAACTGTCAAATCTTCTCACCCGTATGTCCTTTACATACTGCTCCGTGGCTCTGGCTAGACCATCTCGAGCGGCACGGAGGTGCGCATCTCCCGAATTGAAGGCGTTCAATGCCTCTTGGGAGAAACATGCGTCATGAAGAACTGTCCGGCGGTGCCTGTGATTCATGGCACTCTCCACCTCGGAGTTGGTGACGGACAATCTGTCGGCATCCTCTGTCGGAGGAGCATCCGACGCACGCCTCGTGTTTACCTCCGCTTCCGGACCCGGCGTTGGAGCCTGGCTGGCGGAGGCTCGATTGGCCATCTCTCCCGACACAGTCCGGCGAGCGCTCTCTTTCCTGAAAGGAGCACCAGCGTTAATATACCTTCCCGGAATCAATCCTGGGAATATGGTGACACGCATTACCATTGCGGCGGCGTTTCAGTCCGGACCGCGCTTCTTTTCAGCCTGCTTGGCCGTGCTGCCTCTTGTTGGCTAGCCGCCGCAGGCTCGACCTCACGCATCGAAGGCACCCCCTGTGAAACACCATTGATATACGGTGATAAAAAATAAGCATGGATGGGTAATTATCAAAGTACTGGGGCTTCGGTCTCAGTTACTTGTGAGGCTGGAAGTATTCTGGGGTAGTCGGCCGTAATGGCGACCAAGGCATTATCGATGCTTAGTTGATGAAATACCCCATCAATCAGCTCCACCGATATTTCCGGATCCTCTTGGGAGGCCGGATCGAGGAACCGTTCCGGATCCTCGGGTTGCGGAGGCGTGCTGTTTATATCTTCTACGGCCCGACGCAGTTCCTGCGTCGAACTCACTAAATGAAATATATAACCATGGGAGTACGGATCGGATGTGCGGAAAAGGGGATGTTCGCTTACCCAGCTTTGTGGATTGTTCATAGAAAATCCGTTCAATGGACTGACGCAGAGAAAATCCTCCTCTTCCCCCTTGTACAGCGCGGACAAAATCTTCACCAGATCGGCGACCGATCCCGGCCCCTTACGGTCGTGACGGGTGGAATCATCCTCCCTGTTGAAATCCCACATGGGGTGGCCCCTATACTAGAGCGGCTGCACCCCCCACATAATGCATGTGGCCATGACACTGCTCATGGTCAGTCCGGAATGAGCCAGCAACCTTATTCGGCTCATCAGGTAAAGGACGTCCTTGTCGCTGTTCCTCTGGGGGCTCCGTGGACGCCAACTTAGGCATTTCTTCAAGGGAGCATTACTGAACTCCGGGAGGCCAGTCCGAACGGGATCCGGTAGCGGGGCGTCTTCTATATAAAACCATTCCGAAGGCCAGTCTTCGGACGCCTTCTTCGGGGTTCCGGATAGATATCCGGTCCCGGCGATGCGCCATAGCTCGGCTCCGCCCACTTGATATATTGACCCCTCATGAGAACGGGGTATGAGGCAGAATAATCTCTTCCACAACGCAAAATGAGCCTCGACGCCCAAAAACAATTTGCAAAGGGCTACGAAGCCCGCGATATGCAGAATGGAGGCAGGCGTAAGGTGGTGCAGCTGGAGGCCATAGGACTCCAGGAGCCCCCGGAGAAACGGATGTATTGAAAATCCGAGTCCTCTTATCAGATAAGAGACAAAGCATACCCGCTCTCCTTTGGAAGGATCGGGGACGCTCTCCGCTTGCTTTCCACCCTTGTAGGTGGCGAGTCCGTCTCGAACCGGAACCATGAAGGCCGGGGGAAGAAATCCCTTGGTTTGGAGCGTCACTAGCTTGCTATGCGGGACTGAGCATCTCTCCCAATCCCCAGGCTTGGGGCTGGGAGCGCGAGAGGAGGAGCCGCGTCGACTGTCCATGGTAGGATGGATTTTTTGTCAAAAGCGCTCTGATGAAAGCTTGCGAAGGGGGGATGGTGTGATTCGGATCTAGATCCTCGTCTCTTTTTATAGGCAGCTCATTTGCGCAGCTAGGGGGAAAAGTGTAAAAATACCCTGGCTTTTCGCATTTGTTCGACACGTGGAAGATGGCCATTATTGGGCGTGGAAGCCAAGGAGCGCAGCATTTATCAGAAGCCGGACACTATTCGACAAGTATATGGAATTTGGAGAAGAACCCGCCTCGTAATGCCGAAGACAATCTACGCGCCAGACTCATCGTCATTGAAGCCTGGTTCGGGGGCTACTGAGGGAGTCCTGGATTAGGGGGTGTCCGGATAGCCGAACTATCACCGTTGGCCGGACTCCTAGACTATGAAGATACAAGATTGAAGACTTCGTCCCGTATCCGGATGGGACTTTTCTTGGCGTGGAAGACAAGCTTGGTGATACGGATATGTAGATCTCCTACCATTGTAACCGACTCTGTGTAACCCTAACCCTCTCCGGTGTCTATATAAACCGGAGGGTTTTAGTCCGTAGGACGAACAACAATCATACCATAGGCTAGCTTCTAGGGTTTAGCCTCTCTGATCTCGTGGTAGATCTACTCTTGTACTACCATATCATCAATATTAATCAAGCAGGAGTAGGGTTTTACCTCCATCGAGAGGGCCCCAACCTGGGTAAAAACATCGTGTCCCTTGTCTCCTGTTACCATCCGCCTAGACGCACAGTTCGGGACCCCCTACCCGAGATCCGCCGGTTTTGACACCGACAATCTTCCTTTAATAAAATTGTGTGTATGTAATGGGGCGACAAGCCGATAATGACATCCTAAAGTCGGAATAAGGTTCTTCCCGCTATGTCTCTGTCCCGGCGATGCATCCTATGTTGGTGAAGATCCTGTAGTTTTATTCCAACATGTTGGTTGGATCCAATGTTTTGGGTTAGTGTTATCGGCACCAGTATATTAAGGTTGGTGAAGTTGTGTCGGTGATAGGTGGTTGTTTATTCCTCTCCATCAAGTTTTTTCATGCACCTCATCATCCTTCTCTTTCTGCAATGACGGTGGCAGGGCGACTCATTGTACATGGGCGATCCCCGACCGATGTTCTTTCTCTTGGGTACAGATCATGTATTCTGGGATGGATGAATCTTATGCTTTTTCCAAGCACATGGTGGCGACAATTTGGGCATGGTTCGGAAGTTCCTGTGTGTTGACTTCCTTCTGCGGTTGCCTCAATGGAGGTGGAAGGAAGGAGTGTGGCAGCAAAGATAACGAGCGTGAAGATGGTGTTATGTATGGGTTTCTTTGTATTTCCCCTTTTGCGAAGCCTCTTTGTAATGCACGGGACATTGATCATAACAGAATGCCCTTTAGGGTCTTAATAAAATAGGAATCAGATGTAAAAAAATGTTTCTTTGTATCATGTGAGACGCAATCCATAAGATGCCACATGTTAGCACCAAACCTAATCATACGTCGGGTCGGGCTTGGAAAAGTCCGAACTTGAAACTACAAGGCTGAGCCTGGCCCAAACATCGCATTTCAACCTACACACGTGAAAGCCTAACCAGAAATCGGGAAATGGAATCCCAAGCACAAACCGGATACTCCTTCGGGTCGTGAAATGACGACCGAGCCCAGTTCAAAAAGGCAAACGTCGGGCCTGTCTATCCACGACCAGATTTAGTTAGCCCCTATCTCAAAGACTCAAACCGTCTTCATCTCCACGCGTGCCTATGTCTCGCTTATAACGCGACAAATGGTTGCCACTCCCGCAAGCACACTACACGGAGTCAATGGTGGCCCGTCTCAGTAGGGACGTGGGGACGTCGTGCTGACGTCACGCTAAGTTCATTTTTTTTCACATTATTATTTTTTGATGAGTATATTTAAAAATAATAATTTACTTTAAAATAAAAAAAGCGAATTTGAAAATGTTACCATAGTAACAAATAATGTTGATAATTTAAAAAATATGTTTGTGGCAATGACAAAATGTTTCCGTGTTTTAGAAAAATGTCTATGAAATTTTTGAAAAATGTGTATACATTGTAAAAAAAACTGTTTTGCTTAGTATAAAAAAATGGTATGTACATTTTAATTAAGTGTCATTTTATAAAATTGTTCCCATGTTTCAAAAAAAAGTTTGTGAAAAACATGTTAATCATCTACTTAAAAATGTTAAACGTTTATAAAAAGTTTCTTATGTATACCCAAAATGTAGTACTCCCTCCATGTCTACACTTTTTTTTAAAAAACATATTATTAAAATTATCAATTATGTTAATCATGTACTTAAAAATATTTAAAACATGTAAAAAAAGTATTTTATGTACAATTTGTATGAAAAAAGATATTCCCTCCGATCCATATTATTAATATGTATCGGACGGAGTAGTCACTCAAACATACTCCCTCCATCCGGGATTACTTGCGCAATTCTGGATTGAGGTACTATATCTGAAAAAATGATAATCATGTATTTGAAAAATGTTAAATGTCTATAAGGAAATGTTATTTGTGTATATGAAAAATGTACAATCCATATGAAAAAAGTAGAAATAAAAAGAAAAAAGTCCATTTTGCTCCCTTGAATAAAATAAAATGGGTGGTTCACATAATCCCCTGTACACTTCTTTTCGGTTCACTTAACCCCCGATCTATCTCAAAGACTCAAACCGTTCAAAAATCATCTTTAGCTGGGTTTCTGAGCTCATTTACTGACTTGGACACGGTCAAGCTGGTATTTGACCAGTGGGGCCCTCTTGCCGCCAGCCCTCTCTCCTCCTGTACGCCGAGAGCACAACCGACACTCAGTTTTACGCCGCCGACGTTGTAGTTCTTCCCCCGCGCAGCCAACAACTCCCCCTCGCCTTGAAGCCATGTCCTAGAGCTTCCCCTCCCTCCACTATATGTTCCTACCAAACGGCTTTGTCCGAGTCAGCGTGAATCTCCGTCATATATGTCTTCTTCCCCGTTTCCGGCAT
This sequence comes from Triticum aestivum, assembly GCF_018294505.1. Taxonomy (NCBI): domain Eukaryota; kingdom Viridiplantae; phylum Streptophyta; class Magnoliopsida; order Poales; family Poaceae; genus Triticum; species Triticum aestivum. The sequence goes on along the minus strand of NC_057795.1, from coordinate 676,288,168 downwards.
TGACCGTCGCAACCTCGATCTCTTCCTACGGTGACCCCCGCTACTCCTTCTCTGCTTTCTGAGCACCGTGTTGCTCCTCTGAAGTTGATCGGCCCGTCCATTTGGAGCCGCGCGTCCTTGAGGACGTTTCCCCACATGGCCAAGCTCCTCCCCCACTGCGGCTATGGGCAACGCACGACCCAAGTAAGCTACAAAGATGAGAAATGGAACAGAGAGGCTTTGGAGGAGCAGGGGCTCACCTAGGGGATGCTAGCGCAGGAAGGGAGGCCGGGGGTGCTCTGCAGCAATGCCATGGATGCTCAAGGCGGGGGGCAGAGTGCAGGCTCGAAGGGGAAGGGGCTTGGGGTCGCGGGCCTCGTCGAGAAGCTGTCCAGATGTTGCACGAGGTGGTCCCAGGTCAAGGAAGGGGTCGTGGAGCTCGGGGGCACGCTGGTGATGGCGAATTTCGGTGTGATGGCTAGCAGCAGCGGCGAGGAAGACGAGGATGCCAGGGTCGATTGGGGGTGGCTCGACACAATGAATATGTCATAGTTGAAGATGGCTATAATGCAGATGTTGCGGACATCTATGCGTGGCTTTGTGCTTCCTCCAGCCACGTGCACGACGACGGTGACCGCCGACCAAAGCTCGAGCGCTCTCAGGTGGCTGAACATGCGGGATGGAGGGCAGAGGTAGGCCCCTCTGGTCAACAAACCGCTTTGACCTCGTCCATGTCACTAAAACCACCATGTAAACCCGCTAATGAAAAATTCTGAACGGGTTGGGATAAATCAGGGGGTTAAGTGAACCGAAAAAAAGTCTAGGGGATTATGTGAGCCACCCATTTTATTTAGGGGAGTAAAATGGACTTTTTCAAATCAAAACATATATCTAAAAATTTGTTAATCATGTATTTGAAAAATATTTAAAGAGTATAAAAATGTTCTTACAATCCTACAACATACGAAAGATCTACAATTGTTTGAAAAAGTAGAGCTCAAAACATATAGTTTTTTAATGTTAATCATGTATTTTAAAAATGATAAACATGTATAAAAAATGTTTTTGTTGTATACGAAAAATGTACAATGTTCAATGAATAAAAGTAGATACCAAAAAATTAAATTAAAAAATTGTTAATTCTATATTTATAAAAAAGTAAGCATGCATATAAAAATGTTCCTCATGTATACGAAAAATGTACATTGTGTGTGAGAAAATGTCTATTCCCATTAAAAAATGTTCATAGTGTATTTGATTTTTTTACCGTGTATTCAGAAAATTGCTCAAAACATATATTTAAGAACAAAAATGTACATTGTGTATTTAAAGATTGTTCAACATGTGTCAACAAAATGATTTACATGTACACTAAAAATGTACATTGTGTATGGAAAGAAGTAGACATGTGTTCTACAAAAAAATAACCTATGAAAACCAATAAAGAACAAAGAGAAATGAGGAAAATCAATGAAAACAAAAAGGGAAACAAATAAACCAATGAAAAAAATTAAGACGGTGAAACCAAGAAAGAAGCAAAAAAAAGGAAAAAAATCCAGTGAAACAAAAAATGAAAAAGGGTGAAAAGGGGATAGAAAAATGGAAGGAGACCATAAGAAACAAAGAAAAAAAGAAAAGAAAAAGAAAAAAACAAAGAAATTAAAGAACCAAACCAAATCAATGAACATTAGAGCAAACGAGAAGCTAGCGAACAAAAATAACATGGAATAAATGACAAAAGAGTAAAACCCTTCAAGCGAGACGAGCTTCCATCTCGCTTTAAGCAAGATATAACTTTGGCGTTCATCTTCCGCCAAAGCTTATTCCTGACAGGGGGAAGCCGATCGAGCAATTTGTTTATTTTTTCTTATTCCTACTATTTGGATTTGAATAGGTAATTTCGTGCTCTCCTGAATCCCAATCAGCACCCAACTTTAAGGTGCCTCGTCTCTCGCTGGATCTAGGAGAAGATGATTCGTGGGGAGGAAGAAAGGGAAGCACGATAGGAGGAAGGATTCGGAGGAGATCAACTCATGTTCAGTGTTTGCAATAACAGTTCATACCACTCCACACTACACACACCACACAACATAAGGTTCACCACTGCCAGTTGTCTATGCCAACTCATCTACGTTGTCTCGATAGTTGCCCTTGTTGCCAAACGCTAGATAGGTGGAGTTTTGCATGATGGTCATTCAAACAAAGAGTAATTGGTTTGATGATTCGCCGAGTCGGGCCTTGATGTCTGGATCATGTAGTTTCACAACCATTGGTTTGTCTCATGTGTTGTGCAATAATGTATCAATTTTAGATTGTAGTGTGTCATTTTGCATGTGTATGTGTAATATAATGTGGGGTGCAATCTTGCAAAGGGATGGACACTCACACTCCCAGCCCCTTGCAGTCACGGGAGTGTACATGAGAGGAAAAGTTTGTTGGTACTTGGGTTTGTTCATAAAAAGTTACGCTGAATAGAATAGAATGATGTAAATGTAAGTTCCGGTAATAAGGAACATGCTACATGTTTGTTTCTTTTGTGAGCTCCCACATTTCTAGTGGTCGGCCTTTAGTAACAACAAGTGTCTACAATATGTTTATGCATGTGAGTTTCCATAATCTCTTGCATGAAAGTCTGATGACAAAAGGTTTCTTTTATAGTTTGTTGGACATTTAGGTCTTCTCCTCGGTCTTAAGAGCATCTCTAGACGACCCATGTATCTTAACTTCTCATATGCCCCCTCATACTTAACCCCTTATAGTTTGAGGAGTTAAATGGTGGCCAGATCTAACCAAACCGCTATATTTAACTGCCTAATTTTTGTTGACCAATTCCTCTAGCTTTTGTCACATACATTTCAAATAATTGGACGACGTGTCATCAATCATTCAAATATGCATAGAGTTGATCGAAAAGGCACCACATTGATCAAGTTCCATCCAAAATCACCACAACATAGCATGTCTTATGTCATGAATCGAGCACTACCAAAGGCATGCAACACGAAATCAAGCACTTTCGTGCTCATCACCACCACCATTCTTTCTATCCACTACTCATTGGAAACTAGCTCATTGTAGCAATGGTGCAATATGAAGACCTTGGAATCATTCTTCTTGCTGTGTTACTTGTATGTGGCTTGGATGACAAGCCCATACTCCATGATTTTCACCCCACTCGATCGTGCATGGTTGACTTGATTAATACAACCAGACCATCGATTACATTGCTCTTGGATGGTGCCCCAACGATGTGATACGTCTCCAGTGTATCTATAATTTTTGATTGTTCCATGCTATTACATTACCCGTTTTGGATGTTTATGGGCTTTACTTTACACTTTTATATCATTTTTCATACTAACCTACTAACCGGAGGCCCAACCCAAATTGCTGTTTTTTGCCTATTTCAGTGTTTCGAAGAAAATGAATATCAAACGGAGTCCAAACGGGATGAAACCTTCGGGAGCGATCTTTTTGGAACAAATGCAAACCAAGAGACTTGGAGTGGACGTCAAGCAACAAACGAGGCGGCCACGAGGGTGCCCGGCGCGCCCCCACCCTTATGGGCCCCTCGAGCATCCACCGACCTACTTCTTCCTCCTATATATACTCCTGTACCCTGAAACCATTGAAGAGCACAGCGAAAACCTAATTCCACCGCCGCAACCTTCTGTATCCGCAAGATCCCATCTTGGAGCCTTCGCCGGCGCTCCGCCGGAGGGGGAATCAACCACGGAGGGCCTCTACATCATCTCCAAGGCCTCTCCGATCAGTTGTGAGTAGTTTACCACAGACCTTCGGGTCCATAGTTATTAGCTATATGGCTTCTTCTCTCTCTTTGAATCTCAATACAAAGTTCTCCTCAATCTTCTTGGAGATCTATTCGATGTAACTCTTTTTGCGGTGTGTTTGTCGAATCCAATGAATTGTGGGTTTATGATCAAGCTTATCTATGAGAAATATTTGAATCACCTCTGAATTCTTTTATGTGTGATTAAGTTATCTTTGCAAGTCTCTTTGAATTATCAGTTTGGTTTGGCCTACTAGAATGATGTTTCTTGCAATGGGAGCAGTGCTTAGCTTTGGGTTCAATCTTGCGGTGTCCTTTCCCAGTGACAGCAGGGGCAGCAAGGCACGTATTGTATTGTTGCCATCAAGGATAAAAAGATGGGATTTATATCATATTGCATGAGTTTATCCCTCTACATCATGTCATCTTTCTTAATGTGTTACTATGTTCTTATGAACTTAATACTCTAGATGCAGGCAGGAGTCGGTCGGTGTGTGGAGTAATAGTAGTAGATGCAGAATCGTTTCGATCTACTTGTCACAGACGTGATGCCTATATACATGATCATAACTAGATAATCTCATAACTATGCACTTTTCTATCAATTGCTCGAGAGTAATTTGTTCACCCACCGTAATACTTATGCTATCTTGAGAGAAGCCACTAGTGAAACCTATGACCCTTGGGTCTATGTTTTATCATATAAGTTTTCTATCTACTTTTATTTGCATCTTTTACTTTCCAATCTATATCATAAAAATACCAAAAATATTTATCTTATCTTATTATCTCTATCAGATCTCACTTTCGCAAGTGGCCGTGAAGGGATTGACAATCCCTTTATTGCGTTGGTTGCGAGGTTCTTGTTTGTTTGTGTAGGTGCGTGGGACTTTTGAGGAGCCTCCTATTGGATTGATACCTTGGTTCTCAAAAACTGAGGGAAATACTTACGCTACTTTGCTGCATCACCCTTTCCTCTTCAAGGAAAACCAATACAAGCTCAAGACGTAGCATGATGTCCAAGAGAGCCATGAGTATGGTTCGATGAGACGGTCATGATGTTGCAATAGTAGTCTTCAATCATGTCCTAGATGACACGATCACCTATGGGGCCCTTGAGCCCCTTGTGGTTCGGCAGGGGGGGTAGTCACGCTGCACAAAGAGCAGAGACCATGTAGTAGCACGACAAAGGTGATACCAATCATTTTTCCTAGGTTCGAGATGCCGCGAGGCATAAAACCCTACTCCTTCTTTTGGTGGATTGATGGAAGGACCGCGGTGCTGCGGTGCGCTCGAGCCCGGCAAGGTTGCCTCAGGAGGAGGAGCTATCTGCGTAAGGGTACAAGAGGGTCTGAATCCTTTCTATGGTCGCCATGGCCCTCCTTTTATAGGCCAAGGGGTTACCATAATGGCAAAGTAGTCATTATCCACTGATTAGATAGCCAACAGTGCTATCATACCTAACTCTGGCAGCCGGAACAAAACGCATTAAATGCATCGTTGTACATCACATCGAGGATGCAGCCCGACAAGCCTTGCTGCGCCGTCCTGGTCATGTTTTATCTACCTGTATGACACGTGTCTGGACGGGTATCACACATGGATGATTGTCGGTGTCAAAACCGGCGGATCTCGGGTAGGGGGTCCCGAACTGTGCGTCTAGGCGGATGGTAACAGGAGACAAGGGACACGATGTTTTGACCCAGGTTCGGGCCCTCTCGGTGGAGGTAAAACCCTACTCCTGCTTGATTAATATTGATGGTACGGGTATTACAAGAGTTGATCTACCGCGAGATCAGAGAGGCTAAACCCTAGAAGCTAGCCTATGGTATGATTGTTGTTCGTCCTACGGACTAAAACTCTCCGGTTTATATAGACACCGGAGAGGGCTAGGGTTACACAGAGTCGGTTACAATGGGAGGAGATCTTCATATCGTATCGCCAAGCTTGCCTTCCACGCCAAGGAAAGTCCCTATCCGGACACGGGACGAAGTCTTCAATCTTGTATCTTCATAGTCCGGGAGTCCGGCCAAAGGTCATAGTCCGGCCATCTGGACATCCTCTAATCCAGTACTCCCTCAGTAGCCCCTGAACCAGGCTTCAATGACGACGAGTCCGGCGCGCAAATTGTCTTCGGCATTGCAAGGCGGGTTCCTCCTCCGAATACTTCATAGAAGATGTTTGAACACAAGGATAGTGTCCGGCTCTGCAAAATAATTTCCACATGCCACCATAGAGAGAATAATATTTACACAAATCTAATCTGCTGACGTATTCCGCGGCGTGACATCATGCCACGGCCTAGCCTTTATTCATTTTACCGTTCCACCTCAGCGCGCTTAGCGAGGCGGTTTCCTTGGCACGTCTTGTCGAAGCAGAGATCGTGTCCCCTTATTCCGGGATTCTCATTAATACGGGCGTGGGTAACCCAACCGCGCCTTTTGGTATGACTCTCTAATTGAAAGTGAGTCCCAAACGGTTACGGGGAGGGCTCTTGGTATTCAACTCCTTTATAAAGAGACCAAGGCTCGACTCCCTCTTCCTTCAATCCAATCAAATCCGCCCCTTGCCTCGAGTTCCAACACTCAAGGTTTCTAGTTTTAGGCGCTTCGGACCTCCGACGATGTCCGGCTCCAACCTTCAAGGCCGGTGGGTGCCTTCCTCCGTTACGGAAGAAGACGTGCGAAAGCTGAGAGATGCCAGGTATCTAACCGGCGAAATCTCGCATAGGCTGCCTGCTCAAGGGCAGGCCATTCCTTCTCCTCAGCCCGGTGAGAGCGTGGTGTTCACATCTCACTTCCTTCGGGGGTTAGGTTTCCCGATTGATCCCTTTGTGAGGGAGCTGATGTTCTATTATGGGCTGGAATTTCACGACCTAGCTCCAGAGTCCATCCTTCAAATTTCGTCATTTGTCATAGTGTGCGAAGCCTTCCTCCATGTCACCCCCACTTCGGATTGTGGCTTAAAACCTTCAAAGTAGAGCCGAAGATGATCGAGGGGCAGCACACTGAGTGCGGAGGAGCTATCATAAGCAAGATGGCCGGCGCTCCATGGCCCGAGGGCACTTTCCAAGAAGAGTTCGGCTTATGGCAACGGGATTGGTTTTATATCACAGCCCCCAGGGGCACCACATGGGTGGCGCCTCCTGCTTTTCGCTCGGGTCCCCCGCCACGGCGAGCATCATGGGTCAATGAAGGGCTTATCTGGGGTCCGTCCAAAGACGTGCCCCTGCTGCAGGGCCGCATTCGAGATCTCCTAGAAAGAGATATTAACCTGACCATAGTGGCGCAAGTTATGCTGATTCGCTGCATGCTGCCCTGCAAACGTCGCCCCCTTCGCCTGTGGGAATTTAATCCAAAAGGACCGCGAGTCCGCCAACATTTTATGGGTGCAACGCCCATGGAGATGTACAAATTGTTCTTCGGACCACAAACTAGGTGTCCGGATTTATCCGAGGACGCACATCTGAGCTGCAATCGCCAAGATGTTAAGGTAAGCAGCCCCATATTTGGACACACCATCCGTATTTTCATCGTAAAGCGGCCTTTTGATAGAGCTATCCTTTGAACAGGAGTGGATAGCGAAGGCAAAGCTTATCAGGTGTCCAACCCCCCTGCCCGAGACCACGCCAGATCCCATGTTAACCAGGATGTTGCAGGTTACGTTTTCAGCAGAGGGCGAAGAAGGGAACCAAGGAGCTGCCGCCTCCACGAAGGAGACTGTCAAGAAGGGAGGAATCGAAGACTCCCCCAACCTGGGAAAGAAAAGGAGTGCCTCTGAAGACCCGGAGGAGATGACCTCGAAACGGGGGAAGAAATCTTTGTCAGAGGATCCGGCGCCGGAGACTGCCCCGGCCGCATTGCGCCCTCACAGGGATCAGCTTTCCTCCGAGCCGTAAGTATAGAGAGGGGCTTCAAAAATTAGTGGCATCCCTGTTTTATTTCTGAGGAAGATAACCGAAATATTACCTTGCAGTTTGGATCTTGACCCTTCTCAGCGGAGCTCGTCTTCAGGGGATCTCCGTCCGGAGATGATAGAGAGCGAAACGCCTCCCCTAGCTGCGCCGACTTACGAGGCAGGCGGCCCGAGGTGTCGTCCCGGCGGGTTTCTCCAAGTCTGGATCCTAAAAAAGGTCATCGGGCTAGTCCGGTGCCCTCTGGTGCGCTGTCGGAGAGGCTGAGGGATCTGCTCAGGCATGCATCCGTCTCAGAAGAACATCGTGTGTTGATGAACATGGTGATAGGAAGGGTTGCATCCGCAGAAACCGGATTGTATGAGGCCGCCAGGAGTTTACTGACAGGCTTTGAGGTACGTGAAAAGGTGTACCTATTAGTAGAGTCGCATAGAATATGCCCTGTATAAATAGTAGCCCCTGAGACTCTGTGTGTCGTCAAGAGTGATGGCGCACAGAGGATCAAAACCCCAGGTATAAAATGTTACCTTTTTATGAAGGTGGCGAGGTGTTCGGTGGCTAGCCAGACTGATGAATCTGCCGAGTTAAAGCGGCAACTGGACGTGGCAGATGCCGAAATCGCACTTGTAAATAAGCGGCTAGACGAGGCACAAGGTATACTCCATAGATATCTGATAAGAGGAGTTCGATGCTCGTTTCTTACAATATATATATATGCTTATTGCAGATAGTGCTGCTTCCATGGAGAATCTTCGGGCGGAACTTGCCCGAGCCAAGGAGCAAGCAAGAAAAAGTGATGCGGCGGCCGTTAAGGTGGCTGAAGAGCTGAAGGCCGAACAAGCTGCTCACTGCCAGAGTAAGAAGGCAATAGTCGAGATGGCTGTAAAATTGAAGGATGCTGCCGACCGCTGTGAATTTCTCGAACAAGAAAAAGGGGCGGCTCAGAAGGACCTTGAGAAGATCACTACCGAGGTCAAGAATGCTCGCTCTGCGATGAGAGCTATGAAGGAGGAGCTGCGTCAGGCCGGGGATATCGCGGCTGGAAAGCCCTATATGCTGTGGATGAAGTTCGGGGATCCTAAGTATGCTCCATTGGACCGTCAGTGGAGTGCGGAAAACACTTATCTGGATGTGGCAGCGAGTGCCGCTGACGCAACCGAACACTTCCGAGGACGAGGCGACCATAATTTGGAAGAACTGTTTTGGTCGCAGTTCCATAAGCCAGAGCGCCCACTTTCTGTACCCGACCGTTTGGCCGCCTTTTCGGAGTTGAACAGGTTATGCGGACTCGCCATGAAGTATGTCGCGAGTCGTTTGTGGCCGGGGGAGCCGGAGCCGAAAAGTTACTTTGGATTGGTGCAGCGTTCCTTGGTTCTGTGCCGCATGTCGATGTACTGAAGAGGTTGGCGTGTATAGAGGGTGCACGAATGGCTCTTGCCCGTGTCAAGACATACTGGGCGGATATGCAGGCCAGTGTTGTCGCATCCCGGGATTCGGACGAAGGCCGGGTATCTGCGGAGCACTACCTTGAGGAAGTTCTTCCGGGCGCTCGTTTAATAGAAGCGCAGTGCTCGAAGGATGTTTTGTTCGAATAGCAGGTGCTATTGTAAAAGAAATATTTTGATAGAATATAAAAGCTTTTTATACTTGTGCTTGCAAGAATTATAACCCCTCCTGTGCGGCCATTAATGTATATGTGTGTATAACCTGAAAGATGGCAGTCGTTGGCTTCAGCCCCCACGCATATAATGTGGGGGTGTTCGCAAAAAATGCGCCTTTTCACACTTAATCCAACGTCTTGGTCCTACAAAGGAGGTGATGGCACGGCGAACGAGGCAACCGGACTATAACGCTTTATCACTTTCACTTAGCCATAGGAGTTTGACATTGGAGCTATTTAATAGCCCCTGGAGGCACCGCGCTCTCCCGAATCCGGGGTGCGTGTGTGCCTGACCGGGAAGCGGTCCTTCATTAATGCGGAGGAATTCTAGAGATTCCGAGAGTCATCGAGTGGTTGACCAGTCTCTCGCTATATCATGACAGTCAGTTTTCGGCTTTCTCTACTGAGGTGCTCGCCTGGCCGAACCGGGGCACAATCGCGGTAGTTCTCCTGGTGCCGCGTTAGCCGATATAACGGAACATAAGGCAGCAAAACACAGGAGCCGGGCAAACCCAACATTTGACAAAAGACATGATTCGGAGCTGATGCATATAAGGCCTAACTCGTGATGCCGAACACTCCCTAAGGTATTCGGTCTTTATGAAGACGGGCCGAAACAGAGCCCTTGGTGAGAAAGCCCCTTGTGTCCAGGTACGCGCAAAATTCTGGCGTGGCCACATGCCAAAACGCCAGTCTCCTCCTTGAAAAACCGGGGGATGTTTTCAACAAGAGACAGTAAAAAGGGTTTACGCAGGGTCTTAATCTGAAAAGAATCCTTAGAACGGGTCCCTACTGCACGTCTGCGCCTGTGTCTCCGTTGTGCCGTATCCTGGACGGGCGTAGCACGGTGTTCGTCTGCGAAAAAGAGGAACTTTAGTAAAGAGGCGTGCGAGAAATCTATATTAAAATAAACAGGATGTAGTTGGAGCAAGAAGGGAGCCGCATTGTCTCCTGGCGTGAACACGCGGAGCCCCTTGTACAGGGTTGTGCGGCTATTACGTCCATGTGTGTTGACGCCGGACTCGTCTAGCCGTGTCCGGGCTAGATTAGTGTGCGGCTGTCCAGGCGGCCGCACCCTTACCCGTATTTTGGGGGTCAATTCCCCTGTGATGAGATGATGCCTCGTGGGCCGGGCATTTTAAGTGTAAGGGATGCATAGTGTGGTATTGCGTTAAAGCGGGCGAAAGCTTCACGTCCCAGTAGCGCTTGATAGCGACTTACGAATGGGGCGATGTGGAAGGTTAGCTTTTCGCTTCGGAAGTTGTCGGGTGAGCCGAACTTGACTTCTAATGAAATGGAACCCATAGTCTGGGTATCTGGGCCCGGCGTAGCTCCTCGAAAGGAAGTTTTGCCGCGGCGTATTAGCGCTGGGTTTACCCCTAGTTTGTGGATTGTGTCCTGATATAACAGGTTTAAGTCACTGCCGCCGTCCATAAGGACTCGTGTAAATTGTAGTCCGTTAATAACCGGATTCAAGACCAAGGCAGTCCAGCCTGCGTTCCGGGCCCCTCTGGAGTAATCCCGATGGTCAAAGGTGATTGGTTGTAGCAACCAGTGGCGGTGCTCCTCTGGGGCTGGCTGTGTGGCGCGTGTCTTCATAAGCGCCGTTCTGTTTTGCCCTTTTGTCATATGAAGTGAATTCACTGTTTTGACTTCTTGTGGGAACTTCTTTTGTTCTCCGGTGTTCTGCTTGTGGGGCACGTCATCATCCTCGCTTGGTGCGTCGAGCCCCTTGTGTTCAGCATTGAGTTTGCCGGACTGCTTGAAAACCCAACAATCTCTGTGGGTGTGGTTTGCAGGCCTCCCGGGGGTGCTGTGGATTTGACATATTTTATCCATGATTTTGTTGAGGTTAGACAGCTCGTCCTTGTCATCTTTGGGCGGCGGCTTTTTCTGATTTTGCCGAGAGCTTTTGAATCCGACATTGACTGTCGTGCTCGTTGAGCTGTTGTCCTTGATTCAGCGTTGTTCTTTGTTACGGCGCGGTTTCCCGTTTCCATCTCTAGGTTCGGATGTACTCGGGTCGCTGGTGCTGCTCCTTTCCAACCAGCTATCCTCTCCTACGCAAAAGCGGGTCATGAGGCTTGTTAATGCGGCCATCGTTCTTGGCTTTTCTTGGCCGAGATGTCTGGCGAGCCATTCGTCTCGGGCGCTATGTTTGAAAGCTGCTAGGGCCTCAACGTCCGGACAGTCGACTATCTGATTCTTTTTAGTAAGGAATCTATTCCAGAGTTTCCGGGCTGACTCTCCGGGTTGCTGAGTTATATGACTCAGATCGTCTGCATCCGGAGGTCGGACATAGGTCCCTTGAAAATTTGTCCGGAAAGCCTCCTCAAGCGCTTCCCAACTTCCTATGGTATTTTCGGGAAGGCTTTTAAGCCAATGCCGGGCTGGCCCTTTGAGCTTGAGGGGTAAGTATTTGATGGCATGAAGGTCATCCCCTCTGGCCGTGTGTATGTGGAGGATATAATCCTCTATCCAGACTCCGGGGTCTATTGTTCCGTCGTATGCTTCTATGTTCACGGGCTTGAATCCCGTTGGAAATTCGTGATCCAGCACGTCATCGGTAAAACATAAGGCATGTGCGGCGCCCCTGTATGCAGGTGTGCCGTGATGTTTGGGTATTTTTTGCATTGTGTTGCTCGCTGGAGCTTGCTTTCTTGGGCCATAGATGGATCTGGTTGGGCAGGTTGTTTGATGCGAATCCTTAGGGGGATCGCTCGCTGGATTGAGTGCGGCGTCCTCTGCCGCTTTGGATCGATCGTTGGGTCGTCTATCTGACCTGGTGGCTTCTTTGTTTTTCGACTGTGGGGGCTTTATGGCCTCTTCATCAAATTCCAGTAGTAGTTTCCGCTTCGGATAGCTCTTTGTGTGACGACTATTGCCGTTCTTGTGTGCAGTATCCAACACTTTGTTCCATCTGATCCTGAGTGCATCTTCTGCTGTTTTGATCCTCCGCTTCTGCTTTTTCAGGCTACGTGCAGTGGCGACGAGCCTTTGGTGGAGGTTCTGATGTTCCAGCAGTTTGTCTGGCATGAGGTCGTCCGGACTACTGTCTTTTCCGGGGATTGGTTGTTTGGACGGTTTCTCAATGGCATGTTCGTCTTCCGTTGATTCGCCCTGCTCTATGGTTGGGTCTTTGTCGAGGTGGGGCTTTGCGTGGCACTTGCGTCGCCGCTTTGATTGTTTTTCAAGGGAACGATCCCTTTTGCGCCCTTTCGATCCTCGTTGTTATCCCTTTTGGGTGTGTCCACCATGTATACATCGTATGATGAGGTGGCTTTCCAGTTCCCTATAGGTGTTGGTTCTTGGTCATCTCGTTCATCGACGTCCATACCGTCGATGTCTTCGGAGTCAAGGTCGAGCATGTCGGTTAGATCGTCGACAATGGCTATAAAGTGGGTGGTGAGTGGGATTCGAATTTCTTCGTCGTCCGTATCCCAACCCTGCTGACCATAATCCGGCCAGGGCTCTCCTGACAAAGAGAGAGATTTTAGGGAGTTCAGGATATCGCCAAAGGGCGAGTGCTGAAAGACGTCCGCGGCGGTGAACTCCATGATCGGAGCCCAATCGGGTTCGATCGGAAGGGGTGCGGAAGATTCGGAGTCCGGAACGGAGTCCGGCACCTTGGACTCACGGGCCTTGCAAAGGACTAGGCTGGTATTCGGCTCTATCGCCGTAGAGATTGCGGCTCCTGGGGCGGCGTCCAACCGCCCGTCCCTGGTTAGCGCAGTCGGCTCCGAACTAATGGTCGGAGCGGACTCCTGAGCGGCACTCCGGGCGCTGTCCGGCGGCAGAGCTAAATCGTGCCCATCGAGACAGTGCGGCGCGCTCGGCCGTGGCTCGAATCCGTCAAAGATCAAGTCCCCATGAATGTCGGCTGTGTAGTTTAAGCTTCCAAATCTGACCTGATGGCCAGGGGTGTAGCTTTCGATCTGCTCCAGATGGCCAAATGAGTTGGCCCGCAGTGCAAAGCCGCCGAATACGAAGATCTGTCCGGGGAGAAAAGTCTCACCCTGGACCGCGTCGTGGTTGATGATCGAAGAAGCCATCGGGCCTAAAGGCGACGACACAGAGGAACTCTCAATGAAAGCACCAATGTCGGTGTCAAAACCGACGGATCTCGGGTAGGGGTCCCGAACTGTGCGTCTAGGCGGATGGTAATAGGAGACAAGGGACACGATGTTTTTACCCAGGTTCGGGCCCTCTCGGTGGAGGTAAAACCCTACTCCTGCTTGATTAATATTGATGTATGGGTATTACAGGAGTTAATCTACCGCGAGATCAGAGAGGCTAAACCCTAGAAGCTAGCCTATGGTATGATCGTTGTTCATCCTATGGACTAAAACTCTCCGGTTTATATAGACACCGGAGAGGGCTAGGGTTACACAGAGTCGGTTACGACGGGAGGAGATCTTCATATCGTATCCCCAAGCTTGCCTTCCACGCCAAGGAAAGTCCTTATCCGGACACGGGACGAAGTCTTCAATCTTGTATCTTCACAGTCCGAGTGTCCAGCCAAAGGTCATAGTCCGGCCATCCGGACACCCCCTAATCCAGGACTCCCTCAATGATCTTCTCTCCAAATGACTGCCACGCTCTAAGTGACAACCACTTAACCACCCGGGGGCTCGACACCGCACCGATTGGTGACTTGCGTTGCGAGGTGGTGGAGTCTTGGCGGGGGAGTGGATCTCCGCTGGCCCCGGCAGGCTTGCCGGGGCGTATCTGCTTCGTCTTCAGGGAGGCCTCGACCTGACCAGGCTTGCCTGCCTAGCAAGGGAGGTTTCTCCCTTGGTGAAATCTCGTTCTTCTGGTTGATTGTGGTCTTCTTGATCCGCCCTTTTATTTCTCAAAGAGCTTTAGCTTGGCCTTGGCTTGTGTACTTGATGAAGCTTGCTTCCTTGCCGCCATGCCGGAGGCTCGCTATCCGTGCACAAGTCAGGGAGGAACATATACCCCTGTTTGTGTACCCCGACAAATCCTATTCCAAAATTTTCTCCTTTGTTTGATTCGTGCCAACTAATGTATTAAGCTGCACATTAACCCAAGCATGGCATAAAGCAATGTCTTCGTATTGGGAGTAGTTTTGTGTCCTTGATCCCTTGGTGCTTGCTTGAGTATCCACGGGATCTCTGTCCTCCTCCACTTTGAGATCATCATTCTCCTCATTATCCTCTTCTTGAGCATAACTAGAACTACCATAATCTAGATCATCGAGGCCTTAGAGGTGCGACGAATGTAATTGAGACATGAAGCTTCCCTCCTGCACACACAGTCAACAATAAAAAGCTCAAACCCACAGTCGCAAACCATCGTCAATGTGTTGGCCAAAAAAGAAAAGGCAAATTTTCTTACCTCTCCAACATATCATTGATCTCGTGACGGCCATGGTCCTCAATGATGTCTACTACACAACCTTCTTCTTGTAGACGTTGTTGGGCCTCCAAGTGTAGAGGTTTGTAGGATAGTAGCAAATTTTCCTCAAGTGGATGACCTAAGGTTTATCAATCTGTGGGAGGAGTAGGACGATGATGGTCTCTCTCAAGCAACCCTACAACCAAATAACAAAGAGTCTCTTGTGTCCCCAGCACACCCAGTACAATGGTAAATTGTATAGGTGCACTAGTTCGGTGAATAGATGGTGATACAAATGCAATATGGATGGTAGCACTACTAGGGAAAACCCTAGTGGTAGCGCATGTTTAATGCCCACTAGTAGTGAGGGACACTGCGCTACTAGTAAGGCGCTATAGCTATTACTCCCTCCGTCCGGAAATACTTGTCGGAGAAATGGATGAAAATGAGTGTATCTAGAACTAAATTGCATCTAGATACATCCATTCCTTCGACAAGTATTTTTGGACGGAGGGAGTACTTACCAGTAGCGCGTGCGACACACGCTACTGCTAAGACATATAGCCGGAGCGTGTGTTCACTCCCGCACTACTGCTAATCTAACTAGTAGCAGCGTGTTACTATCCATCGCTTCTAGTATTCTTTTTTTTCATTTTTTCATTTTTAGTGTATTTATAAGCCGTTATACAAATTTTGGTACAATACCAATTATGAGGTTTATATCATTATGTCCATAACATTGTGTCAAATGAAGGTGGATTAGGTTCAAATGAAGGCAACATGTGGTGCATGTCAAAAGTATACCACTAATCCAAACTTGATCTAGTTTGGACTAGTAGTACTTTCGATGTGCACCACATGTTGCTTCCACTTGAACCTAATCCGCCAGCACAAGTTATTTAATCATCATCATAGTCATTACCACCAACAGTAGCTATTTAATCATCATAGTCATAGTGTAGCACATCATCATCTTCAAAGTCATTCTAGTTATCTAATCACCACCAACACTAGCTGCGGTAGCTATCTAATCACCACCAACACTAGCTGCGGTAGCTATCTAATCACCACCAACACTAGCTAATAATAACCATCATAGTCATTACCACCAACACTAGCTATTTAATCACCATAGTCATAGTATAGCACATCATCATCTTCAAACTCATTTCTAGCTAGTTAATCACTCCTACTGCTCTCTCTTAGGTAAAATAGCATAAAACATGTGTAGCACTCCTGCTTCATCATGTTGGAGCATGCAGATGAACCTGTCTCCTAATCGTGGGCTGCGCTTCTGACTGCTTCCCCCTAGTACTTCTCTGCGATCGTTCACAATTTTGCTCCAGTCTTTCACTATTAGGCATTCCTCGCTTTTAGAAATCTTGAATGCACTAAAGTGCATTGTAGAATGTCTTAGCCGTAAGCTAACCATTCTCATGCGACCTTTAGTCCCGATCCAATGAGGCACAACATTCATCAAGAGTCCCTGTTGAAGAACATCATATAGTAACATACTTAGCAATGAAATTTAGCTTAAAACATAATGTATGCAAAAGATGCACTGAAGACAAATAGTAAAAATCATACCATCTTTCCTAAATAGATGTGACCGTAGTTCAGTACAAACACTATTGGTCGCGCATTTTGAGTACGAAGATTTTTAAGTCCAGAAAAATAATTTGTCTTGATAGTATGAAGATCCTCAAGCCATGAAACATAAAGACCTATCTCCTCGCAGTTTAGTTCAGCCCCGGGACAGTAGTAGGTCATGTCTATCAAGCGTTGCGCATATTTGCTTGAATGGAAATAAGCTGTCAATAGAAATTAGTTGTCAACTATTTTTAAATAAACAATATCAAAGACATAAATATGGTTGAGAAACTCACATAATGGTATAACTGGAGGCATCTGCACATCGACCCAGATGTCGATATTACCTTCAATATCATCTTCCAAACGAATATCAAAGGTGATAACCATATCAGGCTCAAATGCATAAGTCTTGCATAGTGATTGCCAAGTTTTGCATTCAAAATAGGTGTAGGTGTCTGCATTGTATAATTTTGCATGGAAAGTATAATCATGCTCGATCTTTAAGTAAACTCTCTTTACCTCCATAGTAGTTTTCATAGGACTGAAACCTATCTTATCCAAGACAAAAACTCTTGCATGGCAGGGGATACGCTAGTAGAATAGTAAAAAATTAAATTATAACTTGAAGCAAATGAAGCAGATGTCATGCTTAATTACGAAAAAAAACTTGTCGTTATGACTTACTGTATCCACTTCGAAGTTCTCATCCAGCTTGATGCTGAAGCGCCTATCATCATCTAGGAAGATTCTGTCGCACAGGCCGCGCTCGTCTTTGCAGTATTTGCAAATACCGAAATCCTTTTTGTCGTCAGACATTTCCTATGTCCATAGTTGAAACATTAATTGAAAATCGATTGAAGACGACTACCAGGATACTCAACACAAAAATCCGGGGCACTCGATATTTCCTACATATTCTAGCACAAGTCATGCCAAAATTCACGAAAAAATCCGGCATGACCTTTGCTAAAATAGGACATATCGAGCGCCTGAAATTTGCCGGAACAGAAATGAATCAACACTCCGGCAAAACATAGGCCACTCAGAGATGTAATCTACAAACATGACCGGCCACATGGGCAAGCACATATCCTATTTGAGCAACACAAGATATAGATTTCAAAATATCTTATTGGACTCATATTGACATGAGCATTCAATAAGCAAAACTAAATCATAAAATAAATAAGTATTCAAATTAGCATGCATTCAATAAGCAAAAATAAATCATCTCTTGTGTCCGTACATCATTGAATATTATCACTAATACATCCCAAATAGTATCATACATATAATATCACTAATACAACTAAAACCCTAGCGAACGACGGGTATCAGCGCGGGCGATGGACACCCAAAGAGAAAGAACCATCACATGATCATAGCTCAAGTGAGATCCCTGGAGAACCTGCCAGATATTGGAGAACCTGTGCTCCAGCGCAACCAAGTAGCGATAGACGTGCGCATCCTCCTTGCTGACACAGTGACATACCACCTCCGCGGGGTCCTCAAGCCTCTCGACCGTCACTGGCCCACATGACCGCCACCAAAGAAGGTTTGGATCAACGACGGGCTGACTCCTCACCAAGTTGCGCCCCCCGGTAGGTAGCGCCTCCCAGTACCAGCCCGGCGGAGCCCAGTCCCGGACATGGCCCATCTGGTCAAGCAGGTGTCCTCCGCCGAGTCGACGACGAGGATGCGGGATAGGCATCATCGACATCGATGCAGGGAAAATTGCTTTAACTAAAAAAAATAACAACAAATGTGACATGTTCAACTAGTTCTGTTAATTCAACTAGTTCTTCCTAAAAATAAACTTACTATAAATAAAAATAAACTGGTACCTAATTAGTACCTAGTTCTTACTAACTAATTAGTACCTAGGAACTACTGCCCTGATTACCATCTAATTTGATGAACCTAGGGGTGGAAAGTGGTAGTGGATAATCCGAATTTTGATGCAATAGATGAACCCTAACTAATTTGATGCAATTAAAATTTGAAGAACCCTAGGCAGAGGTAGGGAAGGGGGAGGAGCTGGCGTGCTCACCTCGTGTGCCTGTGGGGAGGGAGTTGCAGGCGGCATCGAGGCCGGGGTCGGGGCTCGGGCGCGCGACGCAGGGCGGTGTCGAGGTCGCGGTCGGGGGCGGCGTAGAGGTCGGGGTCAGGGGCGGTGTCGAATCCGGGGTCGGTGGCGGCGTTGAGGTCGGGGTCGGGGGCGGCGTCGAGGGTGTGTGCAGAGAGACAGGAGAGTGGGCGGAGGCCGACGGGCGACGGCGATGGCGACAACGGAGGAGTTGGGATTTGGGGGAAGTGGCCGTGGGGAAGAACGAACCGCGCGGTTAAGTCAAAAGTAGCAGTAGCGCTTTCCGGGAAGTGCGCTACTGCTAAGTTAGCTATAGCGCGTTCCTGGATACGCGCTACTGCTACTCCTTTCTCTTTTTCCCCTTTTTCATTTATTTTTCTTTATATTCTATTTTTCCCTTTTTTTCTATTTTTTCATTTTCATTTACTTTTCTATTTGCTTTCCATTTAATTCTATTTCCTTTATCAGTAGCGTCTTTCTGCGTAAACCCGCTGCTACAAAGCATGTAGCAGTAGTATTGTTCGCCGTAGATCGCTACTACTATGTGTAGTCTATTGGCTAAGCAGTGGGAATTTTAGTAGTATCGCTTTTATCTTCAGGCGCGCTACTGCTATAATTATATCTGTAGCGCGGTTTACGCCAACGCGCTACTGCTACTTAGCACTAGCGTGGTTTTTGACACGCGCTACTGCTAAAGTTCTGTGTATAAGGTTTTCCCTAGTAGTGTAGATATAGGTTTTTGTAATCTGAAAATATGAAAACAACAAGGTAGCAAGTAACAAAAGTGAGCGAAAACGGTATTGCAATGCTTTGAAACAAGGCCTAGGGTTCATACTTTCACTAGTGCAAGTTCTCTCAACAATGATAACATAATTAGATCATATAACAATCCCTCGACATGCAACAAATAGTCATTCCAAAGTCACTAATAGCGGAGAACAAACGAAGAGATTATTATAGGGGTACGAAACCACCTCAAAGTTATTCTTTCCGATCAATCCATTGTGTTATTCCTATAAGTGTCACAAACAACCCTAGAGTTCGTAGTAAAATAACACCTTAAGACACACATCAACCAAAACCCTAATGTCACCTAGATACTCCAATGTCACCTCAAGTATCCGCGGGTATGGCTATACGATATGCATCACACAATCTCAGATTCATCTATTCAAACCAACACAAAGAACTTCATAGAGTGCCCCAAAGTTTCTACCAGAGAGTCAAGACGAAAACGTGTGCCAACCCCTATGCATAAGTTCACAAGGTCATAGAACCCGCAAGTTGATCACCAAAACATACATCAATGGATCACGTGAATATTCCATTGTCACCACAGATAAGCACATGAAAGACATACATCAAGTGTTCTCAAATCATTAAAGACTCAATCCGATAAGGTAACTTCAAAGGGAAAACTCAATCCATTACAAGAAGGTAGAGGGGGAGAAACATCATAAGATCCAACTATAATAGCAAAGCTCGCGATACATCAAGATCATGCCATATCAAGAATACGAGAGAGAGAGAGAGATCAAACACATAGCTATTGGTACATACCCTCAGCCCTGAGGGTGAACTACTCCCTCCTCGTCATGGAGAGCAACGGGATGATGAAGATGGCCACCGGTAATGGATCACTCCTACGACAGGGTGCCGGAACAGGGCCCCGATCGGTTTTGGTGGCTACAGAGGCTTGCGGCGGCGGAACTCCCGATCTAGGTTTCTTTTCGGGGGTTTCTGTATTTATAGGAATTTTTGGCGTCGGTTTCACGTCGGGGGGGGGGGGGGTCTCCGAGTCAGCCACGAGGTAGGGGGCGCAACCAGGGGGTAGGGTGCGCCCTCCACCCTCGTGGATGACTCGGGACTCTTCTGGCCCAACTCTTTTGTTTCGGGGGCTTCTTCTGGTCCATCAAAAATCATCGGGAATTTTTAGCTCGTTTGGAACCCGTTTGATATTCCTTTTCTGTAAAACTCAAAAACAAGAAAAAAACTGGCACTGGGCTCTAGGTTAATAGGTTAGTCCCAAAAATCATATAAAATAGCATATAAATGCATATAAAACATCCAAGATGGATAATATAATAGCATGGAACAATAAAAAAAATATAGATATGTTAGAGACGTATCACTCAACCACGGCTGCGATGCCCGAACGTGCCAGAGCAGAAGGTGCAGGGGTGGCCAAAGTGTAGCTACGAGCCACCGGACAGTAATAAGGAGGTGTAGACGTCTGCTTTTTTCCTCCCTCCACTCATGTCCTTCGCTACTTTCTCCTCATTTCATCCCTTGATACTCCTCTCTCGATTCATTTATCCAGATCGGATGGTCACCCAACGATCTACTCACGGGTTAGATTATTTGTTCATTTGTATTTTCATCTATATCAATATAAAAGACCCAAGGGGCAAATTCAGGTAATCCCGACACATCAAACCAGGCCAATCCAATGACCTAGATTGTTCCAGTGGTGAGCGCTCAACATGTTTAGTGTGCATAAACATTCTTCTGCCTAATTACCTGTGCGTTGCAATGGGTGCGTACTTAGTGGTTCAACATCAATCTTGTCTGGCATATACCTTACACCCATCTTCTAGATTTTGGTAACATTTAATTTGATGGGAGTATGGTTAGCGGAGGGCAAGAAACGTGCTGATTTAGTTGAGATTTTAG
Source organism: Triticum aestivum (assembly GCF_018294505.1). Classification (NCBI taxonomy): domain Eukaryota; kingdom Viridiplantae; phylum Streptophyta; class Magnoliopsida; order Poales; family Poaceae; genus Triticum; species Triticum aestivum. Next base: position 676,267,116 of record NC_057795.1, on the reverse strand, counting down.
TAATATTGATTTGATCGAGTTAATGCAGGATGTGGTTTTGGGACATCATCGATTTGCATTAGATTATTTCGAATTAGTATATTTATGTTGGTTTTTTATTTTGTGTGGCATCAGTTGGGCTACCCAAAACCAACATGAAACCAAAGGGGGAAGGGAAACATGGGAGGTAAAAAATCGGACGGGTGGTGGAGATGACAGAACCAACTCCCCTTTAAGTACAGACTATCAAGTATCAACATTAGTCCTGCTCAAAAAATGAGGACCCTGATAAGTGGCACACGTGTGACACGAACACATGGCAACTTTGAACGTTTTCTATGCCAAGTTTAGTGACGTGAGGATGTCAACTTTAGTTGTCAAGCATGACAACTTTCTTTTCGGATGGAAATTCTCAGTTTTTTGGGGTTTTCTTTTTCTTATTGGATGACAACTTTAGTTGTAAAAAACTTCAGATCCAGATTGCTTCGTGTCACGTGTGACACTTATCACTTGAAATTTTTTTATCAATACTAGTGTTAATCATATAATTAATGCGCAAATAATATCCTACTCCCTCCGTTCTTAAATGTAAGTCTTTTTAGATATTTCACTACAAACCACATACGGATGTATATAGACATATTTTAGAGTGTAGATTCACTCAATTTGCTCCGTATGTAGACCATAGTGAAATCTCTAAAAAGACTTATATTTAGGAACAGAGGGAGTACCTAATAAGACCGGCAGATCCAAATGATCTTGACCAGCAAACCAAGTCAATCCAATGACCTAGACTACTCTATTTTTTAGCTTGCAATTAATAAAATACCAAATATTCAACATTAATGTTAATCGCATAATTAATGTGCACATAATAATCACCTAATATTTTTGTGTAATTAATTTAATACTATCTCCGTCTGAAATTACTTGCCGTTGTATCTAGCACTATTTTAACGCTAGATACATCCATTCGAGATACGTAATATCAGCATGCAATTGCCCATACATATTTACTAGTAGTAGTAAAAAATGGGCCGCACATAGAAAATCAAAACAAAATCAGGCACTTTTGTAGTATCACATTGATTTGTGCATGCTCCCATGGGATCCCACACGTGAGCGTTCGACGGTCAGAATTTTTTTGGAATTATAGAATCACAATAATAGCCGGAAAGGGCCAAAACAGGTGGAAAGGCACGTCTCTCTCTCTCTCTCTCTCTCTCGTGTCCAGCTCACCATCGTCAGATCTCACGCGCACACGAAAACCGGAGGAGAAAACACAGCGACACTGTCCATCCTCCGTCCACAAAGCTCGCTCCTTTGTCCTCCTCCCCCGCGCCCCCAATCACGCCCGCGAATCGTGCCACGCACGGAAGCCAGCCAGCCAGCCAATCCGATCGGCGGCGGCGGCGCGATGAGCTTCCGGGACGAGAGCGGCGGGGAGGACGGCAGCGGGGGCCGGTCCTCCTCGGCGTCCGACCTGCGCAAGCCCTTCCTGCACACGGGCAGCTGGTACCGGATGTCCGCCGCCGGCGGCGGCGCCATGGACCGCCTCGGCTCCTCCGCCTACGGCCTCCGCGACAGCTCCATCTCCGCCCTGCTCTGCACCCTCATCGTCGCGCTCGGCCCCATCCAGTTCGGCTTCACCTGCGGCTACTCCTCGCCCACCCAGGACGCCATCATGGCCGACCTCGGCCTCACCCTCTCCGAGGTTCTTCCCCTCCTGTGTAGTCCTATGCTTCTTTGCCTCCATGGCCTTTGCTTTATGCCGTCTCTTTGCCCGCAGTTCTCTTTATTCGGATCCCTGTCCAACGTCGGGGCCATGGTGGGCGCCATTGCCAGTGGCCAGATCGCCGAGTACATCGGCCGTAAAGGGGTGAGGTTTCAATTCCCTTTGACCTCTGTCTGTTCCTAACTTCCTATACTCCGACAATTGTACTGTTAGATGTACGGAGTATTGGATTCTCGGATCTGAATTCAGTCGTGGAACTGGATTCAGTCGTGCACTCACTGACTGACGATGCTCTCTGCTTTGTTGCTCCTGCAGTCTCTGATGATCGCCGCAATCCCGAACATCATTGGGTGGCTTGCAATATCGTTTGCAAATGTAAGATTGCTTAATTCACCCCTGTTATTTTCAGGGATGTCCAGTCCCCCTCAGTTTAACTTACTTCTGAACTGTTTTGTGCAGGATTCCTCATTTTTGTTCATGGGCCGATTGCTGGAAGGATTTGGGGTCGGTGTCATATCCTACACGGTCTGTATCCCTCTGCTCCTACCCTTGTAAACAAATTCACTACAGAGTCCAAACATGAATTGACAATTCGTTTGCTGTCTTTGGCAACTGGTTCTTAAGTTCATAAAAAATGCAGTGCCAGCTCCCAAGTCCCAACACATGGGAGAGTAGACTGTATTTGAGCTTAACCAAATACCAAGTGTAAACAAAAGTTAATTTTCCTATTCTGGGACATCAAGGGTGTAAAGATGTGCTGTTGCCTGTTGGTATGGCTATGATATGGTAGCTTCCCCTGGCCTAATCGTAATCCAACATTCTTTATGATCAGAGTGGGGATTTTCATGAATGCTATTGAACTTCAGCGTTACTTTGCATAAAAGTAGCATATCTAGATATCATTTCAACTCATGTATATCGATTGTTCTGAAGTTTATCGGATTGGGTGTTCACTGTTCAACAATATCATATCTTTTAGGGGCACTCTAGCTGAATACACTTGGATATTTTCATGCCTGATATTACTCTCTGTCTGAAAATTTCGTTTCATGGTATCAGGTGCCAGTTTATATAGCAGAAATTGCTCCACAGAACATGAGAGGAGCTCTTGGTTCAGTCAATCAGGTCAGCACTTGTATAAACAATAACATTTGATTAGTGTGGTCTGTCTTCTGCTCTGACCATCGTTTGCAAGTTTTAACCTTGTCCATAATTTCTTATGCAGCTCTCTGTTACAATCGGTATACTGCTTGCCTACACATTAGGCATGTTTGTTCCTTGGAGAATTCTCTCAGTTCTTGGTAAGATGCAGCAAACTAGTATGTTTGTTTACTATGATAATGATGTGCTGCTCGTCTAAACCAGCTTTTCTCAGTTGATGGATTCATTGATACAGAATATTGTCCTAACTCTTTTCTGTTGCTTTCACATTTCTAAGGCATTTTACCTTGCTCAATCCTGATACCTGGGTTGTTCTTCATCCCCGAATCACCAAGGTGGCTGGTAAGTGAAGTGAAGTGTTGCATTGTTTTTTGTTACATTAACAACAGCAGCTAAAGAGAATAACTGTTGTATCAGGCAAAAATGGGAAAGATGGAGGATTTTGAATCTTCGCTGCAGGTTCTGCGCGGATTTGAAACTGATATCTCAGCAGAAGTAAATGAAATAAAGGTAACATGTAGTAACAGGGATCAATTTTGTTGCAATCATGTCATATGCAATGTACAAATTGCTGGCAACTTTATGCTTTATGCCACACCTGAAAATATTTTTCTTTTAAGTAATATATGAGGAAATTTAAACCTTTTTTTTTACATTTTGCTAACACAGAGATCAGTTGCCTCATCTAGGAGGAGGACAACCATACGATTTGCAGAGATCAAACACAAGAGATATAGTGTTCCTCTTATGGTTGGTAATTTGCATTAAATACTTTGCTTTAACACATCAATGTTCCTCTATTTGCTTACTGGTTTTTACCTGTTTAGATAGGAATTGGTCTCCTTATACTTCAGCAACTAAGTGGTGTCAATGGCATTTTCTTCTATGCTGCAAGTATCTTCAAAGCTGCTGGTATGTTCTGCATGATTTGATTAGGTTCTCCTTATTAAGCATGCTTGTGTGTAATAGTTTTCCTCACACTTTTGATAACTCTACAGCATACGTGTGAACGTGCAATTGAATAATTGGCAAATTCAAATGTTAGTAAGCATGCTGCACATCCATAGCAGTTTGATTAGTATATTCGGCACACTTGAAAAGTGTATTGCTGCCCTGTTTGTATGTGAATTGTACTCGCAGGAAGCTCATATTGCAGTACTGAGCCTTAATACGTCAGCAATAGCAATAGCTTGTCTTTCATGTCTGATCTCTTACAAAGTTCTTTTCCTAAACAGGTCTTAAAAATAGTAATCTAGCAACATGTGGTTTGGGGGCTGTTCAGGTATATTCATCTTATCGTTACATCTACGTTGCGCCTATGAACTTTGTGGGATTGTGGGTTTGGTATTTGCATACTTATTGGGATCTTTTCATTGTTAGGTGGTTGCTACTGGAATCACAACCTGGTTGACTGACAAAGCTGGTCGACGGCTACTTCTCATTGTTAGTTACATCACAAGACACGTTTTTTTGTTTGTTTGAAGAAAATATGATTTGCGTTGATTAATTTCTTTTACTTTCCAGATCTCTGCTGTAGGGATGACAGTCAGTCTTCTCATTGTTTCTGTGTCATTTTTTGTGAAGGTAACTCCACTTAAAATGTTAATGGCATATGTAATGGTTTGTTGTACAATTTGTAATCAGGTCAATCAGTACTACCTGAGTTTCCCTCTGATATGTTTTAGTGTCAATTCTGAAACAGGACAACATAGAGGAAGCTTCTCATTTACACTCTGTGATGAGTATGCTTTCACTGGCTGGACTTGTGGTTAGTTTCAGTTCTGTCTATATACGTATCTGCTTTATTGGTCAGAGTGAGCAGGTTTAATGCCTTGCTTTTTGCTACTGCAGGCATTTGTGCTTGCATTTTCCCTTGGCATGGGAGCCATCCCATGGATCATAATGTCTGAGGTATAGTCCGCTCCTCCTCGCTGCAAATATCTAGAGAACCTCAAGTTCAATAATTACACTTGCATCTATCTGATTTTATCTCTGTAGTTGTTGCCACTATCATTTGCCACTTCTGTTCCTGTCTGTGAATATCCTCCATAGCCTTTTTTTTATCAAAGAACCGTCCTCCGAACACACCTTTTTGCCTATGAAATGGAGCGAAACGCTGCAGTTGCAGTCGCTCTTGTGGTTTTGTCGACCAGCTGCTGCTTCGAGACATACAGGAAACTGCATTTTTTGTAATGTAGCCAAGATTACACTGACCGTAGCTGTACCTATCACTAAAGACTGCAACTACTGTCTTTAGCGTTAGCTGTACTATCACCAAAAACTGCGGTGGTCGCTTTGTGTTTCTTATATCTGTAGTTGCAAGTGACAGTGACGACTTACCTAGAGAAAACTTTCACACTGAACATATCTGGAAATATAATAACGTGTCGTCCACCTTGTGTCCCTTCAGATTCTTCCTGTTAACATCAAGAGTCTTGCCGGAAGCACCGCCACCCTCGCAAACTGGATGACGTCGTGGCTCATCACGATGACCGCGAGCTTGATGCTAAACTGGAGCAACGGAGGTCGGTCTATTCCTCCCTCTCTGTCCCTCTTCCTTCTTAGTACCTCTTTTACGACGCCGTGTCTTACCACGTACCATCCATCTGGTTTCGAGCAGGAACCTTTGCTATATACGCGGCGGTGTCCATGGGCACCCTCCTCTTCGTGTGCCTGTGCGTGCCGGAGACCAAGGGAAGAACACTCGAGGAGATCGCGTTCTCGTTCCGCTGAAGCCCGGAACCACGGCGCGTAGGGTAGACAGGCAGGCAGGCGGGCGGGCGTCGTGCTACTTGATGGCTGTTTCGGGTCAGGCCTCGGGGCCTGGATCAGGTAGTCGCGCAGCCGTGTTTTTTGCAGGAGGGATATTTGTATCATGTGTTTGTGTAATAGTGTACTATCAGTGTACCATTTGTGTATGTGCAATAGAATGGGGAGGGATGGGAATGGGCACCCAACCCCCCTTTGCAGTCAGTCAGTCAGTCAGGGGAGTGTGCAGTAAGTAGAAGAACAATTTGCTGGTTAGTACATTGGGTTTCATATATACAGCAGCAGCTGTTGGCCAATAGAATAATTCAGATGTAATTCCCAAGAATAAATTTTGAGCTACTTTCAGTGTGCTGCATTATGGGTATGGCTGTAGTGTGCATGCTGGTTCCCAGAAACTATTGCCTGAAAGTCTTGTTGAGGAGGAAAAAAAAATGTTGTGCCGTCAGCTGTACTTTTGGGCCGCCTACTTGGGCTTAACACAAATATCTGCACCCTTCTTCCGCCCCCACACACAGACAGACTTGCGTTCCAGAAGGGATGGAGGCCCAGAGCAACCTGATGCTGGAACGGCCCATCAATGAAGCCCACGTTACTGCAGCTCTGGGTATGGATCCCTCTTCCCTACTACGAGCCCTCTCCATCCCCGAATCACTAAGAGCATCTCCAGCGGCGCCCCTAGGAAGGCCTCCACAGATGATTTATTTGCGCCGGCGCCGAAAAAACGGCCCAGTCGCGCCCCCAGGACGCCGAATTCCACTGGCTCGAGCCATTTTTGCGCCCGGCGCTCGCAGGCCGAACCTGGCGCACTAGGGGGGGGGGGGGGGGGCGCTCGGGGGCTCCGGCGCAAGCGAAAAGTGTTCCTGGGGCCACATTGACAGGTGAAAAGTCAATCCACCCGCTCAGATTCGCCCTCGTGCCCCCCGCGCTCGGCCGCCACCCTGCCGATTTCGGCACCGATCACCACCCGCCGCAGCTAGGTAGACCGTCTCCAGCCTAGAAAAAGAAGGAGCGTCGCCGAGGCAGCCTCTTCGCCGCCGCCCCGACGTCCAGGAGTAGGAGCATCTCATGGTGCTCGCCCGCCCTCGCCGGCCTGCTCGCGAGCAGTGAGAAGCCGCGGCAAGGTGGCTCGGCGCTTGGGCGGGTGAAAGCAAAGAACCGACATCGTTTGGAAGGCTATTGCATGCTCTACTCGGACTACTTCTCTGACGCTCCATTGCATGGTGAGAAAACATTTCGGCGCCGTTATCAGATGAGCCGAAAGCTTTTCCTCCGGATTGTGAATTCCATCCGGGAGTTCGACAACTACTTCAAGTGCAAGAAGGATTGCACCGACACACTTGGATTCACCTCGATCCAGAAGTGCACGACAGCTATGAGGATGCTTGCATACGGTGCTCCCGGTGATTCACTTGACGACTATGGGCGCATGGCCGAGTCCACCACCATTGAGTGTTTCTACAAGTTCTGCAGGGCAGTGGTTGCAGTGTTTGGACCGCAGTACTTGCAAACACCCAATGCGGAAGACACTTCTCGGATCCTAGCACAGAATGAAGCAAGAGGATTTCCTGGGATGCTTGGAAGTATCGACTGCATGCATTGGAAATGAAAGAACTGTCCATTTGCTTGGCAGGGGTTGTACAAAGGCGCCAAAGGCGGTTGCAGTGTGGTGCCTGAGGCAGTGGCCACACAGGACCTCTGGATTTGGCACTTTTTCTTTGGGATGCCAGGAATTCACAATGACATCAACGTCCTGCAGTGCTCCCCAGTCTTTGCCAAGCTTGTTGAAAGTCATTCTCCTCCGGTGAACTTCGAGGTCAATGGGCGGCAGTACAACAAGGGGTACTATATAGCTGATGGCATCTATCCGAGATGGTCGACATTTGTGAAGACCATCTCAAACCCTGTGCCAGGAGGCAAGAACGCCTGGTTTGCGAAGATTCAGAAGGCTTGCAAGAAGGATGTCGAGCGGGCATTTGGTGTGCTCCAATCTTGATTTGCTGTTGTCTGGTACCCTGCTCAGACCTGGTCGAAAGATCAAATGTGGGAGATCATGACTTGCTGTGTCATCTTGCACAACATGATCATTGAGAACGAGCAGGAAGAGCCAGTGTTTGACACTGAATCATATTACTTGCAGGGTCCTCTTCCTAAGTTGATCACCAGCTACCGGCAAACTGGACTGGCTACCTCACGTGGCCGATGCATTTCACACGTGTCCGATCAAGCCGGCGTTAGCCAGGCACTCTCGTGGTGCAACGGAACAATTGCCAGCTTGCCCGATCCGGCGATGGGTCGTCGTAAACCGCGCACGCCACCGCCAAATATCTACCGGCGACCGGGCCCCACCCCGGCCCGACGTCGTGCCGAACTGCTCCTTCTCCCACGGCACGCTACCGGGACGGGGAGGGGAGGGGAGGAGGTGGTTCCACACGCCTAGTTAGCGGTGCACATACAAGTCCGCTCCACCGCGCAGTACTGTACCTACTAGCTGCATAACGTTGGAGGATCAGCAGGAGTACTGTACAGTATAATACTGACGCCGCACATACGTACAGTACGCATACAAGCTGACATCGCCACGTCGGTGGCATACCGGTGGAGGTACAGTACTGTGCTGTACAGTACTCCGCGGTGGAGGTACCTACTAGTCGTGGCATGCAGTATAACGTTGGAGGTTGATGCCGACAGAGAGCGAGACACCACGGTCAAGCAAACAATGGAGGATCAGGGCATCCCCAGACGTTTTTTTTTGCGCCGGCGCCGAAAAAACGGCCCAGTCGCGCCCTCAGGAGCCCGATTTTCGCCGGCTTGGGCCGAAAACAGCGCCGGCGGACCCAGCCCGAACCCGGCGCGCTGGGGAGCGCACGGGGGCGCCGGGCGAACTGTTTTGGCGCGAAAAAGCCGCGGGCCCGCCGCGTCAGCGACACGGCTCTCTTCTCGGCCCTTCGTCGTCCTCATCGCCTCGTTTCCCGCGGCGAATCAATGCCAAAGCTGCCGCGCCGGTCAGCCTGCACCATTGATGCCTCACGGGCGGCGCAGTGAAGACCGGACGACGCGCGTCCCTCGCCCTCCCTCGCCCGCCACGCGTACACACGGTGACACGCGCGTCTTGGCCTATATATGAAGTGCCCCGGCGCACTCGGCGACTCACACTCTCCGCCGCCGTCGTTCCTCCCTCTCCTCTCCTCTCTTTCGCCGTCCCCAGTTCACACCCATGGCCGAGCGTTTCCCAGGCGACGGCGCGGCGGCGAACGGCTTCGGCCGCCGCCATCTTCACGAAGACGAGGCTCGCCTCCTTTACGAGGCCGAGTACCCGGTCCCGCCGGACATGCGGGTGCCCGGGACGTGGAGGATCAGCGCGGGCGGCGTGCCGGTGCCCCCGGTACCGACCGGCGCAGCGCGGCGTGCGGAGATCGCACGCATCCGCTCGAACCTGCCGCGTGCGGCGAGGGAGGGGCCACGGTACGCCCCCGACAGCCCGCTCTGGGAACCTTACTTCCGCCGCCGTCAGGCCGAGCAGTTCGAGGCCACCAACGGCGTCGTGCCCTTCGGCAGGCTCAACGCCGCCGGCCGGCGTCTGTGGTGGGGCGTGCCCGGGCGCACGTTGGAGGCCGTCCTCGAGTACATCGAGGGCGGACGCCGCGCCTCGATTACCCCGCCCCCCCTTCCTTCTCACGCCGCCGGGGAAGCTCCTGGACCCCGAGGCGCATGGAGACCGGGGGGTCCTCCTGCTCGTCCGGCGGCTCGCCCTGCCTCCGCCCCGTCAAGCCGGAGCCCCAGGACACGCCGGTCAGCGCGCGCACCCGCAGCTCCGGCGGCGCCAACGCCTCTCCACCCACCAGCCGCTTCGTCCTCGCCGAGCCCAAGCCGGAGCTCGTCCTCCCCGCGGAGTACGAGGAGATAGCCCGGTGCGGCTTCTCCGACGAGGACGCCATGCGGTGGGCGCGGGACGACTACCTCCGCGATGAGATGGTCCGGCAGCGCCGGGCCCTGGAGGAGATCGCCGCCCGCAAGCGTGGGCGCGAGGACGAGCACGGCGTCGTGGTCCTCGACAGCGACGACGACGACGACGACGCCCCCGGACCATCCAACCCGCCGCGCCAACCGGGGGAGGGATGCAGCAGGGACGGCGGAGGCGGCGACGACGATGATGACGACGACGGCGGTGACTACACGCGGTTCTACCGCCTCCTCGGCATGTAGAACCGCGTGGGCGGGCGGCGAGGAAGACGGCGGGCGGCGAGGGAGACGGCGGGGTAGCCCGCGGTAGTTTATTTTTCTTTTTTTGTAAAATATGTTTAAGTTTGAACGAACTCGCCGATGTTTGCGTTAAATTTGAGTCGTTTTTGCGCCGTGTTTGACTTTTTTGACTAACCGTGGGCGCCGCGACTGGGGGGCATCACGCGCCCAGTGCGCGGTTTAGCGCCGGTGCGCCCCTACGGAGCGATTTTTTACCCCTCCTGGAAGGCCAACGGCTGGAGATGCCCTCAGCAGGAGATGTCTCGCTTCTCTCGAGGTCACTCAGACCCTCCACGATCCTCTGTGCTTGCCTACTGCCCTCGCCAAGACTTAGGCAGTAGGCATGCTTCAGATCCCCAACACCAGTATACAACTAGAGATTATGCTCCCTCCATTTTTTTAGTCCAAATAAAAAATTTCTCAAGTCAAACTTCATGTGTTTGACCATTCTTTTTTTTTTCCAAATAGTTTGGCCGCATGTGTAACGTGGTATATGTTTGACCAACTTTATAGAAAAAATATTAACACTTAGAATATAAAATCAATGTCATTAGATGCATCATGGAGTTAATTTTCAGACTATATAACTTTAGTACTCGCTCCGGTCCTTTTCACTCTGCTTATTAGATTAGTGTCCAGTCAAACTTTGTAAAATTTGACCAAATTTATATTAAAAAAATATCAACATCTACAATACCAAATATATATACCATGAAACTACATTTCATAATGAACCCAAAAGTATTGTTTTGGCGTTGTGAGTATTGCTACTTTTATATAAGTTTGGTCAAAGTAGAGATATTTTAACTTCCAAGAAAATTCCATTCTGACTAAAAAGGACTAGAAAGAGTATTATAGATGTTGATAATTTAATATGAATTTTGTTAAACTTTGCGCAGTTTGACTTCAAACAAATTTATATATGGAGTAAAAAGAAGCGGAAGGAGTCCATTAGTCCCTTGTGGACACTGACTAGACGCGTCCCTGGCTGTAGGAATTATTTCAGTGAGATTTGGTTGTGTGAAACAACATTACTATTTGAATCGCTTCTAGCTAGTGCTGAACTGTTGTTTCCATTGTGCATCATGTTAGTTAAACCACCCTGTTCAGCAGCTGCAGCCTATCGGAGCTGGCTGATGCCCTAGCAAGGCGGTGGGTTAGAGTAGTCTGTATGCCGGTTTGCTGGTGTGTGTTGTGGCAGCTAGTTGTGGCCATGGCGAGGCCGTGTGTGGGTGTGTGCGGTTGTTCTATTAGAGTAGTACTTCCTAGCTGTTGTTCCTGCCAGTTTGGCTATGTAAACAATGATGCTTGCTCAGTTTCCAAATGACAGAGCACAACCTTGCAATTCTGAACTGCAACATTCGAGGTCTAAATTGCCTGGACCGTCGCTCAACGTTCCATGAGACTATCGCCGCTACCCCTTGTCACATTGTTTGTCTGCAGGAGTCCAAAATGGGAAACGTCAACCCCTACACTGCTGCTCACATTGGAGGCCAAAGAGTTAAAAAACTTTGCCCAACGCCCGGCTGCCAGGACCCGTGGCGGTATCCTCCTACTGTGGGATGATGAAGCGGTTCAACTCTCCAATGTGCTATCTGGGTCTTTTACCCTCTCGACCGTTGTTTCCTTGCGTTCACAAAACCATAACACCACCTCCTTCAAGCTCACGGCCGTCTATGGTCCGACTAGAGGCAACCTCAAGGATGGTTTCTTCAGCGAGTTCGTCTCTGAAAAAACACTCCCGGGTTCCTTGGCTGGTCACGGGAGACTTCAACCAAATTTATCGGGCAAGGGATAAGAACCGCGCTAACATGATCGAAGCTGCATTGTCCGGTTTAGAAATGCGTTGAACACCTATGAGCTAAAAGAGATTCATCTTCAAAACAGAAGATTCACTTGGAGAAATGGCCAGAGTGACCCCATCTTGAGCATGTTGGATAGCTTCTTTTGCAATGAGGAATGGGATATGTAGTTTGGTTCTCACATTCTGCATGCACTCTCATCTTCCCTATCTGACCACTGTCCTCTTCTACTCACAAATGGAAATGGCCCTAAGCGATCCAAGTGCTTCTACTTCGAGAACTTCTGGATTAAGATGCCCGGTTTTTTGGCAATCATCCAAGAGGCATGGAATGAAGATCACAACCATGTCGAGCCCTAGCATGTTATTCACCATAGACTCAAGAAAACTAGCATCAAGTTAAAGGCTTTGAGCAAAACTCTTTTCTCCAATGTGAAAGTTCAGTTGCATATGGCTCGGGAGATCATCCTCCGCCTTGATACCGCGCAATAATCTCGATCCTTGAGCACGGATGAACTTGACCTTCGGAAGAGGCTTAAGCGACGAGTAGTTGGCTTGGCTGTACTTGAGAAGGCTAGGAAGCGGCAGAACTCTAGGATCACTAACATCAAAGAGGCCGATGCAAACACTAGATTCTTCCACCTGAGAATTAACTGCGGGAGAAGGAATTATCCACCATCTTAAGCACAATGCGGGTTGGGTGACTGATCATGATCACAAGAAGGCCATCATCCACAGTCACTTCTCCTCTGTCATCAATAAGGGTCCTTGATGACAAAGGGATATTAATTGGAATTGTGTTCCCAACCCAGAATGTGATCCCGCTGATCTTGGCACCCCTTTCGGCATGGATGAAGCTAGGCGTGCTGTGTTTGATTCTCCAAATGACAAGGCACCAGGGCCGGACGGGTTCACGGGTGCGTTCTTCAGAGCATGCTGGGATATTATCAAGGTGGATATCATGGCCACCATTTACCACTTCTCCGATCTCCATGCCTCAAACTTCCATTGGCTGAAGTCCGCCAACATAATGTTCATTCCTAGGAAAGATGGTTCTGAAGATATTTCTGAATTTAGGACTATCAGTTTGATCCATGCCGTCGCTAAGCTTATTGCCAAGATGATGGTGTCCCGCCTCTTGGTTTATATGGATGAACTTATTTCACAAGCCAAAGTGCTTTCATAAAAAAAGTATTCACGACAACTTCACTTATGTTCGCAACCTGGCTAGAAGATTCCACATGAGTAAAACCCCCAAGTTGCTCTTCAAGCTCGATATCAAGAAAGCCTTTGACTCGGTTCGTTGGGACTACTTAATGGATGTCCCACAGCATCTCGGCTTCCCGACACATTTCCGAGGTTGGGTCTCCACACTCCTTTCACCGGCTTCCTCAAGAGTCTTGCTAAATGGCACTGTTGGAGACCCTATACATCATGGAAAGGGATTACAGCAAGGGGACCCATTGTTCTATTTGTGCTCGCCATCGATCCTTTGCACCACATCATGAGCAAGGCCACAAGCTAAGGCAATCTGCAGCCGCTCCATGCAAATACCACAACCCTTCGTGCCTCTCTGTATGCTGATGATGCCGCTATTTTTATTAAGCCCATCAAATAGGATATTTGCTTTGCCGCAAAAAAAAGGATGTTGGCTACTTCATCTCCACCCTTGACACTTTTGGAGAGGTCACAAGCTTCGTCACTAATTGCACTAAAAGCCCCGTGGCTCCCATACGTTGGCCTTGATCTCCATGACATTTTGTATCACTTCCCAGCAAAGCTCACTCCTTTCCTTTTGACATACCTTGGGCTGCCCCTATCGGTCTCGAGGCAAGTGCAAGATCAATTGGGAGCGTGTTTGTTGGTTGAAGATCATGGGTGGGATGGGTGTCCTGAACCTGTGCAGGTTTGCAACTGTTTTTCGTGTAAGATGGCTCTGGTTTGAATGGTCCGAACAGCCTAAGCCGTGGATTGGGCCGGGCACCCCTTGCGATGATGCTGATGGAGATCTTTCGTGGCGGCAACGATGGTGAAGGTTGGTGATGGCGCTAAGGCTTGCTTTTGGAAGTCACCTTGGCTTAATGGGCTGGGGTGTATGGACATTGCACCCATAATTTTTGAGATTTTGAACAGGAGAGGTTGCTCATCGCGGAAGGCCCTCACTGGTAACTTTTGGGTTTCCCAGATTAATTTGGCAGACGACATTTCTTCTGCTCACATTCAGGTGTTCGCCGCTCTTTGGGAAAAGTTGGATGCGGTGAATCCGGACCACAACAGGAAATATATGATCACTTGGAAGTTTATGGAGAATGGTACCTACTCGATGTCCTCGGCCTACAAGATGCAATTCGAGGGGCGCGTCCATCATGCCTCTGCTTAAGACTGTCTGCAAGGTGTGGGTTACTGCAAAATGCATTTTTTTGCTTGGTTAGTTATTCACAATAGGGTGTGGAGGGCTGATAGGCTTCAGCGTAGGGATGGCCAAATTGCGGTTTCCGCCCACTTTGCGGCCATGTTCAGGAAACTGCGGCTCATTTGCACTTCCAGCGCCGTTTTTCAACTGCGGTGTGGAACACGGTTTTAGCAAGTGCTTGGGTGGCTATGGTCAGTGTAAAAGACTGGTGGAACATGCTTGCCCTTGCACGCTCGACAAATCGTAAAGGCTCGGCCTGCCCTCCTCATGCTAATTTCATGGGAACTTTCAATTTGAAAGGAAAGGAACGCCAGGGTCTTCTGGAACATCCCCACACCTTCGTTCATCATCGTGGACAAGATCCTTTTAAGAGGCAAGGTTGTGGGCATCAGCGGATGCCAAGGGGCTGGATGTAATTTTGCCTCGCGAGTAGTTGTCTTATTTTCGCCACTCTGTGGCTCGTGTCTTCGGACTATGTAACACGTTCTCCTTATTTAATAAAATGGCAAGTCTTGTGACTCGTTTCAAAATAAAATTAAATACCCCAGCTATAAGCTACAGCTCTACCCAAGGCCAAGGTCATGGACAAGTTTGCATGATCACCGATGCACGCACTGCATCGATCAATCCGTGCATGCCTAAGCCGGTCTCTTTCCCTTCTTTGACTCGAGGAGATCGAAAGCAAGGGAAGAAAGCTCCATGTATGCATTTCCATACATATCCGTGTTGTGTTCTTGCCGTCGACGTACGTACACGAGCACCTCGATGTAGGCACATGCACTACTGTACATGAATGCATGCATCATGCATGTACTGTATGGCAGTAGGAGGAGTACATATACATGGTTTATGATGGATTCGACGCGTGGAGGGCCGCGCGGCTCCGAAAGGGAAGAAAGCCGGCCGATGCCGACGAAAAACCGGAGAAAAAGAGAGCAAAGCAGCTCTTGAGGCAACGTAGATGCAAGGCTGGATGTAATTCTGTTTCCAGTCTCTTTCCTGTCTACTTTCGCCGCTCCTGCAGCGCAGCATCACTCATTTTCATCTGGTTTGCTCCTTTCCTTTGGTCTTTTTCTTCCTTTTGATGCTGGCTAGCTATACACTTCTTCCTTTGATTTCTAATCATACGACCGCAGCAGCCTTGCTTCTCCAGTAATAAAAAAGGAAAAAAGAGTGGCAGTCATTTTTGTTGGAAATTTGCTAACAACTAGGTAGGTAAATACTAATGGCTAATCACGCGACAAGCCATTCTCTTTGACCAACTAGGAGTCGACACACATGAGCCGCCAACACTTTTTATCATGTGAAATGTACACCGGCCTCCTGCCCGATGAGCAGGCAGGCACGACAGCAGCACAGCACAGTGGTTCAGTTAAGGGATGCGTACTACAGCAGCACAGTGGTTCTGTTAAGGGATGCATAGTACAGCAGCGTCTAGTCTACCTGCCAGCACGACGACTTTGTAGCGGCACGTACTAGGTGCACGTTGGTGTCGCGACGTCTCATGGATGTACCACGTACGTCCCTTTAATCTTCGAAGTGCGCCACTGTTGCACACCGCCATTGATCAGTCGCGAGCAATCCAGGTACGTGCAGGTACTGCGAGGGCACGGACATTCATCGGGCCGACTCAGTCGCCTAGTGCGTACCGCCCACCGGTGGGCATGCAGGGCTCCCGGCGGCCGGCGCCTCCGCCTGCTCGACACGACGCGCCAAGTACGCGCGCAGGCCGCCGTATGCGCATGCATGACGTCGCCGGCCGGCCGGAGCTGCACGCGGTCGCTTTCCGAGCCAGACTGTGACGAAGGGCAGTGCTCATCTCTACGCACGCGCAGGATCGTCGTAACTGCATTTCAGCCGAATGAGACACATCTGTGATACGTACTGTTTTTCTCTTCTTTCAGGGCAGTGCTTGCCTTCCCAGGGCCGCCGGAACGAGCCGCCGACGCATCATTGTCGCCGCTCCCATACTGCAGAAATTGGAAGCATGTCGTGTAAACTTTCATAAGAATCTAAAATACATAATTTTCTGTAGCATAGTTGCCTGGATGCTCAATGGAAATCTTGAGGGAGTATTACTTAAGGAGAGATAGAGGGCATCGCCCAAAAAAACAGAGGAAGAGAGACAAAGACACATGTTGGATTGTACTTTTCAAATAATGTAAAAACATAAAAAATAAAAAATGTTCATAATTATCCAATGTGAAGGATACCTATGAGAATTTCAAAAGCCATTCTTAATTCAAAGGGCACCACAACACAATTCCTATAGGATCCCATTCCCATGAAATTCCTATGTTCCAAATGGGGCTGTGCTTTGTTTATGTGTTGTGGAGCGCTAAAACCCTGGTCAGTTTCTTCGCCGCAAATGTCAAATCTCGCTCTCTTTTTTCTACTATGTTGTATATGTTGTTTAACTTTTTTGTCTTATAATATGACTAGTGCAAAATAAAAATGCCAATAACTTGTACATAGACCTCATACAAACCTTTGAAGTTACTAGGCGCAATTTAGTCATTCAAGAAATTGTTAGGTAGTAAAGTGTTCCAACACCATATGGTAATTTTAGCGGGTGAAATGAGCCGAAAAGAGATTGGGAGATTTTATTTATTTAAAGTGAGTCAATCCAATTTTTAGGCTCCATTCTGCCTTGGAATTAGCTATGTGGTCAGTTTTACAGGAATTACATGCATAGCGGGTGAAATTTACATGAATATCATAGGAATGGAATTCTATAGGACATTTTCCTTTGTGTCATTTGGGTTGTAGGATTGGCTTTGAGAGTTCCTATGTGAATTCGTCCTTTAATTCACATTTTGGATGATTCTTAACCATTGCTCAGACCTTACGTTCTCTCTCTCTCTCTCTCTCTCTCTCTCTCTCTCTCTAAATAATTTTCTGCAAATTTTCAGTGCAGTATATAAACAACTCTGTCACATGATTCCTACGTTTTAGATTTATGTACAAATTTTCAAGACACGACTTTCCATGAATGCAGTTTCTTATGTTTTTACAATTCCACGTTCAAAATACGGCCTTATGGTGGACAGTGGAATTTTTCTATGATATGTTCTTTCTTGTGAAACTCTATTGGTTCTCACCACATCATTATCTAATATCACCCTCTGTCTTAAAACTTTCAAGAGACAATGGAGTTGAGTAACTATTCTTAAGTTACGTACTGTATGATTTTATTTACTCTACAAACTAACTGTCCGGAATGTTGATCTTGATGGAAAGGAAACCAAACATGGATCTATCTCCTAAGCACTTGACACCTACTCCCTCCCTCCTACACATCCCCACAGAATATTTATTCAATAATTGTTTACGGTTGAATACATGTACCTTATTATCATCAATTTTGTATCATATAATCACACACACACACACACACACACACACACACACACACACACACACACACACACACATACTAGTACTGACTCACAAAATATATATATATACATACTAGTACTGGCGGAGGTAGAGCGGAATCGAAGGGGGGGGAGGGGGACAAGAACATACGCAGCTTGGGGAAGGGGGCAAATGACTAAACTATTCACCTCTAAAATAATTTTCCTTCACTACATGTGCAAGGCTGGGGGGGGGGGGGGGGGGGGGGGGGGGCAGAGGCCCCCTCAACACTACACATAGCTCCGCCACTGCTAGTACATGTCGTGTTGGTGGGCAGGGGCATCCCCGCTCCCCCGCGCACACATCACGCACTGTATTCATTCAACAATTGTTTACAGCTGGATACATACATGTCCGAGGGTGTATGCGTACCTTGGGTCCGTGAGGGCAGTTCCACCAGAGCAGAGTGGACGCGGTGCCGCAGTTGACTCAGCGCCAGTTCATACAAACTCCTTTTTTTCCTTTATGAGGGAAACATGTTTGTTTTTCCTGAGACCCCTCACCTTTTTTTTAGAATACCCGAGACCCCTCACCTGTGGTACACCATCATTTTTTTTTTGACAAAACACCACCATTTTCAGTGTAAATTCGATTTGACACTCGGGCCTTATTGGGCTTAAGGCTCATTTCTTCGCTTTTTTTGGGAGATCAAGCACATTTCTTGGCTAATCCAGCCCTGTTGCTGCTTTTCAGTAGCAAGTGTAAGTCAACCGCCTTACAGACCAATGCAGGCCCAGAAGCCCATGCTGCGACAGCCCATGAGTGAAGCCCGCGCCACTGCAGCTAAAAAAAATCCAGCCCCGGGTCCTTCTTCCCTCGTACTAGTACAGTCTACAGTCTTCGAGTTGGCGGTCAAACCAAACGACCGTTGCACTGGATGGGTAGATACGCCCCCACACGTCTGTACTCCACAGTACAGTACAGTACACTGCAGTCTACGCGAGTACGCCTGTGTGTGCTGTGGCCTACGTACTAGCCCCTACCTATACGACTACGAATCTGCCCTTGCACCCCAGACCCCAGTCCGCAACGAGAATCCGTTTTGCATGAGCTGCGCGACAGGGTGGCCCTGGCGTGTGGGGCCTCCTGTCGACCCGCCGGTGGAGCATGATGGTGACGTGGCGATGACAGCGTGTGTGTATGTATACGCAGTACGTTGGGTGGCGTAGGAATATCCGTATACTAGTCGTAGTAGCATGCAGGAGTGTAGCGTTCGAGGTTGGTGCCGACAGAGAGACGGACAGACACCACGGTCAAGGCAAATGCAGATCAGCAGCAGGAGGAGGAGCATGTCTCGCTTCTCTCAAGGCCACTGAGACCCTTCCCGATCCTCTGTGCTTGCCTACTCCCTGGCCAACACGCGAGCCCTGTTTGGTTCGTAAGTCCTAAGATTTTTTCTAGTCTCAACTAAAAAGTTTCTAATGCCTAAAAAGTCTCTTTCTGTTTGTTTTCATGGACTAAAAAGTCCCTAGTTCCTCACTAAAGGTTGTTAAATGACCATGTTACCCCTAGTATACGGAAAAATAACAACCAAACAACATTATGAGATGGCGGGGCAATGGGTGCAGGGAGGGGCATTGTTGGAAAAGTCTCAAAAAAGACTCTCCTTGAGAGTCTTCTTCATTTAGTCCCAAAAATCAACTTTTAGTCCCTAGCAGTCCCTCCTGTTTGGTTAAAATGTCTCTAACAGAGACTTTTTCTAGTCCCTACATCAAAAAGTCTCTGGAAACAAACCCCCTCAGTAGGCACGCTTCGGATCCCTAGCACTGCACTTAGTAGTATAGCTAGCAGCCTAGCACTAATCTACGTACTTCCTCACTTCACTTTTATTATAACCCTCTCAAGGCTCCTTTGGTTTGAAGGAATTTCACAGAAATTCTATAGGATATGATTTTTGTATGGACTTTTTCTTTAGAGTTCTTTGGTTCATAGAAATGCATTTCTATTTTCCCATAGGATTGATTTCTATCATCTACATTTCAAAGGAAAACAAACATGAACCTAGACTTAATGAAAAAGTATCTATGATGTGAACCAAATGACATCTCTTTCAATAATCATGTTCATACTATATAGGACACATGTCATCTCATTTCCTACAAGTTTTCTGTTCCTACGATAATCCTGTCCTATAAACCAAAGGACGCCTCAGCTTTTTAGTTGCGCTACCTTAGATTTGACTAACAAAATACAAGTTCTATGTTATAAAAATATATTAGTAGAGTCGTGTTTGAAAGAGGTTTTCAATAATATTACTTTTGTTAATTACATATACAAATTATATTTAGGCGCCATTGTTATCTTAGAAAGACAAAAGAATCACAATGGGGCCACCGTACTGCATGCACTTCTCATATTATCACAAACAGAAATCTGAGGGTCACCTGAAAGGTGGGATAGACAGAAGTCTGGCCTTCTTTATAACATCTACAATCAGACTGGGTAAATCAAACCCCCCATACGTACGTTCGCGGTTACTTTCAGATGCTATCCTGGTGTGTCTCCTCCAAGCCCTCATTTGTGCACGCATGCATCCATGCCCTCTTCGTTTCTCCCTATATATACAGCCACATTCATATGATTGGTGCCGATGAAGAGATTTGTTTAAAAGGACAGAAAGTGGTTCGGGGTGGTCCAAATCCTAACCTGGCGGAATACCCCGAACACACCGGAACACCCTCATATCCTCCCCATATAAGGGTTGGATATGAGAGTTCTCGGACAACCCGGACATATGAGGACAATATAAGGGTTCGGTTGTATGGCTTTTTCTTTCTATCTCTTGTCCGGACACTGACCGGGTTGTCCGCCCAGACTTATAAGGAGAAATTTGGGTGGGGGGGGGGGGGGGGGGGGGAGTCCGATAGCAGGAATTTGGTAAGATTTTTATATGTTTCCAATCCTTTGGAAATTTAACAAATATTTGCCTTTAGATCACAATAATGGTGGCATACATATTCCTATGAAATGGATTCCTATACCTCAACTCCTTCAATAGGAATTTGAATAACTACTCAAACCTCTTTAAAAACTTATTAATCTAGCAATTGACGCAAGTTTCTCACGGTTCATCCAAACAACTATCTTTATAGTTTTCTTTTGCGTAATCCTCTGTTTTATAATGCCAATCATGTAAGATTCTTGTGTTTTACAATTTGATGATTCAAAGAGGCGCTATAGGAATTAAGAAAACATAGTAATAAAAGGGAATACATACACAGAACATAGGGTGAAAAACATATGAAGAAAACATAGTAATAAAAGGGAATACATACACAGAACATAGGGTGAAAAACATATGACACCCCCCCCCCCCCCCCCCCCCCCCCCCCCGCGCAGTAAATAAAACATGAAAAATCTGCAATGGTTTTTCGGTGCCCTAGGAATTTCGATGGACATACTAGCTTAAAGAACTCATGGCATTCGCTGGAGAATCTATACTAGTGAAATCTCCCCACAGCACTTTCACAATACTATTAACCTTTTCTAGCAAACAAAATACTACTAAGTGGCTAAAATAATAGAACAGACTTTTCATGGCACACTTAACAGCCTAAAATGGATGAAAGTGCCACATATAGAACAAAATTTACAACTAGTGACAGATAGGGAACATTTTTTTTCTTGACGAGAAATAGGAATGCACATTTAAAAAACTGACTAAATAAAGTTTTTTCTCGTTTTTAAATGGATTAATGTTAATGCTGCTAATATCTCTGTTCGGAGTACTATACTCGAGCAGTACTTGTACTGAGCAACAGGGTGCAAAGAGCGATCAGCCATCGGACGATCTCAAAAGATGCTCTCTGTGGATTAACAAACATGCATGTCTCTCGTGCTTAGCGCCTAAAAGAAAACAACATTGTTAATTATAGCGATCTCGAGGCCTTTTTAGGTGACAGCTTTTTGAGCAGCGATCTCCTTCCCCTTTCCTCGGGGCAACCGATTTGGCGTTAGCTGCTGCTAATTGTTCCATCTGATGGTTGATTCTGCATGCCAGCTATATTTAATCTACTTGATCAGTCATCAGCCGTACGTAGGTTAGCTGAATGTTTTGGGGCATCACACGTGCATCGGTACGTGCATGTCCATGCATGTGATCGACCAATCTCAGGGTTTGAGAACACTAGTTAAACTCCACTAGCTGCTGTTAACCACGGATGGGGGTGGACTAATCTGTAGGGCGGCATTGACTACCATGAGCCTGTGCAATGGAGTACTAATTCTAGTTTAATTAATTCGGTTGCCAGAGTAGGTCCGGGCGTATACCGGACAAATGTATTTTTTTTTGCAAAAATATATACTATGACAAAATTAAGATAGAATTTCAGCCAAAAATTACGTTGTTCATGTATTATAATCTTTGTACTGTACGACTGTACGTCACCAATTTAAGAGAAATTAAGCCTCATATGAGCTAAGATAATATCTTAATATGTTCATTCCAAACGACATGCATGACTTTAGAATTTTTTTTTGCTGTTGAGTTGCTTGTTCTACGGTTGTTCTTAACATTAAGCTATTCAGATTTTTGAAAATAGTTCCATCCTATTAATGTTTCTAATCATATGACATATATTTAGACAAAAATAACGTTCAAAGCTGCCAAACGGATGCTGTGCAAAATCTTGGACAAACTAATAGTATGTGAAGTAAAAAACCGAGGAATACTATTTACTTCTTGTTTCCTTCTGCTTGTCTTAAATTCTGGTGTGTTACCTCACGCAAAAAATACGTGTCATATGACATTGTTAGTTACCATTTTTTTTCTATTCTTAAGCAGCTGTTTTATGCGGTTCTTGCTTAGTACTCCCTCCGCCCGGAATTACTTGTCGCGAAAATGCATATGCGCATTGGTATTTCTTGTCGACTACACCAGGTCGCCAGCTAAGGCCAACTCTAGCTGTTCCCTTAAGAATAGAGGAGGAAAACAGCGGAGTTAACTTAATAGAGTATATGTACTCCACTAAAATTTGGTCGATTCCTTAAATTTAAAGGGAAAAAAGATAAAGATTCAATTTTAAACATCCACCGACGCATGGTCTAATTTAAACAACCACCGAAGCATAACCTAATTCAACACATAATTTACATTAATAACAATCGAGCATAGTCAAACTAAAACCACACTAATCGCACTTTGCAAGGGCGAGCCACTCTCACCCTAGAAATTCCACCTCCCATAGGGTCAAGTGCAGTCATCGCCGGTTTCGGGGAAGATCCTCCGCCATTCTTCACCGTTGAAGTCGTCATCAGCGCCGCCTCCGTTGCCCCGTCCTCCTCATCGCTTGCTAGGACGATGACCTCCCCCCCCCCCATCGCCGATCGTGCACTCCACGAAGATCTTGCGCTTCGCCTCCACCAGCTCAGGGTATTTGCGGTGGAGGTCCGCCATGTACTCCTCATCGGCGGCCTCCACCATGACCCGCTCCCTCGCCTCCCGGTCTTCCCGAGCCGCCGTCGCAGTCGCCACCCGTGGCGGCGATGGGTCGTCGAGCGGCGACATCTTCGCCCATGGGGAGTTGAGATGGGCATCGGCGACATGAAGCAGGACCTTTCACTGGTCGTACTCGCGGGTGGCGAGCTCGATGGTATGGGAGGACCCGAGCCAGTGCTTCTTGTGGGTGATCTTGGCCATCTGTGTCGCCCACGCCCGCTGACGGACGCTGAGGTACTTCCTCTGTGGCTGCCATGGGGCGGGGAGATCGGGGAAGCCGGCGAGCTAGTGGGATGGGGCCACATCCTCGCAGTGGCGGCGGGGACCGACGACCACGAGATACGGCCATTGGGGAGGAGGGGGCGGCGGTGAACGACGGAGGATTCACCGGCGGTGAGGATTGAGGAGGAGCCAGGAGATGGAGTAACGTAAGCGTCGAATAAACTGTGGGACGTTGGGGAACGTTGCAGAAATTTAAAAATTTTCCTACGGTTTCACCAAGATCCATCTATGAGTTCATCTAGGCAACGAGTCAAGGGAGATGCATCTACATACCACTTTGTAGATCGCGAGCGGAAGCGTTCAAAAGAACGGGGTTGAAGTAGTCGTTCTCGTCGTGATCCTATCACCGGAGATCCTAGCGCCGAACGGACGGCACCTCCGAGTTCAACACACGTACGCAGCGGATGACGTCTCCTCCTTCTTGATCCAGCAAGGGGAAAGGAGAGGTTGATGATGATGGCTCCAGCAGCAGCACAACGGCGTGGTGGTGGTGGAACAGCAGCACTCCGGCAGGGCTTCGCCAAGCATGTGACGAAGGAGGAAGAGGTGTAGCAGGGGGAGGGGGCGCCAGAACTTCAGGGTGCGACTGCCCCTCTCCCCCCTCCCTTTATATAGGCCCCCAGGGGGGGCACCGGCCCTGGGAGATTCAATCTCCCAAGGGGCGGCGGCCAAGGGGGGAGGAGTGCCCCCCAAGGCATGTGGTGCGCCCCCCCACCCTAGGGTTTCAACCCTAGGCGCAGGGGGTGGGCCTAGGGGGCGCACCAGCCCACTATGGGCTGGCTCCCCTCCCGCTTCAGCCCATGGGGCCCTCCGGGATGGGTGGCCCCACCCGATGGACCCCCGGGACCCTTCCGGTGGTCCCGGTACAATACCGGGTGACCCCGAAACTTTCTCGATGGCCGAAATACCACTTCCTATATATAATTCTTTAGCTCCGGACCATTCCGAAACTCCTCGTGACGATCGGGATCTCATCCGGGACTCCGAACAACATTCGGTATACTGCATACTCATATTCATACAACCCTAGCGTCACCGAACCTTAAGTGTGTAGACCCTACGGGTTCGGGAGACACGTAGACATGACCGAGACGGCTCTCGGGCAATAACCAACAGCGGGATCTGGATACCCATGTTGGCTCCCACATGCTCCTCGATGATCTCATCAGATGAACCACGATGTCGAGGATTCGAACAACCCCGTATACAACTCCCTTTGTCATTCGGTACGTTACATGCCCGAGACTCGATCGTCGGTATCCCAATACCTCGTTCAGTCTCGTTACCGGCAAGTCACTTTACTCGTACCGTAATGCATGATCCCGTGACCAAACACTTGGTCACTTTGAGCTCATTATGATGATGCATTACCGAGTGGGCCTAGAGATACCTCTCCGTCATACGGAGTGACAAATCCCAGTCTCGATCCGTGTCAACCCAACAGACACTTTCGGAGATACCTGTAGTGCACCTTTATAGTCACCCAGTTACGTTGTGACGTTTGGTACACCCAAAGCACTCCTACGGTATCCGGAAGTTACACGATCTCATGGTCTAAGGAAGAGATACTTGACATTGAAAAAGCTCTAGCAAACGAACTACACGATCTTGTGCTATGCTTAGGATTGGGTCTTGTCCATCACATCATTCTCCTAATGATGTGATCCCGTTGTCAATGACATCTAATGTCCATAGTCAGGAAACCATGACTATCTGTTGACCAACGAGCTAGTCAACTAGAGGCTCACTAGGGACATGTTATGGTCTATGTATTCACACGTGTATTACGATTTCCGGATAATACAATTATAGCATGAATAAAAGACAATTATCATGAACAAGGAAATATAATAATAATGCTTTTATTATTGCCTTTAGGGCATATTTCCAACAGTCTCCCACTTGCACTAGAGTCAATAATCTAGTTACATTGTGATGAATCGAACACCCATAGAGTTCTGGTGTTGATCATGTTTTGCTCGCGAGAGAGGTTTAGTCAACGGATCTGCGACATTCAGATCCGTATGTACTTTGCAAATATCTATGTCTCCATCTTGAACATTTTCACGGATGGAGTTGAAACGACGCTTGATGTGCCTGGTCTTCTTGTGAAACCTGGGCTCCTTGGCAAGGGCAATAGCTCCAGTGTTGTCACAGAAGAGTTTGATCGGCCCCGACGCATGGGGTATGACTCCTAGGTCGGTGATGAACTCCTTCACCCAAATTGCTTCATGCGCTGCCTCCGAGGCTGCCATGTATTCCGCTTCACATGTAGATCCCGCCACGACGCTCTGCTTGCAGCTGCACCAGCTTACTGCTCCACCATTCAACATATACACGTATCCGGTTTGTGACTTAGATTCATCCAGATCTGTTTCGAAGCTAGCATCGACGTAACCCTTTACGACGAGCTCTTCGTCACCTCCATAAATGAGAAACATGTCCTTCGTCCTTTTTAGGTACTTTAGGATATTCTTGACCGCTGTCCAGTGTTTCTTGCCGGGATTACTTTGGTACCTTCCTACCAAACTTACGGCAAGGTTTACATCAGGTCTGGTACACATCATGGCATACATAATAGATCCTATGGCTGAGGCATAGGGGATGACGCTCATCTCTTCTTGATCTTTTGCCGTGGTCGGGCATTGAGCCGAGCTCAGTCTCACACCTTGTAATACAGGTAAGAACCCCTTCTTGGACTGATCCATTTTGAACTTCTTCAAAATCTTATCAAGGTATGTGCTTTGTGAAAGACCTATGAGGCGTCTCGATCTATCTCTATAGATCTTGATGCCTAATATATAAGCAGCTTCTCCAAGGTCCTTCATTGAAAAACACTTATTCAAGTAGGCCTTAATGTTGTCCAAGAATTCTATATCATTTCCCATCAAAAGTATGTCATCTACATATAATATGAGAAATGCTACAGAGCTCCCACTCACTTTCTTGTAAACGCAAGCTTCTCCATAAGTCTGCATAAACCCAAACGCTTTGATCATTTCATCAAAGCGAATGTTCCAACTCCGAGATGCTTGCACCAGCCCATAAATGGATCGCTGGAGCTTGCATACTTTGTTAGCATTCTTAGGATTGACAAAACCCTCCGGCTGCATCATATACAGTTCTTCCTTAAGGTGCCCGTTAAGGAATGCCGTTTTGACGTCCATCTGCCATATCTCATAATCATAGTATGCGGCAATTGCTAACATGATTCGGACGGACTTAAGCTTCGCTACGGGAGAGAAAGTCTCATCGTAGTCAATCCCTTGAACTTGCCGATAACCCTTAGCGACAAGTCGAGCTTTATAGATGGTGACATTACCATCCGCGTCCGTCTTCTTCTTAAAGATCCATTTGTTTTCTATCGCTCGCCGATCATCGGGCAAGTCAGTCAAAGTCCATACTTTGTTTTCATACATGGATTCTATCTCGGATTTCATGGCTTCTAGCCATTTGTTGGAATCTGGGCCCGCCATCGCTTCTTCATAGTTCGAAGGTTCACCGTTGTCTAACAACATGATTTCCAAGACAGGGTTGCCGTACCACTCTGGTGCGGAACGTGTCCTTGTGGACCTACGAAGTTCAGTAGCAACTTGATCCGAAGTACCTTCATCATTATTTTCCTCTTCAGTTGGTGTAGGCATCACAAGAACATTTTCCTGAGCTGCACTACTTTCCCGTTCAAGAGGTAGTACTTCATCGAGTTCTACTTTCCTCACACTTACTTCTTTCGAGAGAAACTCCCTTTCCAGAAAGGATCCGTTCTTGGCAACAAAGATCTTGCCCTCGGATCTTAAGTAGAAGGTATACCCAATGGTTTCTTTAGGGTATCCTATGAAGACGCATTTTTCCGACTTGGGTTCGAGCTTTTCAGGTTGAAGTTTCTTGACATAAGCATCGCATCCCCGAACTTTTAGAAACGACAGCTTAGGTTTCTTCCCAAACCATAATTCATACGGTGTCGTCACAACGGATTTAGACGGTGCCCTATTTAAAGTGAATGTAGCTGTCTCTAGAGCGTATCCCCAAAATGATAGTGGTAAATCGGTAAGAGACATCATAGATCGCACCATATCCAATAGAGTGCGATTATGGCGTTCGGACACACCGTTTCGCTGAGGTGTTCCAGGCGGCGTGAGTTGTGAAACGATTCCACATTTTCTTAAGTGTGTACCAAATTCGTGACTTAAATATTCTCCTACACGATCCGATCGTAAGAATTTTATCTTTCGGTCACATTGATTCTCTACTTCATTCTGAAATTCCTTGAACTTATCAAAGGTCTCAGACTTGTGTTTCATCAAGTAGACATACCCATATCTACTCAAGTCATCTGCGAGAGTGAGAACATAACGATATCCTCCGCGAGCATCAACACTCATTGGACCGCACACATCGGTATGTATGATTTCCAACAAGTTGGTTGCTCGCTCCATTGTTCCGGAGAACGGAGTCTTGGTCATTTTGCCCATGAGGCATGGTTCGCATGTGTCAAATGATTCATAATCGAGAGACTCTAAAATTCCATCAGCATGGAGCTTCTTCATGCGCTTGACACCAATGTGACCAAGGCGGCAGTGCCACAAGTATGTGGGACTATCGTTATCAATTTTACATCTTTTGGTATTCACGCTATGAATATGTGTAACACTACGTTCGAGATTCATTAAGAATAAACCATTGACCATCGGGGCATGACCATAAAACATATCTCTCATATAAATAGAACAACCATTATTCTCGGATTTAAATGAGTAGCCATCTCGTATCAAACGAGATCCAGATACAATGTTCATGCTCAAACTTGGCACCAAATAACAATTATTAAGGTTCAAAACTAATCCCGTAGGAAAATGTAGAGGTAGCGTGCCGACGGTGATCACATCGACTCCGGAACCATTCCCGACGCGCATCGTCACCTCGTCCTTCGCCAGTCTCCGCTTATTCCGCAGCTCCTGCTGTGAGTTACAAATATGAGCAACGGCACCGGTATCAAATACCCAGGAGTTACTACGAGTACTGGTAAGGTACACATCAATTACATGTATATCAAATATACCTTTGGTGTTGCCGGCCTTCTTTTCCGCTAAGTATTTGGGGCAGTTCCGCTTCCAGTGACCCTTCCCCTTGCAATAAAAGCACTCAGTCTCAGGCTTGGGTCCATTCTTTGACTTCTTCCCGGCAACTGGCTTACCGGGCGCGGCAACATCTCTGCCGTCCTTCTTGAAGTTCTTCTTACCCTTGCCCTTCTTGAACTTAGTGGTCTTATTGACCATCAACACTTGATGTTCTTTCTTGATTTCAACCTCTGCTGACTTTAGCATTGAAAATACTTCAGGAATGGTCTTCACCATCCCCTGCATATTGTAGTTCATCACAAAGCTCTTGTAGCTTGGTGGGAGCGACTGAAGGATTCTGTCAATGACCGCCTCATCCGGGAGGTTAATGTCTAGCTGGGACAGGCGGTTGTGCAACCCAGACATTTTGAGTATGTGCTCACTGACAGAACTATTTTCCTCCATCTTACAACTATAGAACTTGTCGAAGACTTCATATCTCTCGACCCGGGCATGAGCTTGGAACACTAGTTTCAGCTCCTCGAACATCTCATATGCTCCGTGTTGCTCAAAACGCTTTTGGAGCCCCGGTTCTAAGCTGTAAAGCATGCCGCACTGAACGAGGGAGTAATCATCAGCACGAGACTGCCAAGCATTCATAATGTCTTGGTTCTCTGGGACGGGAGCGTCACCTAGCGGTCCTTCTAGGACATATTGTTTCCTGGCAGCTATGAGGATGATCCTCAGGTTTCGGACCCAGTCCGTATAGTTGTTGTCATCATCTTTCAGCTTGGTTTTCTCTAGGAACGCGTTGAAGTTCATGTTGACATGAGCGTTGGCCATTTGATCTACAAGACATATTATGGAAAAAGTTTTAGACTAAGTTCATGATAATTAAGTTCATCTAATCAAATTATTTTAATGAACTCCCACTCAGATTAGACATCCCTCTAGTCATCTAAGTGTTACACGATCCGAGTCGACTAGGCCGTGTCCGATCATCACGTGAGACGGACTAGTCATCGTCGGTGAACATTCTCATGTTGATCGTATCTTCCATACGACTCGTGTTCGACCTTTCGGTCTCCGTGCTCCGAGGCCATGTCTGTACATGCTAGGCTCGTCAAGTTAACCCTAAGTGTTTTGCATGTGTAAAATTGTCTTACACCCGTTGTATGTGAACGTAAGGATCTATCACACCCGATCATCACGTGGTGCTTCGAAACGACGAACTTTAGCAACGGTGCAACACTTCTTGAAATTTTTGTAAGGGATCATCTTATTTACTACCGTCGTTCTAAGTAAACAAGATGCATAAACATAATAAACATCTCATGCAATTATATAATAGTGACATGATATGGCCAATATCATATAGCTCCTTCGATCTCCATCTTCGGGGCTCCATGATCATCTTCGTCACCGGCATGACACCATGATCTCCATCATCATGATCTCCATCATCGTGTCTTCATGAAGTTGTCACGCCAACGATTACTTCTACTTCTATGGCTAACGCGTTTAGCAACAAAGTAAAGTAATTTACATGGCGTTCTTCAATGACACGCAGGTCATACAAAATAAAGACAACTCCTATGGCTCCTACCGGTTGTCATACTCATCGACACGCAAGTCGTGATTCCTATTACAAGAACATGATCTCATACATCACAATATATCATTCATCATTCATCACAACTTCTCGCCATATCACATCACATGACAATTGCTGCAAAAACAAGTTAGACGTCCTCTAATTGTTGTTGCATCTCTTACGTGGCTGCAATTGGGTTCTAGCAAGAACGTTTTCTTACCTACGAATAACCACAACGTGATTTTGTCAACTTCTATTTACCCTTCATAAGGACCCTTTTCATCTAATCCGCTCCAACTAAAGTAGGAGAGACAGACACCCGCTAGCCACCTTATGCAACTAGCGCATGTCAGTCGGTGGAACCTGTCTCACGTAAGCGTACGTGTAAGGTCGGTCCGGGCCGCTTCATCCCACAATACCGCTGAAGCAAGAAAAGACTAGTACACTAGTAGAAAAAGAGGCTTCCGTCCAGCCTCATTAGTCGCGAAACTGTAGGAACCGCGACTAATGAAGTCTTCAGTCGCGGTTCGGCAGATGAACCGCGACCAAATGCCTGGGCCCAGGGCGCTCGCGGGCTTTAGTCGCGGTTGGCCAGGCCAACCGCGACTAAAGGTGCCCAAAGGCCTTTAGTCGCGGTTGGCCTGGCCGCTTCATCCCACAATACCGCTGAAGCAAGATAAGACTAGTAGCGGCAAGCAAGTTGACAAGATCTACGCCCACAACTAAATTGTGTTCTACTCGTGCAATAGAGAACTACGCGTAGACCTAGCTCATGATGCCACTGTTGGGGAACGTTGCAGAAAATTAAAAATGTTCCTACGGTTTCACCAAGATCCATCTATGAGTTCATCTAGGCAACGAGTCAAGGGAGATGCATCTACATACCACTTTGTAGATCGCGAGCGGAAGCGTTCAAAAGAACGGGGTTGAAGTAGTCGTTCTCGTCGTGATCCTATCACCGGAGATCCTAGCGCCGAACGGACGGCACCTCCGAGTTCAACACACGTACGCAGCGGATGACGTCTCCTCCTTCTTGATCCAGCAAGGGGAAAGGAGAGGTTGATGATGATGGCTCCAGCAGCAGCACAACGGCGTGGTGGTGGTGGAACAGCAGCACTCCGGCAGGGCTTCGCCAAGCATGTGACGAAGGAGGAAGAGGTGTAGCAGGGGGAGGGGGTGCCAGAACTTCAGGGTGCGACTGCCCCTCTCCCCCCTCCCTTTATATAGGCCCCCAGGGGGGGCACCGGCCCTGGGAGATTCAATCTCCCAAGGGGGCGGCGGCCAAGGGGGGAGGAGTGCCCCCCAAGGCATGTGGTGCGCCCCCCCCACCCTAGGGTTTCAACCCTAGGCGCAGGGGGTGGGCCTAGGGGGCGCACCAGCCCACTATGGGCTGGCTCCCCTCCCGCTTCAGCCCATGGGGCCCTCCGGGATGGGTGGCCCCACCCGATGGACCCCCGGGACCCTTCCGGTGGTCCCGGTACAATACCGGGTGACCCCGAAACTTTCTCGATGGCCGAAATACCACTTCCTATATATAATTCTTTAGCTCCGGACCATTCCGAAACTCCTCGTGACGATCGGGATCTCATCCGGGACTCCGAACAACATTCGGTATACTGCATACTCATATTCATACAACCCTAGCGTCACCGAACCTTAAGTGTGTAGACCCTACGGGTTCGGGAGACACGTAGACATGACCGAGACGGCTCTCGGGCAATAACCAACAGCGGGATCTGGATACCCATGTTGGCTCCCACATGCTCCTCGATGATCTCATCAGATGAACCACGATGTCGAGGATTCGAACAACCCCGTATACAACTCCCTTTGTCATTCGGTACGTTACATGCCCGAGACTCGATCGTCGGTATCCCAATACCTCGTTCAGTCTCGTTACCGGCAAGTCACTTTACTCGTACCGTAATGCATGATCCCGTGACCAAACACTTGGTCACTTTGAGCTCATTATGATGATGCATTACCGAGTGGGCCCAGAGATACCTCTCCGTCATACGGAGTGACAAATCCCAGTCTCGATCCGTGTCAACCCAACAGACATTTTCGGAGATACCTGTAGTGCACCTTTATAGTCACCCAGTTACGTTGTGACGTTTGGTACACCCAAAGCACTCCTACGGTATCCGGGAGTTACACGATCTCATGGTCTAAGGAAGAGATACTTGACATTGAAAAAGCTCTAGCAAAACGAACTACACGATCTTGTGCTATGCTTAGGATTGGGTCTTGTCCATCACATCATTCTCCTGATGATGTGATCCCGTTGTCAATGACATCTAATGTCCATAGTCAGGAAACCATGATATCTGTTGACCAACGAGCTAGTCAACTAGAGGCTCACTAGGGACATGTTATGGTCTATGTATTCACACGTGTATTACGATTTCTGGATAATACAATTATAGCATGAATAAAAGACAATTATCATGAACAAGGAAATATAATAATAATGCTTTTATTATTGCCTCTAGGGCATATTTCCAACATGGGATAGAAATTTTTACTCCTGTATGGATTTTATAGGATTAGGCAGGTCCCGGTTAGAGTAGTTAGAGTATCTACAACCGAGTGCCCCAAACCGGCCTCAAACGCCCGGGCGGCCCGCCCGGTCACTGATCGGTCCCCTTTTTTCGACCCAGACGGGCGTCTCAAATGGGCCTCAAACGTCTGGGATGTACGCCATCCCTCATATCCAGCCCAAATATGGGGCGGATATCTGGGCGCCCGGGCCCCATGTGGAAACGCCCGGAAGCCCGGCGGTCCGAAACTCGTCTCCTCTGTCGGACCGGTGGCGCCGCATGGCGCCGCTCCGATGGGCCGAGTAGTGCCTAGCCTGGCTATTTATGTCGACCGGTGGCACCGAAACCCTACCATCCTCATTTTCTCCCTCTGTCCGCCGCCGCCACTTTTCACTCCACCCGTCCGCCTAGTAGCCATGCCCCCGCGCCGCCGGGTGAGGAGCGAGCCATTTCTGACGGCTCGAGCTCCTTGAGCAGATCCGAGCAAGACGCGAAGCCTGAATTGTCGTGGTGCTACCTCTGGATGCAGTAGATCCAGAGGAGGAGAAGGATGAGCCGGAGGAGGAGGATGTGAGGGACGCTGGCGACGTGGATCTGCAGTCGTAGTAGCAGGCCATCCTCGATTCCCTTCGGTTGGAGTCGGCTGCGGAGGCCAGGCGCCGTCGCCGGTAGGATATGGAGGCGCAGCAGGCCGTGGAGGAGGCGAAGATACTCTCCTGCATGGATAAGGTAGAGCAGGAGGAGGATGAGCCGGAGCCATCCTACCTGCCGTCGAGCCGGCGCCCGGTACCGTCATGCAGGGTAGTACGTAGTATATAATACGTAGAATTTCTTTTGCATGCTTTGTATAAATGGGTTGAAATATAGGACAGTTGTATGCAGAGTGCCTATTTTAAGACATGGCGGGTGTGCAGTCGCGTCCACGGACGTTTGATGGATCGGATTTGCAGAGTCCGGTCGTTGATACTCTTAGACCGGTTTTTAGGTGATAGAGTTGGCCTAAAGATACAGCTCCATCCAAGCTGCGGCGATGCGATGGCAAAAGTTCGCGTGACCACCGATGCGCACTGCTAGTTTGGGTTAGTTGGGACTCAAATAATTTAAAAGTATCCAAACAGAAAAGGTTTGAGTGGGTTAGTTTCATCTAACCCAACTATTCCGATGAAGAGATGCTTATTTAGATTAAAGTGGGTTAGAAAATAACTCTACCTCTAGCTGTATTAGAGTATCCAAACAGGCCATCGATCTGTCCGTACATACCTAAGCTAAGCCCCTGCGTCCTTTTCCTCGTGAACCGCACCCAAGCCTGTCTTTTTTCTCGATGAGACGAGCTCCATCGAAAGAAAGCTTCGTGTAGGCATCTCTCCATACTTATCCGTTGTGTTTTTGTCGTCGACGCACGTACACGAGCGCCTCGATATACGCATGCATGTACTGCATGGCAGTAGGAGGAGTATATACATGGTTTGTGATGGATTCGATGCGTGGAGAGTCGCGCGGCTCCGAAAGGGAAAGCCGGCCGATGCCCACGAAAAACCGGGGAAAAAGAGCAAAGCGGCAGGTGTACATCCGGTCTTCAGACAGCGGCGTAGATGCAAGGCTGGCTGTAATTCTGTTTCCAGTCTATTTTTCGTCGACTTTCGCCGCTCCTGCAGCTGCAGTGCAGCCACACTCACTTTCATCTGATTTGCTCCTTTCCTTTGGTCTTTTCTTCCTTTTGATGCTCCTGGCTACTCCTACTACTTTCTTTGATTTCTAATCATACGACCGTAGCAGCAATCCTTCTCCAGTGAAAAATACTAGCAGTAATTTTGCTGGAAACCACACAGTTAAACTACTACGACGATCTATTTCTCGTGGACTACATTACATGGACGTTGGCAGCCCGCACAGTGGTTCAATTTAACAGAATGCACGGGCATCGGCCGGCGTGCACGTGGAGCAGTACAGCAGCGTCTAGTCCATCTAGCTAGGTGCATCCTCATCATGCACGTACCAGCACGACGTTGGTAATTGTAGATGTAGAGGTACACTGGTACGTTCGTGGTGCACCTCTGTATCGCGACGTTTCATGGGTGTACGTTCTTTTTTTCTCCCCGAGTGCGTGCCCAGGCCACTGTACCGCCATCGCATTGATCGGTCGCAATTAACCAGGGCAGGTACACGCAGAGGGCCGGCACGGACATTCATCGATCCGTCGCAACCGACTCCGAGTCAGGCCTCCGTGCGGCCGGCGCCTCCGCCCGCTCGACACGACGCGCCAAGTACGCGCGCAGGCCGGCGGCAGCCAGCCGTATGTGCATGCATGACGTCGCCGGCCGGAGCTGCATGCACGCAGTCGCTTTCCGAGTCGGTCGTTATGTGTCAACCTGTGATTTAGGGAAGTGAAGTGTTTGGGGACGGTGCGCCGGCCGAAGTGCTCGGCCGGTCTCTTCCTTTTTTTCACGCGCGGGACACGTTGGCACGCGCGCGCTTAGTTGACCCAAACGTTTTTCTTTCTTTTTTTCTTTTTCTTTGCTTCTTCTTCCTTTCGCCTCCGCCTGATCCCATCTCGCCTCCTCTATTGTAGCGCGTGGAGCAGCTCGCCGTCGCTCATGGATGTAGAGGTTGCAGCCCCGCTCTCATTCCCACCTCCTTTTTCTTCCTTCTCCCTCTCTTCCCTCTTCCTCCTCCTCTCTTCCTCTTTTGTTGCAACCGGCGACAGGCAAAACGCCGGGAGGACCGAGGTGCCCGTGCTACAACCATAGCCACGAGGGGAGGAGCTGCAACCGCGGTACTGGGAAACTTGCAAACGGTGTTTTCCCGTGCTACAACCATGGACACAAAAGCTACACCCAGTAGATAAAAAAGCTTCAACCAGACAACGAAATGCAGGAAAAGTTACAACCGTTTTGACAAAAAGCTTCAACCCGCAGATGAAAAAGGTTCAAACAGAGATTGAGAAAATCCTCCTCGACGACGACCACGACGTCTCTCTGTGTGTTTTGTTGCAACTGCAGAGTAAAAAGCTGCAACCCTTTGTGAAAAAAGCTTCAAGCTCAGGTGAAAAAAGCTTCAATTGGCATGGTGGAAAGCTTCAATCCGCGAGAAAAGCTTCAACAGGCATAGAGAAAAACTTCAACCGATGAGATAAAAAGCTTCAACCTGACTCGTCAATGGCAGCGAGCAGCGACGTTGAGAGCTGCATCGGCGACACGACAGTGCAGCGACGATGGCGGCTGCTAGGTGTTGCAACGACAGGGGGTGCCGGTGTGCTTCAAGACGGCGCCATTTTTTGCTAAAGGGGGGCTTTCTGCTGGACCGGGGGGTGAGTATGGATGATGCAACAGCGACGGGGACGGCGACTGGCGGCGACGGAGAGCGCATCCAGCAGCGTGGGACTAGGGGGGGAGGTCCAGGTGAGGGGGCTAGTCGCCGGCAGGAGCGGCTGGGGCGGGGGCGCGGTGAAGAAGAAGGAGAGGAAGAAGAAGTCAACGCGGGGAAGGGGGCGCGAGGAAACAGATCTGACGGCTCGAGCTCGCGGATCGGGCGGCTGGGGCTTGACCGGCCCAACGATTGGGCCGGTGCGCCGGCGCAGATCGTTGCCCTTAAGGGAAGTGCTCGCCTTGTCCGCTAGACACGTGTGTAATAACCGTTTTCTTTCTCTACGGAAATTAGTGCATTTTCATATATTTTTCGGGGACATACGTAAGCTGCCTTAAAAAATTGACGCCACTCGATCTTCCAACTTCCTGGATTCAGTTCAATGGTTGGGTGTGGTCTCCTTGTTCGAGCATCTATAGTCGGATCACCCAGCCGCCGCCTCCAAGAACCCTAGCTTTCTGCCTCCCACCGGTGCCGGTGCCGGTGCATCCCGTTTCCGGTGGCCGTATGGCCATGGAGGCGGAGTGGATCTCGGCCCTTGCCGGTGGAGGGCTCCGTTTTTAGATCTTTTTTCGAGCTTTGTTAGGGTTTGTGTCCTGTTTAGGAAGGCGAGACGGTGGCGGCTCCCTGAAGATGGAATAAAGGTCTCTCCGCCTAGCCCCCGTTCCGGTGATGCGTCTTGCATCATCGGTGGGCGTGTAGAGTTGTGTCTCCGGCGGATCTGTCTTTGGTGGATTTGCTCGGATCTGTTTGTCGTTCGTCTTCGTTCATGTGTTTTCAGGTTGGATCCTTTTGATCTACACTCTTCATCCGCGGCGGTTCCTGTTCTGGTGCGTTGGTTCTACGGGGCCTTAGCACGACGACTTCCCGACTGTCTACTGCAACAAGGTTTGCCCGGCTCCGGCGAGGGAGGGGCGGTGACAGCGGCGCGCCTTCGGCTCGCTTCAGTGCTTGTAGTTGTCGCTAGGTGGTCTATGGATTTGGATGTAATTTTTATTATTTCTAGTTTTTGTTGTACTACCATGATTGAAAATGAATAGATTGAAAGTTTTTCCTGCAAAAAAAAATTCCTCGGCAAAAAAAAATGAGCCCCTCAAATTGTCATTGTATGTCCGCACGGACGGCCAAGTCATTGATCGGTCACAAAAAACTCAAGTCAGTCAGACCCATCAAACAACCTCTCCATATTCGGGTTGTCCGGCGGGGGTACCTCTCAAACACAGACCATATTTGGGGTGGATATGGAGAGGTTCTGGCGCGCCCAGACACGTCTGCCACATTGGATCCGGCACAACCGGCCAACCCCGACCCCACAAATATCCCCTCCTTTCCGTATGTGGATTAAACCGTAGCCACTCTAGTATTTTGAGCATGCCAATTTTTGATAGTCCGTTGGCGTGTATGATGAACTGTCCCTATGCTATGCGTGTGATCTTGATGACCTACGTGTGCTTTATTTATACGTTGCATGAGAATGTATGGATTTGAGGATTTGAAGGGTGATATTTGACGGGTCGGCTATAGATGTTCTTAGAAAACTGATGGCCTATTAGAAGCTGGTGGGCCCAAATCGGCCACCTCTTCCCCCTTTGGTCGAATGTTTTCAAACTTAACTTAAAGTGAACACTTATCCCTCACCCTCATCTATTTTATTAAAGGGGAGTTGATAATTGTGCGTTCGTATGTCCCTCTTCCCTTGACCCCATTCTCATGTCTTGCATTAACTCAATTAATTCAAAACATATTTTATCAAAGCGTCAACTAAATTAAACTTTCTTTGCCTTCTCTTACCTATACCCAAATCAAATCTTACCAAAATCTCAACTAAATCAAAATTTTCCTTGCTTTCCCCTACCCATACTCAAATCAAACCAAATCTTCACAAAATCTAGAATACGACGCGTGTAAGATTTATGTCAGACACGATTGATGTTGAACCACTAGAATATATATGCCCCCGTTACAATGCACAGATAATTAGCTAGTACTTATCCTATATACCTAAGAGATCCATCCCCACTAACCTATTTATCTAAACATGCAGCCTATCCACATCATCAACCATGCCATCTCAGTAAAAACCGTTCCCACGTCATCCCTTGCCCGATTAGATTTCTCTTACCTAGGTCGGCCGAAGACTACAACTTCTGCACCCGAACGGGCTGACACCCAGCCAATATATATGTGACCTTTGGTTGTTCTTTGGGTTGGAGGCCCATGTGTGTTAGCTATGACCGACGGACTAAACCTCAAGAAAATAAAAGATAGCCCATGTAACTACTCCTATATCGCACTAGGTTTTTCACGATTCATCTTCCTCGCTGCCACTTTCGCTTCCGCCGCCGCGCCGCATGCTCTCCCGGCCAAGAATGCACATGAAACGTAAGTATTCAATCACCCCTCATTACTTCCACCTCGCCCGATCCCCGTTCTCGCTTAGCTGTTCTGACGGACCCATGGCTACCGCATATATAAGACAATCAGGCCGCATTGGTTGGACATTGTATTAGATCACAGGCTGAGCAAATACAAGATGTTGTTTCCCACGGAATTGACGGAAGATCTCATCACATCATCATGATCACCAAAGGACCTCTGCTCTGAACATACATCTTCCTTCGAAATCACTCTGTTGTCATGTTTTCAGGTCAAGTGTGCTTGGGTATCATCTAACATATCACAGGACTGGTAAGCTTTTTTCCTTGGTTATTATTTTACTGTGACAGTTCTGCTTTGCTATGCTATACACGAGAAGTTTCTTTACATGCTTGGTTGTTTTCTTCGTATGCATCAGAATTGATTGGTTTCATTCTTGGTTTGTCATGCGGATGTGTAGAAATCATGACTCCTGCTGTTCACGGAATAGGTTTCCGCCATCACTCACGCTGTATTTATTTATCTCATGTTATATTCCCCTTCCTTGCTTACAAATCTTCCTTCTCCATGCAGCAGTTGCAACCGCCCCATTGCTTCTCTAGAGTTGCAGCCAGGGGGTCTACGCTAGCAATGTAAAAGACTTTATTCAGATTAAGCAATAAGTGTGTTAAATGTTCATCTATTTCCATTAACCTTTCATCATTCTCTCTCTGTTACTTTTTGCAATTTTCTTCCAGTATTTTTTTTCTGAGCACATGCTTTTGAGTTGAGAAACCTATTAACTACCCTGCTCAGATCCTAGGAACAAGTCAGTAGGATTCTTAAATTTGTGGCATTATTAAAATCTTAAACTAATATTGGTCATATGCTTCGGTTGATTCCTTATGAATAGTACGACATTAATATTTCATATTTTTCAAGTTGGATAAAATTGTTGGTGCAATATGCGTATGTTCCTTTACTTTGTTGTGCACCAGAGAATTACCAATACGCTTTTTATACTTCCTGACACCACCTGGTACTGCTACGATTATTTGAACGCCCTCTTAGTAGTAACCTTTTTTTTGGATCAATAGTCTTTTAGGGGTTTGGCTCTATATTCATTGATGGTTACCAAATCCTCATTTGTTAAGTTTGTATTCTTATATAATTTCGTTCTCAGGATTTAATTGTGGCTACGTTTATAGCAAGAACATTTCATACCTTACCTGTACTCTTTTTGTTTGGTGTATATTAGCATATGTTTCGAAAATTCGATATGGGTCATACCATCATATAGTAGTATTATCCCAGGGGTTGGTCCTCCTCGAGATCCACGCCCATGCATGTATAGGCCACCGTATTCACTTCGGGAATTCATTTCTGCACAGAGGCGAAGTCGTTTGTCTGATATCATTTATGAGGTTCAGCTAAATTGGTCCACTACGGTCTTATGTCCATGCGTTTTTCTTGGACCCGCGTATCAAGCACCTGGGCTGCCTTCGCCCGGTGGCTGGCCGCATCTATCTTGACCAGCAACAGAAGAACCTCCCCTCAAAAAAAAAGCAACAGAAGAACCAGGTACCCCAGCATGCCGCCAGCCGGCTCTCTTGCTAATCTCATCCTGGACGGAGCCGCCCCACGCCTCGCCGCCGCCAGGAAAGATGGGCAATCTGAGATGCACAACAGAACAGGACAGCTACAGCGGATTAGATATAGAGGAAAATTGGTGGACAGGGGGTCGGCTGGGGTGGCCGTGGTCACCTGCACACCGAATCCACAGGAAAACCTCGCCGGCAGCCGCGGCGGTGGCCGCTCCCGCGGCCGCCCAGGACGCATCCGCCTCCATTCAGCGCCCCTCTTCTCTCGCCTCCATTTCCTTTTAGTTTTTGTCGGTAGCTTCCGCTGTTTTCACCATTTTTTCCCTCCTGCAAAGGGATAACAACAGCTTACAGCTAGCGCACACCCCCGCGAGCTGGATGGGTACGAAAAAATATCTGGACCATGGTACATGATCTACACTCGCAGTTGTTCCCGCGGTCCAACTCCGTCGTCTCCCGTTTTCTCTGTGCGGAGCCGACCCACGTGTCCCCCGTATTCATACCGTATCCCCGCTCTGTGGGGTGGCCCGCTGGCGAATTCCACCAATTTCTGGAGATCGCTCGCATGGCATTCAATGCGCCCAGCTGCCCCCGATCTGCACGGTTCAACGGCCCTGATAGTACTACTCCCTCCTTACCAGTTTATAAGGCTCATTTCAAAATCGCCAGATTTCCATAACATAAGGCTCAATTCGTGGTCCGCTCGATTGAAGCGCTGCGGTCGTTTCGATCCCTACGCACACAATTAATTCGCTGGCTGCTGTTCTCGTACGAAGAGAAATGGCCAACTCCTTTCCTCTCCCTCGCTGCATGCATGCATGCATGCACCACCCACTTCTTTAAAACGACTCGAAACACTCGTGTTCTTTCACCCACCCTCCTCTACTCTTTTCATCCACATACAAAACGAGAGCAGCAAAGCGATGTCAGATTGGATTCCGGACGTCGAGAAGGAGCTCCAGCCATTGGTGATGGGCACGGAGAACTCCGGCGGCGCCGTAGCCATGGGCGCTGCTGACGCAGCTGTCAACGGAGATGCAGTCCGCACAGTCCGCCGCTGATGATGTGTTTGATGCACACGCAGAGAGCCAGCTTCCCGCCGGAGGCGAGGGTCAGCACGAAGCTGATGATGAAGTGGGGGCGCTTCTGGACCAAGTCGAGGCGTTCGTCGATAACTTCTCAGCGCTCCTCGACAAGGTCGAGCAGCTCGTGCACCAGCTCACGATCACCCAGGTCGAGAAAAATGGTGTGGCTAAACTTGCTTGCTGCCCACCACTTTAGTACAGTGCATGTACGATTTGCTATGGCGGGAGAGGCAGTGTTCGAGTTCGCGGCCCCAACGCTGAAAACCCAAAAATTGAGCTAATGGCACCAGAGGATTTTGGTGGCAGTGCTTCTTTCATTTGTTGTTTGGCGCCGTGCATGCAAACCATGAAAATGAAACTGGCCTATGCATGCGCCATGCAGATGAGAGAGAGAGGTGAGAGAGACCGCGCGCACGGGCCGGATTAGTTTTGAGGTCAGGCGGGAGAGAGCGCGCGCATGCAGTAAGTTCTGAGCGGAGGCGGGAGAGAGCGCGCGCATGCAGCCGTTAGCGCGCAGCATATAGAGCACGCGGGCGCTGGAGTTATTGCGTTGGGGGTCGAACGGCCGAGAATTAATATTGCGGCGCGCACAGTTTTCGCCAAGAAAAAGCCCAAAGCTTATTGGGCACTTTCTAAACCAGCTCAATTCATCCCAGCCAATAGACATTTCCCTTGGTTGGTGAGATTTCAGATATGAGCCTTATAAACCGGTAAGGAGGGAGTACCATATAGTAGTACGACCCATACCGGCGCTCTCCATATGTTTTCTATGATGCTACCCAATAAACTATTGTCGCATTGGCCCAATGTTCAAGCCCCTATAATGAGAGCCATGTAACAAGGATTTTCAACTTCCAATGAGAGCTAACAATGTGAAGCAATGGAGGATTATGTCCAATAAACAAGCAAAGGTGGAAGAAATCAAATCCAGATTCGATTGACTTTTAAATCGACCAACTCGCTTTCACTCAATTTTTTGTAAATACATGGTGTGTCCTCTTCTTGAAGTATAAATTGATGAGCTGAAATCATGTTATGACGAGGATGAATGAGTGTCATATATCTATTCCATTATCCAAACACAAGAGATTGTGAACGAGTGAAGTTACTTTACATGGAAGTAATGCAACTTTGTTCACATTTTTGTGCTATTTGCAAATTTTCTGTTTGGCAACAAGCATTGTACTTCCTGATAAATACAAAATTTATCACTACCGTGTTAAATTGAGTCCATTTTTAGTACTTCCATGAAATAAGTTAATAGCTAATGAGTATCCAAGGTAAACAAAAAAAATCATGGTACAATAAATACAATTTTTACATCAATTTGGAAGTTGGTTCCCGCCGCAACGCGCGGGGAATCATCTAGTATAAATAGGAGGGCATCCTTTTTGTATGTACAATTGATGAATCCTAAATAAAGAGCTCTCCAACCATAATTCTCTGTGTCAATTTTACTTTAAGAAACGATGCTAATCAATAATCTGATTAGAGGCTGACATTGGACCACACGACTACTGTCGATTCTAGCATAATCTCATGGCTGACATATCACCATTTTGGCCCGCTGCTAACCGCTCGCATATCACGCATCCCTAATTACTCGTTTGTTTATTGTCTGGCACGTCGTTCATCTCTCCTGCCATGAACACACCCCCCCCCCCTACGGCCCTACCTTGTTGTCAACCCCACCACCAATGTACTCTTCAATTACGCCGCCTAGTTCCCATCTACTCCCTCCGTCCCAAAATAATTGTCTCAACAGACACTTATTTTGGAAGGACGAAGTACTACGCACCATGCTTCCTTCACAACTCGCAGCCGACCACACCATCCACCCTCGCTACCTAGATATGATTCCCTGCCATTCCCACTCCATGTAC
This sequence comes from Triticum aestivum, assembly GCF_018294505.1. Taxonomy (NCBI): domain Eukaryota; kingdom Viridiplantae; phylum Streptophyta; class Magnoliopsida; order Poales; family Poaceae; genus Triticum; species Triticum aestivum. The sequence goes on along the minus strand of NC_057795.1, from coordinate 676,224,405 downwards.
CACACCATCGATGCCCCCTTAGGGAGACCTCAATGTTACACTATGTCGGCATTAGGAGGGCGTGCCCACAATCTCCTCCCAGTTTGGTGCTTCACCAGGTTACCCAGAGGTTCAACCTACTGTCGGTGTACCACTCTTTTGCCAGAGAACATGTAGATGCCTCCAGTCGTATTTCCCTCTTTGAAACCCCTCCTCAGAATATAAAGTATCGCACTCCATCAATCCCCCCCCCACCCCCACCCCTCGCTTCCATCACCTCATGTCCTTTGTTCATATTATTGTCAATTTAATGATATTTAATTTCAGCAAGTAATTAGGTATCTAATACATTGTGTGCTTAATATTCATGGGTACATATATTCATTGTGCGCTAAGCATTAACGATTGTTGGTGTAAAAATTGTTCTATCCATGCATTATGTCATAAGGTCATCAAGAATTTTAGTTGTTTTAGGTTTTTAGACTAACCGAACTCGCATAGCTACTCCCTTTGTTCCAAAATAAGTGTTGTGGTTTTTGTTCAAATTTGAACTAAAACCACACCACTTATTTTGGATTAGAGGGAGTAGTTGTTAGTTTCTAGTTTCAAATTTGAATGCTTCCAGTAAAGTTAAGAATTATCGATATAGCAACATGCTTCTTATATATGGAGCTTCCAAAGTGTACTTCAATTGTATAGATAGAATTTGCTGCAAATACTTCAACTCACTTGTTGAATTTCCAGTATAGTTCGCAGAAACATACATCTACATGTTCGTGTGTACTTTGTTTAATTTCCATTTCAATTTTGTATGCTTCCAGTTAAATTGGATCCTTGTGACATAGTACACTTCAAAGTGCATCATACTAACTAATTCTACACCCGGGGCACTCCTTTCATGCTTCATATTCAAGTTTGTTCTAATTCCAAATTTGTATGCTTCCAACTAATACAATACCTAGTTATCCTCGTTACTGATTTGTACTCTTTTCTCATTACCGTATTTTGAGTCCACGTGACTAACACCTTAGCCACTATGTTTGGCTAAGAGATAATGGACACCCTAATACTCAATGGTCCCAGTATCTCTCCATCGCTGGAGGAGCAAGTCCTGGTCTTGGCATATCGAACACCACAACATACTTTCTTGGTATAACCGAAAGCTACCATTATAGTCACCCAGTTAAGGAGTGACGTTTGGCAACATCAAAGTAACCATCTGGCATCCGGTTATATGGTTTCCGCATGGTCTATGGACACAAGTAAATGTTAATACCTTAAATGAGAATACCGACAACATATTGACGAGCGATCACACACTATTTCATAAGTTGGGTCTATCCAACACCATTGTTATAATAACAATGTGTACACATTATTCTAGGCGTAATTGTTACAATAACAATGCCTACGGTTAAGAAAGCGGAACTGTAAATAATACATGAGCCAGTCCAAAGGCATGACTAGGGATGTGTTTGGTGTTTATTCTTCCATGCATATTAATAGTTGGAAGACCATGTTTGTTTATGGGAACCCTGAGTTGAGAATCATCACTTGATGGGGGAACACCTCACAAATCTACAGGCAGTACAGCAGGACCCATTGATTGTTTGTGGCGACTACAATGAAGCACTTCGGCAACATGAACAATTTTCGAGCTCGTTGCATGCTGAACGCCAAATGACTGCCATTTGAGACTGTTTGATGATGTGTGAACTTTCGGACCTGGAATTCTTAGGTGTTCCATTTAGATACGATAATGGCAGCGGGGCGACCACAATGTCCGCATGCAGATGTACAGGGCATGTGTGGATGAAGCTTGGAGGGAGATGTTTTCATTCGCTAGAGTGCTTCATCTAGACACCTTCTACTCTTACATTGCCCATCATGGTACGCTTTACAACCGACGAGGGACAACAACATTGCCAACCACCCACCCTCCCCCCCCGGTACGAGATTATGTGGGAGCGTGACCCGTCCTTCCCAGAGAAAATTGCAGCGTCATGGGCAATGAAACGACCCGTTGGTAACCTTGCTTCGGTATGTGATTCTCTTATGGAGTTGATGAATAACTTGCTCTCATGGAGCAAGTATAATTTTGATCATGTAATGAAGTATATAGAGAAGCTATGGTCCCAGATGGCTAATCTACAGCTTGTTGATGCCATTCATGTGGCGATCCAGCAAAAAATGAATCAACTCGACGAACTACTGTATAGAGATGGGATTCTTTGGCTGTAGTATTTACGAACCACATGGGTGAAGGAGGGCGAGCGCAAGACCTACTACATTTTTCAATGGGCAGTCTGGAGAGCATGGGAAAATCGTATAAAAAGATTCCGCAAAAAGGATGGTACTTGGTGTGAGGCCCCTTCTGATATTGAACGTATGGCGGCTTCGTATTTTAAGGAGCTATTTACAAAATATCGGGCCCTAGCCCCTGATGTGGTTTTGGATTGCATAATACGAAAGGTAACAGAGTTGATGAATGAAAAATTAGGTGCCCCGTACTCAGAAGTGGAGGTCTCAAATGTGTTATCTCATATTAGCCCCTTGAAGGCCCCTGGTATGGATGGGTTTTCGACTTTGTTTTATCAGCGTAACTAGGTTGTTCTAAAGAACAAAATAATTGCAGTGGTTCTGCAATTATTTCACACAGAATCACAGCGAATGGAGTTAATGAAACGCCATAATTATGATCCCAAAGGTTCTCCATCCCATGGATCTGAAGGATTTCAGACAAATAATTCTTTGCAATGTGGTGTAAACATTATTTCTAAGTGTTTGGTTAACTGACTGAGACCCTTCCTCGCGGAACTCATCTAGTAAAACCGAACTGCTTTCGTTCCTGGTCGGTTTATTTTGGATAATCGTATAATTGCTTTCGACTACATCCATTATATACATCCTCTAAAAAATAACTCTCAACTTGTTGTGCTTATAAGTTGGATTTGTGGAAGGCTTACGATTGTGTTGATTGGGATTTTCTGGAGAAGGTACTTATCAAATTGCGCTTCTCTCTAATATGGATCTCTCGGATTATGGCGTGCATGACCCCGATGAGGAACTCAATGCAATTCAGTAGAAGATTGGTATAACCTTTCTCCCCCTTTAGGGGCCTCCGCCAAGTTAACACATTGTCGCCTTTTTATTTCTCTTTGTGGCTGACGTGCTTTCTGCTCTCATCAACAACTCAGTTGCGAACGAGGGGCTGGAAGGAGTTCAAATTGTAGAGGTGCTCCAGTTATTACCCATCTCTTATTTGCGGACAATTCAATATTACTCTTTTGAGCTTGTTAAAGGCTTGCTGTACACATATCCATCAGCGAAGGGTCAAGTTATAAACCCTGCAAAGTGTTAAATCTTTTTCTCGGATAATTGCCTTGAGGCGGTGACTGAGGAAGTTAAGAGTATTCTGGAAATTACATAGGAAGTGTTTGAACCCAAATATTTGGGGCTTCCGGTGCAGAAGGGAGAATGCATAAGGGGAGGTTTGAGATAATGCAAGTGATTCTGAGAAAAAGATTAGTTGACTGAAGCAAACATTACATGTCTTCTGGCAGTAAGGAGTTGTTAATCAAATCCGTTCCTCAGCCTATCTCCACCTATGTATGAGTGATTTCCATCTCCCGGCATTGGTTTTTGATGATTTGACTTGTATGATGCGTCATTACTAGTGGGGGTGGAGAAATGAAAAAGAATATGGCGTGGTTGAGTTGGATGTTACCAAAATCTAAAGTTGGTATCGGGTTCAGAGATATGAGAGCCTTTAACCAAGCATTACTAGCAAAGCAAGCTTGGAGGCCAATAGATGCCCCTGAGAGCTTATGTGCACGGCTACTACATGTTAGTACTACCCGCATGGGGATATGTTGGATACAGTTTGTTACAGCAATGCATCGGCTGTTTGGAGGGGAATTGAGCATGGACTGGAACTTGTCAAGCAGGGACTTATTTGGAGAGTGGGTGACGGGTCTCTCATTAGAACCTGGCACAACCCATGGATCCCAAGGCCACTAGATTTCTGGCTATAACGCCGAAGTGAAATTGCCGTTATAACTGGGTTGTGGATTCCTCGATGAACACGGGGCTTGGAACATGTAACGTCTGGATGATCTCTTCTGGCCGATGGATGTGCAAGAGTGCCCACCGGTTAGTCACAAGCAAGCATGATGAATCATTTGCTGGGGGGGTGGGGGGGGCGACGAGCTGCCACCTTGAGGGAGAACGTCCAGCCTGGCACTGCATATAGAATTCGACGATACGTAATTTTTTTTTGAAAATTACGGCATGGAAGGCGGTTGTAGGTACTCCCTCCGTTTCTTTTTACCCCGCATATAAGATTTGGTCAAAGTCAAACTACACAAAGTTTGACCAAATTTATATAAAAAAAATATGAACATCTACAATACTAAAACTATATAGTATGAAAATACGTTTCATGATGCATTTGATAATATTGATTTCATATTGTGAATGTTTATATTTTTTAATATAAAGTTAGTCAAACTCTTGCCACGAACCAAACCAAGTCATATAGACACCTATCAACACGTGGTACTTGCTCCCTGTGTGGTGACAACGTACAACAGAGCTTTCATGCTAGTGTGGCTTGTGGACATGTTCTCCTCCTACTAGATGACTCGTTGCGCCAATGGCGCAAAGGCCGAGAGGGAGCCAAGTATTGTGAGAATATTTAGACACCCAAGTCAAAAATCAAATGTGGCCAACACTCCCGCATTCTCTACTTGAAAGCCATCTTTTCTCACCGGATCAAACATAGATACATGATTCTTCAAGAGCAAATTTCAAAGAAAATATAAAGCATGGAAGGCTTTAAGTTGTACTATTGAGACCATACCACCATATCTCCATTTAGTTTCTTTGGAAATCTAAAGGTCTAAGAGGATGGTACATGTGAGAAGCTGTGAATCCACAACAAAAAACTAAACTAACTTCCAAACAAACATTTCAAGTTTGGAAGCCACAAAGAAGCAGCCCAGATCTCTCGTTGTAGTGCAGGTACATGTCCTTAATCCTGCATCCACAGCCCATAATTTTTCAATACCTAAATCCACGAAATCCAACCAAAGGAAATCATGGCAGAAACATGCGCCGTGTCTTACATCTCCGAGAAGGATTTCTTGGCATTCTTGTGCAGGTTGGACACAGCAATCCTCGCTGTGAACTGCAGAAGAACCACACAGACACCTTCCTTCAACTTGCCCTTGGGGAGGAGGGGGGCAACACTTGCAGCGCCGCGACAAATATGTCTTTTCTGTCCCTCTATCCCTACTATTTGAAAACAAGGATCTCCACTGATAGAAAGATGCCAAGGACAACCAGAATAAGGACAATAAGCAAAGTGTACCCGGCAGTTCAGGCTTTACCCCAACAAGAACAGACCATGGTCAATTCACACAAGCATGAAAAAGCAGGCAAAGCACACCATGATACACGGCTAACAATTGAAATAAGTGCGCAAATCATGTCCACACGCAACCACAAAATATGAATGGCATGAGGCAAAAGAAAACACAATGTCGGGCCAAACCCAGAATATCAACACGACCAATGAAGCAAGAATAATGACAATACATAGGTCACACAATAAATGCAATTTTCAGAAAAAAGGAAAGGAAGAAACCCTGATAAGCAGAAGAAAGAAGAAGAAAACTTGATCAACAGAAGAGAGAAATGGCGACCTCCAAGAACGTACAACATAAAAAAAAGAAGTAATCATGCCACATGCATTGCACTAAACAGCTCATTATTATTAGGACCTGTGTGCATATCCAAACTTCTTAAGATTCTGTGTAGAGCAGAAATTTTGAAACGACCCAGAAAATTTTAGTAAGAAATAAAATACAGGAACTACAAAAACTAATTAATCCAGGTGGTCTATGCACCACAAATCAGGAATCCTACAATTACACTACTATAAACATATGTCTACTGCATTCCAAGTGCTCATTCCAAGTGCTCTTATATTACATCCGTCTTTTTAATATGAAATCCATCATCCTAACACATGTCTCGTGCTTGATTTTTCTCTAGCAAAACATGAGGCGATAAGCTGTTCAGTTCTATGTACATACTCCGATATCCAGGAAGTGACTACTTTCATGTTAGAAAATCATGTAAAGACATGGGTTTGACAGAATTTATAACGACTTGATAAAAAAAGGGCATCCAACAATTATGGTGCTGTAAACGTCCATCATGATGAACCTAATTGACTATCCCATCAGTATGTAGAAAGGGACACTAATAGCAATAAGTAGTCCCTCCGTAAACTAATATAAGAGCGTTTAGAATACTAAAGTAGTGATCTAAACGCTTTTATATTAGTTTACAGAGGGAGTACCTTATAATAAATCAATGATGCTACTCGACAACCATATTTCTGTAGAAACTTAATTAGAAATACATTTAACTGTAAAATGTCAGTGACAATGGAATACTACCTTCAGTATGCTTACCACCAAAGCAGCCAAGAATATTTTCAGGAAAATGTCGGTCTAGAAAATGTTAAACTGAAATTTGATTGGAATCCCATTTGCAGAACAAAAGCGAATCTCAGCTGATTCCTTTGTCGATAAACAAGCGATTGTATTTAAGCAAAAGCAAGGAAGTGAAAAGAAAACTCATATATTACTTCCTCCTTGAAAGGAAACAAATTAGCCTCTAAATTTGGCCGCCAGCACCAAAGAAAGGAAAAAAAATACAGAAGGAAGAAAACAGCAGACAAACGAAATAAACGAAAGCTTACAAGAGGAAGCAGAAAGAGGTCATTCCAGAACGCAACTGAATAAGTGAATATTAGAGCATCACTTGTTAGAATTACCCTCCTAGGCCCTCTGTGATCAATTTGCACCAAAAACACAAGAGCAATCTAAGGAAAATATATTCAGCATACATGGCAACCCAACGCACCAAATCCACCAGAACAAAGAACGCGAAACTTTATTAATACCTCATGTACAACAACATATCCCTTCTCTGGTGTTCCGCAGATGATGAAACATATGGATCGAGTGGTATAAAAATATGCAACAACTGATCTGCTCTGGTTCAACCATCTTCACCACAGACAAGAGGGGATTGGCATCCAGGGTTTTCCCACGTCCTGTACATCAAACACGCGGCGATTGGCGAATGCTTCTCGCACATTGGCACGGCTGACCCAGCCTGTGTGGATCGACTATAAATTTATCAGTACTCTAGAGAATTAATGTGGTACACTTAGCAACACACACTAACATCTTCCCAGTAATATATAACATAAGAATAAAGAAAGAGCAAACGGTACCAACAAAGCTGAAATCTACAAAATTCCAGTACACCTCCAGCATGCCAAACACAACAAAATGATCATTGACCAAAAGGCAACAGAATGAAATACAAAAATTATATTGTTTCTGGCACAAGTTGACAAGGAGAAGAAAAGACATGTGTATGCACTATTTTAATATTTACAAAAGCATAATTACATCTGGCATCGAGAAGCTGTAATATGAAGACAATAATTAATTAATTATACAGTTGGAACAATGTGAACACAGTGATGTACTTATATACTGTAATTTATGATTCGTAACAACAAAAAAGATAAATAATATGCAAGTCAAAGTACTCTGGATTCAAGAAAAGCATGTCCAGCATACATATACATGTCTTGTACGACTAAACATACCTGCATCAGAAGGAACTGTTTTGGCATCCGAGGTGGACGATGAAATAGGATCTCCCATATGCTTTCGTAGGAAAGTTCAAGTTTGTATTTCTTCCAAGTCGTAGATCAGGCAAAAGTAAATCTTCTTCATAGCAAATCCAAACTCAACAGAAACATCTATTCCGCTCCACAGAATAGATAGAACTCTTTCCCTCAGAATCATCTTATATAAACAAACATTCTAGGAGCCAATGGTTTAACAAAAGCAAAAGAAAATTTTGGGCTGGTAGATTTTGCACAAACAAAATTGGTGGAACAATAAAACAAATTAAGAGCAGTTGAGATCAAGAAAGGTCGGAATGGAAATTCATACAAAACCTGCAGCATATGTGATACATCTTATCATTAAAAAACATGTATTATGGGCACAAATTATATCGAGGCATCTTTACTTTCACAGAGCTAAAAACGTCACATTTATAATCCAAGCACAAGCTCGACCAAAACATCCACAAGCCTACATAACAATTAGGAAAAATCTGGTAGATGGAAAACACTCAATGCACTGCATCAGCTATTCAACCTGGCAGGAAAATCTGACCATAAAATTCACACATCCCACTGAGCATTCCATCGAACAGCACCTGGAAATCCTTCAAGGGCCGTATAGAAGCACGATTATTAGCAATGAATCACAGAACTATAACTAAGCAGGAAATTTTGCTTATTAGCCTTTTCTATGGGATTTCTAAGGTACTCAGCAAAAACATTTCAAAAAATGCTTTCAAGATTTGTAGGTTGAATCTTTTTCCTGAGCGTAAAAGATTATAATTAAAGTACTTAGTGTGTAGCTCTTGCAAGAGTATTACTTCATGTGTGAACAATTAGAATGCTTGCCCTATACTTCAAATTTTTGTGTCCCGGACGGCTATTACTCTCTGCTGAAATTCTTGATTTCGCAGAAAGATTTACTCAAGAAGCAACAATGAGACCATATTTCATGGAAAAATATATTATAATAACAGATTTAGTCGAAGCGGAATGGCAGTCAGGTAGACTATTTCTTTTAACAAGAAGAAATTGAAGAACTATAGCATAGTCTATCCTCGCATTTGCACCTCTCACGCCAACTAAGATAAACCAAAGGATGGACTTGGACAGGAAAATCGAAGAGACGGTAATGAATTGGTACACCTGTGGATGGGTTAGACAACAAGTAGTCGCCGGCAAGGACGCCCAGGCCTGGATGAGAACACCCTCCCCCACGCGCAGTTTGGATTTGGGCAGACACAAAAAGCACACACTGCCACATAACCAAATGGTATGAAAGTACCAGCAGCGACCAACCAAACCGAATAAAGCACATGAATGGTTGTGAAGGAAGCTAATATTATATGCATCTCACAACTCGTGACCAAATGTAATTGAAAATTCAAAATACTGAAGATCTGCTCTGCATTTTTAGAAAGTCAAAATACTAAAGATCTCTAATGCAATATAACAATAAGGAAGCAAACAAGGCACACATGATTTAAATTATGGTCGCTTAGCTTCTAAAATTTTCCCCTTATATGACAGCCTTGCTCCCAGAAAGAGCCATTACTGTATTTGGATTTCTTATATGAAAAAAGATCAAGAACTAAAAACTATGTTCAGCAAGACATCCTCTGCACCACTGGTACAAGCAAAACTCACCAGAGAAATTTCCATTAGCAATCTCCAAGGCTCAAGTAGGAAAAAAATCAAAAAGGAGTAAACTGAATGGGACGGAGATGAAATACCCGCGGACGGGTTGGAGACTGCGATGCCACTGGCAAGGACGCCCATCAAACTATGTTTCTTCTGTTATAAGCTTTTCTTTTACTTCATCTTGGAGCTGTGAAGAAAACCATCTAGATATGAGCCTTCGATCTTTAAACCAACCATTTGCATGCATAAATTAGTTGCCTCGGTTTCCTTGGGTTGTATCATATAACAAAGAACAGAACAACATAGATCTCTACCAGAGCCATAATTGTCTTGAGTAAATGGAAGTTAGAGAGATAAATGAGAATCCATGAGGTAAAAACGAATTAGAAAAATTGCCGCAAAAATCCTCAGTGTCTGCCATTCTTCTCTGTGTGGTCAGGCCGCTGCAACCAAAACAGAAGGTATCACAACTCATAGGTATCGGAAGTTCTAAACTGTAACCAAAGCATAGCTAACCATCAGCATCTCACCTGACCTACCAAAATTATTGAAAGACCAGCACCAAAATTACACCCCATCAATAATGCAGGCCAAGCAAAGACAAAAAGTAAAGCAGCTAGCATCAAGATATAATCCAGGAACAACATAACTTTTGAGACCTTGCATCCAAAGCTGGTGAAACCACTCTGTAATACAAAAACATTCTCACACGATGGACAAACCCGGTGAAGCACGGCAGAGAGCAATGGCTATGTCAGAGCACCAGACCTAATCATGCACATCCTTTCCTTGAAGGATCACATCCTTGCAATTAATCTTCATATAGAGTTATTTTTGTTAGCAAGCCAGTTCCCAAATCTGCACCTCTCCTTTTGCATCTGTATCTACCAGCTCTCCTTTTGCATATGTATCGAAGATAAACCAAAATAGGTAAAAAGGTAGATCGAGTACATTGCACACCCAACAAGCATAAACCAAAGTGTGGATTGAGCAGAAAATAAGGGAACAAGCGGGAAGAAGTTGCATTACCTGGAGGTGGGTTGCAGACGGCGAGGTCGCCAGCAAGGACAGCCAACGCTGGCCGAGGTCACCCAACATTTCCGGCATGCCATGTGCATCTCCCTGGTGCTTCACCTTCTTGCTGCTGCATATGAGCATACACCCAGATCAATTAATATAATTGTTTCTTTCTTTGCGGAAATGAAAACTAACAGGAATAAGTCACCTGCTCAATCTATCTTTTGGCATGTTCTTCTTCTCCTTATGGTTCATTGTCAACCACTGGCCGTAGTATGTCAGATTACCAACCAGTGCAGCAGCAGCAGATTCCACCCTGCAACCCAATCACAATACTAAGAAAATGAAAGCACCAACATAACATATATTATTCTGAAACAGCAGCACAAAATGAAATGGCCTTAAAAACTTATTAATACAGATGCAAAGCAAACCAAAAGGCATCCCGAGTACTTCCAGAATAGCAGGTAGAACAAAAGGGAAGAAGCCAACAGAGAAAGCATCAGATTTCAGGACGTACCTGGCAAGTATTGATCTGGTCTATTTGATTCCGAGGAAAAAGGGGACGACGCCCAACAGAAGTGGCGGATGGGGCGTCGCGACCTGACCGAGCCGTCTTCGTGGCTGAGCCCGGCATCCTCCTCCTCCCCTCCTCTGTAGCTCCACCCATCGCAACGGGAGCGCCTCCTGGTGCTCTGCCCCCGCTGCTCCTTGGACCTGGCACCAACCTCTCCTCCACCCGGCGACTCCTTCCCTCCACCACCGGCCTCCAAACTATCCCTGCTCCTCCACCCCAGCATGAAGAAAGATCACCTCTTCTCCTGCTCCCTCTCACTTGCTGCCATCCATCCTCGGCGGATCCACAGCGCTGGAAGCTGGTGGGGTGAGGTGGCGGAAGGAGGAGGCGTGTGGATCTGGGCCGGCCGGATCAGCAACCCCGGCTCCTCATTTTCTCTTTCTTCCGCAAGGACCGATCCATGGCGCTGGATCGATTCGAGCGTCGCCCTTCCCTTGCAGGTCGCTGCCGCGCCCGCACGCCTCAGGTCCGGTGGGATCCGGGATGACGAGGGGGGATGGGATGCGTGAGGGGAAGGTCGCCGACGTGCCACCATCTCCCCCCTCCTCCTCCGCCACCAGAGGGCGCCACCGCCACCATCTCCCCCCTCCTCCTCCGCCACCAGAGGGCACCGCCGCCACCGTTGTCGAGGGAGTGGAGGGGATGAGGAGATTGGGAAGGCGGCTGTAGGGGAGGGGGAAAAGAATTAGGGTTGGAGACGAGGGAACGGAGACGAGGGAACGGGGATGGAGGAGAAAGCGGACGGGCGCGGGGCTCACCACGGCCTGCACGTTGAGCGCGTCTCTCGCGCGGTGCGGTGGTTTTCCCCTCGCATGGTGCGCTGCACCTGGCTGTATTTTCCCACGCGCGGCGCGGCGCGGTGCGGCGGTGTTTTTTCCCTCGCGTGGTACCATGCGCTCGAGGCATTGGTTGTGCCTAGCACTTCTTGAGGCTTTATATGTTAGATGGGAGTGAATGAGGTCTATTTGGCCGCTCCCTAAGAAGTCTCTCTTGATTGACATTGGTAAGGATTAGTTACTGAATGTCAAGGCGGCGTGCCGGGAAAATGTGCGAGACATGATTATCATGCTTATTTAGCGTATGCGGCAGCCCCGTGTGGATATGTTACATGAAAAGGAGATAGTCAAGTTCCTTCATAGGGACACAAAATCACTGATACACTCATGCTTCTATAGCACGGATGAGATGATCAAAGGAAAGATGCTACTGTTCGACTATGTACGTAGACATGAGGCCAAAATACCTAGCCCAGCAAACCGTGGTCGCCACCGGCAGACCATGTTGCCCTTTTGATCGATGGCTTATTCCTCGAGCAGGACGATATTGTTGTGGCTCTTATGGTGCTTCAGAGGCATGATGAAAGTGTGATCTTTGTTGCATATCGGTTTGTCTATAACTACAATAATGCTCTCGACGCGGAGATTGGCGCATTGATGCAAAGGATGGCTCTTGCCATCTACTCCATCCGTCCGAAAATACTTGTCATCAAAATGGATAAAAGGGATGTATCTGTTAGTGTTGATCTCCTCTTAGTTGGCCCAACGGCCAACTGAATCCTTGACTCAGTCCTGACCAGGGACACTCAACTCGACTGGGTTGCGGGCCCCTGTCGCGCAGCTCCATATAAGGGAGGTGGGGGCCACGAGTGCAGTACGCCAAGAATGGTTCGCACCCCACCTGCCCTGCCTACTAATCGAGGCGGAGCTGATAGCGGCGGGAAGCTTTGCCACCTCCATCTCTCAGCCATCACTGGCCACTACAGCTCTGGCGTGGTCTCTGGCTCAAGCTCGTCTGGACCAACAGAGGGTATATTTCCCGGAAATCCTACCCTACATGATCCCATAGATCTATCAATGGTATCAGCCAGATGGGTGCAGGATTCTTTGGATCAAACCAAACAAAGCCTTCCCCACGAACCCTAGAACAGAAAAGAAAAGAGTTCACCGAAGAGGGCCTAGTGCTCGCCGGCAAAGTGCGCCGCCATAAGGTTGCGCTGGTTCCTCTCGATCCGAACGGGCATCGGCAAGCCGAGCCGTTCGGACGAAGAACAACCCTGCAAAGGGCAAAGGGGGCACCGCAGCCACGCCGTTTGACGGCGGCGCCCTTCCGCTACGGGAAACGCGTCACCGGCGAAGAGGAGGCGACGGTGCCACAGATCTTCGTCGTTCGTCGAACACAAGGGGAGCAGAGGAGGGCTTGACCTTGTATCTGTCTCTCTCTATCTAAAGAACAAAAAAAAAAGAAAGGGAAGGGAAAAGGGCCAGCTCGGCTCACGCGCCACGGTGGCCTGACGCCCTCGCTCGCGACCGGCGCGGCGCGGTAGCCGAGCGGCCAGAGAGAGCCGCACCTCTCTGTTATCTCTCGCGCGGACAGGAGACAGAACATAGAGGAAAGGAGGAAAGGCCGATGGAAAGGGAGAAGAGCTCCGCGCGCCGCGGTAGCATGCGACGCCCTCACCGGCGACCGGCAGCACCGCCGCTGCGGACCAGAGAGGTGTGCAACGAGATCGGAGGCGAGGGGGAGAAAGAATGGGTTAGTGTTTCCTCCTCGCTCGGCAGGTTGTTTTTGTTCACCCGATACACGCGCTGGACCGTCGGATTCCATCCAACGGCCACGCGGCAATACCTAGCCAAGCAATGGGACAGGTTGGGCCACAGAGCAGTAGCAGGCCGCTGGACCGAGGCCGCCAGCCCGGCGCCAACGCGCGCTGGGCCAAGGCCAGCAGCCGCGGGCGCAGCCGCCCAAGCTGGGCTGAGGCCGGCTGTGCTGCAGTTTTTCCTTTTTGTTTTTTTAATAGTTTTTTGTCCAGTTTTTTCGAGCAGATTTACAATAGCTTTTCTATGCAAAATTTTCCAATGAAAATTCTGTTTAGAAAATAAAAAGAAAAAAAGTAAATAGAAAAAGTTTCTGAAAATAAGAATAGAAATTTTTTAGAAAAAGAAATCTTCATGAATTTTAGAGAGAAAATAATAAAGTTCATGATTTTTTTTACTTGGTAAAAGAAAAGTTTCTGTAAATAATAAAAGGTTCATGAATTTTATATTCATGTTTTTCCGCTGCGTAAATTATTACTAGTGCTCTTTTATAAAGAAAATAAAAGTTTAGATAGAATTAAATTTAAGGAGCACATTAAAGTGATTATTAAAATGAATATGATTATGTTATTTTTATGATCAACGTTGTTATAACATGATCATGTTTTATTATTGAAACGAAAGGTGCATTTATTTCTATTTTTGTCCAACAGTGATATAGTTTTAATTGCATAAACAGTAAAGGCCTATGGGTCAATTTTGCAGCTGGGCCGCATGCACAAACTACACCTTGTCAGTCAAAGTCTATTCTTTCAGAAGCATATTTTTGATGAATTATTGATCTCTACTCAAATTGAACCAACGAGATATTTGTTTAGAGATTACAAAAGTAACATAAATGCTTCTGAATAGTATGGTTTTTTTTCATGATCTAAAGTTGATTTAATTATGATGAGTACATATGAGTTTTTCCCTATGTGGGGAAACAACTTCTAAGCTTAAAGTTCATAAAGGCTTCCACTATTTTAAGTGAAAGAAAAGTTGAGCATTAGTTTGTTCTTACAGTTAAATCCACAAAGATGAGAAATTCTCAAAGAAGAGAATTTTAAAATTAATTATTATGTTGTCGTTTAATGATCATAGCTGATGATGACAACATTATTATATGATATTCGGAAATCCTGTTTCTGCCCAATGGTGATCTAGGGATTCAAAGTACAAGAATATTGTATGTTTTAATTTTGACCAATGTTAAATTAAAACACAATATTTTCCCTGGAAGAGAGAAATTTTGCAAACAACGGTTGATTTCCATCAATGCTACAGTTAAAGTTTTAGTACTTACTCGGCTGCAATGCTGATGTTCAGAAAGAAAAATCGAGCGTCATTCTGATTTTTTTTCTCGATACGATAAAAGAGAAAAGGGAACGAATATGTTCCGGAAATGAGTTATCATTTCTCTCTCTCTAAAGTTTTCATGATGTTTCAGTTTTTTTCTGATTAAATTGGAACCAACGAGAAAATTTAATCGAAAAATAAAGTATAAGTGCATGTTTTAAGTCATTATGACTAAAGGTAATCAACATATTGTCCTTCAATAGTGATTGAAATAAATAAACGCATGTACAATTTGACCAACGTTGAATTAAAATGTGTGTTATCAGTGCATTGATTGTTAAGGATGCATTTAAAGTTTAATACCGCATGTCAGAAAAGTTTTGGCACTTGTGTCATTCATAACTTTGCATGGGAAAGAAAGTTTTTGCGATGACTCATGTACTACTTCAGTATCACATAAAAGTGAAGAAGTCTGGGGGAGCTTTTAAAGCTATCCAAACAAATCCCATGCATTTCCATAGTGTCATGCTGGACAGTGACTTCGAAAGAGCCGAAGGACAAAATAAAGTTGTATACGAACAAAAGTCAAGATTGCAAGCATAACTTGCAAAAGTGTACCAATATCAAGAACTCTGATGAGTTCTTGAAAGTGCAACAGAATAAAGAACTCTGATGAGTTCTTGAGGGGAATGAGGAAATAGTACTCCCATTGTTCTTGCATGACTTGATCATCTGACCACACCAAGTAATAAATGACTCCTCGTTCACAAGTGTTACAGATAGTTTCGAAATTATGGCAGCAAAGTAGTTTGTGCCATATTTCGAGGGGGGGGGGGAGATTAGGAAGATAAGAAATTCTCCTCAAAATTGAATACGATGCATACAATGTATGTTTAAAGTAAGAATGATCTATTAAAGAAGAATATGATCGAAAAAGGAGTACATCACTCATATCATTGATACCCCAAATCAAATAAATCCAAACAAAAGCTAGTAAATATACCATCTTTACAATAGATGGGATAATCTGGGGAGTAAAGTATGTTGAGAACTAAAGCTTGAAGAGAAGTGGGACCATATGTTCACATCGAATGATTCAAGCACAACAATTGTGTCAGCGTTGTATGAACGACAGAAGTTGAGATGACAACAGATGTTCAACACCTGTCGTTAACTCTTCAAAAGAAAATAAAGTCAAGGGAACTCTTGTTACTCAGGACTCTGTAGTATCAACCGTCTCTTGGCAATGAAAAATAGAAACAACCCCAGATAGAAAATAAAGTGATTCCGCCTCTTTTGGTGAAGCCATCAGAGGCGCTCATTCATCGAAATGGCAAGAACCATGGAAGACGTCATGAGACCTAGAAATTCCTACTCGTTTTGGAACAAAGAATAAGTTCCCAACGGAGCCAAAACAGTAGGCTCTAATGGGTCTACAAGATTAAAATGTGGCTCTAGAGGGAATATGAAAAGCCACTAAGCGCGACTTGTGGAAAAAGGCTTATCTTAGAATCACAATGGCATTAGTGGAATACTAATATTTTGAAATTGCATCAGTTGGATGTAGAAACAACATCTCCCAAACGGAGATTTGTATGAGAAAACCCTTACAAAACACAACCCAGGGGTTTTGTTGTGAAAAGAAAGGAAAAATATGGGATGCCACATGAAGAAATCCATTTATGGATCAAAGCACGCCACTGAACAGTGGCATCTAAAGATTAAAGAGGACGAAGAGAAGTTTTGGGTTTTAAAGAAGGTTAGGATGAAAAATTGAATATTTGCAAAGTTCAAAGATGGGAAATACTTTTCCCGCCTTCGACGTGTAGATAATGTACTACTTACTAGTAGTGATGTTCAATCTACTGTTGAAGAAAAAGAAGATTATTCATGACATCAAGTCATGATCATAGTAATCTCAGTGAAGGTCTATTCGCTCAAAGAATCGAAATTCACCGGGATAAAAGAAGACGGGTATTAGGATTATCGCAAAAAGCATACTTAGAAAAGGATTCTAATGAGATATAGTATGCATGCGAGTAAGCTTACGCCTGTCTTATAGTCAAGGGTAATAGTTTGGGAATATTAAGTATTCCAGGAACCAATATGAGATCGATCAAAAGAAAGAGGTTCCATGTGCTTCAGCTATTGGAAGCAAAATCAGTGCTATTTACCCTGACATAGCTCAATTATCCAGGAAATTTTTGGCAGAAGTCCGGTCCATCAATAGATCACTGGAATGGAATTAAAGAACGTTTTGCAATCTTACAAAGTATTGTAAGCCTCATGCTAAATAAGAAAGGGACACATACTCTCAAAAGGTTGTGAGTAAAAGAACTAAGTTTTGGCGGGATGTTTAGTGAAGTCCACACTAGTAGCTAAACACTCGTACCTTTGGAGTTTTATTGTGGAAAAGCTCCAAAAGCAAAATAGTTGCGGTGTCATGAGTTATGTATACCGCAAAGTATAGCATGATATGAGGCTACATGACAGGCTAAATGGTTAAAGAAAACTTTACCCGAAATTGATGATGATATGCAGCAGCAATATATCATCCAAGTATTTTATCTTCTACGTCAACATGTCAGGTGTACTGCCAAACACATTGACAAAGAGTTATATGTTGCGAAGGAGAAAATCTAGAATCATATGATAGCACTAACGGTGTAAGTACCAAACAGATGCTTACAGATCCACTTATCAAAGGCCTACCACCCAGCGTGTTAAGAGAACATGCAGTCGACATGAGAATTATGGGAGGTCTATGATTTTTGGATTACTAAAGGGCCCAAAAAAAGGTTAAGGTCTTGTTTCAATACAGAAAGATGCATTGTGGCTGTTAATCTGACGGTAGCTAATAACTGTTATGACGAGGCACGCCCTCGTATTGATCTGCACTGAGACAAGGACCAAGAGCAAATCAAGAGAAAGTCAAAAGAGTTGCGTCAAAGTGTGAAGTTAAAAGTATAAGGTGAGATCAAGGGGGAGAATGTTAGTGTTGAGCTCCTCTTAGTTGGCCCAACGGCCAACTGGACCCTTGACTCAGTCCTGATCGGGGACACTCAACTCAACTGGGTTGCAGGCCTCTGTCGCGCAGCTCCATATAAGGGAGGTGGGGGCCACGAGTGCAGTACGCCAAGAATGGTTCGCACCCCACCTGCCCTGCCTACTGATCGAGGCGGAGCTGACAGCGGCGGGAAGCTCCGCCACCGCCATCTCTCAGCCATCACCGGCCACTACAGCTCTGGCATGGTCTTTGGCTCAAGCTCGTCTGGACCAACAGAGGGTAAGTTTCCCGGAAATCCTACCCTACACGATCCCATGGATCTATCAGTATCTAGACGTATTTTAGTTCATATATATTTTTTTATCCATTTTGATAACAAGTAGGGAGTAGCAATCGGTAGGGATGGTCATGGTCGAGTCGGACTCCTTGAGGCATTGACGATATTATCTAAAATGGCTTGTCTTGCCCCGTGTATGGTCGCCTAGTAGCGGAGATTCTACCGTTGTTTGAAAAAATGGAGTTTATTCCAGATAAGACGGGGACAAAATAGCATAGCAAATTGACTAGCGATGTACAATCGTAGTGCGGTATGGCTACCGAGAGAACTACCATATATCGAGGCACTTCCTACTTGATTGTACTCCTACGGTTATGAATAAAACCCATTTGCCCTCTCAAAAAAAAAGTTAAAACTTGTGAATTCCTAGAAAGGGCATAAGCATGTGTATCATTGCATTAGAGAAGAGACGCCTTTCGGCCGTTACAACGCTAACACTAGAATTAGCAACCACACACCACATCATACCACAAGACAAGCAACATCTAGACCAACCTCATGCCAATGACAATGAAGCAAACCATAGATCAACCAACCAGCGTCACAACCAATGTCGAAGACCTTTACAATATGAAGGCAAACCATACAGCAACCAAACCAGCGCCACACCCAACGTCAAAGACCTCTACGATATTAGAAGACCCGAGGAAAATACAGACCAACATACCCCTATCCATCGTGTCAAGAGAAATTTGGCAAGTGCATGGCAGGGCCTGGGCAAACCTAGATAAGGCGTCGTCAAGAAAGAGCGCCGACGATGATGTACATTGCGCCCCAAAGGCTCACGCCCAAAGTAGTAGCCGATACCGACTCACGCCGCACCATCGGAGTTCCTCAAGCATGAACACAATACCTCCAAGGAGGAAGCGACGACATGGCACCGCGCCTAGTCTGCAGGTCAGACCACAAGTTTCCCCAAGCACAAGATCAGGGCCAAAACAACGCCTCCAGAGCTCGCGTCGCCGTTGTCAGCTTCGGACTTAAAAGTTGTCAGTTATATTGTGGGACGAAATTCATAGCCCAGGCGCATCGATCGATGGTACACAAGGGTGCAACTGAAACATGAGAAACAAGACATGCACTAGTTCATAATTCATATGTTTTGCAGGCTTGCTCAACGATAATGTCAGACAAAATACAGTACTAGAGCACTACTGCACATGCATATCCCACCGGCCGCGTGCAACCGTACGTCCCCAACAAAATCCCCAAAAAAACGTTGCAGCGCCCACCAACCGCGTTCCATGCCCTAACACGTACCTACACGTACTACCCACTAGTACTAGGCTAGTTGTACTGGTACACGCCGTGCTGCCTGTCGGGCCACGCCGAGAACGCCGGGGCCGGCGGGACGCCGTTCAGCCGCCACGCCAGGAACGGCGCGTCGACGGCGCCGGCGTAAGGAAGCGGCGCCTCCTCCGCGTACGGCACGGCGCGAGGGGCCGACATGGGTGCCCGCTGCGCGACGTAGCCGCACCCGCCGCCGGCATTGGTCTCCGCCGCGCGGCGCTCCTCCTTCTTGAACCTTATGCCGCAGGCGTTGCACAGCGACTGGGACAATGTCACAAGACAACGAGAGATCAATGGAATGCAAGAACGCGGAGACAAAGTAGACAATGCGCGAGGGTGCATTCGTACCTTGGGTCCGCGAGGGCCGTTCCTCCAGAGCGGCGTGGACGCGGTGCCGCAGTTGGCGCAGCGGCGGTCCAGGAGCTGCTCGTGGCCGGCGGCGCCGCTCCTGCCCTGCTGCTGGTGGTAGTAGCAGGGGTCGGCCGCGGCGGACACGGACTGGTACGCCTGCGGCGGCGGCCTGCGGTCCGGCTCTGGGCAGCGCGAGGAGGGCGTGCCGAGGGAGAGCGTGCAGTCCACGAGTGAGCCCGAGGAAGCAGAGGAGGCCGGGGAGGAGGGAGAGAGGGTGGTGACGGTGCTGTGGTCGTCGTACGAGTAGGCAGCCTCCTCCACCGACGGCCACTGGCCTTTGCTGCTGGGCAGCGGCGGGAAGAAGAGCGAGAAGGTGGAGGTGGCCATAGCGCCGGAGCTTGCGACGTTCTAGTGCCACCTAGCTTGGGCGGGCGCTCTGTTATTTAGAGAGAAGAGAAGAGAAGCTGCTAGCAGTGTGTCGAGGAGGAGGCGAGGAGCTAGCTGGCTTGCTGCTAGCAGAGCAGAGTGAAGCTGGTGGTGAGCTACTGGAGGTAGGCCGCGGCAGCTAGGATTTATAGGGTGCCCGAGATGCGCAAAACTTGATTTTAGATTTGCATCCATCTCATCTGGTGCTTTGCTTTGCTTTGCTTGCTGGAGTGGTAGTAATCGAGGCGCTGGTTTGCTTTGCTTTGAACAGCAGCCGCCTCGGTCGCATACATGCGTCGCCACTAGCTAGGCTACGCTAGGATGCATGCTCCATGCAATGGAACAAAAGATTGTGCACGGCTACAGAGGCAAGCCAAGACCGGCGGAGCAGGGCGGCCAATGAGTGCGCGGTTGGACTGGCTGGCTGCGCCCTGCCGCTCTGCTCCTGTGGATGGCAGTCTTGGCTCGGCTTGGGCGGCCGGACGACGGGAGGCTGGATGGATGGGTGACTGCTCGGAGCAGAGGGGCAGAGGCCGACGATCTGCCGCGCTTATCCCGGAGCTACAGCGAGCGAGCCCATGCAAGCACGCACGTTGCCTCAGGAATCAAATGGGCGATCACGGAGGAGGCAAAGCAAAGATGCTGCCCGGTTGGGAAACTGCCTGCCGGCTCGGCCAGGGGTGTCATATAGAGCGACGGCGAGTGACCGTTCCGGCGCTGGCCTTTGACATCATAACAGTATACCGGAGATCCCGCCAGCCAAAGGTACGCATGCATGCCAGAGGTGGCGACGCAGGCCTCCCTGACACTGACAGCCCGGAGTACTGGTAGTATCTTGACAGTAGCAACATCTCACTCACTGCCAGCCATGGCTGCCATGGCTGATGGCCCCGTTGCTTGCTTGGCCCGGGCGCGGTCAAAAGCTAGGCAGCGAGCCATGTGACGGGGTGCGGTGGGATGGAACAGTCTCCCATGCGAATCGCGTCGCCGCCCAGCCCAGCCCAGCGCGGGTCACGAGGAGATCGTTGCCGTGGCACAGGAGCGCGTACCACCGCCCGCTGGACCGGTCGCGTCGAGGGGCGTGCGCGACGGAACACGGAATAATTGCGTATTCCCATCTCGCTCTCGTGTGTCCCGGCGCCGCCTCGGCTTCACCGATCGACACGTTGGTACAGAGTACTGCTTCTAGTGCCACAGTTGCGTTTCACCGGCAAAAATCCGTTACTCCCTCCGGATGACGATTTAAATTGGGCATTAGTTTTCGGTCTTCCATTTGATTAGCAGAAAATATAATACTACACAGTATGCCATAACGATATATTTTAGGTTCATGGCGTCGAGACAGGCTTTCGTTCCGTTTTATATATAAAACAATTACCAAACCAAGTATGCAGTTGAATGATACAAGATGATAACGTAGCCCTCATACCATGTCGATCTTAAGAAAATCGGATCACACAAAACTCACACGACTATGCTACTGAAAAAAAAACATTGGGAAAACTGAGTACAACGCCACACACTGCCCTAAACTCTTAAGCTCCACGACAACGCCTCAAGGAGAGAAAACGGCACAAAGTATCGAAATTTGCCGACTCCATAATGAACAAGGATTTTCACCTGAAACCCTGGCGCGAAAAGGAGCACCACGACGTCTTCAGGAAGATAACGGCTTCACGCAAGCGTCCTCGGCGACAAAAGTGCAGAGCTTTCGCTCAGCAGCTCCCCGTGCCACCACGAGGTATTCAGAACAAGCGCAATGCGTTCAGCTCCCCAGGCCCGGATCGGGGCGGCGCCACTGCCAAAGACAGGGAGAGCTCCTGAGCCACCCACAGCTACCCTCCTGTCGCCCACAACAACTAAGAGGGAGAGCCACCACCACCGACATGGTGCCCGCCGGTGAGCCAATCATGCAGACCGCCATCCGAAGACGCCGCTCCAGCATCCACGTCCAAGCCACCACCATTCGTCCACATCACGGAGCACCAACTTCGAAAGGAGGAAAGAAAGGTGTCTCCTTTCATTCCTAGCCATGCATCGGTCACGGGATCTGGGTCGATGACCCCAAAGTAGGGGACGTCCACACCTGCATCCCCAGCCAGTCCCCATGGACCTAGGGGACACAACCCCGTGACTGCCGATGGTGGCCTCCGAGCCCGCTCGCGTGACGCCTCAACCGTGCTTAGCGGCGCTGATCTGCCCGACAGATTCATTATCGAGTGAAGTTTCTAAAAATAATATTTCTTTTGTCATATTATACATGTTTGGTTAGTTAACTTGATGACCTAAAGTCTTATACTAGACATATATTCCCCCAGAGGGACTAGAAAACTTTAGCATGGAGCGACCCAAAGTTCGGGACAACACGTCTGGTCAAAACGTCATTGGACAGTATGTCGAAGGTTGGTAAGGCACGGGTCATGTGGGGGAGGGGGGGAGGGGGCGGTCGTCGATGTTGGAGAAGAAGTTAGGATGGGATGTTGGAGGCGAGGGGAGGCTGGTGAATGTGGCAAGTTGGGGAGGATGGGGTCGGCGAGGCCGGCCGTGGGTGGCAATGAAGATCCATATTTTTCTGGAAAGAAAATTCATATTAAGGGCCTTTTTGATTCGCAAGATTCTAAAAAACATGGGACTAGAAAAAGAAAGAATGGAATGTCATGCTCATCTCAATCCTATTGGTTTTTTGATTGCATCGTAGGAAAAATAAAAGATCCTTTCGAAGATGTTTGAGTGGATACCATAAATCCTATGAGAAGTGATACAACGAAACTCTAAGAAAATTTCTCATAGTATTCAATCCTATAAATCAAACAACGAACATAGAAAAAAAAAGTAAGGTTTCAAATCCTTCAAAATTCCTATAATAATCCTTTGAATCAAAGGAGCCCAAGTAATCCGATTAGAGATGTGGGAAGTCAGTTAGAGATCCAAGAAAACGTTTGTAATCTTTTACTAACTATTTACAGTTTCACACCACTACTCTAGTAAAATGGAGTAGTTAGAAGTGTCACGATCATGAACATGACAAGCAACGGACTGCGGTTGATAGAGATTGCAGGTACGAATCCGCGCATGCATAGCGGCCAATGGAAGCGCACTGCCTCCTTCTCTTCTCGCAGGCTGTGGCCTAAACAGACTGACTCGGAAAGCGGCCGCATGCAGCTAGCTCCGGCCGGCAGACGACGTCATGCATGCACTACGGCGGCCTGCGCGCGTACCTGCGCCGTCGTGTCGACCGGGCGGAGGCGCCGTTCTCCGGTAGCCCTGCATGCGCGCCGGTGGCTAGCTCCACGTACCTGAGGACTGAGTCGGTTGCGACGGATCGATGAATGTCCGTGCCCTCGCGGTACCCGGGCCGCTCTCGACCGATCAATGCAACGGCCCGGCCGCGTGTGTGGTACGTACAGTGGCGTTCGTGCATGCTGCTGCTGCTGGGCGCGCACTCGGGGAGGAGAAAAAGAACGTACACCCATGAAACGTCGCGATACAATGGTGAACGCACGTACCACTCCAATTACAAAGTCGGTACGTGCATGATGATGATGCACCTAGCTAGATGGACTAGACGCTGCTGTGCTGCTGCTCATCAACGTGCATGCACGCCGGCCGATGCTTCAACTACTGTGCGTGCTGCCACCGTACCCGTGCTACTCATCGATCGCACGACGAAGAGATCACGGATTAGTCGTGTGACTTTGGTCTAAGACATGGCCGAGCCAGTGAATACATCGCCTGATATACAGGGTATGACAAGTTGAAATAAAGATGTGATGACTTTTTTGTTCTGGGAGATCGAGGGCTGCTGCATTATTTATTTAAAAATCAAAGAATGGAGGAGTAGCTATATCCAGCATCAAAAGGAAGGAAAGACCAAAGGAGCAAACAAGATGAAAATGAGTGTAGCAGGAACGGCGAAAGTAGACAGAAGAAAAAAAAAAGACAGGAATTACAGCCTTGCATTGCATCTGCATCTACGCTGGCTTTTTCTCCGGTTTTTCATGGCCGGGCAACGACCGGCTTTTCCTTTCGGAGCAGCACGAATCTCCACGCAAGGGGTCTGTCATAAATCGTGGATGCATTCATGGGGTGTGCCATGCGCGTATGTCGAGGCGACGGGAAGAACACAACGGATATGTATGGAGACGCATCGTGCTTTCGTTCTTTCTTTCCATGGATTCCGTCGAGTCAAAGAAGGGAAAGAGGCCCTTTGGCTTAGCTCGGTGCTCACGCAAAGTTTTCCATGCCCGAGCTGTTGCCGTAGCTCACAATGGAGCTGTGGCCGTAGCTCACAGTGTAGTAGGCCTGAGTACTCAAGGAGCAGCTGTATACAGTATGTACGTACGCGTGAATACTACACGGTTGCATTTGGAAATACCGGCAGCAGTAGTTTTCAATTTAGGGCCTCCCTCCCTTGATCTTGATCAGTGCAAGAATTCCTTCAATAGGGATGTCTGACCGTGAATGAAAAAGCAAAATGTCACGTGCTGCTCCCTCCCTCCATGTTTACAATGCACGATTTGTCCGTCCTAATGGCGTCCCCAACGCCAGATTCTCAAAACCTCCACAAAACCCCGAAACCGAGGTGTTCGAACGTTGCAATCTATCCAATACGGTACCTCATCCATTCAAGGACGGATCCGCTGGTCCGAAATCCCATAAATCGGGCGCAAATCAGGGGAGCCTTCCAGGCGTCTAGACCGTTGTCACACACGCGCCAGATCACCACGCCTCACCTGAAAAACGTTCTCAGCGCGAAGTGATCGCCGCACGTTCATGTCGCTCAGGCCGCTCCAGAACATTGATGTCGGTCAGAATGACGCAACCGGACGAGTAGGCAGCACCGCTTCAATGTGACACAGCGGCCGAGAAGCCTACTCTCTCTGGTCTGCCGCATTGAAGTCGGCTGCCCGCCCATTCGCTTGGCCACGCCTAACTACGAACGGCTTGCGCGGCGTCCACGCCATACCACACCACATATCTTATCCTCTCCGTCTCCGCTCACCGCGGTTGACGATGTGCAGTCGTGGTTTTCCTTGTTGACAGGTGACAACTCCGGATCTCCTTTTGAATCCGGATCTTGGCACCAATGCCGTCGCTCTTCGGGGCCATCAACCTCCACAGCGGCCGGCTCCTTCGAGAAAGAAGAGATCATCATCTCCTTCGGTGGCATGGAGGAGCAGGAGCTGCCGCAGCAGCCGCATCTCCTCACGAAGGTGACAACAACGAAGGAGGACTACAAGGCGCTGATGGAAGTCACGATTGAGTGCTCGCTCAAGTACTGTGTTTTAATGATGTCCTCGTTATTGCCAGCCTGCATCAGAAAGGAGACGGCATCGCCACCTAGCTACCAAGTGAAGGTGGCCGCGGTGTTGCCGCCTCTTCGACAAATCAAGACGGATCTCGTGCTCCCCCCCCCCCTCCGCACCCCTCGGCGCAAACCGCGGCGTCCAAATAGGACGCCACGAGAAGGAGCCGGCGTTGCCGCAGTGCCACGTTTCATGCGACAAGGATGTGAAGGAGGAGGTGCCTTGGTGATCACGCAGGCGCCTCATCCACTACTTCGATGGACACGACGTCCCTCATCATGCGGCATTTTTGGAGGAGCAGGTGACACTCTGGGTGGTGTTTGCGAAGTCCGATGAGGCGCCATAGTCGCATTGGCCAAGGTGGCTCTCCGGACAACGCGCGAGTAAGCGGAGCGGCTCCTTCGCGAGGGCCAGGCGGCGGCCCTGGCCCGCACGTTTTCGCCGCTTGAAGGACCAGTCTGACGATGATGATGATGATGACGACACGGACGCCGACAAAGGTGCTGCCGTCCGGGCCAATGAGGCTTACGAGGTCACCGTCCGCTTCAAGCTAGTTTAGTTTTTTGTTTTTGTTTTTGTTGAGTGGATGAAATATCATCCTGTTTATATGAAATATATCGAAATTATGTTCGTTTGCATGAATCTCATCGTCTTTGCATGAGTTTTATCCAAATCTAATTGTAATGCATGCGGAGGTTTATGACAAGTATTGGATGGTCGGCTTCCCAGTCACTATGCGCGGACAAATACTATGTCTGTTTTTGGGGCCGGCGTCGGAGATGCCCTAAGTCATATTATTAAAGTTTGACAGGGTTTACCTCAAATAATGTAAATATCTATGGTACTAAATCAACATCTCCAATACATGCACTTTGATGTTTTTATATAATTTTCTAATAACTAGATTCATGTAAAATAGTACTTCTAACAACTCTACCATTTTCAAATGCCTACCTGAATAAAAACATTTTATTATGGAATTTCGGATGTACCCATGCGTGTTACCAACTCACCTGCCCGCAAAAGATGGGGTTCAAGAACTCATCATCCAAGAGGATGCTACTGCGGTGCACCATTGCGCTCTTCTGGTCAATGCCACGAATTAGCTAGTCCACTCCATCATCCCCAGTTAACAAACACTAGTGGATCCGCATTGGTAGTTTAATCAGTGGTCTCGACCCTGAGGCTGATCGATCACATGCACGTACCGATGCACGTGCGATGCCCCAAAGCATTCAGCTAATCAAGTAGATTAAATTATAAGCGGCATGCAGAATCCAGCGTCAGATGGAACAATTAGCAGTAGCGCCAAACTGGCAGGTTTCCCCGAGGAAGGGGATGGAGATCGCTGTTCAAAAGGCTGTCGCCTGAAAAGCCCTCGAGATTGCTTTAGTTAACAATGCTTTCGTTCACGCGCTAAGCACGAGAGACATGCATGCATAATCTATAGAGAGCATCTCTCGAGATCGATGGTTAATTAGCGGCTTGCACTTGCAGCCACCTCTTTGTACTACCCTATAGCTCTGTACTCTGTACAGTACTGCTTTTGAGCTCCCTTATGTACTGTTCATATGCCCCCAAAACTGTAGTAGTACCTCGACACCTTTTAGGGTATTCTGGTACTACTCCCTTCATTTTTGTATACAAGGCCACAAATTCATATTACAGATACCAAGATAAATTTAATATCTTACTTTGTAAACTCACTTTTCTTCTCGTTTAGTGGGATCATTAACACACCACATGCATGCAAGGAAGGGATAGAAAGCTGATTGTAGTGTCATTATGAATGCATGCATGCAAGTATTAAATAGACTACTGGTTCAAGAAAATAGCATTAACTTTTGTCTCGATTATTGTTGGTGGTCTTGTATAGATGCAAAGTATATTTTTCATAGTGGCCTTGTATAAGTAAATGGAGGGAGTAGTATACTTGTAGGAGCACTATTTTAGCCCCAAAATATATTCTTTTTAGTAGGGTATTAGTAAGATATGATAACACAAATTTCATGCTCTAATAGGAAACCAGGGCATTTCATTATAGTATCAGTAAGCGCATATATGACAAATATGACACCTCAAAAGCCCATGGGTCCTTCTGGCGCATCCGCAGGCAGTGACCGGTCATTCGTTAAATTAACACAACTGTATCCAGACACTTCATAATATATTCTTAAATCCATAAGAAAGCATGCAAACGAAAAAAATCTACTACTACGTATATCATCTGGCTACTCCTTGTTGAAGATGTCGACTATCTCCGTGCCCGACTCCGGGTACATGGGCGGCAGTTGCAGCTCCGGCTCCTCCGCTCCGGCCTCCTCCTCTATCTCTGAGTCGAGTTCGGCAAAGAGCGTCGGTCACCACCCGCTCCTACCGGAGAAACTGCCGGTTGGCCTCCGCATAGGCCTCATCCTGGATGGACTTCAGGACGGCCTGCTGCTCCGCCATCTTCGCGGCTTGGGCGACGGCAAACTACAGGAAACAGGTAGTTTGCCGTCAGTAGGCATTTTTGCCGTCAGCTTTTCGTCGGGGTAGACGGCAAAGAGCACATTTGCCGTCAGCTGCTGACGGCAAAGAATGACTAACGACAAAGATATATTTTGTTGTCTGCGTTTTTTATTACAGACGGCAAATAGTCTTTGC
The DNA here is from genome assembly GCF_018294505.1 of Triticum aestivum. Classification (NCBI taxonomy): domain Eukaryota; kingdom Viridiplantae; phylum Streptophyta; class Magnoliopsida; order Poales; family Poaceae; genus Triticum; species Triticum aestivum. Next base: position 676,196,233 of record NC_057795.1, on the reverse strand, counting down.
CGTCTATCTTTCTTTTTACAGAGTCTGTCTTTCTTTTTACAGACGGCAAAAAGTATACTTTGCCGTCTGTAATGAAAAATACAGACGGCAAAGATTTGAAGAAACACACCACACGGATCGATCACATGGATCGACGATGTGGCAGTACCGCACCACTCATGCGCGACCCCATCAACGCACGCAGCCCACACTCCCGAGACCCCACCCACGTCCTACCCACAAAAATCCCCACCCACCCACCCACGATCCCGTCTCCTGCGGTCCTGCCTCCCTTCTCTCGATCCCCACCGCACCACCACTCGCCTCTGCCTCGTCGGACACCGACGCCGCGTCCTCTCGCCGGACCCCGGCGCCGCGTCCCCTCACCGGACCCCGCCGCATCCCCTCGCGGGACCCCGCCGCCTCCCATCGCCGGAAGGGGGCGCTCCTCGACGCCGCGTTGGCCGAGGCCAACCGGGAGCGGCGCTCTCCAACGACGGCGCCGCCGACGACGTCGACGACTAGGAGGACAAGGATGTACAGGCCCCCGTGTTCGCCCGCGCCACCGGGCACCACCGCCTCCGCCTGCATCCGGCGCCGCCTTGGACAAGGAGGTACAGCGCCCCCGCCTCCGCCGTCGCCACCAGCCTTGGTCCTCCGGCCAGCGAATCCTCTGCCACCGCCGGCAAGCCTCCGGCCTTCCCTTCCTCTGCTTCGCCCATCTCTGAATCCTTCATCTTTCTTTCTCCAGGAACCACCGAGGCGACGGGCACGAGCAGGGCACGGCCGCTGCGGGCGGGCGGCGCTAGCAGGGCAGCCGGTGCGGGAGGCCGTTGCGAGCGATGCTCGGGCGGGCGGTGCTAGCAGGGCGCAGGCGAGCAGGGCCGTGCGACCACGCGTCCAGCATGGACGGGCGGCGTTTCGGAGACCAGGGTCGGGCACGGTTGCTGCGGGCCGGTGCGGGCAGGGCAGCCGGCACGGGAGGCCGCTGCAAGCGACACACGGGCAGTCGGCGCTAGCAGGGCGCGGGCCAGCTAGGCCGTGCGTCTGCGCGGCCAGCATGGCCGGGCGGCTGCGCAGTGGCACGGCTAGGCAAGCAGGGCAAGGCGGCGGTAGTGCATCGCCGCCCAGAAGGACGGCCGGCGGTCAAGTCCCTGTTCCTGCAGTGGAGAAGGACTTGATTGTTTTTTTTTACTTTCTAGGGTCCTTTGTGTAAATTTTCAGGACAGCTGTGTAACTTCTCTGTAACTCCACCTACAATGAATGAAAGGTAGCACGGCCGTGTCGAATGAATGAAAGGTAGCACGGCGAACCTGCTCTCTTTGATTCGATGTTCATGTGTCCGGCGAGATGCTCTGCTCTGACATCATTTAAAAAATGCAAAACAGTCTTTGCCGTCTGTACTTCAGTCTAGATGACACCAAAGAACATGTTTTGACTGACGGCAAAGAACGCGGTTTTGCCGTCTGTTATTTTTGAGGCAGAAGGCAAATCTATAGTTGGCTGACGGCAAAGTCTTTGCCTCTGAGTTTGCCGTCTGCTTCCTGACGGCAAAATCTTTGCCGTCTGGATTTAGGTCTTTGCCGTCTGTGATCCACAGACGGCAAATTATCTGTTTCCTGTATACTCCGCCTCCGCCTCCTCCATGTTGAACCCCGCAACAAGCTGCTCCGCCTCGTTCTCCTCCGCATCCGGCACCTCCATCGGCTTCAACAGCTGCTCTTCCTCCTCCTCCTCCTCCTCCTCCGACTGTTGCTCCTCCTCCTACTACGGCTCCTACGAGTCCAGCCCGACAGCAATGCGGCGGTGCGCCTAGCCTGGATCTCCTCCGCGATATGCCTCCAGTGCTTTGGCGTGAGCATAGCGTACATGGTGATCTACAACCGGACCATGGCGATGCCAGAGAGCGTGGGAGAGTGGGGGAGAGGACGCGGACGGGCTCGGGTGGCGGCGCAGAGATGGAGGAGGTGGATGGGCTAGGGTAGGGGGACACCTGTCGACATAAATAGCCGGATTTGGCCTCGGACAGCGAACCGAAGCGGCGTCCCACGACGTTCACACCGTGGCGACAAAGGAGGCATCCGTCGGACGGCCGGGTTTCCGGACAATTTCACATGGGACCCATCGTCAGTACACATGGTGGACGCGCTCGGGCGCCATATCTGCCCCATATTTGAAGGTATTACATCCGTCTTGATTTATTAGTCCTCTTTATAAGAAAAGTGACGTTTAGGCTGAGCGTTTGAGACCTGGTTTGAGTTGTTCGTCTGAACCATATTTTTGCGATCGGCGAATGACCAGGCGGGCCGCCGGTCGTTTGAGGCCGGTTTCAGTCGCCGGCTGTAGATGCTCTTTGATCTCCACGATTAATACGACGGCATTGGCGGCCCATATGTCAGGGCCACGTCACCCGGCTGCCCTCACCCGTGACGCATGCAGCCTAGTAGCAGTCCTATCGAATCGGCTGGCGTGACTAGCTGGCTGAAAATGGATTCGATACGGTCCAACTGGGAATGGCAGCAGGTACAGTAACAGTAGTCTAGGTATACTAGACTCACGCTAAAAAAAAGTCTAGGTATACTAGACTCACACAGGCGTACAGCATAGTAGAACATGGTTTATGGTTTTTCCAGATCGAGAGAGAGAGCAGGGTTCATGGTTTAAATGTGAGCAGGTCTTTACTGCAAAAATGGCGTAGAGACGTCGGAGAGTATCGGCCGCGCTGGACGCCACGGCCAGCCCATCTTGGATTCTTGCTTGTTTCCAGTTTTGAGAACCTTCCCGAAGTGGGTTTTTTTTTCCTTGCGCATTCTTTCGGTTTATTCCCTCCTTTTTTTTCGTTTTTACTTTTCCCTTTTAATTTCGTTTTTCCTAATTTCATTTCAGTTTTTATTTTATTTCATTTTTTTCTTTATCTTTTTTTTTCCAAACTCACGAGCATTTTCTGAAATTCAATTTTTTGCCAAATTGCTTTTTTAATTCCAAATTTGTTCATCGAAGTAAAAACATCTTGATCATAGTAAAAAATGTTCATCACAATCAAATATGTTCATCCAATTCGAAAAATGTCCATGCGTACAAAATTTGTTCATCATGATAAAAAATGCTCATCGTATTTAAATTGTTAGTGAATTTTGAAAAAAGGTTCATCATATTCAAAAATGTTTATCAAATTGGAAAAATCTTCTCGAAATCAATACTCGTTTGTGACAACAGAAGATAAAAAAATGTTCATAGACATTCAGAAAATGATCAGCAAAATTTACATTTTCTTCATCAAATGCAAAAAAAGATCATTAAGTTTATAAAATATTTAATAAAAAATTAGAAAATGTTCATTTTTTTGAATTTGTTAACTTTTTCTTGACTCATTAAAAAAAACTTAACAGAAAAAAGGGAGCCGCAGCCCACACCTGGGCAGGCCCAAAGTCGCGCCTGCAAGTGCGATGGGTTGTGCGTCTGTTTGTTCCCCAGCACGCAGATCACTATATAGGATGTCCCGTCTCGTTTGACCGACGTTCTGAGGAGATCAACTAATTGAGGAGTACTCCTTCAGGAGACCCCGCAACGTTCACTTGGGGTGGGTTGTGTCGCGCTGGGCGCTCCGTCTGGATTTTGTTTTTCTATTTTTTCTGTACGCCTTTCCGGCTTTTGGCTGATTTTTTTGGCTTTTCAATTTCCCTCCGTTTTTTCTTAGGTTTTGGAAAAAAAATAAAAAATTATTTTTGTGCAAAAAAATGTTTTTTTCCTTCCGCGAGAGATACAAATTTATTTCTCGTGGACGACGGATTTGCTTCCGCGAGAGGCACACTCAAAAAAGAAAAAACACGTTTTTTCCTTCCGCGAGAGGCACATATTTACTTCTCGTGGAGGCACGAATTTGCTTCCGGGAGAGGCACTGCCGTACCTTTCGGAAAGGAAAAAACATGATTTTTTTTCCTTCCACAAGACACATAGATTTACTTTCCGTGGAGGTATGGATTTGCTTCCGCGGTCATGCATCTCGGGAAGAAAAAAAGGGAGAGGCCTAGATATAATTCTCGTGGAGGAACATATTTGCTTCCGCAAGAGGCACGGTCGTGCCTCTCGGAAAAGGAATAAAAATGCAATTTTTTTTCTTCCACGAGAGGCATAGATTTATTTCGCGTAGAGGCACGGATTTGCTTTCACAAGAAAAAGCGCAACCGTGTCCCTAGGGAAGGAGAAGAAATGTGTTTTATTTTTTCTTTCGCGAGAGGCACATAATTACTTCTCGTGAAGGCATGGATTTGCTTCCAAGAGGTTGTGCCTCGGAAAGTGAAAAGGTGTTTTTTTTTCTTACGCGGGAGGCACGGATTTAGTTCTCATGGAGGCACGAATTTGCTTCCGCGAGAGGCATGATCGTGCCTCTTGGAAAGAGAAAAACGCATTTTTTTTCTTCCGCAAGAGGCACAATCGTGCCTCACTGAAAGGGAAAACTACACTTTTTTCCTTACACAAGAGGCACACATTTACTTTGCATTGAGGAATGGATTTGTTTCCGTTAAAGGCACGGTCGTGCCTCTCGAACAGGGAAAAAACGTGCTCCCGGTTCGGGTTTTTCGTCCAGTTTTTTGGTGATCTTTTTTCCTTGAAACCTATCAACATAGGATCTAGTTTTGAAGATCTCGACGCGAGAGAATCCAATGGTGAAATATGGTTCAAGATTTCGACACAGGGTTTAAGAGATAAAACGATTTGAATAAACAAATCTAAAAAAAGAGTATGCAGCATGCCACTTGTCGCAATCCGACAAGATGAGAGTGATCTTTGTAAGGAGTAATTATTGATTAGTGATTTCGTATCATGAAACATGGTTGCGGTTTGATGGGCCTTTCGTTCAAAATCGGGCTAGCCATACCAGGAAAAAAAAGAATGCACATAAAGAAGAAACACTAAACGAGATGACGGTTCAAGCAATTGGCGACGAAATGTGGGCGCGACTATGTCTTGCATCATGTGAGACAGTGCCAGGTCTCGCCTAAAGGACCACGTGAATGGACGGGCCCTAGCGCGGGAGGCCACTGCCTTGTTTTTATCTCTTTTTCATATTTTCTTTATTTTATTTTTCTTTACAGTTACAAATATTTTAATCATATATATTATAAAAATAATTATCTAAAAAATAATATCATGTACACACTTTTTTTAAATGTTAATCATGCATTTTAGAATGTTAAATATGTATAGCAAAAAGGTTGACCATGTATACAAAATATACAATCGGTGTGAAAAAGTTGATTATATATTTAAAAATTATAAATCAAGCATTTGAAAAAATGTTAAACAAGGATTGAAAAATGTTAATCAAGCATTTTAAAAATGTTAATTTGTATAGGAAACATGTTGACCATATATTAAAAAATTGCTAATCTTACATTTGAAAAATGTTGAATGTGTATAAAGATTATGTTTCATATTTGAGAATATTATTCTAGCATTTCCAAAAATGTTAAATGCATATCGCAAAAATGTTGACCGTGTATTAAAAAAAATTCCTGTATTCAGAATGTTAAAAATGTTTTAAATTTTTTGACCATGTATTGAAAAAAATTAATAATGAATTAGTAATATGTTAAATGCATATTAAAAACATATTAGATATATTGCAATAATGCATAATGTTTATGGAAAAATTAGACATAAAATATAAATATTCAAAAATGGTTAATCATGTATTTTAAAAATGTTAAACATGTACATAACAAATGTTTATGATGTACAAGAAAAATATTGAATGTGTACTGAAAAAGGTTAACATGTGTTGAACTAAAAATGAAAATAGATGAAAACGGATGAGAAAAATAAGAAAATAAAAGGAAGACAATAAAAATCAATACAAAAACAAAAAAACTAAAGTGAAAACCCGAATAATACACTGCGAAAGAATGAAACTGAGAAAAAAAAGAGAACCAATGAAATCCAAGAAAAGTGAAGAAAATAGAAAGAAAAGAAAAAACAATGAAAACCGAGAAAAGAAACAAAGAAAAAAGAGAAAAACGTTGAAAACCGAGGAAGAAACGAAGAAAACAAATAAAAAAGCAAATGTAACAGAAAAGCCAAAGAAAACTGTGAATAAGCAAAGAAAACCGATGAAAACATGAAGGAAACCGGTGAAAAACAAAAAACTGAAAGCGAAAAACAAAAAACCCGGGGGAAACCAAGCAAGCAAACACAACTGAAATTCAGCAAACGAAAAAAAGACCTAGTGAATATGGGATGGCCCAGTAGTTACAGGCAGGAGGGAATCCCTTCAGCAAGAAGGAAGGAACACTCGTACTAATTAAGATATAGTCCTCGCAAGGAAAAGCGGCCAGAGAACAACCATTGGGGAACAATGGTTGTGGAGTGTCTAGCGAACACCGATCAATGATGAGATGTGATAAAGTGAGAAGGTTTTTTCTATGGAAAATGGAGTGAACAATCTAATTCAATAATAACGGTTGTTGCATGCATCTTATGTTGCGTGGTCAAGATAAGTCCAAGGACCCTCTGATGCTATGCTACGTGTGAAGCTTGAATCCCGTTGTTTTGGTCGCATTTACAGTAGATCTCGCATGTGAGGAGATGGCGTGGGTCTCATTTTTTAGAGTTTGAGGAGATGATTGAATTTATCAATAACTCAAATATTTAAAAAATAAAATCAGGACATATTTTATTATGACTGCAGGTTTCACATGTGAGGAGGTGAGGTGGGTCTCATATATAAGAGTTTGAGGAGATGAGTGAACTCATTACCAACTCAAATCTTTAAAATTAGGAAAGATATGTGAGTTACAACTTCTCCAAGCAAGCATCTCTTCTAAGTAATATACTTAGAGGATTCATTATATGTCAACTAGATAATTATCAGTGTGTTGCAACGGAATATAAATATTCTAACACGTTAGCCCATGATTTCTATGCATATATTAATGTATTTATGTAAGTAAATATTTATAAAATCCTGCTCATGATTTACCTATCTAAATAAAAATCACTTATTCGATAGCAATTTGTTGACTAACAAAAAAAAGTCTTTTGGTAAGTCAGTAGAAGTCGATACAATCAGTAAAAGTCAGAGATAGAGGGAGAAATTCAAAACAGAGAGAGGGAGCGAGGAATTTATGTAAGGTTGGACAAAGCACTCTGCCAAAGAAACACTATTCTTTTTTAAGTAGTGGAGATTAGTGGGACATGGAGGAGATCCGCGTTTCTGCTCCCGGGCTCAGATGATCCCAGGCAAAAACAAAAGATCATTAAAACTAGAAAAAAAATGCAAGCAAGATGCTCGTGTGCGTGATGTTCGTGTAAAATTTAGTGGAGTTTGGATATTCGAGGAGCACACAACAAAAAAGAAAAATTGGACACTATGAGTAAGGTTACTGTTCATGCACTCTTCACACCAATTTTATTTTTTTTGTCACGAGCTCCTCAAATATCCAAACATGATGAAATTTTACCTGGACATCATGCACTTGAACATCTTCGATGTAAAAAAAATGAAATTCAGATTTTTTTTTAAAAATCTAGTATTTTTAATTTTTTTTACTGTAGCTCAGGAGCAGAGATGGATGTTTGGACATGGAATATCTAATCTCGATCGCCTGCACAACACATGCTCTTGGAGTCTTACCACACTTAGGGCTAGTTCATTTGGTGTTATAGGTGGCTGCCAAAAGAAGCTGCTCCTGCCCAGCTTATTCGAGCAACCCAATTTAAAATTTTTATTCTAGAAACCTACTAGTTAACCCTAAATAACTAGACTTATACAATAATTTTCTAGCTTGGGTTGACAGAATAAGCTGGGTAGGGCAGCTTATTTTGGTAGCCAGACATAACCCCAAAGGAACTGACCCTTAGACTAACTTTATCACAGTCATTATATTGGCGTGATCACCATAATAACAACTATTATGCGATTTTGGAGTTGTCATAATTTATGGAGCATCCTCCATATCTGGCATCCCAGGCTCTATATATGACGATTTGGGCAGTCTTTTGGAGCGGGCTTCATATATATGACAGTTGTGTGTGACGGAAAGGAAACTTCACGTGATCCCCCATCTTACATGGCTTCTTATTTTGATTGGGGGAAATATGTCCCATTGACACATGGGTCCCATAATTATGGATGCCACATTATGTTGATTGTGTGTTTGCGTATAGTCTCTGCACACTAGTAGAAAAAGGGCCTATTGTCCCGGTTGGTGAGGGCCTTTAGTCCCGATTCATGAACCGGGACTAAAGGGTCGGTACTAATGCCCTGACCCCTTTAGTCCCGGTTCATTCCAGAACCGGGACAGAAGGGCCTCCACGTGGCCTGTCCCCTGAGCCCAGGCAGGAGGGCCTTTGGTCCCGGTTGGTGGCACCAACCGGGACCAATAGGCATCCACGCGTCAGCGTTTATGTGGCTGTGGTTTTTGTTTTTCTTTTTGAAAGGGGGGGGGGGGTTGGGGGGTTTTGGGGGGTTAATTTAGGTGTTTCATATATTGTGCTATAGCTAGCTAATTAATAGAGAGAAGTGTCCTCTCTTTTGTCCGTGCTTGGTCGACGCTACGTACCATACATACATACGTATAGAGAGGACTAGCTAGACACGCTAGCTAGCTAGTAAGCAAACAGAAGATCGTCATGAACATATATGCATACAGAGAGAAGTGATATCGACCACCTCTCCTTCTCCGAGAGATTGGTCGAACAAACAAGTTCTCGTATATCTGTCCGACACTACCGGCTACATATATACAATAATTATCTTTTACAAATATATAATCTCCTAAAATACGGACGCGTGGTCCACATAGTATTCTCCGTCTTCAGCGATCACGTGGTCAAGAAAGAATGTCGCCAATTCCTCTTGAATTGCTCGCATGCGATCTGGTGCTAGGAGTTCATCCCGCATCCGAAACATCTAATTTTAAGAAGGGGGTCAATACATATATATATATATATGAATGAATGAAACTCAACACAAATGATGGTAATAAAATAAAATTGTGAATATTGTTATTTACGCACTTCATCCGGAGGGCTAGAAAAAAGAACAAAGACGAGAAACATCGAGAGGGCATCACTTCCTTTTGCGATTATGTCCCTCAACAACGCTTCTTGTGCTTCGTCTCGGGGGGTGTCCATAGTTTCTACAAATATTTACAACATGGCAATTATTATTCAAACATGATAGATATGGATATATTAGTGGCAAACGTAGAACTAGCTAGCTAATCACAATAAGGAATCATATTAGTGGCCTCGACGCTGCTTCTCTAGGGTTTGGGGTGGCCTCGACAACGCTTCAAGGGTTAGGGGGTGGCCTCGAGAACGCTTCAAGCTAGGAGGGGGTAATATCGACCCCCCCCACGTGTTGAAGCTATCGGGAGGGGGTCGGCGTTGAACAGTACATCTATGTCCCACAAGTGACGTGGGCATCGACGCCCACAAGCTATTGGATTTCTTCAATACTTTGACACTATAGGAACCCTCGACCCTGAAACCTTCGACCCTTGACCCCTTAACGACCCTCGACCCTCTACCCTAGTTCCCGACCCTCGACCCCTCGGCGATCCTCGACACCCTCGTTATATCGACAACGACGCAACATACATATACATGGGAAAATAATGTTATCGGGGAGGGGGTATCGGTACCCCCCCTCGTGTCAAAGTTTCTTCTTTCTCCTTTATTCCTTTCTTTCTTCTTCTCCTCTTCTTTTCTTCTTATCCCTCGAGAAAGGAAAATAAGGAAAAGGAAGAAAAGAGGAAGAAGGAAGAAGGAAGCAGAAGAAGAAAAAAAGAAGAAAAAAAGAGGAGAAGAAGAAAAGAATAGAGGAGAAGAAGAAAAAATAGAAAAAAATTCTATTTTTTCTTCTTCTCCTCTATTCTTTTCTTCTTCTCCTCTTCTTTTTCTTCTTTTTTCTTCTTCTTATTTATTTCTCCTCTTCTTCCTATCCCCTCTTCTTCTCCTTTCTTCCTCTTCTTTTTTCCTTTTTCCTCTCATTCTTTTTCTTCTTCTTGTATTGCTTTTTTTTTTAAAATAATGTTCAAATAAAAATCTATGAACAGAAAACATATATATACACAGAGAACATATATACATTTTTATAAAAATGCAAAAAACAAAAAAAATCTAAAAAAAAGACATATAAACAGATATACACATATACATATATACTCATACATATACACACATAATCAGGAAAAAAACTATATTTGCAAAAAAAAGGGGGAAGAGGGGGGCGGTGCCGGCCCTGACCAAAGCGGCGCGGGGCGAGGCAGAGGCGACGGCGAGGCAGAGGCGACGGCGAGGCAGAGGCGAGGCGGCGACGGCGTCGGGACGGCGCGGCCGGGGTGGCCCGCGGCGACGGCGTCGAGGCGGCGCGGGGTGGCGACGGCGTCGGGGCGGCGCGGGGTGGCGACGGCGTCTGGGCTCGAGGGCGCGGCCGGCGACGGCGTGGGCTCGGGGGCACAGGCGACGGCGACGGCGGCGGGGCAGCCTGGCGGCGTCGTCGGGGGGCAAATGCGCGATGAAACTGAAAATTTTCACAAGTGTTGTTTATATACACTGAGCATTAGTCCCGGTTGGTGGCACCAACCGGGACTAATGCCCCCCTTTAGTCCCGGTTGGTGCCACCAACCGGGACCAAAGGCCAATTTTCAGCAGCCCAAAGGGCGGGAAGTGGCGGCCTTTGGTCCCGGTTGGTGGCACCAACCGGGACTAAAGGGGGGCATTGGTCCCGGTTGGTGCCACCAACCGGGACCAATGCCCCCCTTTAGTCCCGGTTGGTGCCACCAACCGGGACCAAAGGCCTTGTGCTGCCCCACGCCAAATGTTTAGTCCCACCTCGCTAGTTCAGAGGGAGCCGCACCAGTTTATAAGGTGCGATGCGGCTCCCCTCTCGAGCTCCTCTCTAAAGCAGGCTTTCGGGCCTAACTCTGCCATCTGTGCCTGTGGGCCTACTAGGCCTTCCACGGGCCTGAATCCTGGCCCATAGGGTTTCTAGTCGTATTCAGGCCGTGGGGGCCCAGTAGGTGGCATTTTTTTTGTTTTTTTCTTTTATTTGTTGCTTTATTTAGTTTATTTTGGTTTTGGTTTATTTTTCTTTTGGTCTTTTGCTTTATTTTTTAATTCTTTTTGCTTTTAGTTTTAGAAAAATTATAAACTTTCTGTTAGTGCCATTAGTTTTCAAATCTGAAAACTCTTTTTTTGTTTTCTTTGTTGCTTTATTTATTTTATTTTGTTTCTACTTACAACAAAATACTTATTGTTGCTATTTTTATTTTTTTTTCCAGTTTTTTGTTCTGTTTTCTGCATTATTTAGTTTTTGTTGTTTTTTGCTTTATTTTTTAATTCTTTTTGCTTTTAGTTTTAGAAAAATTATAAACTTTCTGTTAGTGCCATTAGTTTTCAAATCTGAAAACTCTTTTTTTGTTTCCTTTGTTGCCTTTAGGTTTAATTCCTCCTGTTTGTGCTCATCCCACGTACGTACACCGTTTCCATTCCACAGCTGTAAAAGTTCTTCAACTAATGGCCTTAGGTACACATCAATGTCGTTGCCGGGTTGCTTAGGGCCTTGGATGAGAACTGGCATCATAATGAACTTCCGCTTCATGCACATCCAAGGAGGAAGGTTATACATACATAGAGTCACGGGCCAGGTGCTGTGATTGCTGCTCTGCTCCCCGAAAGGATTAATGCCATCCGCGCTTAAAGCAAACCATACGTTCCTTGGGTCCTTTGCAAACTCATCCCAGTACTTTCTCTCAATTTTTCTCCACTGCGACCCGTCAGCGGGTGCTCTCAACTTTCCGTCTTTCTTACGGTCCTCACTGTGCCATCGCATCAACTTGGCATGCTCTCCATTTCTGAACAGACGTTTCAACCGTGGTATTATAGGAGCATACCACATCACCTTCGCAGGAACCCTCTTCCTGGGAGGCTCGCCGTCAACATCACCAGGGTCATCTCGTCTGATCTTATACCGTAATGCACCGCATACCGGGCATGCGTTCAGATCCTTGTAGGCACCGCGGTAGAGGATGCAGTCATTAGGGCATGCATGTATCTTCTCAACCTCCAATCCTAGAGGGCATACGACCTTCTTTGCTGCGTATGTACTGTCGGGCAATTCGTTATCCTTTGGAAGCTTCTTCTTCATTATTTTTAGTAGCTTCTCAAATCCTTTATCAGGCACAACATTCTCTGCCTTCCACTGCAGCAATTCGAGTACGGTACCGAGCTTTGTGTTGCCATCTTCGCAATTGGGGTACAACCCCTTTTTGTGATCCTCTAACATGCGATCGAACTTCAGCTTCTCCTTTTGACTTTCGCATTGTGTCCTTGCATCGACAATGACCCGGCGGAGATCATCATCATCGGGCACATCGTCTGGTTCCTCTTGATCTTCAGCAGCTTCGCCCGTTGCAGCACCATCGTGCACATCGTCTGGTGCATCTTGATGTTCAGTAGCATCACCGTATTCAGGGGGCACATAGTTGTCATCGTACTCTTCTTCCTCGCCGTCTTCCATCATAACCCCTATTTCTCCGTGCCTCGTCCAAACATTATAGTGTGGCATGAAACCCTTGTAAAGCAGGTGGGTGTGAAGGATTTTCCGGTCAGAGTAAGACTTTGTATTCCCACATATAGGGCATGGACAACACATAAAACCATTCTGCTTGTTTGCCTCAGCCACTTCGAGAAAATCATGCACGCCCTTAATGTACTCGGAGGTGTGTCTGTCACCGTACATCCATTGCCGGTTCATCTGCGTGCATTATATATAATTAAGTGTGTCAAAAATCATTACAGAACATCATGAATAGATAATTAAGTGACCAAATTAATAGAAGTTCATCATCACATAAAAACCAAAGTAGATACATAGTTCTCATCTAACAACATAAAGCTCTGCAGAGCATCTAAATTAATTAAACCATACATTGAAACTATGTAAAACATTTCAATGCGAAAACAAATGCGATCATAATCGCAACCAAGGTAACAACTGATCCAATGGCATAATGATACCAAGCCTCGGTATGAATGGCATATTTTCTAATCTTTCTCATCTTCAAGCGCATTGCATCCATCTTGATCTTGTGATCATCGACGACATCCGCAACATGCAACTCCAATATCATCTTCTCCTCCTTAAGTTTTTTTATTTTTTCCTTCAAGAAATTGTTTTCTTCTTCAACTAAATTTAACCTCTCGACAATAGGGTCGGTTGGAGTTTCCGGTTCAACAACCTCCTAGATAAATAAAATCTATGTCACGTTGGTCGGCATAATTTTCATAAACAATAAATGAACCAATAGTTATGAAAAGATAATATATACCACATCCGAATCATAGACAGGACGAGGGCCGACGGGGGCGGATACCAAAACCATCGGCGCACTATATAGGATGCAATAATAAAAGTAAGAAACTAATACAAGTATCTATCTAAACAAACAAGTAATAATATTTTTTCTTTCAGAAAGAAGACAAGAACAAGAGGCTCACCACGGTGGTGCCGGCGATGAGATCGGCGCGGGTGATCGACGGCGGTGAAGACGGGGACGGGGCGTGACGGACCGCTAAACCTAGATAAATATTGAGGAAAATGGAGCTTGGCGGTCGAGCTTGGAGAGGAGAAACCTTAAGTAGTGTGGCTCGGGCATTCCATCGAACACCTTGTGTGCATAAGAGGTGAGCTAGAGCACCACCAAGCCCTCTCCCCCTCGGCCAGAAAAAACAGAGCAGTGTGCTCTGCTCTTGCGCGAGGGGCTATATATAGGCACCACTATTGGTCCCGGTTGGTGGCATGAACCGGGACTAAAGGTAACCCTTTTGGTCCCGGTTCATGCCACCAACCGGGACCAATAGTGGTGGGCCAGGAGCCAGGACCATTGGTCCCGGTTCGTCCCACCAACCGGGACCAAAAGGTCCGGACGAACCGGGACCAATGGCCCACGTGGCCCGGCCGGCCCCCTGGGCTCACGAACCGGGGCAAATAGCTCCATTGGTCCCAGTTCTGGATTGAACCGGGACTAATGGGCTAAACTGGCCTGGACGAAAGCCCTGTTTTCTACTAGTGGCAGCTTCATACAATATATATGGTGCTCCTTATGAACATGGAGTACGCTAACATGGCAACTCTGCTAGAGTTTCTCTCATGTTGATATATTGTTATTTGCCTATAGACCTTACCACAATTACCTCAGGGGATCTAAGCAACAAGCCAAGTACATGCTCCCTTTGTGAGAATAACATGTAGGGCAAAACATAACAACTAAAGTCAGATTCATCATGACAGAGAGGAAAGAAGGTAGATGTCTAGTTTTCTGCACTTTGTTCACCACATACCAGTTGTGAATCCAGATTTTTTGGGCATGGTGGCCGATAATTGACTTTTCATATGAATTGTGGGTCATGGTGGGATATTTTTCTATGAAATATAGTGTTGGGAAATCTCAAGATGGACTGTGGCCTATTCGTCCACCCCTCCATCCTTTTAGGGCCATATGCGGCTAGTCAAATCCTTTGAGATCAGACTGGCTAGTGCATGTCTAGTTTTCGTAGTTCCCTTGCTAGACACATGAAAAAAGAACATCTAGATGGAAAAGGTTGAATCATAGGTGAAAATTTTGAAGAACATTGATGTAACTTGGAGTTTATATCGTCACAAAAGCAAATCTTTCTCTTATAGAACATTGATGTAACTTGGAGTTTATTTGATCTGCTCCTGTTAAAATAACAAATTCCTCTTATCGCCGAAGTCGCTCATTGATAAGAAAAATCATTTATATTGATGAACGATGCCCCTGCGATGACATTGACCACAGATGGGTGAACTGGCCCGTCATTGATGACCAAGTCATCACTGAGGACTGGAGGTGTATCAATGACGACTACTTTTAATTGAATAATGACGACTTGTAGTAGTGCTTGTTGCCAAAATTAGTAAGTGGCAGTGAACAAGCATGAGGTGGAAGATCACTCTGTGCATTTTGAAACTGAACCAAAAAACCATACCAAAAATAAACTGAATCGAAACAATTTTAGGGTTTTTATGGTTTTTGGTTTTGGTATGGTATGAACTTTTCATACAATTTTGAACCTAAGTTTTTACGGTATGTACGAAAAAACTGAACGGTTAACCAAATAAACTAAATTAAAAAATATATTATATTTCTTGAGGCAAACAACCATACAAGTTGTCATTTTTCTTGTACACGAGCCAAATTTCGTAATAAGCACGTACATTTTTTTTGTAACACAGTTATTTTCTTGTAAAAAATGCTAAGCACATCCATAACCATCAATATATGAATCCGTGCTTTCATATATATACTTATATACTATTGTGTAAAATAGTATGAGTTTTGAGTCATAAATCTGCAAATTATTATGACGTCATTTTCAAATTTGTGCCAACTTTAGTTATTATGGTATATACCGAAACCATACCGAAATAATTTAGTATATACCGAAACCGAATCGTATTTTATTTTGTACCGATGGCATGATTTACTGAAGTATTAATATCATACAAACCAAAAAACCGTATTGATCAAACCATGTATTTGCTAGCATTTCGAACTAACCACATGGCTCGGCAAAAGAAGACCACGTATGCTATGCTCACATCGGAGCGCCGGTTCCAGATTGAGGAGGAGATCCGGGCGAGGCGTGATGACCCACAAGTATAGGGGATCTATCGTAGTCCTTTCGATAAGTAAGAGTGTCGAACCCAACGAGGAGCAGAAGGAAATGATAAGCGGTTTTCAGCAAGGTATTCTCTGCAAGTACTGAAATAAGTGGTAACAGATAGTTTTGTGATAAGATCAATTGTAACGAGCAACAAGTAACAAGAGTAAATAAAGTGTAGCAAGGTGGCCCAATCCTTTTTGTAGCAAAGGACAAGACGGAACAAACTCTTATAATAGGAAAAGCGCTCCCGAGGACACATGGGAATATCGTCAAGCTAGTTTTCATCACGCTCATATGATTCGCGTCCGGTACTTTGATAATTTGATATGTGGGTGGACCAGTGCTTGGGTGCTGTTCTTACTTGAACAAGCGTCCCACTTATGATTAACCTCTATTGCAAGCATCCGCAACTACAACAAAAGTATTAAGGTAAACCTAACCATAGCATGAAACATATGGATCCAAATCAGCCCCTTACGAAGCATCGCATAAACTAGGGTTTAAGCTTCTGTCACTCTAGCAACCCATCATCTACTTATTACTTCCCAATGCCTTCCTCTAGGCCCAAATAATGGTGAAGTGTTATGTAGTCGATGTTCACATAACACCACTAGAGGCTAGACAACATACATCTCATCAAAATATCGAACGAATACCAAATTCACATGACTACTAATAGCAAGACTTCTCCCTTGTCCTCAGGAACAAACGTAAATACTCACAAAGCATATTCATGTTCATAATCAGAGGGGTAATAATATGCATAAAGGATCTGAACATATAATCTTCCACCAAATAAACCAACTATTATCAACTACAATGAGTAATCAACACTACTAGCAACCTACTAGCACCAATCCCGGACTTGGAGACAAGAATTGGATACAAGAGATGAACTAGGGTTTGGAGATGAGAGGGTGATGGTAAAGATGTTGATGGAGATTGCCCTCTCCCGATGAGAGGAGCGTTGGTGATGATGATGACGATGATTTCCCCCTCCCGGAGGGAAGTGTCCCCGGCAGAACAGCTCCGCTGGAGCCCTAGATTGGTTCCGTCAAGGTTCCGCTTCGTGGCGGCGGAGTCTCGTCCCGAAAGGTTGCTTCTTCTTTTTTTCTCATCAAAAGACTTCATATAGGAGAAGATGGGCGTCGGAGAGCCACCAGGGGCCCACGAGGTAGGAGGGCGCGCCCTAGGAGGGGGGGCGCACCCCCCACCCTCGTGATCAGGGTGTGGGCCCCTGGCCTTCATCTTTGGCGATGATTTTTCTTTATTTATTTTAAGATATTCCGTGGAGTTTCAGGACTTTTGGAGTTACGCAGAATAGGTCTCCAATATTTGCTCCTTTTCCAGCCCAGAATTCCAGCTGCCGGCATTCTCCCTCTTCATGTAAACCTTGTAAAATAAAAGAAAATAGCCATAAGTATTGTGACATAACGTGAAATAACAGCCCATAATGCGATAAATATCGATATAAAAGCCTGATGCAAAATGGACGTATCAACTCCCCCAAGCTTAGACCTCGCTTGTCCTCAAGCGAAAAGCCGACAACAATAAATATGTCCTCATGTTTAGAGGTAGAGGCGTCGATAAAAAAATAAAATACGGACATGAATGCTTCATGATTATTCT
Source organism: Triticum aestivum (assembly GCF_018294505.1). Lineage (NCBI taxonomy): Eukaryota > Viridiplantae > Streptophyta > Magnoliopsida > Poales > Poaceae > Triticum > Triticum aestivum. The sequence goes on along the minus strand of NC_057795.1, from coordinate 676,178,929 downwards.
CATAACAACAACGTATATAGATTTTGTCATATGATTACATATGTTCAAGTGATGATCCTTTCACAATGCAAAAGTATGAATCAGAAACCTTATTGAGCACCAACAAATTATAACCTCAGTCATTGAAACAATTGCAATTTATCATAACATCGGAAAGAGTCTATGTCAGAGCTTAAAAGCAAGTCCACATACTCAACTATCATTTAGTCCTTCATAATTGCTAACACTCACGCAATACTTGTGGTTACGGAGTTTTAATCAAACACAGAGAAAGATAGGGGCTTATAGTTTTGCCCCACAACCTTTTGCCTCAAGGGTAATGTCAACAATAATAATTCATGCTCCCCTACATCCAATTATATATATATATATATATATATATATATATATATATATATATATATATATATATATATATATATATATATAGGAATGAGATTTTCTATCAGAACGTACCCAGGTCACAACTATCAGAACTGTAGCTGTGTGCGTCAAGATTAGAACCTTTTGCTTCCGTTTGTTCTTTTCTCTCTCCTTTGCTGTATTATTTCACGCCTTAGTACTGACACACACCTGACAAAGTCTGCATAAGGTTCTGACCATACTGGGCCTGACACTGCCACCTGAAGCTGGCTGTGTCACGGGAGCCCGTCGTATAGTTCCCACTTGTTTGATTGTATCCACGATTCGGTAGCATGTGTCGCTGACACCCAGTTATAAACTCCGTTGATTGATTTTTTTTGTATAACTCCGTTTATTGATAAGCTCCGTTTTTCGTTGCTTTGAAGTGCACGCTGACGGTTCTCCCCCAAATCAGTGCGGTTCCTTCAGATTTGGTGCGTAAACCATAAACTGCTAGAATGTGTTCGGTTTACAAGACACGTAAATTCAATCAGGGATGGATCAAATTGATGAGAGAGATTGGGGAGACGACAACAAGGACGTCATTGATGCCATCCTCAAAGACTGGCGCTGGGATGAGGGGTGGGAAGGTGGATCTACAACGGGGAGGCGGAGAAAACCGTTGGCGACCACAAGGGCAGGTCATCTTCTTGCGGGTGACGACGACGATGCACTTGATCCGCGTGGTGGCACTCGTGGCAGGCCACCTCGACTCCGCGAGGCAGCAGCTTCGATCTCGAGCGACGACGTGCACTTCTCGTCGACCTCGAGCAGATCTGGCTGGGGAGCAGGAGGAGGAGATTGTGGTGAAGGATGGCAGGAGATGAGTTGAGCTCTTGGTCGAGCCTGGGTCGGGGCGGTTCTAGGCGATGGGGAAGCCAGCAGGAGATTCAGATCCTGGGAGAGAGAGATACTGGCTGGGCAGCGCATGCCTGGGGGTGAGGTGAGGGAGAGACAGAGGAAAGGATAAGGTGTGTTCTTACTTTGTAGTCTGCTGAGAATATGTCTCACCTGGTCTCCACGTGACGGTAGTTGCCACGAACCATGTCTCGTACAAGGTGGAAACTCTTTGATTTTTTGCTTCCAATCCTTCAACAGGAACCACCCCTCCCTGTCCCTATGTGCAGCGTGCTATGAAAAATGCGCCAACTTGACACTCGCGAACATAAGTGTTACGGCATATCTCTTTTAAGGTAGTTTTGGTGATTGATAACAACATGTTTGCGGACTAATCTTGTGCTTTGAATTATTCATAGATTCTCCCTGGCACGAGACGCCTTCTTCCCCTCGGAGTGTATTTCAAGATGGTGTAGCTCTTTCGTTTCTTTCTCGGTGGACTAGTTGCGTAGAGGGCACCGTACTATCAAGAGGGAGTCCGCTGGGGTTTTGCATGGGTGGAATCATCACGTACACATCAGCTTCTCACCCTCCGAGCATTTCCTTTCCATTGAAGAGATCTTTCCTCTCTCTTCTTTGTCCTGTCTGGGTCAAAGCGGTAGTACCGCGCACCCAGCGGTAGTACCGCTGAGAAGCCACAAGCGGCAGTACCGCTCCGCAGCGGTAGTACCACCCGTGGCTCCACAGCAGTAGTACCGCTGGGGGCCTGGCACCTCCGTCTTGTCCTCAGCTTCTTTGAGAGATTTCTTCTCTCTCTCGCGCGCCCCAGCGGTAGTACCGCACTGCCTGCGGTACTACGGCCGAAGGGTCACAAGTGGCAGTACCGCTCCGCAGCGCTACTACCGCCCTTGACCCCACGGTCGTAGTACCGCTGGATAGTCTGGTTCCTACCGCCTCGATTCGAGAGGTCTTTTTCTCGTGTCGGGTTTTGCGGCACTAGTCACAGTTGTAGTGGCGGTAGTACCGTTCCAGGAGCGGTAGTACCGCCCTACCACCGCGGTAGTACCGCATTTGGGTCCGTTCCCTACTTGTCTCCCCAGCGCGGCAGTACCGTTGTCCTGGCGGTAGTACCACCCCCTCGCAACGGTAGTACCGCCCTGTGCGGGGCTGGTTGGTGGGGGGCAACGGGATTGTTGCCCCCACTATAAAAGGGAGTCCCCTTCTTCATTCTCACCTACCTCTTCTCTCCCTCAAGCTCCATTTATTGCTCAAGCTCCATTAAATACTCTAAGCTTCATTTTCGCCCGATCTATCTCTTTAGCCAATCAAACTTGTTGATTTGCTCGGGAGTAGTTGAGAAGGCTCCGATCTACACTTCCACCAAGGGATTTTCGATTCCCCCACTCATCCCTAGCGGATCTTGTTACTCTTGGGTGTTTGAGCACCCTAGACGGTTGAGGTCACTTCGGAGCCATATTCCATTGTGGTGAAGCTTCATGGTCTTGTTGGGAGCCTCTGATTAAGTTGTGGAGATTGCCCCAACCTTGTTTGTAAAGGTTTGGTCGCCGCCTTCAAGGACACCAATAGTGGAATCATGGCATCTCGCATTGTGTGAGGGCGTGTGGAGAATACGGTGGCCCTAGTGGCTTCTTGGGGAGCATTGTGCCTCCACACCGCTCCAACGGAGACGTACTTCCCTTCAAAAGGAAGGAACTTCGGCAACACATCCTCGTCTTCACCGGATTCACTCTTGGTTATCTCTTACCTTTACTTGTGCAAGCTCTTTAGTGTTTCTACCCTTGCTTGCTTGTATGCTTGTTGTTATTGCATCATATAGGTTGCTCACCTAGTTGCACATCTAGACAACCTACTTTGATGCAAATTTAATTTGGTAAAGAAAAGCTAAAAATTGGTAGTTGCCTATTCACCCCCCTCTAGTCAACCATATCGATCCTTTCAATTGGTATCAAAGCCTCGTCTCTTTATTAAGGACTTTACCATCCAAAGAGTATGGTTGATACCGTAGACGGTGTGGAGGAACACTCCGGTGTGAACCCAATCTCGTCTACGGGAGATGGGGGAACTTCGGTCTCTCGTGAGAAGTTCAATGTGGCCTTGGAGACATTAAAAACCTCCATGACGACCGAAGTTGAAAGCACCGTTAAAAGTGGGTGATCCCGCCAACAAGGTGTCGGATGCTATCCCCGACAAGGGGGAAGCTAGTAGTGAAAAGGCTCCTTCTTCTAGTGGCAAGAATGGCACCGACATCTTTGCCCATGTGGAACCACCACTTGTTTACGGTGGACCGGTTCCTTCCACTCATTTGAATCATGCCGGTCCTCCCCCTAAGATTGTGAAAAATGAGGATTTTGATTCTTGGGTTTACCGCTTTAAACATCATTTAAATCATGTGAACACTAACCTTTGGAGAATCATTGAAGAAGGTTTCTATCCACATGATCCAAGCAACTTCACTCCTCGAGAAGCCGCGGACAATCAGTTCAATGAGAATGCTATCTTCATCATTCAAGATGCAATTCCATCCAAAGACCTACCTCATCTTCGTCCCTTCGCCTTGGCCAAAGATGCATGGCATTGTGTCGTGTCTCTCTACCGAGGAAGCGCAAGCATTCAACGCTCCAACTATGAAGTGGTACAAGATGAGGCTGATGAGTTTGCAATGAAGGAAGATGAAGAACCTCGTGAGCTTTATCGAAGAGTAACCAAACTCGCGATCTCACTATGAGATCACGGGAGCAAGGACACGGATGACAATTGGATCAAGCGCAAATTCCTCAAGGCAATGATGCCCTACCACAAGGCCATGTCCTCCGTCATTCGTCAAAGACCGGACTTCCACACTTTGACCTCAGGCGAAGTGTTGGATGAGTTTGTGGCCATGAACATTTTGGACAAGACCGCCGACAATGCGGTGCTCCGTTCTCAACGGGTAAAGAAGCCTAACCTTGCATTGAAGGCCAAGCTCACCGTGGAAGAAGAAGAAGAGGAGAGCAACCCCGAAGATACGAAGTATGCATATCATGAACACATGGCACTTGCTTCAAGGCAATTTTGGAGCAAGAAAAACTTGAGGCCCAACTTTAGCAAAAACAACTCGAGTGGCACAAGGGGCAAGCAACGTGTAAGGACTTGCTACAATTGCGGCAACGTGAATCATTTTGTTGCGGAATGCCCGTATGAGAAGAGGGAAGACAATGGTGGCAAACTCATCCGAAAGGACAAGGCCAAGTCGTTCCCCAACAAGAACAACTTCACCAAGAAGACTCCTCCCAAGGCTTTGGTTGTGCAAGAAGAGTACAATGAGGATGATGACGATGATGAAGATGATGAGTCGGTTGCCATGGCCTCCGTTGCTATTGCAACAACGTCACGGGTGTCTCTCTTCGACTCACCCAACGAGAGCATCACCGCCAAGTGCCTCATGGCTAAAACCACCAACAAGGTAACCTCCAACATCAAAACTACCATCATTAATCATCCTTCCCCAACCGATAACATTAATGAACTTAAGGGAGCTAATGTGGAGGCTAACGAGTTTGAGGCCTTTATGGGCAAACTCAAGGGAAAATCCAAGAAGCACTTTGTTGCTCTCTTGGAACAACTTGGTGAGGCCAATGACATGATCGAGGCTCACGAAGACACCATCTCTAAGATGGAAGGGCATAGTCGTGAGTATGCCGATGAGATTTCGGATCTTTCCAATGCTCTTGAGGAAGAGCGTGGTCTTCGTTTGGCTCTTGAGGAGTCACACAACGTTGATCATGCTAGGTTAAAGAAAGATTATGATCATGCCTTCATTGTTTCTCGTGTGCTAAATTCCGAGAAGGCCAAACTCGGGGTTGATCTTGCTAGACTCAAAGAGGAGTTTGATATACTTGACAAGGCCCACAAGGCCTTGAAGGGTATTCACGCTAGTCTCAAGGAGTCTCATGATCAACTCCAAGTGAAGCTAACTAAGGAGAAAGCATTTTTTCCTCATATGGTCTTAATTGATAATGCAAATGCTACTGACCCGTGTTGTGAGCATATACATCTTGTTGAGGAAAATGCTAAGTTGAAGGAGTAACTTGAGAGAGGTCTTGCGACTTGCATACAAGGCAAGAAGAACCTCAACGATCTCTTGATCAACCAAAAGGGAGGTGTGGCCAAGGAAGGGGTTGGGTACATGCCCGACTGACGGTGTCCTGGACTAGGGGGTACTCACCACGTCGTCTCCCGATCTATTAGATTGGGCCGAGGACCCCCGTGGCCGTATACTCATGGGCCAGTTCGGACGGCTACCGCATACAAGGAAGATTCCACAAGACTTGGCGATCAAGACAAGGACTTCTCCCCACCGGCGTATTCGGCTAGGACTCTTGTTATCCTAGGCCTCCGGTGCATTATATAAACCGAGGCCAGGCTAGTCGATAAAGAGACAATCAACTCCATACACAACAATCATACCATAGGCTAGCTTCTAGGGTTTAGCCTCCTTGATCTCGTGGTAGATCTACTCTTGCACTACCCATATCATCAATATTAATCAAGCAGGACGTAGGGTTTTACCTCCATCAAGAGGGCTCGAACCTGGGTAAAATATCGTGTTCCCTGCCTCCTGTTACCATCCGGCCTTGACAAACAGTTCAGGATCCCCTACCCGAGATCCGCCGGTTTTGACACTGACATTGGTGCTTTCATTGAGAGTTCCGCTGTGTGATCGACAAAAGGATCGATGTCTCGCCTGCAGATCAACTGCGACTTTGGCATCTTCGTCACCAGCTCGACTGGTCACCTTGGTTCGACCAAGAATTGCGCCCCGTGTTCGGATCACCATGTCCGGACGAGGGCCTTCATCAAACATCAACTCCGATCTCTATCAAGATCATGAAGGAATCATCTATGGAGCTCGGGGGCTCAATATCCCTAGGTTCACACATTCTGAGGGAGCCCGTCTATATTTTGTAGTTCTTAGTTTTCTTCGTTTCATTTCTTTTCTTTGCGCAAATCCCTAGTTGTCATCACTCCACCAAAAAGGGGGAGATTGTTACGGCATATCTCTCTCAAGGTAGTTTTGGTGATTGATGACAACATGTTTGCGGACTAATCTTGTGCTTTGAATTATTCACAGATTCTCCCCTGGCACGAGACGCCTTCTTCCCCTCAGAGTGTATTTCAAGATGGTGTAGCTCTTTCGTTTCTTTCTCGGTGGACTAGTTGCGTAGAGGGCATCGCACTATCAAGAGGGGGTCCGCTGGGGTTTTGCATGGGTGGAATCATCACGTACACATCAGCTTCTCACCCTCTGAGCATTTCCTTTCCATTGAAGAGATCTCTCCTCTCTCTTCTTTGTCTTGTCTGGGTCAAAGCGGTAGTACCGCGTACCCAGCGGTAGTACCGCTGAGAAGCCACAAGGGGCAGTACCGCTCCGCAGCGGTAGTACCGCCCGTGGCTCCACAGCAGTAGTACCGCTGGGGGCCTGGCACCTCCGTCTTGTCCTCAGCTTCTTTGAGAGATTTCTTCTCTCTCTCTCGCGCCCCAGCGGTAGTACCGCACTGCCTGCGGCACTACGGCCGAAGGGTCACAAGCGACAGTACCACTCCGCAGTGGTACTACCGCCCTTGACCCCACTGCCGTAGTACCGCTGGGTAGTCTGGTTCCTACCGCCTCGATTCGAGAGGTCTTTTTCTCGTGTCGGGTTTTGTGGCACTAGTCACGGTTGTAGTGGCGGTAGTACCGTTCCAGGAGCGGTAGTACCGCCCTACCACCACGGTAGTACCGCATTTGGGTCCGTTCCCTACTTGTCTCCCCAGCGCGGCAGTACCGCTGGCTGGCGCGGCAGTACCGTTGTCCTGAAGGTAGTACCGCCCCCTCGCAGCGGTAGTACCGCCCTGTGCGGGGCTGGTTGGTGGAGGGCAACGGGATTGTTGCCCCCACTATAAAAGGGAGTCCCCTTCTTCATTCTCACCTACCTCTTCTCTCCCTCAAGCTCCATTTATTGCTCAAGCTCCATTAAATACTCCAAGCTTCATTTTCGCCTGATCTATCTCTCTAGCCAATCAAACTTGTTGATTTGCTCGAGAGTGGTTGAGAAGGCTCCGATCTACACTTACACCAAGGGATTTTCGATTCCCCCACTCATCCCCAGCGGATCTTGTTACTCTTGGGTGTTTGAGCACCCTAGACGGTTGAGGTCACCTCGGAGCCATATTCCATTGTGGTGAAGCTTCGTGGTCTTGTTGGGAGCCTCCGATTAAGTTGTGGAGATTGCCCCAACCTTGTTTGTAAAGGTTCGGTCGCCGCCTTTAAGGGCACCAATAGTGGAATCACGGCATCTCGCATTGTGTGAGGGCGTGAGGAGAATACGGTGGCCCTAGTGGCTTCTTGGGGAGCATTGTGCCTCCACACCGCTCCAACGGAGACGTACTTCCCTTCAAAAGGAAGGAGCTTCGGTAACACATCCTCGTCTTCACCAGATCCACTCTTGGTTATCTCTTACCTTTACTTGTGCAAGCTCTTTAGTGTTTCTACCCTTGCTTGCTTGTATGCTTGTTGTTATTGCATCATATAGGTTGCTCACCTAGTTGCACATCTAGACAACCTACTTTGATGCAAAGTTTAATTTGGTAAAGAAAAGCTAAAAATTGGTAGTTGCCTATTCACCCCCCCTCTAGTCAACCATATCGATCCTTTCAACAAGTCTAGGTGTAGGCCGTCCGGTTGAGATTAGTAACTTGTTTAAACTTTACAACTCGTGGCATGTAGAGTAAGTTTGACACGGTCTTCCAGACATATGTATGCTAGGGCATCTTCAACCCCAACTCGTAAATTTCCTCCCACACCCGTCCGCGAACAGATGACTAGTCGGATGCGGGAGGCCGCCATCCAACGTCCTGCATATATTTTAAACTCTTTTTCGACAATCGGATAAAATTCATGTAAGAACATTTGGATTTCATATAAACATGCCGGATTTCAAACAAACCGGATGAAAACAGTTATAATTTGGACATATTTTTAATAAAAAATTTAAAACTATGTGCACGTACGATTTCGCGGAGCATTATTTTCACGACACGGATACACTTCATTAGTCTACGGCCGGCCGCGGGCGGATCCCTTCATCTTTCCCATGACCGGCAGTACGTTTTCAAGTGGATACACTTCACTAGTATACACGGGTACTTCATGGCGACCCGTGAACCCATTATCGGGTTGTACGTTTTCAAGTGGGTTGAACAACAGTTCCATGAATGTGGGACGCCGATTCTTCACAAACTCTATTTTTGGTTTCCTTTCCAACATAGATGGTTCTTCCCTCGTAATTTAGGCGGTCCTTCATGGCAACCGGTGAACCCATTATCGGGTCGTACGTTTTCAACTGGGTTGAACAACAGTTTCATGAATGTTGGACGCCAGTTCTTCACAAACTATATTTTTGGTTCCCCTTCCATCATAGACGGTTCTTCCCTCAAAATTAGGCGGTTCTTCATGGCGACCCGCGAACCCATTATCCGGTCATACTTTTTCAAGTGGGTTGAACAATAGTTCCATGAATATGGGACGCCGGTTCTTCACAAACTTTTATTTCCGGTTCCCTTTCCAACATAGACGGTTCTTCCCTCGTAATTTAGGCGGTCCTTCCTGGCGACCCTTGAACCCATTATCGGGTCGTACGTTTTCAACTGGGTTGAACAACAGTTCCATGAATGTTGGACGCCGGTTCTTCACAAACTATATTTTCAGTTCCCCTTCCATCATAGATGGTTCTTCCCTCAAAATTAGGCGGTTCTTCATGGCGACCCGCGAACCCATTATGCGGTCATACGTTTTCAAGTGGGTTGAAAAACAGTTCCATGAATGTGGAATGCCGATTCTTCACAAACTTTATTTCCGGTTCCCTTTCCAACATAGACGGTTCTTCCCCCGTAATTTAGGCGGTCCTTCCTGGCGACCCTTGAACCCATTATCGGGTCGTACGTTTTCAACTGAGTTGAACAACAGTTCCATGAATGTTGGACGCCGGTTCTTCACAAACTATATTTTTGGTTCCCCTTCCATCATACACGGTTCTTCCCTCGAAATTAGGTGGTTCTTCATGGCGACCCGTGAACCCATTATCGGGTCGCACGTTTTCAAGTGGGTTGAACAACAGTTCCATGAATGTGGGACGCCAGTTCTTCACAAACTTTATTTTTGGTTCCCTTTCCAACATAGACGGTTCTTCCCTCGTAATTTAGGTGGTCCTTCCTGGCGACCCTTGAACCCATTATCGGGTCGTATGTTTTCAATTGGGTTGAACAACAGTTCCGTGAATGTGGGACGCCGGTTCTTCACAATCTATATCTTCGGTCCCCTTTCCATCATAGATGGTTCTTCCCTCGTAATTTAGGCGGTTCTTCATGGCGACCCGTGAACCCATTATTGTGTCTTATGTTTCAAGTGGGTTGAACAACAGTTCTTCTCAAACTCTATTTCCAGTTCCCTTTCCATCATAGACAGTTCTTCCCTCATAGTTTACGTGATTAAAACGTTTCTGGACACATCCACATGTAGACAAATCTGAGCCAAATAGTTCGGGATGAATGGAGTAATTTATATAATGCTCATCTTGTGGAATACATATACAAAAATGTTGAAGTTCTAAAACTCACATCGTGAATATTTCACCAGGTTTTGGGCTTTTGGCGAAATAAAAAAAAGGGCAAACGCTGGCGAGGAGTTTTAGAGCTTAGGGGCAATCCTATACAACACAATAAGAGTGGCGCAAAGGGCGAACGCTGGCGAGAGCCACGTCCTCGTTTTTACTGTGTCGAGGTAAAAAAATTAAAGCCATTCAAAGTGGAAAAGCACATCGAGCCCCACGTCCCACCTCCCTCTCATCCCCACGCACGCGACCTTTCCTCTCGTCGCTCTCGAGCGCTCTCACTCTCTCTCTCTATCTATCTCTCTCATCCTCTCTCCACCTCTCGGCCGCCGGCTGATTCCGGCCATTGCCGGCTGTCTCCAGCTCCCCCCAGCACTCCCTCGTGTTCTCCTCGATCCGGGCTATCTCCTCCACCCACTCGATGTGATGCTCGCACATTTAGTATTCGTCTGCAATCTCAGGGCCCCTTTGTTTTCACATTTGATTTAATACTTCAATTTATAATCAACGACTCTACCTTTCTGATTGCTCTATTTTTAATCAACTCTAAATTCTTAAGGCGTGCGCACCGCACAAGTATTTAAAGCTGGTAGCATGTTTCATATTTTGTGTGATGAAATTTATGTTTCAAAACATTATTGCAGAGTATGACATGGGCAGTGAAATCTCGGCCAAGGGCTATGACATTGTTCTTCTAAAAATGCTAAGACAGAAATGACCTACTCATGAAGAATTCAATGATGGATTTACGCTTCGCAATTATATAGAGGCATCTCTTTCACGGACTGAAGACATTATTCACCTCAACCTTACGTCAGAAATATGAGATCAACCGGTCGATCATATCCCTAACTTGCAAGAATACGATAATTTTATGCCTAAGGATATATGTGCTCTCCGACTCTTTAAATTTGGCATTTTATGCTCTGCAGAATCACCAAAAGAAATACACATGCATGAAATTTCTATGCTTGCTCTGGTTTATCAACACTCTTGTTGCTGCAGTTCTATTGCCATGTCTTGTATTTTTAACAACCAACATGCAACTATCGCTCTTTTGGACTGCATGTCTTCTCGCTAAAGTAAGAATCATGTCATACATAGACGTTAACTAATACGCTTGCTTGATTAGTGCGTATAATCCCGCTCAAAAGGCGCCACCAGATGGCGCCCCAACCACTAGTAGTGCATAAAGGGTCGCGCATACAAATAATGCGCTGAACATCCGTGCTACATATTTTTTTATTCCAGGCAAGTGCCATGCGGCCAACCAAAAAATTATACACGCTAAAAATAAAGCCAGAAAATATACGTTTATTTAGTTTAAATGATGGGATTAAATACTGAATTTACAAGAATAACTCTAAGTCAACCACAAAGTTTGATCAAATATTTATTTACAAAAATGTTTCAAAAGTGTGACCTGCACTAAGTCAGAGGCGTGGAAACAAAACACTAGTACTTCCGTATACTAGTGTACTAACCAAGAGCCGAACAAAAGGTATGAAGAAGATGCAGACGTGCTTGCACCTGAATGAATAACACGGCGTGCCATGTGGTAACATCACACTTCCAACGCCGGTTTGTTTTTCCTCCTACACCAGAGAGGATCCATTGACACTGGCGATGAGACGACAAGGAGGAATGGGAGCCAAGGACCTCGTCCATCCACGGCTCCATGCTTGCTCCATATGCTTGTGAAGGTCTTGCAGCTCGTCGTCTGCCTCGGCTGCGTAAAAGAGGAGGAAAGGAGGACAGCAGGAGCGGCCTGTGGCAGACGAGCCCATGAAGGAGCAATGCGCGGCGGGATGAGAAGGAGCCGGCGCGATCCCCACGCAGGAGGAGGGCGTGACCACCTCTCGTCGGAGGCCTGGGGAAGGAGCACGTGTCGTTGAGAACCTTGGCCTCCCCACCTAGATCTCGGCGGAGGTTGCCATTGTTCCCGGTGGTGGAGGCGACAGGCAGGCTGGATCCGGTCCGTTGGGCTCCATGTCCGTGTGCTTGAGAGCCTGCAGGTAGGGGATGAGGGATGAGCTAGTGCTCAAGCAAGTGGAGACGGTGGAAGATCATGAGGCAGTGGTTTCGGTGTTACGCATAGAGGAGAGGCAGAGGAGCGATAGACAGATTCACGGGTTGCACAGCAAGGGCCTGGTGCTACCACACGCGTGGAAGTGAGGTGAGAGAAATAGAGAGGGATCGATGGATGCCAACAAGGTCCTGTGCTACCACGCCCGTCTCGATGGTGGATCCGTCCCGGTTAATGTTCTGTTGTGGGATAAGGTTCCGCTGGACAGCGGCTCGTGAAGCTGCCGCTCTGCGCGAACTCGTAAAAAGCTGCCGCTCTATCGAACGCATAAAAAGCCGCACCTGTGTCAGATTGAAAACAGGGGATGGCCTGCAGAAAACCAAAGAAACTGGCCGGACTTTTCGGCCAGCAAACCTCAACACGAATCTTCGCGCGCGTGCCAACGGCAGGGATAGTTCTGACCACAGTTTTTTCCAACATGCTGGGCTTGCCAAAGGATAAAATGAAAAACAAAGGTGAAGATCACCGTGACTCTTGCATAAGGTAAAGGATAATAATAAAAGATAGGCCCTTCGCAGAGGGAAGCAGAGGTTGCCATGCCCTTTTATGGTTGGATGCACAAAATCTCAATGCGAAAGAACGTCACTTTATATTGCCCCTTGTGATATGAACCTTTATTATGCAGTCCGTCGCTTTTATTACTTCCATATCACAAGATCGTATAAAGCTTATTTCTCCCACACCAATCAATCATACATGTTTAGAGAAATTTTTATTGCTTTGCACCGATGACAACTTACTTGAGGGATTTTACTCAATCCATAGGTAGATATGTTGGACTCTCATGGCAAAACTGGTTTAAGGGTTTTTGGAAGCACAAGTAGTATCTCTACTTGGTGCTGAGAATTTGGCTAGCATGAGGGGGAAAGGCAAGCTCAACATGTTAGAGGATCCATGACAACATACTTTATCTCAGATATAAGAAAACATAACTCACCACGTTGTCTTCCTTGTCCAACATCAACTCTTTAGCATGTTATATTTTAATGAGGCTCCCAATCATAAAAGATGTCAATGATAATATATCTATATGTGAAACCTCTCTTTCCTTATTACTTCCTATTAATTGCAATGATGACCAAAGCTATGTTTGCCAACTCCCAACAACTTTTAATCATCATACGCTTTCTATGTGAAGTCACTACTCTCAATAAGATCAATATGAACTCTTTGTTTCTTTTTATTCTTTTTCTTCTTTCTTTTCTTTTATTCACCCAAGATCATGGCAAAATAATCAAGCCCTTGACTCAACACTAAACTTTATTATATATATAGCTCACGGACTCGATTACATAGAGAGATCATAAAGCAAAACTCAAAACTAGATCATGCCATAAACTTTATTCTACTAGATCGAGATACTACTAATAGGATCGAACTAAGAAAAACGGTAAAAATAGGAGATGTGGTTGTGATACGATACCGGGGCACCTCCCCCAACCTTGGCAGTTGCCAAGGGGAGTGCCCATACCCATGTGATTATGTCTCCTTTGTTGTTGGTGAAGAAGGTGGAGGTGTTGTCGATAATGCGGGCTTGCCCTTCTCTTTCTCCAACTTGCGTCTGAGGGTAAAATTATCAATCCTCAACTCATCATTCTCGATCTCAAGCTTTATTATCCTTTTGCATAATGCCTCTTTGCTTTCTTGCTCGAAGCGAGGAGGAACTGGTTCATCTTCATCTTCCTCATTGGGGTACCATATATATGGATATGTATCCTTGAATATGTTTTTATCTAAAGGACGGTAAGAAACTAGGCAATCCTCCTCTGAATCTTGAGACGACATGTTGATCTAACCTGCAGTAGGACATCTTGAAACAAAAACAGAGGATAATTGCGTGATACGGGAGTCAAAACCTTCAGGAGAATATATAATGAATTTTTACCGACCAAAATACGTATCGTGCAAGAAAACGGAGTTCGGAAGGCACACGGGGTGCTCACGAGGTAGGGGGCCGCGCCCACCACCCTCGTGGGGCCCTCGTGTCCTTCCCGGACTGCCACTTATTTTTCTATTTTTCTACATATTCCAAAACGGAGAAATATTGCCTTAGAAATTGTTTTGGAGTCGGTTTACTTACCGTACTACATACCTATTCCTTTTCGGAGTCTGAAACGGTCAGGAAAGTGTCCCTTATGTATTCCTCCGGGGTTATGGTTTCAATAATATTGGTTTCAACATTTATGGGATTACCTGAGATATAATGTTTGATCCTTTGACCGTTTACCACCTTCGGGTTTGTGCCTTCGAAGTTGTTGATTTTTATGGCACCGGAATGATAGACCTCCTTGATAACGTAGGGACCTTCCCATTTAGAGAGAAGTTTTCCTGCAAAAAATCTCAAACGAGAGTTGTATAGCAATACATAATCACCTACATTAAACTCACGCTTTTGTATCCTTTTATCATGCCATCTTTTAACTTTTTCTTTAAACAACTTGGCATTTTCATAAGCTTGGGTTCTCCATTCATCAAGTGAGCTAATATCAAATAACCTCTTCTCACCGACAAGTTTGAAATCATAGTTGAGCTCTTTAATAGCCCAATATGCCTTATGTTCTAGTTCGAGAGGTAAGTGACATGCTTTTCCATAAACCATTTTATAAGGAGACATACCCATAGGATTCTTATATGCAATTTTATAGGCCCATAATGCATCATCAAGTTTCTTAGACCAATTCTTTCTAGACCTATTAACGGTCTTTTGTAAAATTAATTTGAGCTCTCTATTACTCAATTCTACTTGACCACTAGACTGTGGGTGATATGGAGATGCAATTCTATGATTAACGTCATATTTAGCAAGCATTTCACGGAAAGCACCATGAATAAAGTGTGAACCACCATCAGTCATTAAATATCTAGGGTCTCCAAACCTCGGAAAAATAACTTCCTTAAGCATTTTAATAGAAGTGTTATGATCAGCACTACTAGTTGGAATAGCTTCTACCCACTTAGTAACGTAATCAACAACAACCAAAATATGTGTATATCCATTAGAGGCAGGAAAAGGTCCCATATAATCAAAGCCCGAAACATCAAATGGTTCAATAACAAGTGAATAATTCATAGGCATTTCTTGACGTCTACTAATATTACCAATTCTTTGACATTCATCGCAATACAAAACAAACTTACGGGCATCTTTGAAGAGAGTGGGCCAATAAAAACCGGATTGCAATACCTTATGTGCAGTTCTATCTCCAGCGTGGTGTCCTCCATAAGCCTCGAAGTGGCACTTGCGTAGAATCTATTCCTGTTCATGCTCAGGTACACAAAGTCTAATAACACCATCTACTCCTTCTTTATAAAGATGTGGGTCATCCCAAAAGTAATGTCGCAAATCATAGAAAAACTTTTTCTTTTGTTGGTATGTGAAGCTAGGTGGTATAAATTTAGCAACAATATAATTAGCATAATCAGCATACCATGGAGTGCTACGAGAAGTGCTTATGACATTTAATTGTTCATCAGGAAAGCTATCATCAATAGGTAGTGGGTCATCAAGAACATTCTCTAACCTAGATAAATTATCTGCAACGGGGTTCTCAGCTCCTTTTCTATCAACAATATGCAAATCAAATTCTTGCAGCAAGAGAACCCATCTAATAAGTCTAGGTTTAGCATATTTCTTTTCCATAAGATATTTAATAGCAGCATGGTCAGTGTGAATAGTTACTTTAGAATCAACAATATAGAGTCTGAATTTATCACAAGCGAATACAACTGCTAAAAGTTCCTTTTCGGTAGTAGCATAATTTCTTTGAGCATTGTCTAGAGTCTTACTAGCATAATGGATAACATTTAATTTCTTATCAACTCTTTGCCCTAGAACAACACCTACAACATAATCACTAGCATCGCACATAATTTCAAAGGGTAAATTCCAATCAGGTGGCTGAACAACAGGTGCAGAGACTAATGCTTTCTTAAGTATTTCAAATGCTTCTACACAATTATCATCAAAGACAAATGGTACATCTTTTTGTAATAAATTAGTCAGAGGTCGAGAGATTTTTGAGAAGTCCTTAATGAACCTCCTATAAAATCCAGCGTGACCGAGTAAACTTCTTATACCTTTGATGTCCTTGGGACATGACATCTTTTCAATAGCATCAACCTTGGCTTTATCAACTTCAATACCTCTTTCAGAAACTTTGTGCCCCAAGACAATACCTTCATTAACCATAAAGTGGCACTTTTCCCAATTCAAGACAAGATTAGTTTCTTCACATCTCTGCAAAACTCGATCAAGATTGCTCAAGCAATCATCAAAAGAGGAACCATAGACGGAAAAATCGTCCATGAAAACCTCACAATTTTTTTCACAAAAATCAGAGAATATAGCCATCATGCATCTTTGAAGGGTAGCAGGTGTATTACATAAACCAAAAGGCATACGTCTATAAGCAAAAGTACCAAAAGGGCAAGTAAAAGTAGTCTTTGACTGATCTTTAGCCGACACGGGTATTTGAGAGAAACCAGAATAACCATCTAGAAAGCAATAATGTGTATGTTTGCATAATCTTTCTAGCATTTGATCAATAAAAGGTAAGGGGCAATGATCTTTCTTAGTAGCTTTATTTAATTTGCGGAAATCAATTACCATCCTATAACCTGTGATAATTCTTTGCGGGATCAATTCATCTTTATCATTAGGGACAACAGTAATACCTCCCTTCTTAGGGATACAATGGACAGGACTTACCCACTGACTATCA
Source organism: Triticum aestivum (assembly GCF_018294505.1). Lineage (NCBI taxonomy): Eukaryota > Viridiplantae > Streptophyta > Magnoliopsida > Poales > Poaceae > Triticum > Triticum aestivum. Next base: position 676,162,236 of record NC_057795.1, on the reverse strand, counting down.
GCAACGGGATAAATTATACCTGCCTCCAGAAGCTTGAGTATTTCTTTTCTTACCACTTCTTTTATTTTAGGATTCAAACGTCGTTGAGAATCACAAACTGGTTTGGCATCCGCTTCCAAATTTATTTTATGTTGACATAGAGTGGGACTAATGCCCTTAAGATCATCAAGAGTATATCCAATAGCGGCACGGTGCTTCTTCAGAGTTTTCAATAATCTTTCTTCTTCATGCTCTGAAAGGTTAGCGCTAATAATAACAGGATATATTTTCTTCTCATCAAGATAAGAATATTTAAGATTATCAGGCAATGGTATAAGCTCAAACACGGGATCACCCTTGGGCGGAGGAGGATCCCCTAGGATTTCAACAGGCAAATTGTGTTGCAGAATAGGTTCCTGTTTAAAGAATACTTCATCTATTTCCCTTCTTTCATTCATGAACATATCATTTTCATGGTCTAGCAAACAGTGTTCTAAAGGATCAATAGGAGGTACGGCAATAGAAGCAAGACCAATAATTTCATCCTTACCAGGCAATTCTTCCTCACGATGTTGTTTACTAAATTTAGAGAAATTAAACTCATGAATCATATCATCCAAGCCAATAGTAACAACATTCTTTTCGCAATCTATCCTAGCATTAACAGTGTTCAAGAAGGGTCTACCAAATATAATGGGACAAAAGCTATCTTGTGGGGAACTGAGAACAAGAAAATCAGCGGGATATTTAGTTTTCCCACACAATACTTCAATATATCTAACAATTCCCACTGGTGAAATAGTATCTCTATTGGCAAGTTTAATTGTGACATCAATTTCTTCTAACTCAGCAGGTGCATTTTTCATGCTTGATTTATTTATACAAGTCATAAGGTATAACACTAGCACTAGCACCCATATCACATAAGACATGATAACGATGATCTCCTATTTTAACAGAAATAACAGGCACGCCTACCACAGGTCTATGTTTATCTTTAGCACAAGGTTTAGCAATTCTAGAAGTTTCACCGTTGAACTGAATAACATGCCCATCAATATTATCAGACAAGAGATCTTTAACAATAGCAATATTAGGTTCTACTTCAACTTGCTCAGGAGGTGTATAAGTTCTAATATTGCTTTCTTCTAACAGGGAAAGGTGGTTTCGCAACATAAGAGGTAGGAACAATAGGATCATTATAAGTGACAGTCTTTTCTTCAACTTTAATAGGTGCAGCTACTTTTACTTCTATGGGAGGATGATATTTAAACCACTTCTCCTTGGGGAGATCAACATAAGTAGCAAAAGATTCACAGAAAGAGGCTACTACCTCAGAGTCAAGTCCATATTTAGTGCTAAACTTACGGAAAATATCGGTATCCATAAAAGATTTAACACAATCAAACTTAGGTGTCATACCTGACTCCTTACCTTCGTCGAGGTCCCAATCTTCAGAGTTGCGTTTAATTCTATCCAATAAATTCCATCTGAATTCAATAGTCTTCATCATAAAAGAGCCAACACAAGAAGTATCGAGCATGGTGCGATTGTTATCAGAAAGCCGAGCATAAAAACTTTGAATAATTATTTCTCTTGGGGCATGAATATAACATTGATTTAAGCCTCCTCCAAGCTTGAGTGATGCTTTCTCCTTCGCGAGGCCAAAAAGTATATATATATAATTGCGATCACGGTGAACAAGATGCATAGGGTAATACTTTTGATGAAATTCCAATTTCAATCTTTTATAGTTCCATGATCTCGTATCATCACATAGCCTATACCATGTCAATGCATCTCCCTTCAAAGATAAAGGGAAGACCTTCTTCTTAGCAACGTCATCGGGTATACCTGCAAGCTTAAATAATCCACAAACTTCATCCACATATATTAAGTGCTCATCAGGATGCTTTGTTCCATCTCCTGTAAAAGGATTAGCTAGCAGTTTTTCCATCATACCCGAAGGAAATTCAAAAGGAGTTTCATTTTCAATAGGTTCAGTAGGTTGAGGAGCAACTCTTTGCTCTACTGGACGGGGTGAAGATACCCCGAACAAGCCCCTCAGAGAATTACTTTCCATAGTAACAAGTGACAATAAATTTCAGCACACTATATAAATTTTTCCTTACCAAATTCCACCTACCAAAGGCGCTACACTCCCCGGCAATGGCGCCAGAAAAGAGTCTTGATGACCCACAAGTATAGGGGATCTATCGTAGTCCTTTCGATAAGTAAGAGTGTCGAACCCAACGAGGAGCAGAAGGAAATGATAAGCGGTTTTCAGCAAGGTATTCTCTGCAAGTACTGAAATAAGTGGTAACAGATAGTTTTGTGATAAGATAAATTGTAACGAGCAACAAGTAACAAGAGTAAATAAAGTGCAGCAAGGTGGCCCAATCCTTTTTGTAGCAAAGGACAAGCCGGAACAAACTCTTATAATAGGAAAAGCGCTCCCGAGGACACATGGGAATATTGTCAAGCTAGTTTTCATCACGCTCATATGATTCACGTTCGGTACTTTGTTAATTTGATATGTGGGTGGACCGGTGCTTGGGTGCTGTTCTTACTTGAACAAACGTTCCACTTATGATTAACCTCTATTGCAAGCATCCACAGCTACAACAAAAGTATTAAGGTAAACCTAACTGTCGATGTCAAAACCGGCGGATCTCGGGTAGGGGGTCCCGAACTGTGCGTCTAGGCGGATGGTAACAGGAGACAAGGGACATGATGTTTTTACCCAGGTTCGGGCCCTCTCGATGGAGGTAAAACCCTACTCCTGCTTGATTAATATTGATGATATGGGTAGTACAAGAGTAGATCTACCACGAGATCAGAGAGGCTAAACCCTAGAAGCTAGCCTATGGTATGATTGTTGTTCCTCCTACGGACTAAAACCCTCCGGTTTATATAGACATCGGAGAGGGCTAGGGTTACACAGAGTCGGTTACAATGGGAGGAGATCTACATATCCGTATCGCCAAGCTTGCCTTCCACGCCAAGGAAAGTCCCATCCGGACACGGGACGAAGTCTTCAATCTTGTATCTTCATAGTCCAGGAGTCCAGCCAAAGGTTATAGTCCGGCGATCTGGACACCCCCTAATCCAGGACTCCCTCAGTGGCCCCTGAACCAGGCTTCAATGACGACGAGTCCGGCACGCAGATTGTCTTCGGCATTGCAAGGCGGGTTCCTCCTCCGAATACTTCATAGAAGATTTTGAACGCAAGGATAGTGTCCGGCTCTGCAACATAAGTTCCACATACCACCGTAGAGAGAATAATTACACAAATCCAATCTGCTGACGCATTCCGCAGCGTGACATCACACCACGGCCAAGCCTTTATTTGAATCGTTTTTACTGTCCCACCTCAGCGCACTTAGCGAGGCGGTTTCCTTGGCATGTCTTGTCGAAGCAGAGATCGTGTCCCCTTATTCCGGGATTCTCATCAATACGGGCATGGGTAACCCACTCGTGCCCGTTGGTATGTCTCCTCAATCGAAGGCGAGTCCCAAACGGTCATGGGGAGGGCTCTTGGTATTCAACCTCTTCATAAAGAGACCAAGGCTCTACTCCTTTCTTTCAATCTCAATCGAATCCGCCTCTCGCCTCGAGTTCCAGCACCCAAAGCTCCAGATTCAGGCGCTTCGGACCTTCGATGATATCCGGCTCCGACCTTCAAGGCCGGTGGATGCCTTCCTCCGTGACGAAAGAAGACGTGCTAAAGCTGAGAGATGCCAGGTATCTAACCAGCGAAATCTCGCATAGGCTGCCTGCTCAAGGGCAGGCTATTCCCACTCCCAATCCTGGTGAGAGCGTGGTGTTCGCGTCTCACTTCCTTCGGGGGCTTGGTTTCCCGACGGACCCCTTCGTGAGGGGGCTCATGTTTTATTATGGGTTGGAATTTCACGACTTGGCTCCGGAGTCCATCCTACACATCTCATCGTTCATTGTTATGTGTGAAGCCTTCCTCCGGATTACTCCTCACTTCGGATTGTGGCTTAAGACCTTCAAAGTAGAGCCGAAGATGATCGAGGGGCAGCACGCGGAGTGCGGAGGTGCTGTTATAAGCAAGAATGTTGACGCTCCATGGCCCAAGGGCTCTTTTCAAGAGGAGTTCAGCTTATGGCAACGAGAGTGGTTTTATATCACAGCTCCCAGGGGCACCAAGTGGGTGGCGCCACCTGCCTTTCGCTCGGGTCCCCCACCACAGCTAGCGTCATGGGTCAATAGAGGGTTTAACTGGGGGCCGTCCAAGGACGTGCTCTTGTTGCAGGGCCGAATTCGAGATCTCCTAGAAAGAGACATCAATCTGGTCGTAGTGACGCATGTCATGTTGATTCGTCGCACCCTGCCCTGCAAACGTCGCCCCCTCCGCCTGTGGGAGTTTAATCCGGAGGGACCACGAGCCCTCCAACATTTTATGGGTGCGACGCCCATGGAGATGTACAAATTGTTCTTCGGATCACAAGCAATGTGTCCGGACTCGACCGAGGACACAGGTCTGAGCTGCAATCGTCCGGATACTCAAGTAAGTAGCCCTGTACTCGGACACGCTATCCGTATATTTATCAAAAAATTGCCCTTAAAAGAGCTGTCCCTTAAATAGGAGTGGATAGCGAAAGCAAAGCTAATCAGGTGTCCGGCCCCCCTCCCTGAGACCACGCCGGATCCCGTGTTAACCAGGATGCTGGAGGTTGCGTCTTTGGAAGAAGGCGAAGGGGGGAACAAGGAAGCTATCGCCTCCCCGAAGGAGGCTGTCAGGAAAGGAGGAATCAAGAATTCCTCTATCCAGGGGAAGAAGAGGACCGCCTCTGAAGACCCGGAGACCATGGTCTCAAAGCGGGGGAAGAAATCTTCGTCAGAGGGTCCTGCGCCGGGGGATGCCTCGGCCGCACTGTGCCCCCAAGGGGATCAGCCCTCCACCGAGCCGTAAGTAGAGAGGGGAGTTTTAAAATGAGAGACGTCCCTGTTCTATTTCCGAGGAAGATAACCGAAATTTTACCTTGTAGTTCGGATCTCAGCCCTTCTCAGCAGAGCTCATCTTCAGGGGCTCTTCGTCCAAAGATGATGGAGAGCGGAACGCCTCCCCCTGCCGTACCACCTTACGAGGCGGGCGATCCTGAGGTGTCGTCACGGAGGGTTTATCCGAATCCGGCAGGGCCGGAAGGCAGTCGTATGGCCCCCCAAAGCCCTCCGTGTCCGGCCTTCGAAAAAGGCCATCGGACGAGTCCGGCATCGTCCGGTGCACGGTCGGAGGAGCTGAAGGATCTGCTCGGGCGAGCGGCTATCTCAGAAGAACACCGTGCGTTGATGGGTACGGTGATTGAAAGGATATCATCCGCGGAGAGCGGGTTGTACGAGGCCGTCAGGAGTTTACTGACAGGTTTTGAGGTACGCGAAATGATGTACCTTTTGACAGTTCCGCATATAAAAGATGCGCCCTGTGTAGATAGTAGCCCCTGAGACTCGGTGCGTTGTCAAAAATGACGGCGCGCCGAGGATCATAATCCCAGGTATAATATGTCGCCTTTCCTATGTAGGTGGCGAAGTGTCCGGTGGCTAGCCGGACTGATGGATTTGCCGAGCTAAAGCGGCAACTTGACGTGGCAGATGCCGACACCGCGCTTGTCAACAAGCGGCTTGACGAGGCACAAGGTATGTGATTTCTCCGGCGGCACCTGGTAAGAGGAGCTTGATGCCTGTATCTTACAACATGTGTGCTTGATGCAGATGGTGCCGCTGCCATGGAGAGCCTTCAGGCGGAACTTGCCCGAGCCAAGGAGCAGGCCAGAAAAAGCGATGCGGCTGCTTTAAAGGCTGCTGAAGAGCTGAAAGCCGAACAGGCTGCTCACTCCCGAAGCAGGAAGGAAATGGTCGAGATGGCTGTGAAGTTGAAGAATGCTGCCGACCGCTGCAAGCTTCTTGAAAAAGAAGATCGGGCGGAACAGAAGGACTTGAAGAAGGCCACTACCGAGGCCAAGGATGCTCGCTCTGCGATGAGAGCTATGAAGGAGGAGCTACGTCAGGCCGGAGATATCGCGGCTGGAAAGCCCTTTATGCTGCGGATGAAGTTTGGGGATCCTATATATGCTCCGTTGAACCGGCTGTGGAGTGCGGCGGACACTTATCTGGACTTGGTGGCAAGTGCCGCGGACGCGACCGAACACTTCCGAGATCAAAAGGATCATGAAGTGGAAAAGCTTTTTTGGTCGCAGTTCCACAATCCAGAGCGCCCACTTCCATTAACCGATCGTTTGGCCGCATGGGCGGAGCTGAATAGGTTATCCGGACTCGCCATGAAGTATGTCGTGAGTCATCTGTGGCCGGAAAGGCCCGAGCCGAAGAGTTATTTTAGCTTGGTGCAGCAGTTCCTTGGTGCGGTGCCGCATATCAATGCAATGAAAAGGTCAGCGTGCATAAAGGGTGCGCGGATGGCTCTTGCCCGTGTCAAGACATATTGGGCGGAGATGAAGGCCGTCGCTATTGCATCCCAAGATTCGGACGGGAGCCGAGTACCTGCCGAGCACTATTTTCAGGAAGTTCTACAGGGCGCTCGTTTAATAGAGACGCAGTGCTCGAAGGATATTATGTTCGAATAACATGTATTATTGTAAAACAATGTTTCGGGGGAATATAAAAGCCTTTTATACTTGTGCCTTCAAGAATTAAAATACCTCCTGTGCGGCCGTTAACGTATATGTATATATAACCTGAAAGATGGCAGTCTTTGGCTTCAGCCCCCACGCATATAATGCGGGGGTGTTCGCAAAAGGCGCATTTTCACACTTGATCCAACGTCTTAGTCCTATTAAGGAGGTGATAGCGCAGCGAACTAGGCAACCGGACTATAATGCTTTATCACTTTCACTTAGCCATAGGAGTTTGACAGTGGGGCTACTATATAGCCCCTAGGGGCACTGCGCTCACCCGAATTCGGGGCGCGTGTGTGCCTGGCCGGGAAACGGCCCTTCATTAATGCGGAGGAATCCTAAAGATTCCGGCGGGTCATCGAGTGGTTGACCAGTCTCACGCTATATCATGACAATCAGTTTTCGGCTTTCTCTACTAGGTGCTCGCCTGGCCGAACCGGGGCACAATCGCAGTAGTTCTCCTGGTGCCGCCTTAGCCGATAGAGCGGAACGTAAGGTAGCAAAACACAGGAGCCGGGCAAACCCAACATTTGACCAAAGACATGATTCGGAGCTGATGCATATAAGGCCAAACTCGTGACGCCGAACACTCCCTAAGGTATTGGTCTTAATGAAAACGGGCTGAACAACGCCCTTGGTAATAAGCCCCCGGTGTCCAGGTATGCGCAAAATTCTGACGTGGCCACATGCCAAGACGCCAGCCTCCTCCTTGGTTATACCAAGAAACCGAGGGATGTGTATCAACAAGAGACAGTGAGAAAGGTTTACGCAGGGTCTTAATCTAAAAAGAATCCTTGGAACGGGTCCCTATTGCACGTCTGCGCCTGTGTCTCCGTTGTGCCGTATCCTGGACGGGTGTAGCACGGTGTTCATCTGTAAAAGAGAGGAACTTAGTTGAAAAAGATCGTGCGAAAATGTATGTTATATTAAATAAACAAAGTATAATTCAAAAAATGGGTAAAATTGAGCTTTATTGTCTCTTGTTGTACATGCGCGGAGCCCCTTGTACTAGGGTATGCGGCTAGTAAGCCCTTGTATGTTTACGCCGGACTCGTCTAGCCATGTCCGGGGTCTGAATGACCTGTTTAGGTGCTTTGATTAGTGAAGCCGGTTTAGTGCTTGGCTGTCAAGGCAGCCGCACGGTCTTCCGCGCTCGAGGAACACTCGATATTTCCCTTTAATGAGATGATGCCTCGCGGACCGGGCATTTTAAGCATAAGAGATGCATAATGCGGTATTGCGTTAAAGCGGGCAAAATCTTCACGTCCCAGTAGTGCTTGATAGCTACTTGTAAATGGGGCGATGTGGAAGGTTAGCTTTTCGCGGCGGAAGTTGTTGGGGGAGCCGAACATAACTTCTAGCAGGAGAGAACCCGTACAATGGGCATCTGGGCCTGGCGTTACCCCTTGAAAGGAAGTGTTGCTATGGCGAATTTTTGTTGGGTCTATCCCCATTTTGCGGATTGTGTCCTGATATAGCAGGTTTAGATCACTGTCGCCGTCCATTAGGACTTGTGTAAAGTGGAGTCCGTCGATTATCGGATCTAATATCAAGGCAGTCCAGCCTGCGTTCCGGATACTTCTAGAGTAATCCTGATGGTCGAAGGTGATTGGTTTTAACAACCAGTGGCGGGACTCCTCTGGGATAGGCCGTATGGCGCATATCTCTATAGGCGCCACTCTATTTTTCCATTTTGTCACGTGAAGTGAGTTTACTGTTTTGATTTCTTGTGGGAAATTCTTTTATTTTCCGGTGCTCTGCTTGTGGGGTTCGTCATCGTCCTCGCTTGGTGTGTCGAGCCCCTTGTGTTCGGCGTTGAGTTTGCCGGATTGCTTGAAGACCCAACAATCTCTATGGGTATGGTTTGCAGGCTTCCTGGGAGTACTGTGGATTTGGCATATCTTGTCCAAGATTTTGTTTAGGTTAGATAGCTCGTCCCTGTTATCCTTGAGGGGCAGCTTTTTCTGATTCTTCCGAGAGCTTTTGAGTCCGGCGTTGACTGTCGTGCTCTTCGGGCTGTTTCCCTTGGTCCGGCGCTGGTCCTTGCTGCGTCGCGGTTTCCCTTTTCCATCCCTAACTTTGGATGTACTTGGGTCGCTGGTACTGCATCTTGCCAACCAGCTATCCTCTCCTGCGCAAAAGCGGGTCATGAGGCTTGTTAATGCGGCCATTGTTCTTGGCTTTTCTTGGCCGAGGTGTCTGGCGAGCCATTCGTCTCGAACGCTGTGTTTGAAAGCTGCTAAGGCTTCGGCGTCCGACAGTCGACTATCTGGTTCTTTTTAGTAAGAAATATGTTCCAGAGTTTCCGGGCTGACTCTCCGGGTTGTTGGGTTATATGACTTAAATCGTCTGCATCCGGAGGTCAGACATAGGTCCCTTGAAAATTTGCCCGAAAGGCATCCTCGAGCTCTTCCCAACTTCCGGTGATGTTTTCGGGGAGGCTTTTAAGCCAATGCCGGGCTGGCCCTTTGAGCTTGAGGGGTAAGTATTTTATGACGTGGAGGTCATCTCCTCTAGCCATGTGTATGTGGAGGATATAATCCTCAATCCAGACTCTAGGGTCTGTTGTTCCGTCGTATGCCTCTATGTTTACGGGCTTGAATCCCGCTGGAAATTCATGGTCCAGCACCTCATCGGTGAAACATAGGGGGTGTGCGGCACCCCTATATTTGGGTGTGCCGTGATGTTCGGATACTTGTTGCGTTGCGTTGCTTACTAGAGGTTGCTTTATTGGCCCGTAGATAGATCTGGCTGGGCCATCTTTTTGATGCGAATCCTTGTGCGGATCGCGTGCCGGCTTGTGTGCGGCACCATTTACCGCACTATGTTGGCCATGGGGTCGTTTATCCGACCGGGTGGCTTCCTTATTTTTTGATTGCGGAGGCTCTAAGGCCTCGTCATCAAATTCAGGCAGTAATTTTCGCTTCGGATAGCTCTTTGTGTGGCGACTGTCACCGTATTTGTCTGCGGAGTTGAGTACTTTGCTCCATCTAATTCTGAGTGCATCTTCCGCTGTTTTGAGCTTCCGTTTCCGCTTTTTTCAGGCTACGCGCAGTGGCGACGAGCCCTTTTTGGAGGTTCTTTTGCTCCAGCAACTTGTCCGTCGTGAGGTCGTCCGGACTGTTATCTTTGCCGGGGACGGGTTGTTTATCCAAGTTGCCCTGTTCGGACGGTTGCTCGATGGCATGTTCGTCGTCCGCCGGTTCGCCCTGCTCTATGGCTGGGTCTGTATGGCTGCTGTCTCTGTCGAGGTGGGGTTTGGAGCGGCGCTTACGCCGCCTCTTTGACTGCTTTTCAAGGGAACGATCCCTCGTTGCGTCCCTTTGTTCCTCGTCGTTGTTTCTTTTAGGTGTGTCCACCATGTATACATTGTGAGATGAGGTGGTTGTCTAGTGCCCTATAGGCGCTGGTTCCTATTCGTCTCCTACATCGTCGTCCATACCGTCGATGTCTTCGGAGTCGAAGTCGAGCATGTCGGTTAAATCATCGACAGTGGCTACGAAGTGGGTGGTGGGTGGGCTTTGAATTTCTTCGTCGTCCGCATCCCAACCTTGTTGACCATAGTCCGGCCAGGGCTCTCCTGATAAAGAGAGAGACTTTAATGAATTCAGAATGTCGCCGAAGGGCGAGTGCTGAAAGATGTCCGCGGCGGTGAACTCCATGATCGGCGCCCAATCGGATTCGATTGGCAGGGGCGCGGAATGTTCGGAGTCTGGAGAGGAGTCCGGCACTTTGGAGTCACGGGCTTCGCAGAGGACAAGGCTGGTGTTCAGCTCGATCGCCGTAGGGATTGCAGCCCCCGAGGCGGTGTCCAGCCACCCGTCCTCGATTGGCGCAGTCAGCTCCGAGCTAAGGGTCGGAGCGGACACAGGTGTGGCCTCCAGGGCACTGTTCAGCGGCAGAGCTAGATCATGCTCATCGTAACAGTGCGGCGCGCTCGGCTGTGGCTCGAACCCGTCGAAGATCAAGTCTCCACGGACATCAGCCGTGTAGTTCAAACTTCCAAATCTGACCTGATGGCCAGGGGCGTAGCTTTCTATCTGCTCCAGATGGCCAAGCGAATTGGCCCGCAGTGCAAAGCCCCCGAATACGAAGATCTGTCCGGGGAGAAAAATCTCACCCTGGACCGCATCATTGTTGATTATCGGAGGAGCCATCGGGCCTAAAGATGACGACACAGAGGAACTCTCAATGAAAGCACCAATGTCGGTGTCAAAACCGGCGGATCTTGGGTAGGGGGTCCCGAACTGTGCGTCTAGGCGGATGGTAACAGGAGACAAGGGGCACGATGTTTTTACCCAGGTTCGGGCCCTCTCGATGGAGGTAAAACCCTACTCCTGCTTGATTAATATTGATGATATGGGTAGTACAAGAGTAGATCTACCACGAGATCAGAGAGGCTAAACCCTAGAAGCTAGCCTATGGTATGATTGTTGTTCGTCCTACGGACTAAAACCCTCCGGTTTATATAGACACCAGAGAGGGCTAGGGTTACACAGAGTCGGTTACAATAGGAGGATATCTACATATCCGTATTGCCAAGCTTGCCTTCCACGCCAAGGAAAGTCCCATCCGGACACGGGACGAAGTCTTCAATCTTGTATCTTCATAGTCCAGGAGTCCTGCCAAAGGTTATAGTCCGGCCATCCGGACACCCCCTAATCCAGGACTCCCTCGCTAACCATAGCATGAAACATATGGATCTAAATCAGCCCCTTACGAAGCAACGCATAAACTAGGGTTTAAGCTTCTGTCATTCTAGCAACCCATCATCTACTTATTACTTCCCAATGCCTTCCTCTAGGCCCAAATAATGGTGAAGTGTTATGTAGTCGACGTTCACATAACACCACTAGAGGCTAGACAACATACATCTCATCAAAATATCGAACGAATACCAAATTCACATGACTACTAATAGCAAGACTTCTCCCTTGTCCTCAGGAACAAACGTAACTACTCACAAAGCATATTCATGTTCATAATCAGAGGGGTAATAATATGCATAAAGGATCTGAACATATAATCTTCCACCAAATAAACCAACTAGCATCAACTACAAGGAGTAATCAACACTACTAGAAACCTACTAGCACCAATCCCGGACTTGGAGACAAGAATTGGATACAAGAGATGAACTAGGGTTTGGAGATGAGATGGTGCTGGTGAAGATGTTGATGGAGATTGCCCTTTCCCGATGAGAGGAGAGCTGGTCATGATGATGACGATGATTTCCCCCTCCTGGAGGGAAGTGTCCCCGGCAGAACAGCTCTGCCGGAGCCCTAGATTGGTTCCGCCAAGGTTCCGCTTCGTGGCGGCGGAGTCTCGTCCCGAAAGGTTGCTTCTTCTTTTTTTCTCATCGAAAGACTTCATATAGGAGAAGATGGGTGTCGAAGATCCAATAGGGGGCCCACGAGGTAGGCGGGCGCGCCCTAGGAGGGGCGGCGCGCCCCCACCCTCGTGAGCAGGGTGTGGGCCCCTTGGCCTTCATCTGTGGCGATGATTTTTCTTTATTTATTTTAAGATATTCCGTGGAGTTTCAGGACTTTTGGAGTTACGCAGAATAGGTCTCCAATATTTGCTCATTTTCCAGCCCAGAATTCCAGCTGCTGGCATTCTCCCTCTTCATGTAAACCTTGTAAAATAAAAGAAAATAGCCATAAGTATTGTGACATAACGTGAAATAACATCCCATAATGCGATAAATATCGATATAAAAGCATGATGCAAAATGGATGTATCAAGGCGCTCCACCTGCATGGCTGCTGGCCTGCCTTCGGACTCATCGGAGCCAGAGGAGGAGGGGGAGGAGGAGGAGTAAGAGGAGTAGCAGCCAGTTTTGATGGAGATGGCGGATCCGGAGGAGGAGGAGGAGTAGGGATGGAGGAGGAGGAGCAGCCGAAGGAGGAGGAAGAGGAGCAACAACCGACTCTGATGGAGATGGCGCATCCAGAGGAGGACGAGGCGAAGCAGGCGAAGGAGGAGCTGGCATCGGCTCCGGGCCTCAACAGGAGGGCGCGGAGGCGGAGTTCGCAGTACAAAATCCCAGGCAACTCAGATGGCAGAACAGCAGTCCATTCCGGAGTCCATCCAGGATGAGGCCTATGTAGAGGCCAACCGGCAAGAACGGGCGACGACCGACGTACTTTTCACCGAACTCGACACGGAGGAGCCGCAGGAGTCGGAGTTGCGGCTACCACCCATGTACCCGGAGTCGGGCACGAAGATAGTGCACATATCCGATAAGGAATAGAGTAGTATAGATTGATCTACGTAGATTTTCCTTGTTTGCATGCTTTTGTACGGATTTAAGATTTCAAATATGAAATATTCGAATGCAGTGGAGGAAATTTGAGGTGTAATTGGTCACTGTCGGGCGCGTCCGCGGGCGTTTAAGGGCCAAGTCTGGTTGTAGATGCTCTGAGGTCCCCTAGTCTTTCCTTGTAGGTTTGAAAGAGCACAACTTCCTGCCACTGTGATCATCTACCATGCCACCATCATAAGTGATTAGTAGTTGGCAATTGACTTATTTTGGTGCCCATAGCCAAATTTTGGGAATTGTCCGTTCAGTCGTGCATAAGTATTTAACAAAACTTACCATTTTACAGATTTGTGTCTCCCAGAACCATCATTTTCATTTTTTCACAGAACTACCACATTTATTCTAACTTTTGGCTAGTAATTACTGCTCTCAGGTACCGGTCTGGGTGAGATAACCTCGATTATTACAGAGACCAGTACAATGCCCGTGCGTTGCCACGGGCCTTTTAATTTTTTTTCTGATTGCATACATAAGCATAATGCACTTCCAATTTCACATGTATAGAAAAAATTTACAATAACAATCAAAAAATGTACTTGGTGCAATGTATTTTCATTATTCCACTTCACTTGCATCTCCTAAAATATCAGGAATATTGTCTTCAGCTTCCTTCGCACAGTACTTGAGCAATTATAGTAAAAAAAATCTTCATTGACTTGTAACCATCCTGCATGAGTACTTCATACAGTTAGCATGAAGATTTCACATGAAAAATGTAAGAACATGCAAACATAGAGTACTCCACTTGTAAATTGGATGAACCAATTTTTTACCATTCCATGAGAGCATATTAAAATCAAAAACAAAATAACTCAACACATAATGTAATAAATAAAAATTTATTATCTCGATTATAATGATGATAAATAATTGTATGTATCTTGAATTTAAACATAGAATAGACAAATATGAACAGCCTCCCACAAAAAGGAAAAGCCACTCCTCGCCTCTCACCACACAAGCACATCACACATCCCTTATCCCCACCGCGTTGCCACGGGCATTTTAAAAAAAATCAAAAATCTTACTGGCTCATCATGACCATATTCTATTGAAAAACAAATCTGAGTTTTATGGATATATGATAGTCCTCATTGCAATTAATGTCACTAAATTTCTCAATCCATCAGTCATGAGCAAGTGCAAAAGTTAATGAATCTAAGTTAAGTGAAATAAGGAAGGATTAAATGAATGAACAAATGAATCATGCACATGCCTTAATCACTTCTTCTCCGCCCGAAAATGGAACCCAATACATTCTGATGCAACATTGCATTGCTCCACGGGAATCGATCAGCCTTCTCACTTGCATTGAGGAGCCCCATTTGGCCATTTCTTTCGCCGCCGGCCTCAACATCACCCTTAATATCTGTCCGCCAGGTCTGTCATGAAGCCATGCCCACCATGTTTCACTGCATCTTACATTACTCCTCACATCACATAAGTAAGTACCATTGTTGAAGCATGCATACCAATCGTTAGATCGAGCACACCCAAACATTTGCGATCCACCACTTTTTCACCCTCCCCTCTCTCCACGAGACATCTCCCATACCACATCAACAACACTCCCCTCATCACACGTCCAGCATGGGTCGCCGCCCCTCACGGGAGTTAACGGAATATTATAAGGGAAAAACTAGAAGCCTGGAAACATAAACCAATGCATCCATCCACAAAATAAGCTCTACTTGATGACAACGAATGATGAAAAGCTGAATTATTTTGATCATATCCAGTCTAATAGGAGATTACATGGGTTGCAAAATCCACACATAATCGCACAAGGCATTCTAAATTTTTAAATACCACAATTATCACAATAATGAAAATAAAGCTAGGGATATTGAAAAGTGTAAGGCAATAGCGCTCTATCTCTCCGGTATTGTTCAATGGATAGGGATGCTCCTAGGCATTATTGTTATCTTGAAAGAAAATCTGGCTTGAATGAATTCTTTGGTCATAGAAAGCGTCGGAGCTCCTTGAACCTACATATTGCACTCTTTGTGTTAGTCAAGATCGAAAAAATAGCTAGGCATTGGTAATCAGGAATGTACCTTTTAATCAGGTTCTTTGCTCCGTTGATGTCTGGGTTGAAGTATTATCTGAGACTGATTAGTCGTAAAAGAATTTGCATCTGCAGACAACATAAAATACAATAGCAGGAAGCCAGAAAAAAATAGTTAAGTACATACAATCATAGCGATGTTGCCTCCAGAAATCCCTAGCGAGAGGCACTGGTCTTCTACCCCACATTACATATGTCAAAAGATAGTACGCGTAATTTTAACTCATTTAGTTATCTAGCTGACCAGATCAATTGTAAGGCATTACGTGGTTCTTATTTTAGTGAAAAGGAATTTCGTTGAATAGTGAACTTAATTGGTATAAAAGAACCATAACATGGGTTGTGCTTAAACCACAAAAGATTTTTATAGGAGATCAGAATAAAATACATGTAATAACTCGCTAAGAATCTTCTATGTTCTTACTATTTAGGGATACCAACTCTTTGAGTAACAGAGTAATAATAGGACATTGTGTAGCTCAATTCACGTGAGCTAGATTGACACACTATTGCTGCAGCCAGAGGTGATATCCAATGCAATGGGTGGGGTGAAATTCTTGACAACAGCCTGCAATCAGGTAATGAAGGACCATTTGATGACTATAAACTTGAAAGTAAAGACATCTTCAACCTTTGGAAAATTAGATATGGATCAAAAAAACCTATGGCCTCATCCCGGACATTAATATTAAAACCATCATTTTAGATTTCTGAAGTTGCAACATATTTCATGGAAGTTGCTATATGAAGACCTTACAATCAGAATTTTTTTATCGTACCATATCAATTGGGCATCATGCAATATAACAGAAGATCGGATAAGTCTATCATGTGTATTTACAAAAAAGAGCAAATATTGCAGTAAATTTTTGTGATGAAATAATATAAAAGAGGTTCTGGAACATACATCTTTGTTTCTTCTAAGCCTTGGTAGAAGCATGGTTGCTTGCATTTGAGATGCAAGGAAGAAGCGACATTCCGAAAGGGCACCACATGCCTCACCTGATTGATAAACTCAGAAGCACCTCAACTAACAATTGAAAAAGGTGTCGCTAAATAGAATCTCGCATATAAAGCTATAAGCATAAATAACAAGCAAGGCAAAATCAAAAGAAATAAAAAATCTGTGAAGCACATTATACTTTTACATTAGATCCTTAGATATTGCAAAGACAAGAGAAATGGTCAGCATGACAATATTGTCCGATGGTCAAATAATCCCAAAATGATACATTGAGAAATTTATATTGGACTTCCAATTTATAGAAGAATGCAAAAGAAAACTTAGTTAGACTTTTACACAATGCTCATTTAACTTGTGACGGAAAAAATTATGCTATCATAACTCTATTCTAATATATACAACTCCAATGCTGCAGGCAACGTTGCTATGGGCTACGATGTATATAAGTTGCCCGTATGTTGCATCGAGGGCTTACATATTCTAATGGGTCAATAGCAATGGTGGATAACATATACCTTGAGGACCCTTTGCACACCAGGTGGCATTGTTGACTTCTTTATAATCAACGCATTGTCGTTCTTCTTCTCCCTGCAGAGCTGGCGGCCGACGGCGATGAGCTCCGCCTTCTTATTCTCACTGTTGTGGCTGTCCTTATCGTCCTTGTTGATTGGCTCCATCATCAATCCATTGTTCTTCTCGACCATTCTTTAGCACTCTAGCAACTGTATGGCGAGCTGATCGTCGTTATTGATGTCGGAGAAGCCAACAAGGCCAAGAGGTTGTTGATGTTCGTGCTCTCCTCCCCATGGTCGTTATCACCCCTGCTGGGGGTGCCATTAATCAACGACAACCACATTACGAACTCATTCTTCATGTTCATCTCCTCCTCCTAACTACACTATAGTCAAGGACAACCACGACTATGCGAGTGGCAGGAGACATATTAGTTTACGTTCGTGTACTTTTCATCCGTCATAATGAAACTTTGAAACTTATATTCCATTTAATTCTATTTGGCATCTTAAACAATACATGAACAAACTACTCGAGATCAAAGAGTAGCACAGTAAAAATACTACTTACATCTAAGAGAAAGGCTACATCAAGTAGTAGAATCTGCATGGCATGTGTGCTAACCTGGTCTGGATGATCGCATCTTAAACAATACATGAACAAACTACTCAAGATCAAAGAGTAGCACAGTAAAAATACTACTTACATCTAAGAGAAAGGCTACATCAAGTAGTAGAATCTGCATGGCATGTGTGCTAACCTGGTCTGGATGATGTGAGTTAACAATATTGAACCCCTCTTATGTCTATGCTGCCTCTCTCAAACATCTGCAACCAAAAATAGATGAGACCCATATATTAAGACTACAAAAACGAAAGATGAAACATGTAAGGGCATTTGGGCATAGTACAGAAACACGCCGACCAGTCGCTTTGTTTGAGGATCAAGAACAAAACATGAGAGCTTCTCTCATCAATTACCTCGGCAGAAGTTTCATACATCTCTGATTTGTCAAACGCCTTCCACATTCATGCGGCTGAAAAACTTCCCGCTCCCTCCTGCCCCATTTTGCGTTGATGAAGACCCAGGCTGAGCTTTGCTCCGCCGCGCACTCACTTCCGGTCAAGTACGCCAACATTGGAATGGGGAGATGTTGGAGATTAAGAGGGGATTGAGGAAATGGATCCTCACATCAGTGAGGCGCGCGGTGCATGTACATCTGTGCTGAGTTTGATCTGGCTACAAAAAAAGGAACATAAGCATATGTCAAAGTAAAAGTAAAATGACCATGTACATTATACCTAAATTATATTCTCTCCTTCCCTAAGTAAATAAATAAATATACTGTCCTGCATATCATCTCACAGGTATTAAGAACCTAGCATTTTCTGCTCATGCATTAGATCTAAAACTTAAATTATGTAAGAAGACCACAGTAAACAAAAAACAAAAGCTTTTCTAAGTCGGTCTTGCCTTCATTACTATTTCTACCGATGCTTCTAGTTCCACACTTCTTCCTACAATATTGAAGCAGTCGTTAAACCCTGCAATATCAGCATCAAAAAGTAAATACAGGACAAATAAAAACACAAAAGTAAATCGTTCAAGAGAAATTGCAGTACCAAATTTGAATTTTTCAACACTCAGAGCATGTTTGAACTATTTGTATCACACTGTATACAGAATACAGAACCATGTCATGCATGACGTCGTGCCTTAGCTGTACACTGGCGCCACCTCCTCCATATGTGGTGTTCGGTGGCGCAGGGTACAGGTGTGCGTGTGAGTTAATCATGTGTGAGTGGGGCCTGTGTGCCGGCTGGGTAATGTACTTGGTCTGAACTTGTCACTGAACAAAGGTAAATCTGAATTGAGGAAATACAGTTCTGAATTCCTCCTACTGTTTCTCTTCTCTTCTTGCTCAGTCAGGCAAAAAGGAGAGGGACCTAAAGCCACTCCTCGCCTCTCACCACACAAGCACATCACACATCAAACAAAGTACAATCAACAAATTGATGGATCCATATGGTTGCTTCACTTTACTTCCTAATAAGTGGATTTCTTTTCCTGAACAAATTGACTGCTGATTCCAGGCAGTAGGATAGATGTTAAGCAAGCAAATATATAAACCTGAGAGTAGGGATGGCACCCACCGGGTTTGGGTACGGGTGGAGTTACCCCATACCCTTACCCATCCCCTTTGAGCTTACCCATCACCCGTACCCATACCCGTCAACGGGTACAATTTTTCCCCATACCCATCACCCGACAGGGTAAATGGGTACCCACGGGTATAAATACCCACGTGTGCGGACATCAACTTGAGGAAGAAATAATCATAAACGACAACATATCAACATAATTTATAGACATCACATACTAATAAACAACAACACATCATAAAGAAAACACAATCCCATAAACAACACCACTTATTTGTATGCAGCAACACATAGTCATTTATTTTAAGTTCACAAAATCACGACAAAGTATGGAGGTAATTTGACCGTACATAAGGCCACAAAATAAGCATCCCAATAAAGTTTCGACATTGTAACTAGTTCAATTAAAATAAACTCGACCAATCCGATAGTAGCATAATGAAGACCTTGGCACAATAAGTCGTCAATCTTGAGCATAACTCGCCGAGACCATGTCTCTACATCTCAAAGGGCCAAGTCCTGGTTGGAAACATGAATGTAGTCATTTTATTAGAATTTTTCTTATAGCATATGCACTCAAATAATCTATCGGCAAAGGAAATGTGTTGGTGAATACTAACCTGCATCCCCTCTTGAATGTCTTGAAGGCAAGTCCAAAAGCTAGCATCTCCTTTATGAGCATCTAAAACACACAATTTGTAGAGATGACAAGACATGATTAGAAATAGTTAAATAAAGAGTAAGTTTGAAAAAAAATTACATTATTTGCTCACCTTTGCATTTGTTTCTAAGCCAATCTTGGGAGCACATCAAAACTTCCACCATATCAGGAGTTAGGCGGCTCCTATGTTCACTAAGTATTCTGCCACTTGTACTAAAGGCCGATTCTGAAGCAACTGTTGTCACGGGAATGGCAAAAATATCTCTGGCAACCTTCCTTAATGTTGGATATCTTGTTCCAGCTACTTTCCACCAATCCAACACACTAAATACTTCTGTGTATGGCACTAGGCCATCTGCCAAGTACATATCTATTTCACCTTGCAACCGAGCTGTAGCAGGACTTTGTTTGGCGACAATGTCATTGAAAATATTCATGATGGCTGGAGCTTTCATTGAAGAAATCAATTCTTCACATGGTTTATATTCATCTACTTCCACTTCATACTCCTCTATCAGTGAATGTAATCTAGCAACTAATGCATCAACCAACTCCACACACTCATAAGAAGATGGCTCAATGCCATGAAGCATGGCAAAGCAAGCAGTCAACATGTGCCTCTTGTACCGAGGATCAAGAAGTGTAGCCATCCCCATGAGATCTTGAATGTCCGTCCAATACTTATCAAATTTAGTTGTCATTTCCTCAGAGAGTTTTTTGATAATTGGGTTGCTACAAGTGGCCCACTGTCTCATTTTCATTTTAATCTCACAGATTCTAGGGAAGTAAACATTAGCGGTCACATAATTAGTTCCGGAGAACAACTTAGTTATCTCATAGAATAAGCCAAGTCTCTCCACCATCTCTGCAGCAAACTCCCATTCTTTATCACTAGGTAAATGCTCATATTGTTTGTCAACTTGTTTTGCACGTTCAAAAACAACTCTATATGGTAAAGCTGCTTCTAGCATCATGAAAGTGGAATTCCACCTAGTTTTGCAATCAAGAATCAACTTTCTTGTTATTTTTACTTTCTTAAACTTAGCCATCTCCTCAAACTTCTCTATCCTTTTTCCTGTCGCGGTCCAATATGCCACACTTTCCCTAATGTTTTCTATAGCTGACTTCATAACATGCAATCCATCCTTAACTATAAGATTTAAGATGTGTGCACTACAACGCATATGCAGCAGAGTACCTTCCAAAGGGAGCTTCTCCTTCCCTATCTTCCCCACAATCATCTCAATTGCCTTGTCATTGGTGGTGCAGTTATCCACAGTCACTGCCATCAATTTTTCATCAATATTCCATTGAAGCAGGGAGTCATAGAGCACCTCACATATCACTTCACTTGTATGAGGAGCTGGAACATATACAAACCTGCAGTATTCAGCAACATATAGTCATAAACAACAGCATATAATAAATAACAACACATAAAAACAGCAGCACTTCATAGACAGCAACACATATTAAACAGCAGCACATCTTAGTCAGCAATACATCATAAACAGCAGCACATCATAAACAGCAGCATATGATCAGCAACACATAATATACAGCAGCACATAGTAGTACCTCATGATAACATTTCGAAGCTTCCAAGATTCATCAATGAAATGAGCTGTAATAGCCATATATCCCTTCTTTTGGTGGTCAGCAGTCCACATATCTGTAGTGATAGCAACCCTAGATTGGTTCATAGTCATGTAATCAATTGCCTTCTTTTTTTCTTCTTCATAATTTTCCACAATATCTTGCCTAAAAGACAAAAGAAGAGGATACCATATGTTACCTCCTCATTTCATAGAAGAAGGTAGACGGAAATAAATCAAATAAAACCATAGCAAGGTATACCTAAAAGTATTTCTTGTATGTAGCTTGAATAGTGGCTGAAGTGCATGAACAAACTTCCTAAAACCAGCATGTTCCACTATAGACAGTGGGTACTCATGCAACACCAACATGTTACCAAGCTCTCTTCTAGCAACCTCTTGATCAAAGGTATAGCTCTCCAAAAAAACGTTACCGTCGTCCTTAGCATTCATCCTCAATGATGGCTGACTCAATGTTTTGCCTCCCTTCGTCTTCAACATCTTCAGAGTACAAATCTTTAGGTGAGTAGCAAGATGCTTCGTGCCTGCTCTGGGTCCTGAAACAAGTTCCTTGTGACAATAGTTGCACTTTGCTTTCCATTGCCCATTGATCTTGATCTTCTTCATTTCCAACCAAACTTTAGAAGTTAGCTTCCGTTTGCCTGCTTCATTGACCTCTTCCACCTCCTGCTCCTGTCCATCTTCATCATCTGAAAGAATGACATGATCTCCATCTTCATCCATTGGGGCAGATGCATCACAAGGAACATCTACTTGGTTGCTTGAACTTGTACCACTGCAAAATGAGCATAAATGAAAAAATACATCAAATTCTTGAAGTCTTCTTAATATAATACTTGATTCTACATGTGAACTGAAAGTATGATGCTCATATATGCATCATAACATCTGTAGATATCATCTATATACAAAAAAATGTATTCATCACAGCAACTATAAATAGTTAATTTTTTGTTTTCAGCATTCTTTCTTTTCAGTCCAACGATTATATTTCCAGGAAGAGTTAATTTCGAATCGTAGAGCACTTCGAATTTTTATTAACTGCAAGTCATCATTTTTCTGACCAAAACGTGCAGCTGTAGTGCTGTCTTAAATGGGCCTGAATCTTACTGTATTTTGTTTACTATAAGTAGTCTGAAACAAGTTACAATGTCTCTGCATTTTTACCCCTGGAAACTGGGAAGGTAGATGTTTACAAAATGATCTTGTACAAAAGCAGAGACGATCAGTTACCACGCCACATTAAATAGATCTAAAATATTCTGCCACCGGCCACTGCCGATTCTATCTATGTTGTTACAATGCTAAAAAATCACACAGCGAGTGATGTACTAGAACACAATTTGCTACACTTATCTCATCTCAGTAACAAATACTTCTTTTCTCGGATATACAAAAACCTCATTCATCACAACAGCTATATACATCATGCATAGGTAGAAAATCAATACTTATTTTAACTTATATATGCACGAAAAAAACATCATATCATCACATCATCTATACATCTATGTATCATCTACGAATGCACAAAATCATACATAAAATTGAAACTCACCAAGCCAATATAGCCTTGCTCTTGTTCTTGTGCTTGATGACAGTAGAGGATCGACTAAGCGGGCTAGGGCGACGTGGCCGGCTTGAAGTGTCGTAACGCTGCTGCACCTTCGACGCCGAGACAAGAGGTCCCTTACGTCGGCCGGGGGCTTGCCCCTTTCCTGGCGGATGGAGACGGATGGCACCATCCAACGACGGTGTTAGGCTTGGGATCAGGGCAGCCGTGCCATGCCCATGCTCCTGGCCGTGGTGGTCGCCGCCGTCCGACTCAGTCCGCTTGAGCGTGAGCTGCATCTCCTTCTCCCGGTCGCCGTCCTCGCGTAGGCTATGGTCCTCCCAAGGTCCATGGCGTCTGAGTGGCTGGAAGCACTGGCGACGGCGAGGTAGCCAGCAGCTGGACGCATTGGCAGCGGCGACTAGCAAAGTAGCGATGCCCGAGGAGGCGAGGAGCCCCGAGATGATCAGATGAGATGAGAGACGAGGTCACGAGGAGACGAGGAGGATATCAATCTCTGTCTCTCTCAATATGGGACGTGATCACGTATTCCTTATTCGCCGAAGCCAAATCACGCTAATCACGTAGATTCTTTCCATGTACGTGCGTATGTGGGCTACAATGCTACATGTATCTCGTGGAATATATAGACTAATTTTGTGGGAAGTTAGATTGATATATGAATAGTGAAGCTGTGAAGGTCCATTAACAGATTTTACGTGGGTATATGGGTACACGGGTATGGGTTATGCTATCCCATGCCCATACCCACTGTACTCAATGGGTTTAGTATTTTTCTATTTACATACCCATGGGTATTTTTTTATCTCATACCCTTACCCTAATAGGGTTTTTACCCGCCGGGTACGCGGGTAATGGGTACCCATTGCCATCCCTACCTGAGAGCACAAGACAAGATCATGCACGTATTGTAACGGGGAAGATGTGAATTACTTAACAACGTATCCAAATGAAGCAGATCGAAGACACACGTACGTACATATACAAATCCGATGAGCAACACCAAAATCACTTAAGTACGCATCCAAATTAACCTTGATGGGGAAGGAAGGAAATTGAGATGGAGAAAGCACCTTACCTTGGCGGTGGCTGGAACGGTCACGACGAAGGCGGCTAGCTAGGTATTCGCGGGTGCTCGCTCTGGAAACGGACGGAGCCCACGCCTCGCCTTGACGCGCGTGGCGGGTTCCTCACGGCGTGGAACACTCCTCCTGCCCGGCGGCGGGGTCGTCGGCCAAGCGGCGACGGACGGAGTCCACGAGGCCCTCGCATTGGCGCGCGTGATAGGTTCCTGGAGGCGAAGGGACGGAGCGCCGTACGCTTCGCCGCCGGCGACAAGCTTGGAGGGAAGAGAGGGATGAAGCGGCGGCGGCGGCGGCGGCGGGATGGATCTGCGATGGCGAAGGATGGAGGGCGGCGGCGAAGGGATCTGGTGTGGGACTGGTGCGTGCGACTGCTCGCTCGAGGGCAGAAGGCCTCGCTCGTGCGATTCGTTCTCGGATTTTTTTCGCTGGTTAATTTTCGCCGGGTTTTTTTCGCTGGTTAATTGTCGCCGGTTTGTTCGTACCAGATGGGTGCGACGGGAGGTTAGGCGCGTGGGGGCGGGTGGGGGAGTCGGCCCTGAGGGTTTTTCTTGGTTCCTCGTCGCTGAGCGGGAGGTAGGAGCAGGTACCAAAAAAGACCATAATAGGTGGGACGAAAATAAACCCGGAACGCGACCTACCAACTGAGACATTAGGAGTAGAGATGGCAAATCCGTCACGGTTGACATGTCACGAATGTCAACTCCTTTAACTTTCACCGTCAAATCTGTTGTTATTAGAGGTGAGACCCACACGTCAACTCAACCATCTTCTCCCTAAGACAGTTTTTCTCTACGACATTTCCTCGAGCAGCCTGTATGCGTGCTCGAGAACCAGCTGCTTGGCTGCGTGCCACCACCAGTGTGCTGGATCCGGGCGGGGCGCCTGGCAGGGGAGAAGAAGCAAAAAGTCCATTTTAAACCTTGAAGTTGTAGAGGTTGGGCGGAATGAACCCCCAAGTCAAAATCCTGGTCGATTGCACTCTGAACTTTACAATCCCGGTCTAAATCGAACCCTGACATCGTTTGAACCGGGATTCGTCTGGTGGGCCGGCCCGCTAGATTATGTTTTCGTTCAATAACAAAAATTCCTAAAAGCGCACACCCTGGGGAGCTCCGCGTGGCGTGCGTCCAATAGTCTAGCCTTCGCTGAAGGGCGTGCAAAACAGGCCGGCCCATTAGCATGCCTCAAGCGGATGTGAAAAAAATAACGAAAAGTATTAGGGAAACTACTTGTAACTAAAACGCAGCGGTAACAAAAAAGTACTGTGACAGATCCTTTTTTTAGAATTTGCGAAACATTTGTTGGAAAAAGGTGTGAACATATTTTCTGAAAAATGCGAATATTGTTTAATAATGAAACCAATTCCGAATTCCAAACAATATTTATGAACAGAGAACATTTTTATAAATGAATGTAAAATACATACTGAACATTTTGTTGGTATACGGTGAAAGTGTTCAAAATATACACTGAACATTTTTGGAAAAATGCGGTGAACATATTTTCTGAAAAATGCGA
Source organism: Triticum aestivum (assembly GCF_018294505.1). NCBI lineage: Eukaryota > Viridiplantae > Streptophyta > Magnoliopsida > Poales > Poaceae > Triticum > Triticum aestivum. The sequence goes on along the minus strand of NC_057795.1, from coordinate 676,137,119 downwards.
ATATTGCTTAATAATGAAACCAATTCCGAATTCCAAACAATATTTATGAACAGAGAACATTTTTATAAATGAATGTAAAATACATACTGAACATTTTGTTGGTACACGGCGAAAGTGTTCAAAATATACACTGAACATTTTTGGAAAAATGCGGTGAACATTTTTTCAAATGCAATCTGAACGATTTTTCTATACACGATGAACATTTTTTTGTACACAGTGAGCATTTTTTCAATGTACATTGCACATTTTTTCACTGCAGTGAACTGTTTTTTTAAATGCAATATGGACAATTTTTCCATACGCGATGAACATTTTTGTGTAAACTCACAGGGAACAGTTTTTCAATGTACGTTGCACATTTTTTTCACTGCGTGAACTTATTTTGGAAAGTGTGCAAAATTTGAAAAAGTGAAAAAATGGAATTCATAAAATAAAATTTTTGAATTTCAAACATTTTCCCAAAATATACAGTGAACATTTTAGAACTTTTCTGTAATATGGCATGAATATACCTAAATATACAGTGAACATTTTCGTAACACGCAATGAACTTTGTATAATATAAGGAAAAAGAAACAGTAAAAAGAAAAAACGAAATCATAAAAAGAGAAATAATATAATAAAAATAAAGATAAAACAGAAAGAAAGAAGAACCAGAAAAGAAAAACCGAAAAAAATAAAGAACGAAAAACAGAAGCAACAACGTGCAGCACGCGCTGGTGTGAACTGGGCTGGCCCACCCGCGGGCGCTGCGGGCGTTTTCCTCCCCAATCCCGGTCATTCCTTGCCATGTCAGCAATCCTCGTTTGGCAAATGATCCGAAGGTTTAATTTAGACCGGGATTGCAGAGTTCAGGGTGCAATCGACCGGGATTTTGACTTGGGGGTTCATTCCGCCCAACCTCTACAAGTTCAAGGTTTAAAATGGACTTTTTCCGGAAGAAGAAGGGCGCGGGAGTGCCGCGCACGCATGCACCCACGCGCGCACACTGAACTGCACACGCATATTGGTAGTTTTTCTTAAATATACTCATCGTGCAACGTTTTTTCCAATACTGGTGTTGGCAGTGTGGAAGCTAAAGTAGATGCGGTGTTTGATACGGGCACAATTTTTTTCTTTCTCCTGCCCTGTTCATGACTCATGGACATGGAGGCTTGAAGGAAAGGTAAAATACAAAAAAGAGAGCTAGAGGCAACGATGAACGATCGACAACACTTGTGGTGAAAGAGTAGAAAAACTTAGGGCCCAATGGTAACGGGTGGATCGATGGAGTAGGCGCACTAGCAATCTCTTGTTGAAATATCTAAAAAGACAAATATTTAGAAACGAAGGGAGTAGCACGGATTCCTAAAAAATAAATAAGCAATCTAGCATGGATGAAGAGAGCATCGATCATTCCATTTTCTTGGTGACCTGTCATGGCATCTACTGGAGAGACGTGCAGAGACTCATCATAGGTAGGTAGACAAAGGAGAGATCGAGTGGTGACCATGCAATGCAAGCACACATCGATTTGGCATTAACCTAGGAGGATGGCCACGGCAGGCAGATCTTGGAAGGGAGGGGCAGGTCGGTACGTAGGTTTGTTGGTGTGACTTGTGATTGATTGATTAGCTTTGTTGTGGCCGCGTCGTGGGATCGACCGATCAGCTCGCGGACAAAGTACATCCTTCCGTTCCCGTCCGTGACTGTAAGTCTGTAACCCATTGCATATCCATCGATCGCCGGTTGGCGGTTGGTGCCGGGGAATCGATCGGCTTGCCGCCGTCGGCCGAATTTCGTGTTTTGACCTTTTTTGAAAAGAATTTCAGGATCTGATCCTTGTTGCTAAAAATTTCGAGATTTGACCATTTTGCTACCGCCAGGGCCTCTGGCGGTAGGGTTAGATAGCCTACCGCCATGGCCCATGACGGTAGGGGTGCGACGGAGGGGGACGGCGGCCGTTTGACTGTGCTGAACGTGGTTAAGTACCTACCGCCAGGAGCCCTGGGGGTAGGCTGAGCGACCCTACCGCCAGAGCCCATGGCGGTAGGGTCCTATTTTTTCAGTGTAATGTTTCTGTAACGAAGAATTGAAGGGCCCTGGCGGTAGGCTGTGCGACCCTACCGCCAGAGCCCATGGCGGTAGGGTCCTGTGTTTTCAGTGCAATGTTACTGTAACGAAGAATGGAAGGGCCCTGGCGATAGGTTGTCTGACCCTACCGCCAGGGTCCTTGGCGGTAGGGTCCTGTGTTTTATGAATTTAAGTTCATTTGCTTGCTTCTTTTCAAATTCAATATGACAGTAATATTATAGCAAGTTTCACAAATATGACAACAATATCATAGATCTCAAACAATTAAACTTGGGCATCACATACACATTAACAAATTTGAAGTGCATAGAACATTTCAAACGAACTTCAACTAATTAGTAAACGGAGTTCCACATAGTTTCACAAATAACAAACACATAGATCCACAAATAGCAAACACATAGTTCCACGTAGTTTCATAACCACTAGAAAAGTTCAACCAAACTAAAAGAGCCAACTATCGAAGAGCATAATCAGTTGCTCCTTCCCCTCTTGGAGGTACGATCCTCGTTACTCTTTGAACGAGTCTTTTCGGTCTTCTTCTTGGGCCATCGAGGAACCGGTCTCTGGAAAGGGTCCGGACTCAGCAAATCCTTCTTCTTCGGATTCCTCTTCTTCGGCAGCTGAGATGCTTGAGACGTTTGAGTTGCTGGAGGTCCATAATCTTCATCGTACTCCTCCTCCCCGTTGCTCTCATCCTCCTCCTCCCCTTCTTCATATGTGGCCTCCTCCTCCTCCTCCTCCTCCTCCTCCTCCTC